>NC_064638.1:1032057673-1032682673 GCF_023864345.2 Schistocerca serialis cubense
TGTTTATCATGAACAATTTATCCACTCAGTCCCCCCTCCCTCCCAGCCCCCTCCCCTCAACAAAGTCAAGGGTGCAGCTTATATTTAGTACCTATTTAGGTGCGGCTTATATTCATGTCAGTAAGTTCCATTTATTTAGATAAAATTTTATATTTTTGGAAAATCTTTAATAAAATGCCATAAATGAGAACATGTGACAATAATAATACAAACAGGAAAGGGAGCTATGAAAGAAACTAGAAAAATTAAATAATGACATTCCATAACACTTCACTTTGCCACAGTAACATACAATATTCTGAACAGTCTACATGATGTATAACATTCTGACAATACAGGTTCTGTATATATCATTTTTCATGATAATGGACAGCTGTAAATCAGACTTACCTTGTGGACGTCGCATGATGTGGATTCGTTTGGTGGGATCTGACCTGAAGCTAAATGCATATCCACTGTATGCAGTGCCCAAGTCAACAGCAATAATAACTTGTACATGGCAAGAATCTAATCTCATGCAGCATCCTTCTGATATAAGCATCTCTTCAACATGGTTGAAAGCCTCAGGTCCATCTTCCTGTCTGAAGGAGCCAGATGAGAGCACCATATGTGGGCTTTTCCTAATAACATAATGAAAATTCATTAAATAATGAGATTTATTCATTCATTCACCATGTTTCATAGATCACATCCAGGATGAAAACCTGCAGGAATGTAGAACAATTCAAGATATACCTTATAAAATGAGAAGAAACTGATAGAAACAAAATCTACTCACTGCGCTAATGGTAGACTGTCTTTACACAGCTCTGTACTGATTGAGCTTACCCATGCTAAGATTAAAATACTAAAACTGAAGATCTCCTGTGTAAACAATATGAAGGGGCAGTCAATGAGAAATGAAGTTATCACATGTAAAATGTGATATGTGATGTGCTTTATTCATATTAGATGATAGTTCAACAATAAACTGAAAAATGGCAGGTCTATTCTGGTATATTCTCACCAATAGCAACTCTGTCATTATGTGTGCATGTAAACAGTGGTAACTGCCAAAAACATGGTTTTCAATATTAGTAACATGTGCACTGTTATGCTAGGTAAATACTTTTCAGGGAATATTAGTGAACATATCCAAGGATGATTTAGATAACTATGACTCGGATAAAGATCATGAAACATAAATGTGTTTCAAAAATTGTTGCTAATCAAATATATGTGAATAATTATTTGAGTAAGTAAACAATGTTAAACTGTGTTCCTTACCAAGATTTACATCAAATTATGTGACAGTGTAATGGCAAATATGTTATTGCCTTAACATTTATATATTATAGAAAGGTGACAGTAAAATTAATTTTAAATTGTGGTATATCATAGATTAATTTTTGAGACTGCCATGCTTTACTATCACAAAAATTAGCAAAGCAAATATTAAGATGATAGAGTCTTTATGGTAATATTTCATTAACTTTCCAAGCAAGTAAACAGTGGTAAGCCAGTGCTAACCCAAGTTAAGTGCACTCAGTTTGCAAGTAAAATAATATGAGCTATCCTTTTGATGTATTTTTGAGAATAAAATTTTGAACAGAATTTATGATTTTAAAATATGTCATTGCTCTAGGAATAATTAGAAACAAAAACTTACCTGAATAAAAAAATCACAATGTATGTACTTAATGTAACTTTTTCAGGAGATTTTATTGAAACTTTACTGCACAACTCCTCAAAACAACCAACTTGTCTCTTACCATTGTTTACAACCCACATTGTCAATTAGTTAAAAATACTGCCAGTTTGAAGAAAAAAGCTGTTAATTCATAAGTTATATTAAATAGCTGCTGTTAATATGCATTTCACATTAATACACAGCCAGACACAGAAAGTGAAGCACCCAAAAGACGTGGTAGGATGTCAATGTAACTTCATACATTTATGATTCATTCCACATCATTATGATTTATCATGCAAAATGATCCATGGAACATGAAACTAACTAACTGCACACCAGCAGCAGGTATGTAAAAGATTACAGTTTCAATTCTCTGTGACAGGTAGAATAGCCACCAGAGTGCAGTACTTCTGTTTGTATTTAGTGTTATTACCAGGCAGGGTATGGCATAGAAAGGGGGCGGACAGCGTCAGATGTTGAGCGATCATTTTGAAGGACATGGAGATGCCACATGCTCATGCGAGATAGTGTTATCTGCAACTGATATAGTTTGAAACGGGTCACATTATGAGTTTACAACAGCTGGCTGATTAAATCATGCAATACCCAGATTTGTGGTGCACTTAGGTGTGACAGTGACCTGATGTTGGATTGCCTGAGAACATGAGGTCAGGCATACTCATTGTCAAGGTTCTGGTTGACTGAATCTGACTGTCATAAGGGAGGATCACAACACTATGCGTGAAGCACACCATACCCCTTCACGTCTGCATCTGCCATCCAAGAACATTCTGTGTCAACCCACCAGATTGGTCAGAGACTAGTAGCAGCTAGACTAATGAATTACCATCCCATGCATAGGCTGCCATTAACACCACAACACAAATGGCTGCATTTACAGTGGTGCCTTGAATGGGAAACATTGACTATACTGAATGGCACTCAATTGTGTTCAGTGATGAATCACAATTCTGCACTACCCTAGATGCCCATCATTGATGAGAATGGGGTGACGAGGGCAGAGAGACCATTCTTCCAATGTTTTGGAGAGGCACAGCATTATTACATCTCACATCTAGGTGTGGGGAGCCAATCAGTATGACTTCAGCTAATGGCTGGCAGTGATTGAGGGGACTGTAATGGGCTGATGGCACACTGGTACATTATAGACATCCTGCATCCTCATGTGTTGCCTCTCACATAACAGTATTATGGTGCCATTTTTCAACATGACAATGCTTGACCACAAATGGCATGTGTCTCTATGAACTATCTGCATGATGTTGAGGTACTTCTGTAACACAAAGATCACCAGATCTGTCCCCAACAAAACACGTGCAGCACCAGCTCTGACATCATGCCTGTCTCACTGACAGTATCTTTGATATCAAGGACCAATTACAACAGTTGTGGACCAGCTTCCTTCAGAGATGGATGCAATGGTTTTATGAGACTCTTTTCAACAAAATCAGTACAGGTATCCAGGCCAGTGGTGTGAAACTCCATACTTATAAGTGGGCTCATACTGTCAACTTCCTTGTAAATTTGACTCAAGTTTGCAATTACTGAAATAACACCACATTTCTTCCCAACCCATGAAGTTTCATTTTGTTTCCCCTTTCCTTCCAGATGTTTCACTCTTTTTGTCTGGCAGTGTAATTGCACACTGACACTGATATTTTTGAAAGAAAAAAAAACATTACAAACATTTGTAAATAACATTTATAAACACTTTCCTATTAAAAAACATGAAAATGGTGATTCCAATGTATTTCATTGTAGTTTCTAAGCTGTTATATATAGAACCAAATACAAATAATTAAAGTTATGAAAGTGAAAAATGATTTGAAATAGATGATTTTGATTGTATAGGAGAGCGCCAAATTTCCGGTTTTTTTGCTGCTGTTTCCACATCTACATCTACAGCTACATCTACTTGGATACTCTGCAAATCACATTTAAGTGCCTGGCAGAGGGTTCATCAAACCACCTTCACAATTCTCTATTATTCCAATCTCGTATAGTGTGCAGAAAGAACAAACACCTATATCTTTCCGTATGAGCTCTGATTTCCCTTATTTTATAATGGTGCTCATTTCTCCCTGTGTAGGTTGGTGTGAAGAAAATATTTTTGCATTCAGAGGAGAAAGATGGTGATTGGAATTTCGTGAGAAGATTCTGTCACAAAGAAAAATGCCTTTCTTTTAATGATGTCCAGACCAAATCCTGTATCATTTCAGTGACACTCTCTCCCATATTTCGTGACAATACAAAATGTGCTGCCCTTCTTTGAACTTTTCAATGTACTCTGTTAGTCCTATCTGGTAAGGATCCCACACCACCCAGCAGTCTTCTAAAAGAGGCCGGACAAGTGTAGTGTAGGCAGTCTCCTTAGTAGATCTGTTACATTTTCTAAGTGTCCTGCCAATAAAACTTAGTCTTTGGTTAGCCTTCCCCACAACATTTTCTATGTGTTACTTCCAATTTAAGTTTTTCTAATTGTAATTCCTATGCATTTAGTTGAATTTACAGCCTTTAGATTTGACTGATTTATCATGTAACCATTTGTAAATAACATTTCCTTTCAGCACTCATGTGGATGACGTCACACTTTTTGTTATTTAGGGTCAACTGCCAATTTTTGCACCAGTCAGATACCTTTTCTAAATCATTTTGCAATTTGTTTTGATCTTCTGATGACTTTATTAGCCAATAAATGACAGCATCATCTGCAAACAACCTAAGACGGCTGCTCAGATTGTCTCTCAAATCATTTATATAGATAAGGAACAGAAAAAGGCCTATAACACTACCTTGGGGAATGCCAGAAATCACTTCTGTTTTACTCGATGACTTTCCATCAATTACTACGACCTGTGACCTCTCTGATAGGAAATTACAAATCCAGTCACATAACTGATACAGTATTCCATAAGCATGCAATTTCACTACAAGCTGCTTGTGTGGTACAGTGTCAAGCTTTCTGGAAATCCAGAAATATGTACTCGATCTGAAATCCCTTGACAATAGCATGCAAAACTTCAGGTGAATAAGAGCCAGTTGTGTTTCACAAGAATGATGTTTTCTAAACCCATTTTGACTGTGTGTCAATAGACAATTTTCTTTGAGGTAATTCATAATGTTCAAACACAATATATGTTACAAAATCCTGCTGCATATTGACATTAATGATATGTTCCTATAATTATGTGGATTACACCTACTACCTTTCTTGAATGTTGGTGAGACCTGTGCAACTTTCCAGTCTTTGGGTACAGATCTTTCATTGAATGAATTATTATATGTGATTGTTATGTATGGAGCTAATGCATCAGCATACTCTGAAAGGAACCTCATTGGTATACAGTCTGGACCAGAAGACTTGCTTTTACAAAGTGATTTAAGTTGCTTTGCTACTCTGAGGATATTTACTTCTATGGTACTCATGTTGGCAGCTGTTCTTGATTCGAATTCAGGAATATTTACTTCATCTTCTTTTGTGAAGGCATTTCAGAAGGCTATGATTAATAATTCTGCTTTGGCAACACTGTCTTCGATAATATCTCCATTGCTGTTGTGCAGAGAAGGCATTGATTGTGTCTTGCCGCTAACATACTTCACATACTGCCAGAATCTCTTTGGATTTTCTGCCAGGTTTCGAGACAAAGTTTTGTTGTGTAAACTGTTTTAAGCATCTCACAATGAAGTCCATGCTAAATTTCGAGCTTCTGTTAAAGATTGCCAATCTCGGGGATTTTGCTTCTGTTTAAGTCTGGTATGTTGGTTTCATTGTTTTTGCAACAGTGTTCTGACCTGTTTTGTGTACCAAGGAGGATCGGCTCCATTGTTTGATAATTTATTTGGTATAAACCTCTCAATTGATGCCAATACTATTTCTTTGAATTCAAGCCACATCTGGTCTACACTTGCATTATTAGTTTGGAAGGAGTGGAGATTGTCTCTTAGGAAGGCGTCAAGTGAATTTTTATCTGCTTTTTTGAATAGGTAAATTTTTCATTTATTTTTGGATGATTTGGGGGTTACAATATCCAATCTCACTATGACAATCCCATGTTCACAAATCCCTGTATACATTTCGATGCTCATTATTAACTCAGGATTATTTGTTGCTAAGAAGTCAAGTGTGTTTTCACTATTCGTGTGGGCTCATGAACTAACTGCTCAAAATGATTTTCAGTGAATGCATTTAGCACAATTTTGGATGATGTTTTATGCCTACCTCTGGAATTAAACATGTATTTTTGCCAACATATCGAGGGTAAATTAAAGTTACCACCAACTATAATTGTATGAGTCAGGTATGTGTTTGAAATCAAACTCAAGTTTTCTTTGAACCTTTCAGCAACTGTATCATCTGAATTGGGAGATCGGCAAAATGACATAAAGAACACTCAAAAATGCCCAGAGAATGTACAGAAGACTGCAGAAGGGGAAAAAGAGATAGATTAGGTATTATGAAACATGCTTTGCAGCCTGGAGACCATCACATTTGATTAGATAAAACTCAAGTCCTGGCTACCATGAATGGAAGTGGGTGTAAAACAACTGAATGGTATCAGGAGTCCAGTGCTGAAATACACTGCCTGTAAAAAAAGGGCAAAGATACATAAGAGGAGGAAGAAACGAAATTAAGCTTCACAGGTTCAGAGGGTGTGTGACACTACTTAAGTGCTAACAAAATTGAATTAAATTTGCAAAGAATTTAGCAAAGAATTTATCAGTATAATGTTGCATCCTCTCTAGCTTGGATGCAAGCATTGATTTGGTTAATAAGGATGTCATAAAGCCATGTTATCCTCTCCTGAAGCAAGTTAGTCTACAGCTGTTGCAACTACCTCTTGATTTCCAGGATACTGGCACTGGGATGGGGTTGATGTTCAATCTGTTTGGAAATGTCTTGTTGGGGACAGATTTGGGGATCTTGCTGGCCACAGGAGTACCTCAACATCACACAAACAGTCCATAGAGACACGTGACATGGGAATAAACATTGTCCTGTTCATAAATGGTACCAAGATATTGCTGTATGAGTTGTAATACATAGGGGAGCAGGATGTCTGTGACATATTGTTTTGCTGTCAGAGTTCCCTCAATTTCTATCACCTGTAACCTGAAGTCATACTAAATGGCTCCTCACACTATGATGCCAGGAGCAACAACATTGTGCTCCTGCAAAACCTTGGTAAAATGAGATCTCTCTCTCTCTCTCTGGGTCATACAGGGCAGTACAGAACTGTGATTTATTGTTGAACAAAATGCAATGCCATTCTTCAGCAAAACATTCTCCCCAGATATGGTATAACTCCAAATGCAGCCATTTTTACTGTAGTAGCCTATGCCTGGGCAAATAATTCCTTAGTCTGGCTACTGCTAGTCTCTGACCAGTGATGTGGGATGACACAAAATGTTCCAGGGAGGCAGGTGCCAATGGAAAGAGCTTAATAGGTGCTTGGTGCACAATATGGCAGTCCTCTCCTGTGTTGCTCATTCATGATCGACCGGAACATTGACAAGTGTGTCTGACTTCATGTTCCTACACAGTCAAACATCAGGCCACTGTCACATCTGAATGCCCTGCAAATCTGGATACTGCACAATTTGACCATGTAGCCAACTGCACACCCCAATGAGGACCCTTTGAAATGCTGTCAGAAGCTGATAACACTGTTTCACAGTAGAAAACAGCCTCTTCCCATCCTTCACAGTGATCACTCAGTATCTGACAGTATTCATTTCCCTTATATACCCTACCAGGTCTGGTAACAACACAAAACATGAGCAACACAAGTGCACTCTGGTGTGTATGTGTACAAAGTTACATTGACATTCGACCATGTCTTCTGGATGCTTCACTTTTCTTGTCAGGGAGTGTAGATGTGTACCAATATTCAGATGGGGAACAATAGCAATAGTGGATGACAGCAACCAACAACAGCAATTGCTCTACAGTTTTGAAAACATGTTTCATCATGTTAATGCATGGGAGCATGAAGAAAACTGAGTTGATAGTGAGTTAGGATGTTTGTCTCACATTCACAGATGCTACAACTGCCACTGAAAATGTCCTCTGCAGATGAGGACAAAACTGTATACTCCTGTAAGAAAATAATTTAATCACAGCATAACATCCTAGAATATCTTAACAAGGTGCCATTTCTGATTATGAAAATTAGTGTTTTACACACACAATAGGATTATACCTGATGAAGCACTATGGTCCTCACAGCAGCCTTTGGCTATCAGCAAATTATTTCACTTCAAGTTTGACAGTAAGTGTTCTCTTTTAAAAAATCCCAAGGGCCAGCAGTTGTTTCTGGTTCATGGCTGCTCATATTTCTGTCAATCCTCTGAGTTAATCTTTCTTGTATTTGTATTATCTGAATTAACTCAATTAAAAAAAAGATCAAATGGAACAAGTTTCCCATTGTTTTCTATAGGTGTGCTAAATAGTGAGTACAGCAATAACTTCCTGTTGTATGTATCACTGAAATCAAGGAGCATTTTGGTGTTTTTTATTTATATAACTATCAACACAATTGTGAAAATGGTGTTCAAAGATTTAGAAAACAGAGTCATTTCAAAGAAAGATTATCCAGTTATCAGTCAAATTATTTTGGGGGATAAAATACTTAATCAAGTCATTAAAAACACCATGTCCTTAAGAGTAACTTATTTGATTTTCACTGTCAATACATGAAGGGTACAAATATGATAAAAATAACAATAATAATAGGTATGTTACTGCCATAGACTCAAATATTGCAATAAGTACACAATACATATACAAATTAGACTGAATGTTTTTCATAACTGCTCCAAAAATGGAAACTTCTCAATACAATGCAAATAATAATTGGAAAGCCAGATCACCAAATACTTTCAAGGCAAAGTAGTGTTTGGTCAATAGGTGCATAAAAAATAAGGGTAATCGTCATTCCTCCAATCTTTCATGCCTCTTCAGAAGAGGAAGTTTACAGTACTCACACTTATAATAACACTGCATTACTGGTTTTTGCCAGTGATCTAGAATGAGGAGATGTAGATGAAAGGAATTGTGAACAATGGGAAAAGAGGGGTAGAAGCTTGCATAACATATACAGAGTGTAAGAAATGCAGAGAAATCATCACAGTCTTCACATATAAGTTGCAGGATATAATTAACAGTAATTCTGGATTTTTGGAATCAGAACAATTAGTTTATTATCAAAGGAGAGATTTATACATGGCATGTGAATTTTTCTAATAATCCTACATCATAAACAATGAGGAAAGATTTTAGGAAAGTATATGGCATTGGATTTAGGGCCAAGATAGCGCATCTGTCCAGAAAGAGTTAAAAGGAACAAGAAGCCACCTGAGTCTTCTAGAAGCACAATCACATTGCAACTGTGTCCTGTGAAGAAAAAAAAGAAAATAAATGATGTGATTTAGGAGTAAGAAACATGGAGAAAAGGGGGAATTGAGGAAATAGTAACCAGTAATTCCTTGTGTACAATATTACTGTTAGTAATTGTTATTATTATGATCATTATTGTCCCAATTATAAAGAAAAACAGCAATAAAATGAATAGCAGCAAATGATGATAGATACAAGTGAGGTTTACAAAGTTTGAAATTATCAGGTTACTTAGTTAGTATATCACAAATTTAAATGCTTGGGGATGTGAACTGAGGAACTGGTGACAGCTGAAAGTGTGAGGTACACAACTATTGGAAATCAAAATGGAAAAATTCAGTCAGAAAATACTCATATGTCTTTATTTTTATCTGTGAGCTGTCACGGAAGTCTCATCTCCTTGTCCTGATACACCTCCTCCCTTGTTTTATACAATCTTCTGCTGTCTTCCAGCAACTCATACTGCTTATGTAATCACTTGTGTCAGTGATGGAATCAGAAGTATGAGCCTCACCTTTGCAGCTGTAGCATGCAGCAGAAAGAGATTTTAAAAGCTTAGCAGCTGTGATATTATTTTACCTGTTTGACACACAGCACTTCACTTTAACAGTGAGTCCTGGTCTGCCCTGTCAATCATTACTTGCTGTAACTACTCTTTTCTGATACCCAGATTTATCATTAGTTATGGCCTATTCTACAAATTGTTGTTATCAACTATTTGAGTAAAAGTAATTTAGTAATTTTGGGTCAGAATTTAGCAATTTGCTGAAAATACACATGGATTTTAAAATGCTTCCACATGATTGCAGTAAATGGCATTAACCTTCTAATGATGAAAACCTGTCATTTTTCCAAATAATAGTTACATTTTGCACCATATAAATAATTTAAAAGTATTGTTCTTACCTCACAGGAGTTAGATCTTCTTGAACACCGGAATCCAAAGACTCATCTGTACATGTGCAAACTTCATCTGCACAGCTGTCTTCTGGACCACAGGCTGAAACAAAGTTATGTCTTCACTTTCAGCGATTTCTCTTAAATGTTAGTGATTTTCATAAGCCCATGAGCAAATTATGTTCTGCTTTCCTACATGATTTATTGAATATTATTACAGAGTATCTAACTGTTTATCACATCCTGTAAGAGTGATTTTTCTTCTGAGGAGGTAAATATGAATTCTAACAACTTTCCAACTCCAGCTAAACACTTTAAAAGTTTGATCTTTCTGGAAGATTTGTCATGAAGAGTGTTAAAGCTCACATAAAAATGGTAAATGAATTTTGAGATTGCAATGGAGTAACTGCTAGAAAAATGAAAAATAAACCATAATACACAGATACTAGTCCAAAAGCATTAGAAACAATTTGCAGTAATAAAGCAATATCCTGAGAACTGTGCTGTAAGTACTGTGTCAATGAAAAGTAAACATGAAAATTTTCTTGTGTTTCATCGCAGCAGAAATTAAATTTGGACACCTGCATCTAGTAGATTAAATTAGCAAAAAAAGTTTTGTTTTGCCAATGTTTTCATTAATTACTATACATATATGTGTATACCTATAGTAAAATAATAATATATGTGCTAAAATTGTAATTTATCCTGTAACTATAATTGCAAATGTATGCTGATGTACCCAGTATTGCTCTGAACAGTGATTAAAGGATGAATAAATAAATAAAAATGCATAATAGTTCAGACAGATAAGAATGAGTTTAGTCACTATGATTAGTGGTTGTTTTTTTCGAGAGGTTGTCACAGAATGAATAGTCAGTATTCAGAAGTATGACAGGAATCATCACTTGAAGGGAAAATCTTCATGTACATATGCCCTATTCTCAATGGTTTCAGAGATGGAACACATTTAATGTACATTGTCATTTATTTTCTGTATTATTCAATACACTGTCATTCTTTACAAGACACCACATTAGTGTAGTGGAAGTTGAGACAAACAATTTGATGTAGGTGGAGACGTGGATACAGGAGATTTGTGTTATATTAAGTCAGAAAACTACATCAAACTGGCCTACAAAAACTACCTAAGCTACAGTGCTTGCATCTCACACAAGATTTTCAACTTTCTGACAATATTATGATATGGATAGTTGCTACTCACTACACAGTGGAGATGCTGAGTCACAGGTAGGTATAACAAAAAGGTGGTCAAACAAGTAAGCTTTCGGCCAAAAAGGCATTCATTGGAATGGCTGAGTCTAGCCTTTGCAGCCAGCAACTGCTGCCATGAGTGTGGGAGTTGCATTTATGTCAGTTTGAGTGTATGTTGTCTAATTTTGATGAAGGCCTGTTTAGTCAAAAGCTTTGTTTGACAATCTTTTTGTTGTGCCTATCTGCAACTCAGCATCTCTACTATATGGTGAGTAGCAACTATCCTTTACATAATATCACAATTATTAGATTCTGGATTTTCCATTGTTTGATTTTCAATATTCTCTCACTCTATTCATGCAAACTATAAATACTAGAAAAAATGAATAAGACCCTTCTCATAGAAAATTTAATGTAGGTTAATTTTGTAATATGACATTTTCAGTAGAGGCAGTTTTTAAGTTATTCAAGAAAAATGCACAAAAGTGACATTAAATGTGTTCTACCTGGGAAACCATTCAGAACAGAGCATATGTCTAGATGAAGATTTTTGCTTCAAATGAGTATATCCATAAATACTGACCATCATTTCTGGGATACCATTTATGTTTCTATTGCCTTCTCTCTTCTTACCTGTTTTGTTCTTTGTTGTGCTTTTAGAGCCATATTTACAAATTAATTTACAATGTGAATATAAAATGATTTGTAACACATCATTTATCATGCAAATGATCTATGGATCATGAAACTAAATAACCAACCTATTCCCCTCCAGCCTTCCCCCAATCCACTTCACATAAACTTTTCCACATTGACTCACACACCCTACTGTGAAATTATGGGAAGCTCTTGATTTAAGCTCTGATGATCACCATTTGAGTATTTTACTTATGTTAACCCCTCCCCTCCCTCCACTGCAGCCACCTCCCCCACCTTCACACGTCTGTCATAACTTTCTTTTGGTTCTGTGCCACCTTTTCTGTTAATTGTTTGTTACTTTAATTCCAAGAGAATCCTCTCTTTTTCCTCCAAATTTATTGTTTGGACACTGTTCAGTTTCATTTCAGTTGGAATATTTTCTATGTACATTTCTACAGGACTTATTTTTCAGTCAGTGACATATTTAACAGATTTTGCAATTGTTTCGCTTCAACATTCCTGTAGCAAGTGACTCACTGTTTCACACAATGGAGATCTTCTTATGAAACAGTGCCACTGATAAGGCACTTTCAGTCATCACATAACTGTTATACTGCACTAATCACCACATTTACATAATTATTATACATATAGAAGTACATGAAGAGCAGCCAAAAGGTATAGTTAGGAAAAAAATAATCAGAATTTAATAAAATTTCATTTTGAACTGGCTGTCAGAGACTGCTTGTTTAAGTGTAGACCAAAGAGTGGCAAGAGCCTAATACATGATGATAGTTATTTTTTGTCACAACCAACAACTTCTGTACATGAGCCATCTTCAGCTTTATTTAAGCTTCCAAGCACGTAAAAATACCGAAACAGCAGTAATGTGCTACACTGAACAAATAATCAAAAATCTGGAAAAAGATTATAGTGTAGTAGGAGTAAATTTACACCTCTCCAAAGCTTTTGACATGGTGAACCAGGACATTCTCTTAGAAAAATTGGAATCGTTGGGTATACATGGGATAGGAAAAAAATTGTTTGAATCATACCTAAAAAACAGAACACAGGTTGTAGGACTGACATCAACTTACTCCAACCACAAAATAAATTCAGTATCAGAGGCAAAAAATGTGGAAATAGGAGTACCACAAGGCAGCATCTTAGGGCCCATATTGTTTCTTGTCTATATAAATGATTTTCACACCTCAGATGATGCAGCCAAAGCAATAATATTTGCAGATGATACTAGTGTGATAATAAGTGCACCAAAGCAGTTACTACCAACAACTGCTGATAAAGTACTAAATCACATCCACTCTTGGCTCAATGCAAACAGGTTGACATTGAATGTAAATAAAACAAATTATATGCAGCTTGGGAAAAGATGTCAAAATGTAAATCTTGATCTGGTGTGGGGTGACAAAGCCTTAGACAGAGTGACATCCACAAAATTGCTGGGGATTCATGTGGATGAAAACTTAAATTTTAATGACCACGTACTAAAACTTGCACAGAAACTTAATTCAGCCTGTTTTGCTCTCAGAATAATTGCAAATGTTTGTACCTCAGAGGGTGCCAGAATGGCATATTTTTGCTATTTTCAATCTCTTGCTACATACGGAATAATATTTTGGGGTTCCACAACAGGGCGCCTAAAACAAATTTTTTTGTTGCAGAAGAGGGCCATCCGAATAATAACTCACAGTCATCCACAGACACACTGCAAACCCATATCAAAAAGCTTAGAATACTTACTATACCATCATTATACATATACAAATATGTATTGCATGTCAGGACCCACATTGCAGATTTTCAGACAAATGCCGACTTTCATAACTACAATACCCGTAATAGCGCAGCACTCCACACTCAGCGAACAAAAAGAACGAATACACAAAGGCATGTGAGCCATATCGGTGCGAAACTGTACAAAGCACTGCCAGTCAACATCAGGAAGTTAGAAGATGATGACAAATTTAAAACAGAATTTAAAAAATTTCTAGTAGAACAATGTTTTCATTGTGTAAATGACTATGTAGCTCAATAAATATTTTCTGATGATATTTATAAAAGCAAAATGGAAAATACTCAATATGTAGGCCCTACTTAATCATTCATTACCTAATCATTCATTACATTACATACTTAAAGGACAGCTGTTGTGTGATGTAAATATATACTTAAGCAGTGTGGTGTATATAAGGACTTGCCGTTTAGGGAGGACAAAACTATAGCCTTATGAAAGACAGACTATGCATTTAAAATAACAAGCAGTGATGTATATAGGCTATATTACTTACATTGTATTATTATTAACCTCATTGTATTATTTTGTTTTGTATTTTTTTACGTATATATTGTTTGTGTCCATTTCTTTGAAATGGCTTGACAACATCCATACAATATTTATTGTCAACGGATGGATAAATAAAATAAATAAATAAAATAAATAGCTGAGAAGCAACTCAGAATTCCTATTGACTACATCCCATGTCAGACATTGAAATAAAATAAACTAATTTACAAGTAAAAAAAAAAACATAGCAGCCATTTCAGTTTGTTTTTGTATAATTCAAATACAAAAATGAAGTAAGTATGTCCCAGAAAGCTAGACAACATTTCACTGCTTTGCTTTGAAAGTGGCACAACTTAAAAAAACTCGTTTGTGTGTTTTCTGTAAAAATAAAAAAAATAAAAAAGAGGAAAAAAGTACTTCCATACCAAAGATTTATCACGTCAGCCGTCATATTTCTGTTGTTTGTGGTTTGCCACTAGATGGCACATGTGCCATTAGAATATGGCAATTATTTTAAGAATGAGTTTGCATTATATTTGTTTCTTTGAAAACAAGACATTTCAAGTTGCACTGATGTTCATGGTAAGTTCTATCATTTCTTATATCATATTTTATCATTAATAAAATATTATTTTGAAATGCGCCTCTACCAATGATTAAATGAAAGTTTTGTTAGGATCATTTTCGAGTTGTACCTATATATAACCAATTAATTTGAGCTTAAATCATTTACTATTTTTCTTTTTTTTATATTTTGATAGTGAAAGCATGTAGTCTTCCCAAGCAAGAACACCATTAATATTAATCCTTTGCAAAGTCTCCAGTGCAAATGTACCAGATGACAATGTAAATATCAACGAAGCCTGGAAAAATGTTTGTGAGAACAATCTGGCAGGTAAGTGTAATTTATCTAAATAGTTAAGGATAAAATTATGTAATTATGATATGCCAGAAGATAATTTTTTCCTCATATCAATTTTGTTAACAACCATTTGAATTTTTACACAAAGTGACAATAGTTTTAACATTGTTTATTTCATTTTTAGTTGGGCCAATGGATGTGGGAGTAAATAAGGTAGAAGTAAACAAGGCAAGCAACCCGCATAAACACTTGGCAAATGAGGAACATTATGAATTAGTATTTAATTCAGATGATACTGACACTGGCACCAACTATAAGAACAGGAGCACTAATGAAAATTCATCAGTATCTGATAATGATCCCAGGCACAGGAATGGTAACAGCACTGAAACATCAACTGCAATGAAAGTAGGGAGAAAAAGAAAACAAAAAATATGAACAATTGGTTAAGTCATTCTACCAAGAAGCTTACAAATACTGGTAAGCTATACATTTCCCACAGAACTAAGAAAGAAGTAAGGGACAGTGAATTAAAAGAGGCTTGCCCTGACATATGTAGACTGACCCTAGGGAAAAATTTACCGAAGAGGAAAGAAGAAGGATTTTTGATAATTACTGGCACCTGTGGGACTTATATAGAAAGTGAGCCTTCATAGCTCTGAGCATGTTTAAAGCCATGCCTACATATCGATTGCCTACTTTCTCCACGTATGTGTACACCATAATTAGCCTATCATGCAAACATTGGGGTTACATGTGAGACGTTTTTTTTGGGAGGGGGTGTGGAGGAGAGGGGGAGGGAGCTACATGTGGGCCAAACTGCAAAATAACTCTGGGTTCAGTGTGGGGCGGCAGAGGGGTGAGTGGACTGCTGTAGCTTGTTTTGGGGTTGTGTACCACTGAGGCTACAGCGAGGATGAAACCCTTGCATTGTTTCAAGGTCCCCACTTCAATGCAATACAATACCTGGAATACCTTGCAACACACTGTTCAGGAGAGATCTCCACCCCATCGTACTTATATGGATTTATGGATAGCTCTGCAGGATTCATGGTGTAGCACTACTTCAGACATTAGTCGAGTCCATGCCACGTTGTGTTGCATCACTTCTGTGTGCTCGCAGTGGAACTACACAATATTAAGCTGGTGCACCTGTTTCTTTGGCTCTTCAGTGTATGTTGCAACACATTTCCAGTTACACTGCGAGAATGTCTGAAAAATAACAAACGACCTATGGCTTTTGCTGTGCCTGTGGTTTGACGGGAGCCTACAAACCATACAGATGACTGCTATTTCAGCTATTTTAGCTTGAGTCTTCGATCTGCTAATCGACCCATTCTGAATTCAGATAGTTTACCAGTTCCTACACCACCCAAAAATTTTGTGTTTGAAGTAGAAAATGAGGACAGAGTGCAACAAGAAAAAGAAGCAGAAGAAAAACCAAACAAGCCTTCCGCAACCCATGATTCTGATTTTTAGGGAAAAGATGATAAACTGCATACACTGAGTCGAGCGGAATTGAGTGGTCTCATTAGAGACCTTGACTTTCCAAAGAAGGCAGAAATTTTTGGGCCTCGACTAAGGCAATGGAATCTCCTCGAAAGTGATGTCACAGTCTCACAGTACAGAAAACTTCACATGGAATTGCTTCCCTTTTTAGAGAAGGAAAACAATCTTGTTGTTTGCTGCGGCATAATGGCTTGATGAAATCTTTGTTTCTGAACCATGATCCAACTGAATGATAAATCGTTTGAAAGCTGTGTTGCTTCACAATGGCAATGGTTTTCCTTCTACTCCTGTTGGTCATGCTTTTCACATGAATGAGACAATGCAGATATGACAACCCTCTCGGACTCAATCAAATATGATGAATACAAACAGAAAATCTGTGGTGATTTAAAAGTCATTGCCATACTCTTAGGAATGCAACTGGAGTACACAAAACATTGCTGCATCTTATGTATGTGGGACAGTAGGGATAGGAAATCTCATTATATTAAAGCAGACAAAACTGCAAGAAATCTTAAACCTAGCGAGAAAAATGTCGTTGCCAAGCATCTCGTGGACCCAAAAGACATTCTTCTTCCACCCCTGCATATCAACCTGGGTTTGATGAAAAATTTTGTCGAAGGTAAGAACCAAGAATGACGGGCCATTAAGTACATAAGAGAGAAATTTCCGAAATTAAGTGATGCAAAAGTTAAGGAAGGTGTTTTATCGGGCCACAATTTGAGAACTTGTAAAGGATCTTGCATCTAACCAAGTTTTGTAGGTAAAGTGAAAGGACGCTTGGGAAGCCTTCAAGGGAGTTGTTTATGAATGTTTAGGCAACAAAAGAGATGATAACTACACTCAGTTGGTGGCAGTGCTCCTGCAACATGTCCCTTGAAATTCATTTTCTCCACTACCCACCCGGACTTTTTCCCTCCTAGTTGTGGAGCTGTCACTGATGAAAATGGAAAAAAATTCCATCAGGACATTTCTGTTATGTAAGAAAGACATCAGGGCCATTGGAATTAAGCAATGCTTTCGGATTGCTGTTGGTCTTTGTGTAGGAATGCTTCACAACTCCGTTGCAAGAGGCAAGCTAAAATATGACGTTCTCATGCAGCCATCACATAATTCTCTTCAGACCCAACCCTCAGCAAGGTATTCTTCCAGCAATTTAGAGCTCTTAAAACGTAAACCATCATTTAGAAAAATTCAAATGTACTTTCAATGTTGTTAGCATATGTAATTAATATGTTTCTTTTCCACTTAATCCATTAATATGAAATATTTACACCTAGTGTGTGTCACAGAAACTAAAGCAAGGAAAATTTTTCATTGTCATATTTGTTTTTCTCTACCCAAAATTAGTAAGAATTGACTCATAAAGTTGGCCAGTGTAATTGTAAAGGGAACTTATGCAAAGGAAAAATAAGGAAACTCGATTTATTGAACTCCAAAAAATAAACGAAATTAATTAGACAGACCTGGGAATGAGGAGGTTTCAGGGGGGCTCAACCTAAAAACAGAACCACAAACGTGAACACAAAAAAAAACCTAACGAAAGTACCAAGAAAACATAATGCAGTACATGAAAATGAGGAAGAGAATGCCAGTGTTACCCACGAGGGAAAAAGCAACTGACCAAACATCGGCATCACCAACGGTGAAAAGAACAGCATACCTAACATCGGTATCGTCTTCTTCAGATGACCTACATAAATCAACTGAACGGGATACTATATTACCAACAGTGAAATGAATAACATATGCCTAATTTAACATTAGTATCCTGTACACAGTTGACCTATGCAGGCAGTAATTGAAACCAGTAATAGTGAAGTGTAAAAGTTTGTGAGATCAAGATGGACCTTTGAAATAAAGTGCCACAACACGGTCACGGACTCATTTTGAGTCTTTATGTCTTCAATTGAGAGCTATATAGGTCAACTGAAAAGCAGGATACTAGTTTTACTTACATAAAAGAAAACAACATACCTAACACTGATATCTGTTTTTCTGTAGATCTGTGATTACCTGTCGTGAAAAAACTGCAATTCTTACATTGGTCTCCTGTACTTCAGTTGACACGGATATTTCCTATTGCAGAGAAAACAACACCACTAAAATTGGCATCCTTTGTTTCAATTGACATATATATTACCTAGTGTGTAGAAAACGACATGTGTAGCATTAGTATCCTGCACTTCAGCTGACCTGTATAGCTCAGCTGGAAAATAGGACACTAATATTATCCATAACGAAACGCACGACACACCTGACACTGGTATCCTACCTTTTTAAAGTTATAAGATTACTAACTTATATCTAAAACGTCATCTATTGAGTAGGAGGAGCTGTTATTCAGAAATTCTTTTAAATTGTTTTTAAATGATGATTGGCTCTCTGTCAGACTTTTGAGGTTATTAATAGCAAATTTCATAAGTGAATGTATGCATTTCGAAGCTACTGTGAATATCCCTAGCTCCATAAATAAATGTCCTTTGGGCTCCAGCTATTATTCTGATTGCACACTTTTGTCCAATGGGTACTTTTTTCCTTAAAGAGGAATTACCTCGAACTATGATGCCATACGAAAGCAGTGAATGAAAACAGGCATAGTAAGGTAATTTAATTCTATGTTTACTGTCGAAATTTGCAATAACCATTATAGCATAAATAGCTGAACTCTAACTTTTCAGCAGATTATCAATGTGTTCCTTCCAATTCAATCTCTCATCTATGCACATGCCTAAAAATCTGTAATACTTTGCCTTAGCTACAGACTTCTGTTCAAACTCTATATTTATTAATGGTGTTGTGCCTATTACTGCACAAGCTGTATGTACTGTGTTTTATCGAAATTTAATGAGAGTCCATTTGCAGAGAACCATTTAATAATATTCTGAAAAGCATTAATTACAATTTCCTCAGCTAATTCTTGCTTGTTGGGTATAATTACTGCATTTGTGTCACCAGCAAATTGTGAATATACTGTAGAGTGGCAAGTCATTAATATATATTTAGACCTAACATAAACCTTGTGGGAACTCTTTCTTGATACCTCCCTAGTCTGAGGAATCTGCTGAATTTTTTCGCGTTATGTAAACTGTTTATTTCAACCTTCTGTAATCTCCTAGTTAAATATGAATTAAGCCATTTGTGCACTGTCTCGCTCATACAACCATACTTAAGCTTATCTAGATAGCATTTTATGTTGAAAAGCCTTTCTGAAAACCAAATCAGCATTTTGTTAGTACTTTATTTTTACAAATATATGAAGCTACTCTTGAATATATTACTTTTTCATGAATTTTGGATAAAGCTGTCAGAAGTAGGTGGCAGCTGTTGGCATTCGACTATCTCCCTTTTTATACAATGGTTTAACAATAGTATATTTCATTCTATCGGGAAAAATGTCCTGTTTCGGTGAGATATTACATATGTAGCTGATAACCCTATTTAATCGTTGGGAACAAATTTTTAGAACTTTGTTGGAGTTTCCATCGAAGCAATTGAAAGACAGACTGTTAGATTTGCTACCGGTATGTTCGAACAACAGTAAATGTTGCGGAGATGCTTCGGGAACTGGAGGGAAGTCGGCGTTCTTTTCAAGAAATACCATTGAGAAAATTTAGAGAGCCGGCATTTGAAGCTGACTGTCGAAAGATTCTACTGCCGGCAACATACATCGCGCGTAAGGACTACGAAAATAAGATACGAGAAATTAGGGCTCACAAGGACGTACAGACAGTCGTTTTTTCCCTCGCTCCATTTGCGAGTGGAACAGGAGGGGAAATGGCAAGTAGTGGTAAAGGAGACCCAAACCGCCAAACATCGTCAATGGCTTGCGGAGCATCTATGTAGCTGTAGATGTAGATTCCATCAGTTCTACGCGAGCTTTTACTTTTGACTGAGTTTATTATTTTCCTAACTTCAGAAGGAGAGGTGGGTAGATTTTCAACTTTATCAAATCGCGTTGCCTCTTCCATAAACAGCTTTGCCTCTTGTAATGAACAGCTTGATCCTATTTCCTCCACCTTCAAAAATGATTATTGAAATTATTTTCAACCTCGGTCTCATTGGTAACAAACTTTTCATTCAGTTTGACGGTAATACAGTCTTCCTGTGCTCTTGGTTCCCCTGTTTCACTTTTAATAACATTCCAACCTATCCCAGCACGACGAAGACCGTCTTGACAGCTTTACTTCTGCCAGTACTTCATCTCATACCTTCCAAAGATAGGCAAAGGTCCCTAGTTCGATTCTCGGTTCGTCACACAGTTTTAATCTACTAGGAGCTTTCATACCAGCGCACACTCCGCTGCAGAATGAAAAATTCAACCTAGAGCTTTACAAGGCCCTCGACAGATCGACCCGTGGCGCAGACGTAACGGAAATTAATAGCTCGTTAACATTAAAATTCCTTCAGAAGAGGATGGAGAAACAGTTTTATCCATAGTGCCATTATGGGAAAGGTGTGCATATTTACCCTATCTGCTACGTCTGCTATTGCAGAGGCTGCTTGCAAGTTGGGACAAGTGAGCTTTGATGAGTGTCATTAACGCAGATATGTACACCTCCTTTAGCTGCTTTCCACTCAGATAACGTTCCGGCGGAGGCTAAAGATTTTCTAATACAGAAACATCACTATAAAATGTGTGTGTTAAAGACATAGCCGCTAATTGTTTCCCTGTGCTTACAGGGCTGGTTAGTCTACATGTATTCCGAACCCTTTGAGGATCCATTGCAGTGCACAGGCCATTTTGTCGATGAGATTAGTCTTTCCTCCGCTTGCTGTCAAGACTGTAACTGTCTGGGAGTTGAAGCGTCAAACGAGATGCTGGCAGGATTCCTCTGAAAGACGTCACAGTCCATTGTTCCTGTGACTCTGAGCACTATGGGACTTAACTTCTGAGGTCATCAGTTCCCTAGAACTTAGAACTACTTAAACCTAACTAACCTAAGGACATCACACACATCCATGCCCGAGGCAGGATTCGAAGCTGCGACCGTAGCGGTCGCGTGGTTCCAGACTGTAGCGCCTAGAACCGTTCGGCCACTCCGGCCGGCAATGTTCCTGTGGACTGGTCCTTTTCAGACTTAGCAGACAACACGAGTGTCTAATGGCTATGTCCGACCTCTTTAGGTTTTTGATGGCTCGTGGAGAGAAAACAAAAGCATGACTAAAGAAGTCATTTGGATTAGAATTACTGCATGATATTCCGCTTTATCAATGATCAGTGCGAAATTGTTTTCGCTCCTCTAGCGATGTGGTACGGTACCGTGGCGCGGGGAGGTCAAAATACCTCAATTCCGACATCTAGTGTCACTTAAAACACGATGTTTTAATCATTTTTACTGAATTAAAAAATCGACGAAGACATGGCAGTAACTTGCCTACATGAAATTCGATTACAGCTTTGTAATTCTCTGATCAAACGGAACCGTTTAACGCACATCAAGATAAGATTTTGATTTTTAATTAGTAATTTTTGTAGTGATTTTTGCTTTGTACGTTTTTAGCCATTTTCATGCGTTTCAAAACAGCTCAATGAGCTATTTATAAACTCAATTTGCATATTATCAGAACCAACAATTTGTAAGGGACTCCCAATGTGACCTGGATACGCTGAACAATCTGTGTAGTTAGCCCTCAATATAACTTAAGTTTATACAATGCTTCATTTGAATCACTACCCAAGTCGTACTTCTGACGTAGGGCGTATCTGCCGCCATGGGAATTACGTCAGTATCAACTAGAATAAAAACTACAACCTCGACTAAAATTGGGCACCTTTTGGCAGAAGCACTTATGTGGTCTCTACATCTACATCTACATCTACGTGATTACCCTGCTATTCACAATAAAGTGCCTGGCAGAGGGTTCAATGAACCACCTTCAAGCTGTATCTCTACCGTTCCACTCTCGAACGCCACGCGGGTAAAACGAGTACTTAAATTTTTCTGCGCGAGCCCTGGTTTCTCTTATTTTATCGTGATGATCATTTCTCCCTATGTAGGTGGGTGCCAATAGAATGTTTTCGCAATCGGAGGAGAAAACTGGCGATTGAACTTTCAAAAGAAGATCCCGTCGCAATGAAAAACGCCTTTGTTTTAATGATTGCCACTCCAATTCGCTTAGCATGTCTGTGACACTGTCTGCCCTATTTCGCCATCATACGAAAGGAGCTGCCCTTCTTTGTACTTGTTCGATGTCATCCGTCAGTCCCACCTGATGCGGATCCCACACCGCACAGCAGTACTCCAGAATAGGGCGGACAAGCGTGGTGTAAGCAGCCTCTTTAGTAGACCTGTTGCACCTTCTAAGTGATCTGCCAATGAATCGCAGTCTTTGGTTTGCTCTACCCACAAAATTATCTATGACATCGTTCCAATTTAGGTTATTTGTAATTGTAATTCCTAAGTATTTAGTTGAATTTACAGCCTTCAGAACTGTGTGACTTATCGCATAATCGAAATTTAGCTGATTTCTTTTAATACTCATTTGAATAACTTCACGCTTTTCCTTATTCACGGTCAATTGCCACTTTTCGCACCATACAGATATCTTATATAAATCATTTTGCAAGTCGTTTTGATCATCTGATGATTTTACAAGACGGTAAATGACAGAATCATTTGTAAACAATCTAAGACGGCTACTCAGATTGTCTCCTATGTCGTTAATATAGATCAGGAACAATAGAGAGCCTATAATACTTCCTTGGGGAACGCCGGATATTACTTCTGTTTTACTCGATGAGACGGTTATTGTCGTGAGGGTCTTGGCAGACGCTTTAGCAGGTGACATACGTGCCTATGTTTCCAAGGTTGCACTGCACAGCATTTTCTTATGGTGACGGTGGCAACAATGACTCGGGAAAAAAGATATTTCAGTGCGTCTATTCCATTGTTTATGTTCAGAACAATAATAAACCGAGATTATTCCAAGTTTATCTTTGTCATTCATAAAGTTAAAAGACCACCTCAAATATACATATAAAGCCACAAAAGTACTTATAAAGCCACGGTCCTGCAGTCCTGGACAAGAAGATAAGTACATCCAAGGAAGTCGAGTTTGGCAATCTATGTTATCAGCTGGTGCCCGATTTAATGTCATTTAAAGCAACTGGGCGAGCGTAATCGACACCTACGCATGCGGAACCTCTTTGGGAGTTCGTTGCTTGGCTACAATTTCTCTGGTGGCTCCTGAAATGGCGCCTTTGCGTCGGCTTGAGTGGCATTTAAGCGCGCGCCCAACTCTATCATTAGTCTGTCTGCTGGGGGTTGAGTAATTTGGAAGGATCTGGCCGGACCACGGCCCGGGCTTGTTAGTCGCGGACATCCACTCACCGGGTATGCTTCATGCACGTTTTCTTTGGACTGCTTGCGTACGTCTACTGCCGGTCGGGGTGGCCAAGCGGCTCTAGGCGCTACAGTCTGCAACCGCGCGATCGCTACGGTCGCAGGTTTGAATCCTGCCTCGGGCATGGGTGTGTGTGTGATGTCCTTAGGTTAGTTAGGTTTAAGTAGTTCTAAGTTCTAGGGGACTGATGACCTCAGCAGTTGAGTCCCATAGCGCTCAGAGCCATTTTTTTTTTTGCATCCCGGTAATAAGGGCGTACCGGTGTTAAGCAGTTACTAGATTGCAAGTGAGCTTGCATTTTATCGTGTTCTGTTTGCAAGATCTTTGATGTATGCGTGCACTGCGGGCGTGTACAGTTTTCGGGTTTAAGTTTTTCTTAATATTTTTCATTGCCAATTAAGGTTCAAAAACCACCTCTCTGGTGTTTTTATGGTGTTCTGGAAATTCTGCTTTTTTTTAACCACAAGTACTTGCAGGTAAAAGAGGCTCAGTTGTCTCCTCTCATTTCTTCTGTTATGTTTGGGGCCCGCTGGCTATTTCCCATTCACGTGATGTAAATTTGGTGGCTTTTTCGGTGTAGAACCTGAAACAAACGGGTGACTGCCTGGGGCGTTGGCCGAGTTCGAGACGATTACCGTGTTGTGCCTAATTCATATGTTTCAACACCTTTATTGCCTTGCATTTTTTTGTTCTATACTTAATTGGTAACACATGATGATTTGTCTTTGAACTCTTTCGAACTTTAGACGTCACATACTCGATTATCTCGTGGCCATTGATCTTTCTTTCATATTGTGAAACTGTTGTTTAATTCAGTAAATGCCTCTGGGACTATTTTATAGTGCTTATAGAGTTTAAATAATTCGCCTGGTATTGATTTAAAAAAGGAATTGTGTTCTGTTATAGAAACTGTTGTTTAAAGTTTTGCTCACTGATGTGGAGCATTCCTCTGAGCTTATGGTTCGTCTCATTGGCGAATAAGCGTTGGTTGTCTTTGTAATTTAAAATTTGGCTTCTGTGGTAAATAAATAAAAATGTTTAAAGATTATTTTCTTTATGCTTAGCACTTTACCAATCCCAGATCCTAGCTCCCTACCATTTCAGTGAAACTGTAAGTAGATCTCAACACCGCCGCAGTTGACGAAAACTCCTCGAGAAAATATGAAAGAAATATTACATGTTGCACGTCCTGCAAGAGTTGCACATATAAAGGCTGAGAGAAAAAAGAAAAAAAAGTCACAGTTTTCAATTGGTGCATCAGATCGACCACAGCGTGTTCTTTCACACATATTACAAGCACACTGAACAAAATTAATCGTCCCAGCAGATATCACGCTAATACGGTGCAACACCCCCTGCAGCCTTGATAATGGCTTCAACTCAGTAAGGAAGAGAGTCCATAACTTCGTTCAGGTATACCACATCCAGGTGAACACACTTATTGATGATTATATCCAGGAGAACTAACTTACTGCGTGGATGATGACTGCTATGCTGCTTAGCTGTTACAAACAGCCTGAGACGTTTCGGTAGAAGCGTGTAAGGTGCCTATTCGTTCGTCAAGTTAAGGACGCAAGTGTGCATCCCCTTGAACTTCGCTGTTGTCACCTTGATAGGCGGCAGCTGTGACAGTATACCCATCATGACGACGCAGAAGAAAGGGCAACAGATGGTCAACGAGAGTGTAAAAATAAACACCATGATTCACCTGCACGGTAAACTGAACGAGTGGGTTCAAAATGGTTCAAATGGCTCTGAGCACTGTGGAATTTAACTTCTGAGGTAATCAGTCCCCTAGAACTTAGAACTACTTAAACCTAACGAACCTAAGGACATCACACACGTCCATGCCCGAGGCAGGATTCGAACCTGCGACAGTAGCGGTCGCGCGGTTGCAGACAGTAGCGCCTAGAACCGCTCGGCCACCCCGGCCGGCTGAACGACTGGTACTGGGTCGTGGTACTGAAACACCCTGAAGTATTCGCCTTATACTTTGCTGGTTAACCCGTTGAGAGCCAACAATATGAAAAAAAATACAATTTTAAGATTTTTCACAAGATTAAGCTTTACCATCACAGTAAACAACGAATACAAGAAGAATTCGCCAAAAAGTAAACAATTGTTTTAAGGAGGTGTTTTCAATTTGGAATATAATTTAAAAATTTTTCACAAAATTAACCTTTATTGTCATAGTAAGCAAGTATTACAAGACGAAGGTTATAGAAAGTAAACAATCAGTTGTTATAGGAAGGGAGTCGCTCTCTCTCTCTCTCTCTCTTTCTCTCTCTGTCGTGTGCTGGCCTCGCTGATGGATGCAAGTCTTTTTATTCGAAGCAATTTAGGCGACTTGCACGTCACTGATGATGAAGACAACACAACACCCACTCCCCAAGCAGAGAAAATGTTTGCCCGACTTTGAATCGAACTTCAACCCCTCCAATTAGTGAACTGCCGCACTGACCCAGCAGCTACCGAGTGGGTTTTGTGGAGGTGGTTTTACTTTGGAAGTACTGGGACACACAATTTTCAACTAGCCATGATTTCATATGATATATTTTCCATTTTTCCTAGACGAAATCCTACATTGCAGAACTACCATTAACTCATAATGCCTAAAGTAAATTATAATCCTAAACAACAAACAAAAGTGGTTCTAAAATTTAATAATTTATATAAAAAATGTAACGGACGATCAAAAAGTTTCTGTTCGAAGGCCCTTCAGCCCAGACTCGGTATGCCAGTCAGACAAAATCGCTGTGAGCATTGAGAAAGTCATCCCACCGCCGCATCCCGCTGAAGATAAACCGTTTGATAAAACACTGTGTTCTGTTTCGCGAATAAGTCCGTAACTACCTGCTGCACATTCTCGTATGACAGGAATCACCGACCCATCAAGGCCCTTTTTGAAGAGACCAGAGGCGTGATAGTCGTATGGGAAGCTATCAGGTCTATAGGAAGGGTGCTAGAGAGTCTCCCAGTTGAGTTGGCGTTAACTTTTGCGTTACGACATTTGCGATACGGGGACTTACGCTATCACGGACCTTGACGCACTATTCTCAGCAATGATAACATGTTGCTCGATACACCTTCTTAATGCTGCAATGGATGTCTACCAGTGTTTGTCTTCGGCACCAAAGGAAAGGATGATTGCACGTTAGTTTTGTTTGGACGCATTTGGTAATAACGTTGCCATAGTTCACATTTCCACATTTACCGCATACCTATCGGAAAGACATAAGTGCCAAACTAATCTCTTGCCTACATGTCGGTGCTTATATACCGGCATCGGAGTTATGCAACGTTGCATATACGCTACAGCAACACCCTGAAACGGAAACTTTTTGACAATCCGTTTTACATACTGCCCAAGTGGTTCCATTTCGAAACTTCTCATAAAAGCAGTAGTATAAATTCAGATTTGCATTATAGTAACTTAAGATGTACTTACTTTCACTACCAATGATCTCCTCAAATTGTTCACTATAAAAAAAGAAACCCTCATTCTACAGTCAAGTAGCACCATCTCCGCGCCGATTGTTGCTTTGAACACTGCTAAGTGACTGATACAATGCACTAAATTCGTAGAAGTACCACAGTTTACCTCTAGATGTGTCTGTCTCACAACAGTATCGATGGTTTCATGGAAAAACACTTCTACTTCAAAGTAGAAATAATAAGATGGTGGTTTGAGGCAAAAACCACGTGTGCTCAGAGGGTTGAACTCCTCAATGGGTGCACTCAGCGGCTTGTATGATTTAAAAAGAAGCAAAAATCGAGACTCATCGGATTGCACTATAAACGTGCAGTCAACTACTGGCCAATTTCTGTGTAGTTTGCAGACGAGCAGTTTTCTGTACCGCTGTGAGACAGGGCCTGTTGCGAGATATCCATTGCAAGCAGTTTCATTCGTAATGTTCACTCGGAGACTGGTTAAGAGGGACATACATTCATTGACACCGACTGTCATTGACAATGCATGACACTCGTTTCCAGTCACAGTCGCGTAGGTTCTTTTTACGACCACCTGTCAAATGTTGACGACTTAATTTCTTGTACGTTGTTACGCTTAAGGCTGTTGGGAGCCATTAAGGGCGCTTCACGATAGGAAATCAGTGACACAATGCAGAGACCTGCAAAAGTTGTAGCTTTTAGGTTATCGGAGCTAAATGGTAACATTAGAGCCCTAGAAATTGCAGACGCTCTAGGCAGCTGTCCCAGGGGAGAAGTTTCACTTCAGAGAATTAACTGGTAACTTCATCCACCGCCTAAACGCTGCTGTAAGGCGTCACAGTAGAAGACGGCCAAGAAAAGGGACGTCTTAGCAGAGGCAGCAAGCATGATACTTGCTCCTAAAAACAGCAACATCACTGGGTTTACACAAGTTAGAGTGATCTACGGTAGGCTCCACTCACAAAGGGACGGAGGACGGGCCCGAGTGACGTAAAATACTTCTGTTGCTGGTCATAATAGCAAAGTTGAAATTTGTTAATGCAAAATCCAGAAGCATCTCTACCTACCGAGTAGGAGAAGGGGGGGAATTTAAATGTGGTCTTCCAGAGGCACCCTTGAGGTGCAGAGTGACTCACCAGATTGGCCGAAGGTTGTTAAGTGCCGGTGGATTGGTGGGTCGACTATAGGTAGGGAGAAATAGTGCACCTCCACGGTTCTTTAAAAACCCACGTTTTTTATTAAGAGAGAGTTCTCAGGCAGATCTCCGGGGCGCCGACTTCGTGTCGCTCCGTAAGCTCCGACGTGTCTGTTTCTCTCACTTGGAGCGATGCTCTCAAGTTCGTACTGAACGTGCTGCTACTGTTCGCTGCTTCTGTTAGCAACAACCCCCCTGGCTTCAGATACTGACTTTGCTGTGGCAACCAATTGGCTTCTTTGCTTTTTCTAATATTTAGAATTAGCTTTCAGCGTAGTAGCTAGTCTGATCGCAAATTAGTAGTGTTAATCAGATCCCCGAATTCCATGAGTCTCCTGCTGAAAGTATGCTATCGAGTCCCAGAATCCGCGCTTCTCGTAGATGCCTCTGAAAGTGTTTGGCGCTGATCCAAGTCATCAGCCTCCCTTCACTGGGAGTTCATCTTCCAGCATTTGTTCCTCACCGTTCGGAAATTGAAGACTGATCTCAAACCCCCTATCTTCCCTCTATCCTGTCAGGACAGGACTCATCGTTCTTATTCCATGTGGTGTGGTTGCGAGTGGTACACCATTTCTTGTAGTCACGTTAGAATGTACACGTTGATATGTCAACAAGTTGAGCGACTTTATTTACGCTGTGGTCATGGGCACATCCGAATACGATATACACTCCTGGAAATTGAAATAAGAACACCGTGAATTCATTGTCCCAGGAAGGGGAAACTTTATTGACACATTCCTGGGCTCAGATACATCACATGATCACACTGACAGAACCACAGGCACATAGACACAGGCAACAGAGCATGCACAATGTCGGCACCAGTACAGTGTATATCCACCTTTCGCAGCAATGCAGGCTGCTATTCTCCCATGGAGACGATCGTAGAGATGCTGGATGTAGTCCTGTGGAACGGCTTGCCATGCCATTACCACCTGGCGCCTCAGTTGGACCAGCGTTCGTGCTGGACGTGCAGACCGCGTGAGACGACGCTTCATCCAGTCCCAAACATGCTCAATGGGGGACAGATCCGGAGATCTTGCTGGCCAGGGTAGTTGACTTACACCTTCTAGAGCACGTTGGGTGGCACGGGATACATGCGGACGTGCATTGTCCTGTTGGAACAGCAAGTTCCCTTGCCGGTCTAGGAATGGTAGAACGATGGGTTCGATGACGGTTTGGATGTACCGTGCACTATTCAGTGTCCCCTCGACGATCACCAGTGGTGTACGGCCAGTGTAGGAGATCGCTCCCCACACCATGATGCCGGGTGTTGGCCCTGTGTGCCTCGGTCGTATGCAGTCCTGATTGTGGCGCTCACCTGCACGGCGCCAAACACGCATACGACCATCATTGGCACCGAGGCAGAAGCGACTCTCATCGCTGAAGACGACACGTCTCCATTCGTCCCTCCATTCACGCCTGTCGCGACACCACTGGAGGCGGGCTGCACGATGTTGGGGCGTGAGCGGAAGACGGCCTAACGGTGTGCGGGACCGTAGCCCAGCTTCATGGAGACGGTTGCGAATGGTCCTCGCCGATACCCCAGGAGCAACAGTGTCCCTAATTTGCTGGGAAGTGGCGGTGCGGTCCCCTACGGCACTGCGTAGGATCCTACGGTCTTGGCGTGCATCCGTGCGTCGCTGCGGTCCGGTCCCAGGTCGACGGGCACGTGCACCTTCCGCCGACCACTGGCGACAACATCGATGTACTGTGGAGACCTCACGCCCCACGTGTTGAGCAATTCGGTGGTACGTCCACCCGGCCTCCCGCATGCCCACTATACGCCCTCGCTCAAAGTCCGTCAACTGCACATACGGTTCACGTCCACGCTGTCGCGGCATGCTACCAGTGTTAAAGACTGCGATGGAGCTCCGTATGCCACGACAAACTGGCTGACACTGACGGCGGCGGTGCACAAACGCTGCGCAGCTAGCGCCATTCGACGGCCAACACCGCGGTTCCTAGTGTGTCCGCTGTGCCGTGCGTGTGATCATTGCTTGTACAGCCCTCTCGCAGTGTCCGGAACAAGTATGGTGGGTCTGACACACCGGTGTCAATGTGTTCTTTTTTCCATTTCCAGGAGTGTATGTTTCTGGCATGTTGTCACCTCGCCATTTTGCTTCATCTTACTGCACTGGTGCCATACAGCCGACTGGCCCTCGCACACCACTGCTTCATTGCTATGACTTTTATTGCCAGTGGAAGATCACCTGGTACCAGGACAACACCAGCTACAGATCTCCATTCATGGGCTGAATACATTTTTTTTCCGGTGAGCTTTCATCCTTTTATTTAATCGGCAAGTTGATAAATTCTTTTGCGACTCTAAGTAAATGTGAAGCACTGCAGGCTGCATTTCTCTCCTGCCAAGAAGAACTGAGCAATGGTCGCGCGTTTCTAAATTCATCCGACGCCTATAAGAACCATACAGACGTGAAGCTAACGAACTTTCGTTGTATTACGTGTTTTTGGAACCTACACCACGTTGTTAGCGATGGGTCAGATACAAGCATGGGCAGCGCCAGGTCTTATCTGTCTGTCTGTGTGTATCTGCGAGCTGGCGTGCCTCGCGCAGTACCGAGGTCGAACCAGCAGGTAGGAGTTGTAGCGTGCGATGCGGGGCAATCGACCCACGCGGCTGCAGGCGCAAAGGTCGCGCGGCGCGCCCGCGACATGCGATGCAGCGGTTACGACTGGTGGACCCTCGTCACCACTCCCACATAGAGGTCTGTGTTCATTTCCCGTATCTGGTGCTGCTTATCGGAGTCTAGGTGGGCCATTATGCACCTAATAGCACTCCTTGGTAATGATTAATGTATGTCTGACCTAGAAACTTATTTTTAGAATCCACTGTCGTTTGTTGGCTGCAATTATCTCACTCCATCTTATACATAGCCACAAATCTTCCGGGAAATTTGATGCGTTTTTCCATCTTTTGTTCGTTTAGTGATAGGCTTTTATCATTATACGAGGGCTTTTTATTTTCATTTTCAGCCTTCGACCGGTAGCGAAATGGAAACCACAGCTAAAATCAAAAATGTTTTATTTACAACATTTAGCTACACCTTCCAGCTACTTTCCTACATAGTCGCCGCTCCGTCTTAGACATCTGTTGTAGCGTGGTACCCACTTTTCAACACCTTTTCAACAGAAGACAGCCACCTGTGATTTTCGCCAATTCCCTACGCTGGTCTGCAGCTTGTTGTCTGCGTAAAAATGCTGTCCTCACAGCCTGTGGTTCATGTGAACAAAGAAATGAAAGTCAGAGAGCGCCAAGCACGAGCCGTATGGTGGGTGATGAAACACCTGCCACCGAAAACGGTGCAGGAGCGTCTTTGTTGCCCCTGCACTATGCAGCCGAGAAATGTCATGAAGAAAGAAACGCATGGCAGTTACGTTATGTGGGGTGCAGGCAATTAGGCGAAATCCCTCAGCAGGACTTCACACTTCGTCGGGAGACACTATTTTCTAGGAATCTTTACAAGCTCACTGTGCGCTCAGAGTTGAAAAGTGCGACGTGATGCGATAGATGGGCATAGTAGAGATACTGCGCAACGCTACTGTGCAAAGCTTCACGGGATTGTCACTGTGGTCTTAAATTTGCGACCGATCGGAGCTTGGAAAAAGAGAGAGAGAGAGAGAGAGAGAGAGAGAGAGAGAGAGAGAGAACAATAGCCCTCTTATACCTCTACCACGTTGAGCACTTCAGCTGTCACTAATGTTAACGATTAATAGAAACCACTTTAACAGAGTGTTAATATTCATTACTTATTACTCATTAATAATACAGCTGAGGTGCTTTTCATTATTGATGAGTCTTGTATACCTTTTACACACCAATTTAGTAGGTAATGGTTGCAAAATATTAACACGAATCCGAAGAAATTTGACATCATAAAACTAGAGTACGTGATCTATTTGAAATACACCCTTTTAATGACCGTGTTTGGTAGTTTCATGGCAGTTGACTGGTTTTGATTCTAATAAGTCATCCTCAGAAACAGTATCTTATTACGAAAGTAACATGTTCTCGTCTTGCGCTCATTTTCGTCACTAATCAGTTGATGTTAACCGAGGACGGTGAGCGCTAGATGACGACGTGCTAGTTTCACGACTCTTTAGAGTCCATACCGATTAACTGTCATAAACCCACCAAATGCGATTAAGACGTCTGCGAATAACTGACTGTCTAACGCGAATTATTTTCTGAAGGTTAAAAATTGCACCGTATTATACACAGCTGCTCTTTTTTACTTCTATTAAAGACCATCGATTTAGGTCACGAATCTGACCGTCCTTGGGTCACAAAAAGGTATGCAGCAAAAAGGTATGCAGCTAAGCATTGTACAATAAAAACATTACATTCTTAATGTAGCTGCATCCGTGTACCATGACACGTAAACACTGAACATGCTTGTGCCAGCTCTTTTTCACGCACCTTGAACCAAATAAGGATCTCCTTGAACAAAATAGTGCTGCACAAGCTTGTTTAATGTTTACATGACATAACTGTTACACATGGGCTGCTATATTAAGAATGGAATATTTTAAGAGTTTCATTGAGCATTTCAGTTGTGCCGTGCATAGCTGAATAACTTTTTGTGATCCCTAGATGGTCAGATTCATGCCTGAAATCTATAGTCTTCAATAAAAATAATGAAGTACAGCTGTGTATTCTACGTCGCAATTTTTAACCTTTATCAAAACTGTCTAGCACCGCATACACAAAACATCTCTTATTTTCAGAAGAACGGAACGACTGATAGAGGCTGAACTTTGGGGAGATCAGTTTGGGTACCGGAGACTAGTAGAAACACTTGCCGTAAATCTGAAGACAGATTGAAGAGAGGCAACGTAAATTTACAGCATTTATAAATTTAGGTAAAAGCTTTTGATAATGTTCATTGGATTACACTTTTTGAAATTGTGAAGGCCTTAGGGATAAGAGTACGGGAGATAAAGGCTATTTAAAACTTGTACAGGAACCAGACCGCAGTTGCTGGAACCTGCGGACATAGAAGGGAGGTAGCACTTAATAAGGTAGTGAGACAGGACCGTAGCCTATCTCGCATGTTACTCGTCATCCACTTTGGGCAAGTATTAAAGCGAACCAATGTTCAGGGAGAATATTATAAATTTACCGAAGACGTCAAAGAACATGGAATAGTAGTTGAACTGTATGGACGGTGTATTGAAAAGACTTTATAAGAGGGACATCAAAGAAAGTGAAAGAAGGGCAATGGAGCGTGGTTGAATTAAATCGAGCGGTGCTGAGGGAATTAGATTAGGAAATGAGACACTAAAAGTAGGAGACGAATTTCGTTATCTGGGGAGCAAAATAACTAACAATGCATCAAACAGAGAGGATATAAAAAGCAGATTGACAATAGTAAGAACACCGTTTCTGCAACCGAGTTAGGTGGCGCAGTGGTTAGCACACTGGACACGCATTCGGAGGACGACGGTTCAAACACGTGTCCGACCATCTTGATTTAGGTTTTCCCTGATTTCCTTAAATCGCTTCAGGCAAATGCTGGGATGGTTCCTGTGAAAGGGCACAGCCGATTTCCTTCCCCATTCTCCCCTAATCCGAGCTTGTGCTCCGTCTCTAATGACCTCGTTGTCGACGGGACGTTAAACACTAATCTCCTCCTCCTCAGTTTCTGAAAAAGATAAATTTTTCACACTTGGTATAAATTTAAGTGTTACGAAGTCTCAAAACGTACTGCAAGAAGCTTACACTTTTCTTCATCGTTAAGGGCAAGTTTTGAATGAAAGTGAAATGTTGGCGATAAATAGTTGGTTGGTTAGTAGATTTGGGGGCGGGACCAAAGAACGAGGTCATCGGTCCCATCGGGTTCAGGAAGAATGGGGAAGGTAGTGCTCTTTCAAAGGAACTATCCTGGCATTTGCCTGAAGCAACGGTAAATAGTTCAGACAAGAAGAGAATATAAGCTACTGAAATGTGGTCCTACGGAAGAATGCTGAAGATTAGATGGATAGATCGGATAACAAATCAAGTGGTGCGTAATCGAATCGAACTGGGAAGAAAATATATTTACGACACGACTAAAAGAAGGAATTAGTTGACGGGCCACATCCTGAGATATCAAGGAATAGTCAATGTGGTAATAGAGGAAAGGGTGGGGATGTAAAACTGTATAGAGTTACAAAGGCGTGACTGCAGTGAGCAGGCTCAAGTGGATGTGGACTGCAATAGTTATGCAAAGATGAAGAAATCTGACTAGGATACAATAGTTTGAAGAGCTGCATTAAACCATTCTTCGCAAAGAAGAGCACAACAACAAAAACATGTTATGCGTCTTTGAAAATTTGATATATTTGAACAAAGTCTTGCTCTATAACTTTTCCCATTCGCTGCTTCTTCCAGTCCCTAGTCCTTATTACCTCGATGCCTTGACGCATTTTACTCCAATATTTTCTTCTATTTGGAAGATTTTGGTACACTTCTCATCCCACTTATTTTTTTCTGGCTGTTTATTGTTTTACATTCTTCTATAGTTGCACATATAAAACTGCTGTTACGATGGCGGGTTATCAATATCAAGTGAGTTTGAACGTGGTGTTATAGTCGACACACGAGCGACGGGACTCATGATCTCCGAGGTAGCGATGAAGTGGGATCTTTCCCGTACGACCATTGCACGAATGTGCCGTGAATGTCAGAAATCCGGTAAAACTTCAAATCTCCGACATCGATGCGGTCGGAGAAACATCCTGCAAGAACCGGAACAACGACAATTGAAGAGAATCGTTCAAAGTGAGAGAAGTGCAGCCCTACCGCAAACTGCTGCAGATTTCAATTTTGGGCCGTCAACAAGTGTCAGCGCGAACCCTTCAACGAAACATCTTCGATATGGGCTTTCAGAGCCGAAGGTCCACTCGTGTACCCTTGATGACTGCAAGACGCAAAGCTTTACGATTCGCCTGGAACCGTCAACACCGACGTTGGGCTGTTGATGACTGGAAACAGGTTGCCTAGTTGGATGAATCTCGTTTCAAATTGTATCGAGCGGATGGACGTGTACGGGTATGGAGACAACCTCATGAATCCATGGACCTGGCATGTCAGCAGGGGGCTGTTCAAGTGGGTGGAGGCTCTGTAATGGTATACGGCGACTTCATTTGGAGTGATATGAGATCCCTGATACTAGATACGACTCTGACGGGTGACACATATGTAAGCATCCTATCTGATCACCTGCATCCAATCATGTTCATTGTGCATTCCGACGCACTTGGGCAATTCCAGCAGGACAATGCGACACCCCATACGTCCGAAATTGACATATCGTGGCTCCTGGAAACACTCTTCTGATTTTAAACTCTTCAGCTGGTCACCCAACTCACGAGTCATGAACATTATTGAGCACGTCTGGAATGCATTGTAACGTGCTGTTCAGGATAGATCTCCACCCCCTTGTTTTCTTATGGATTTACGGACAGCTCTGCAGAATTCATGATGTCAATTTCCTTCAGAATTACTTCAGACATTAGTCGAGTCCATGGCACGTCGTGTTGCGGCACTTCTGCATGCTCGCGGGAACCCTACTCGATATTATGCAGGTGTACTTTAGTGTAATAAGTGAGTGTATAATAATAACTGAGTTTGTAATAATAATAATAATAATAATGAAATCTAAGTGGAGGTGGGTGGGGAAGTTAAACAGACGAATTGAGCGGAGATGGACTGCTTTAGAAAGGTTGTACGCACGTCAAGATGACATCGAAGACACAATTCGTTTGGTTTTGTCAAGATTGTACGATCGTTCTGAAAAAAATGCCAAGATCATCCGACATGAGGTATCTCAGTGTTGGTGTCGCCAGTGGAAGTCAGGTTCACATGCTGGTCTTCCTGTTTTCGTATGCAGGCAACATACAACTCGGAGCTGGACCGCCGCATAGAAGAGCAGCATTTGGTGATCGCAAGGAGACCAAAGCTCAGATTATGGCGGTACCGTAACCTTAGTGTGAGCTGTGGCCATGAGGAACCATTTATTGGAAGCTTTGCTTCGAGCAACTGCGTCGCATGCAGAGCTTACTCACACATCAGCGTGCAAACCACCTGTGATCGTATAGTGACAGACGCAATGGACGGTACGAAGTTTTGTTTAGTGATGAGAGCAAATTTGATATAAGCGTAGCGAAGTACTTGACAAATAAAATAAGGCATCCGGTAGACCATACAGCGTCGTATGTTTGGGATTCTGGGCGCTTCGTTGAACGCTTAAAGTGTCTACCGAACTTTCTCAAAGACTTAATGATGGTCTTGATGTCAAATCCTTGTCTACCAACGTACCAGTACAGGGCACGGTGAACATTTTATAGGGAACTGTTCCGCCGGTCACGTGACATCTAGTGCGGCACTGTCTGACGTCCCCTTACTTCAGGTGGAAAGGCAAGTGTTACGTTGTGATTTACTAACCGCGAAAAAATACTAAGCAGGTATCGTAATATGCTTTCAGTATTCCTAGGACCGGAGGTGCGAGAGAGAAGTGGTAACCTCTAATAATTTAGGAATATATAAACTTGATGCACATAGAACTCACTATTTGGGGATAAATTACTGTAGAGATTGAATAACCCTGATATTCTCGGGAATGGTAGTGAGGAGTGGAAAAGGAAGCATAGTATGTCAAAATGCTTTCGAAAAGGACTGTCATAAGCATCTCTTAGTTTTCGGAGTACTGAGAGTAATTGGTGACAGTCACGAAACATTTCATAAGAGAATGAATATGAACTAGATTAGTATAGATAATCGAGAAAGACCTGCGTGTCTAATCCATAGTTGTCAGGTCGCCAGAGTAACTGGTGAGAGTTAAAACTAAGTTCCATCGCTAGGATTGGGAACAGGAGTGAAAATGAGGTGTGAAAGTTGTCCATTTTGCCCATACACCCTCATTGTCATGCGAGAAACTAAAATTATAATAGTATTTTGTTCTACCAACAATTCTTCTCGTCCAGTAGCATCTTTGAACGTAACATTAGCTTAACTGTCCGTCCCTGGTAGCTGAGTGGGCAGCGCGATGGAATGTCATACCTAACGGCCCGGGTTTGATTCCTGGCTGGGTCGGAGATTTTCTCCGCTCAGGGACTGGGTGTAGTTTTGTCCTTATCATCATCATTTCATCCCCATCGACACGCAAAGCGCCGAAGTGGCGTCAACTCGAAAGACTTGCACCAGGCGAACGGTCTACCCGACGGGAGGCTCTATCCACACGGCATTTCCATTTCCATCGGCTTGAGTGAAGATCTCCTTACCTTTGGTTATTTAGTTTCTGCTCTCCGATTCTCCCGTGTTGCATGTCTCTTTTCTTTGCAATAGCCCATAGGGTCCCCACAAAGAAAGCTGGTGGTAGCTGGAGTTGTGTGCAGCAAGAGTCCACGGTTTCCTCTCTCAGCGGTCCTGATGTTACAAACTACTTGATCCGAGTTCAGATTTCGGCAGTCTGATTGAGTAGTCCTAGATGATCTATCGTGGGTAAAGAGAATCTTTGGGTGTATCTTGCATAGGGTAATGGTCGTTTCGCAACAATTCCCGCAAATCTGACGTCATTTGGACATCACGTGCAGTATCGACGACGGCATGATCGGCTATCGATTTTATGATAAGAAATAATATGAATATTATTGTTCCTCGATTCACTCGGGGCAATTTAAGCTGTCCTCTTGGGTTGCTGCCTGACCATACACTCGGAAGTCGCTACATATTCGGAAATAAAGATACAAATATCTGTGAGAAGAAAAAATACAAATTTTATTGCAGCTTGTTTTATTCGCTGTGTTTAAAGCTGTACCCTTAGGTTCCTGCCTAACCATAGCATTGGAAAACATCACACATTCGTAAATAAACAGCGAAATGTTTGCGAGAAGAAGAATATGAACATTAATGTTCCTCATTTCACCTGCAACAATTTAAAATGTCCTCTTAGGTTTCTGCCCAGCCACACAATCGAAAGGTGGCACATATTTGGAAGTAAAGACTCAAATATTTGTCAGGAGGAAGAATATGAATTTTATTGTTGCTCTTTTCAGTCGCACAAATATAAGCTATCCTCTGGTTCCTGCCTAACTGCGCACTCCTAAATCGGTAAATATTTATTTCATACTTCGTTCTCAGATCAGATTGAATGTAAATAACATCTAACATTGCAGCATATGCTTTTATTACATTCATAAGAATGTAACAGAAAATGTTCCGACGCTAATATGAAAGAAAATAATTGCGTGTAACGGGATGCGAACGACCAACTTTCGACTCCAGAAACCAGGACTTCATTAACCATGCGATGTTTGACTCCGGTCTTGATTATCGTATGCTATCTTGAAGGCTTGTATCGTTGATGTATTATTAAGTGACATTTAATGATAATGGTGATGTGTTTGTGATAAATTTTCAGTGCTCCTTACATTGAAGGGGCATACTGCAAATTATAAAACAAGTATGTTTGTTGTTAATTTGAAAATTATTGACGATAATGACTCAGTCCTAAGAGAGCTCTCTTATATGAAAGCCTTAATCGTCGATAAATCAGTACGTGACATTTTATCACTGCAACAGTTACAACAAATCATTCCAAGAATTACAAATTTTGAATAATTTCCAGGATGCGCGCATGAAATCTTGTGAGAGGCCCGTATCGAATGCTAACGAAAGTTGATAACCGATCATGCGGTTGTCGATATTGCCGCGTGGCGTCAAAATGACGTCACATTTACGGGAATTACTGTGTTAACTCCTTGCAGACCCTCAATGCAAAGATAGAAAGTCAGAGAGGTCGAAGTAGACAACCGTAGCTAATAAGGCAATCGCTACGTTCAAAGATGCGTCTGAAGTGGGAGAAAAATCGTCTTCGGAATAAATAAAATATTATAATTTTCCAGTTATGACTGAGAGCATGTACAGATGAAGTGGTAACCTGCGTTGTCATAAAAAAAATAAAAAATTAAAATAAACAAAAAGTATCGAAAGGAAGAGATACACATGATGAAACCCTAGTTCCTAGAATCACTAGAATCATTGGTATCAGTCAAGATCACATTTATGTTCACTGTTAATCGGAGAGAACATAGGCCATATACAGGGTGGAGAAAAACTGTGCCACGAAATTTTAACCCTGGATAGCTTTTGGTAGTAGGAACCAAAATTACTAATGTGGTGTAGATCGACAACGCACAACTTTTAAACTATGGATACTTGGCGCCACGCATTCCGATTGGTCGCGGGATCGCCCTGTTGCCAGATGCTCTGGACAACGCATGGCCGCGAATGCTTTGCCTGCCGGATATCGCAATGTATCCAAGGCGGCCAGCACGCTCGGTGGTAGCGCGCCAGCCTTCCACTCTGGGGGTCTGGGGACTGGGTCCCGACACATCCATTGTAGTTTCTTGATAAGACGTACCGAGAACAAACCTGTCAACAGCTGTTAGTTCGCGCACAGAAAGTCTTTTACAAATTGTGTCGGCCCTGAAAAGGGCCTTTTTTTGTAGCTAGGACATTGTTTACTTAAAGCAGGTGCTCGAACTGGCGACCCTCTGACGCGACATACGTTTGGTAACGTCGAATGGTGTTTTGCCGGACTCTTTCAAAGATTCCTGGCAGTGCCGTGATGTGATTGGCGGCATGGTGAATGTGATCTATTAATTCCTCTTCGTTTCTAGGTGGTTCTCGTCCAGGTGGGTGAACTAGAATCTTGAAGAATCTCCACAGGTGGCATGAGGTCTGGTGATCGCGGAGGCCATGTCCTATGAGCACCTCTGCCAATTATCCGGCCGTCGAAGAGTTCATTTAAATATCCGCGCACAGTACGACTGTTATGCGCTCCCCATCATCTTGCAACCACATGCGTAGCCGTATGCTCAGGGGAATTCAAATGGTCACCCACAATGCCTGTCCAAATGTTGAGCGAAAATCGTTCTGGTGTCCGTGGACGTATGTGATATGAGGATTTCCCCTTGCCCAGTAATATACGTTTCGAGTGTTGTAAAGGCCATCCCAATGGAAGGTGCACTCGTCGGTATATAACACAATGGCGGGGAAGTCAGGATCTCGAGCAACACGTCGCAGAAACCACCGGCAAAACCATAGCCTGTGTTCATAGTCCACCAGAGGATTTAGGTCTTGGACAGGGTGGAAACTAAATGGGTGCTGGCCGTCATCCCTCAAATCCTCCGATGAGTGTCCCCCATGTCGTAGGTGCTCCCTCGAAGTACTCGAGAACAGTCTTTTCAAATGCAGCATCGCGTCGTGTTCGAGGTTTTCCATCGTCACCATGATGTCCCGCTAACGAGCCTGTTTCGCCAATTCGCCGGTGAATTGCTGTAAACGTTTGCGGGATGGATGGCGTCTTGCTGGGTACAGTTTCTCATACAACCGTCGATCTTCGTGCGCATTACCGTCGGATAGTCCATAAACGCTATAGATACAGCAATAAAGAATAGCGCAGTAGGCAGTACAGTTGAAGAGGAATGGACATCTCTAAAAAGGGCCATCACAGAAGTTGGGAAGGAAACATAGGTACAAAGATGGTAGCTGCGAAGAAACCATGGGTAACAGATGAAATACTTCAGTTGATTGATGAAAGGAGGAAGTACAAACGTGTTCCGGGAAAATGAGGAATACAGAAATACAAGTCGCTGAGAAATGAAATAAATAGGAAGTGCATGGAAGCTAAGACGAAATGGCTGCAGGAAAAATGTGAAGACATCGAAAAAGATATGATTGTCGGAAGGACAGACTCAACATACAGGATAGTCAAAACAACCTTTGGTGACATTAAAAGCAACGGTGGTAACAAGAGTGCAACGGGAATTCCACTGTTAAATGCAGAGGAGAGAGCAGATATGTGGAAAGAATACGTTGAAAGCCTCTGTGAGGGTGAAGATTTGTCTGATGTGATAGAAGAAGAAACAGGAGTCGATTTAGAAGAGATAGAGGATCCAGTATTAGAATCGGAATTTAAAAGACCTTTGGAGGACTTACGGTCAAATAAGGCAGAAGGGATAGATAACATTCCATCAGAATTTCTAAAATCATTTGGGGAAGTGGCAACAAAACGACTATTCACGTTGGTGTGTAGAATATATGAGTCTGGCGACATACCACGACTTTCGGAAAAGCATCATCCACACAATTCCGAAGACGGGAAGAGCTGACAAGTGCGAGAATTATCGCACAATCGGCTTAACAGCTCATGCCTCGAAGCTGCTTACAAGAATAATATACAGAAGAATGGAAAAGAAAATTGGGAATGCGCTAGGTGACGATCAGTTTGGCTCTAGGAAAAGTAAAGGGACGAGAGAGGCATTTCTGACGTTACGGCTAATAATGGAAGCAAGGCTAAAGAAAAATCAAGACACTTTCATAGGATTTGTCGACATGGAAAAAGCGTTCGACAATATAAAATGGTGCAAGCTGTTCGAGATTCTGAAAAAAGTAGGGGTAATCTGTAGGGAGAGACGGGTCATATACAATATGTACAACAACCAAGAGGGAATAATAAGAGTGGACGATCAAGAACGAAGTGCTCGTATTAAGGTGTAAGACAAGGCTGTAGCCTTTCGCCGCTACTCTTCAATCTGTACATCGAGGAAGCAATGATGGAAATAAAAGAAAGGTTCAGAAGTGGAATTAAAATACAAGGTGAAAGGATATCAATGATACGATTCGCTGATGACATTGCTATCCTGAGTGAAAGTGAAGAAGAATTAAATGATCTGCTGAACGGTATGAGTACACAGTACACAGTATGGTTTGAGAGTAAATCGGAGAAAGACGAAGGTAATGAGAAGTAGTAGAAATGAGAACAGCGAGAAACTTAACATCAGGATTGATGGTCACGAAGTCAATGAAGTTAAGGAATTCTGCTACTTAGGCAGTAAAATAACCAATGACGGACGGAGCAAGGAGGACATCAAAAGCAGACTCGCTATGGCAAAAAAAGCATTTCTGGCCAAGAGAAGTCTACTAATATCAAATACGGCCTTAAATTGAGGAAGAAATTTCTGAGGATGTACGTCTGGAGTACAGCATTGTATGGTAGTGAAACATGGACTGTGGGAAAACCGGAACAGAAGAGAATCGAAGCATTTGAGATGTGGTGCTATAGACGAATGTTGAAAATTAGGTGGACTGATAAGGTAAGGAATGAGGAGGTTCTGTGCAGAATCGGAGAGGAAAGGAATATGCGGAAAACACTGATAAGGAGAAGGGACAGGATGATAGGACATCTGCTAAGACATGAGGGAATGACTTCCATGGTACTAGAGGGAGCTGTAGAGGGCAAAAACTGTAGAGGAAGACAGAGATTGGAATACGTCAAGCAAATAATTGAGGACGTAGGTTGCAAGTGCTGCTCTGAGATGAAGAGGTTAGCACAGGAAAGGAATTCGTGGCAGGCCGCATCAAATCAGTCAGTAGACTGATGACCAAAAAAAAAAAAGTCCATAAACAAAAACTATATCTCGTTGTTCTTCAAACGAATGCTGTGTCGCCATGCTTACTGTATGACTAAATCACAGGTAAAGTGTGTGTGCTCCGAATCGGAGGTTACGTGTGAATGCCTATGACAGGGGGTCGAGACAAACAGCAAGGTGTATTCGACACGTGAGCGTATGACGCTGGGTCAGTGGCGGGGCGAGGGACGTTTGTATGTGAGAAACGACAACCATAGCGCTGTCCGTCAACTGACGAACGGCAACAGGGCAATCCCACGGCCAACTGGAGCGCTTGGCGCCAAGTTTCCGTAGTTTAAAAATGGTGCGTTGTCTACCTACGCAACATTAGTAATTTTGGTTCCTACTGGCATCAGCTATCAAGGGTTAAAATTTTGTGACCCAATTTTTCTCTACCCTGTATAAAATACACTGGGCCTGTCCCTATCTCTGCCATGTTAACGCTTGAAACGAACAACTAAGTCACGTGACTCGGGGCAGAAAGCCGAGTTCTTGTCATTAAGCGCTGTGTGAAGTGGAGTTGACAGTTACAGTTTCTCTCATTTATAGCTGAAATTAAGCACTAATTTTGACAATTCAACAAACTGTAGTACTACTAGCATGCATTCAACGCAGTTTCTCCGAAATTCCTGATAATAAGCCGTGGTTATTGGTTTTACATGTGGTCAAGTTGAAACGTATTGACAGTTCTTTTAACATGCGTCAGAATGACTATTTCTTTGTGAATATTTACTTTCTTTTTTGCACTGTGTATTCCTGTAGTTCGTCACTTCCACTGGAGTGAAAAACAAAATAACAATTTCGAACGCAGCATTAGTTTTCTAACGTTTCCACAAGAATATATGCGAAATGCTCTCGTAAGCTTTTGTAAGAAAGGAAGTTCGTTTATGAGCACAATGTCAGGTAATTACACAAAATAGGCATGTATATTTTCTGAATTTTGATTAATCCATTACAGATACCGAAACGACATGAAGATAGGAAGCGTAACATATAACAAAATGTTGATTATACTGGTTAGTGAGCTAGGTATTAACGATATTTCGTCTCAAATCTTAGTCATTCACCAAATTTTTACATCCAAGGACCAACATCCATCCTAGCTTTCAACTTACGGAAATAACTCTGTAAGTGTTTTAAAGTAATTCACTTAACACAACTGAGATACTCGTCACTTTACCGAATTTGAAGGATGAAAAACAAGACTAATCTGAGCATACATAAAAGTGTTTACTTCTACATCTAGTAAAAAGCATAACATTTGATCTCTAACAAAAATGTTCAGACGGCTCTAAGCACTATGGGACTTAACATCTGTGGTCATCAGTCCCCTAGAGTTAGAACTACTTAAACCTAACTAACCTAAGGACATCATACACATCCATGCCCGATGCAGCATTCGAACTTGCGACCGTAGCAGCAGCGTGGTTCCCGACTGAAGATTAGATTAGATTAGATTAGATTAGTACTTGTTCCACAGATCATGAATACGACACTTCGTAATGATGTGGAACGTGTCAGGTTAATAAAAGGTGTCTATACAAAATATTACATTAGACAAAATATTACATGACACTCAATATTTTTAATTTTTTTTTTACTATTTTTTTGGGGGGGGGTTGGGAAATTACCCACTTAATATACCCAAAAATTCATCTAATGAGTAGAAGGAGTTTCCATTAAGAAATTCTTTTAATTTCCTTTTAAATGCTATATGGCTATCTGTCAGACTTTTGATTCTATTAGGTAAGTGACCAAAGACTTTTGTGGCAGCATAATTTACCCCCTTCTGGGCCAAAGTTAGATTTAACCTAGAGTAGTGAAGATCATCCTTTCTCCTAGTGTTGTAGCCATGTACACTGCTATTGCTTTTGAATTCGTTCGGATTGTTAATAACGAATTTCATAAGTGAATATATATATAGTGAGGCTACAGTGAAGATTTCTAGCTCTTTAAATAAGTGTCTGCAGGATGATCTTGGATGAGCTCCAGCAATTATTCTCATTACACGCTTTTGTGGAATGAACACTCTTTTACTCAATGATGAGTTACCCCAGAATATGATGCCATATGAAAGCAGAGAATGAAAATAGGCGTGGTAAGCTAATTTACTCAGATGTATATCGCCAAAATTTGCAGTGACCCTAATAGCACAAGTAGCTGAGCTCAAACGTTTCAGCAGATCCTCAGTGTGTTATTTCCAGTTCAACCCTTCATCAATGTATACACCTAGAAATTTTGAATATTCTACCTTAGCTACCGATTTCTGATCGAAGTCTATATTTATTAATGGGGTCATTCCATTTACTGTGTGGTACTATATATACTGTGTTTTGTCAAAGTTTAATGAGAGCTCATTTGCAGAGAACCACTTAATGATTTTCTGAAAAACATCGTTTACAATTTCACCAGTTAATTCTTGTCTGTCGGGTGTGATAGCTATACTTGTATTATCAGCAAAAAGTATCAGCTTTGCATCTTCGTGAATATAGAATGGCAAGTCATTAATATATATTAAGAATAGCAGAGGACCTAAGACCAAACCTTGCGGCACCCCATTCTTGATTATTCCACAGTTTGAGAAATAACCAGTTTTTGCATATTAAGTGAACTGTTAATTTCAACTTTCTGCACTCTTCCAGTTAGGTATGATTTAAACTATTTGAGCACTGTCCCATTCATACCACAGTGCTTGAGCTTATCTAGAAGTATTCCATGATTTACACAATCACAAGCCTTTGATAGATCACAAAAAATCCCAACGGGCGACTTACGGTTACTCAGAGCATTTAATAATTCATTAGTGAAAGTATGTATAGCGTTTTCCTTTGAAAAACCCTTCTGGAAACCAAACTGACATTTTGTTAAGACTTTATTTTTACAAAGGTGTGAAGCTACTCTACAATACATTATTTTTTCAAGAATTTTAGATAAGGCAGTCAGAAGAGAGATTGGGTGGCAGTTGTTGACATCAGTCGTATCCCCTTTTTTATGCAGTTATTTAACATTGGCATGCCCTGCTTCAGAGAGCTATTACATAGCTTCTTGGGAACAAGCTTTTATTATCCTGCTGGAAATGCCATCAATTCCATGTGAGCTTTTATTCTTGAGAGAGCTTATTACCTTCCTAATTTCAGAAGGAGAGGTGGGTGGAATTTCAGTTGTATCAAATGGTGTGGGTAAGGCCTCTTCCATTAACTGCCTTGCTTCTTCTAATGAACATTTAGATCCTATTTTCTCTACAACATTTAAAAAAATGATTATTCAAAATGTTTTCGACTTCCGACTTGTTGTTTATCAAGTTTCCATTCGGTTTGATGGTGATGCTGTCATCCTGTACTCTTGGTTGTGCTGTCTCCCTTGTAATAATAATCCAAATTGTTTTGATTTTGTTATCAGAGGTATTAATCCCAGACATGATGCACATGCCTCTGGACTTTTTAATAGCCTTTCTTAATGTATGACAGTAGTTTTTATAATATTTGGCTGTTTCTGGGTCATTACTCTTTCTTGTTGTTAGATACATTTCCCTTTTGTGGTTACAAGATATTGTTATTCCTTTAGTAAGCCAAGGATTTTTGCATGGTTTCTTATAATTAGATTTAACTACTTTCTTGGGGAAACAGTTTTCAAATTCTCTTACAAGTGTATCATGAAATAAGTTATATTTTAAATTAGCACCAGGTTCCCTGTACATCTCATCCCAGTCTAACTGGTGAAGATTTTCTCTGAAATTTCTAACTGTTGAGTCATTAATTGAAAGCATAACTTTGGAGGGTAGTTTCGAATTACTGAATGGACCTATGTCATATAGTGTAACTAGCTGAGCATCATGATCAGAAAGCCCATTCTCAACAGGACATGGATTTATGTTTTTAAACCTATCTTGGTCTACAAAAGTGTTATCTATCAATGTGCTGCTGTCCTTTACTACCCGAGTAGGAAAATTAATGACAGATGTCAAACTGAAAGAACCGTGCAAGACTTCCAGGTCATTCTTCCTATTACACTCTTTCAGTGAATCAATATTGAGGTCCGCACAAATAATAATTTGCTTTCCCCTATCTGACAGATAGCACAACAAGGCATCCAAGTTTTCCAGGAATAAATGAAAGTTACCTAAAGGGGACCTATATAGTGTTACAATTATAAAAGAGCCCTCCTTCAGTTTAAGTTGAAAGGCACATGCTTCTGTATGTTGCTCTAGACAAAACTTTTTTGTATCTAAGCTTTCTACACAGTGATCACTTTTGACATATATGGCAACTCCTCCTCTCACCTTATTATCTCTATTCATATGTGCAGCTCGTTTATAACCACTGATATTTACCTTTTCCATATCAGACACAATGTGATGCTCAGACAGGCATAGTATATCTATTACACTATCAGATTCAATGTCATCTAAACAAACCAGGAGCTCATCTACTTTATTCTTCAATCCCGGAATATTTTGGTGAAAAATGGTAACATTATTTTTTACTCTACTTTTGTGAGGATCTACTTTTTTCTTTAATCCACCAATATTTTGGTTAAATATGGTAACATTATTATTTACTTTCCTGTTGTGAGAATTTTGTGAGTTTTGGACTTCTTTAGCACCTGCCTACCTGAACTTCTCATTGGACACTGATATTAGTCTAAAAAAGAAGTACATCCATGAGTACTAGTGTCCCCCCTTATGGATTTCGCTAACAACCCTGCCAGTTTACCTTTCCCTTTCTTATTGAGATGTAGGCCATGCCTTGTGAAATCCCCCCTATCAATAGCCTCTACAGGAACCAGACCAATGTCTGACAGAGTGACCGCCCTTCACAACTCATACAACTCCATATTTACCCTCCTGACAGAGCGGTTCAACTGGGGCTGATCATAACCCACGAAAGCAGGCACCAGTCCAACATTGATATGGGTCGTTGCCGATGCTATTTTCACCAGGTCACACTCAATGCTGCAGCCCTGATCCCTGTCAATACTGTTTCCCACTCCACCCACTGAAGCGCCTAGAAACGCTCGGGCGTAGCGGCCGGCAACAAAAATGTCATAAATTGTTTACCATAAAAGCGTAAGGACATGTTCGGCTTCGTGCCCCGTGCCACGTGCCTTAGATGTTGGTTTCAGTAAAATGATGCCATGCGCAGTCTATGTTATGTATGGTCTACGGGACAGAACGACCAGAACTTTGTAATCTTTGGAAAAATTGTAGAAACTAGTAGAATTTGTAGAAAATTAAAGATGAACCTAAAGTGCAAGAGGTAATATTCCCATGGCTTCCTGCGGAAGAATAAGTAATTGCACAAAGTCAAGTAGCGAATAAAACTTCATTTTTGTGGGAACATTGGTATACAGTGTTTACATGTCATTTTCCACTGTCGTACGTTTGCACTATGCTACGTTTCGAGACGCAGACACGGTAGCGCTCGTATTGCCTGTGTGGGGAACCACGTTTTTCCTCTAGCCGTGGCAGAATAAAATGCGCTGACGGGAAGCGTTAGCTGTGCTAGGTGAGAGTGTCAGGACAGGACGCGGGCAGGAAGTGCGGTCGGTGCGCGGCGCGGCACTCAGCGCCGGTTGCAACACTTTGCTCCGCTCTGGGGCACCTCCGCTCCTCCCCAGCAGCCACTACGCTGGGTAGCTGCGAACGGGACATCTTTGTCCTCCAGCAGGGAGCTGCCTCTGTCTATGCCAAGATACGAGGGCTGTTTTCATGGTTCCTTACCCCAGTCGGTACAAACGGAACTCTTGCACACCGTCCAGTCATTGTTAATGTGGCCACTTGTCAAAAGTCTGAATACCCACCTTCTGCAGCACACACCGCTGCCTCAGACGTACAGGAAGGTACTGACAGGGATGTGGAGCCATGGGGACACCAGTAACGCGGCCAGCTGTGGTAGGTTTTTCGGATGAGGATACATGGCGCGCTCAGCCCGATCAAGATGGTCCAACAGTTTGTCGAATGGGTTTGAAATCGGGGGAGTACCGTAAATTCATCCTGGTGCTCATCGAAACAAGCAGGTACACTGTGAGTTTGCAGTGTCCTGCTGGTGGATGCCATCCATCCGAGTAAAAACGAACTGAATGTAGGGGTCTACAAGCATAGATGCATACTTGTGTTGATCCACAGTGCTTCTCAGAATGATGAGATCACTCAGCGTACCACGAAAAAATTCTCCAGACTATATCTCTCCTTCATCCAGTCTTCACCCTTCTGACGATTGTTGCAGAGTGTTTGCTTTCAGACGTTTCATCTACATCTACATAATCTACACTCATGCTCATAAATTAAGGATAATTGCAGAATGTGGTGCCACACAACGTGGCACTACACAAAACTGGCGCTAATAGCTTAGGTTTCATAGGGAACACACACGACACAGATCTGTAATTCCATGGTATTGGTGATAAGTTGAGAAAACCGTCCCGAAACATGTGCTACAAAACGCCACTGTTTCCTGCGTATGTACCCCGACATCAATACGGGATATGTTCATTATGCACACGTACACAAGCCGCACAACGGGTTGGCATAGTCTGGATCAGGTGGTCGAGCGGCTGCTGGGGTATAGCCTCCCATTCTTGGACCAGTGCCTGTCGGAGCTCCTGGAGTGACGTAGGGGTTTTAAGACGTGCAGCTATACGTCGACCGAGAGCATCCCAGACGAGCTCGATGGAGTTTAGGTCTGGAGAACAGGCAGGCCACTCCATTCGGCTGATATCTTCTGTTTCGAGGAACTCCTCCACGTTGGCAGCTCGGTGGGGCCATGCGTTATCATCCATCAGGAGGAAGGTGGGACCCACTGCACTCCTGAATAGGCGGACATGTGCAAAATGACGTCGCAATACACTTGACCTGTTACAGTTCCTCTGTCAAAGACATGCAGGGGTGTACGTGCACCAATCATAATCCCACCCCACACCATCAAACGACGACCTCGATACAAGTCCCTTTTAAGGACATTAAAAGGTTGGTATCTGGTTCCTGGTTCACGCCAGATGAAAACCCGGCGAGAACCACTGTTCAGACTATACCTGGACTCGTTCGTGAACATAAACTGGGACCACTGTACCAGTGACCATGTACTGTGTTCTTTACACCAGGCTTTACGGGCTCTCCTGTGACCAGGTGTCAGTGGAATGCACCTTGCAGGTCTCCGGGAGAATAAACCACGTCTGTTCAGTCGTCTGTAGACTGTGTGTCTGGAGACAACTGTTCCAGTGGCTGCAGTAAGGTCCGGAGCAAGGCTACCTGCAGTACTCCGTGGCCGTCTGCGGGCACTGATAGTGATATAGATACGTGATATAGATTCGTTGCCTCATGAAGTTGCTCCTCTTTTAAAGCTTCAAATGGCTCTGAGCACTATGAGACTTAACACCTGAGGTCAGGAGTCCCCTAGAACTTAGAACCACTTAAACCTAACTAACCTAAGGACATCACACACATCCATGCCCGAGGCAGGGTTAGAACCTGCGACCATAGCGGTAGCGCAGTTCCAGACTGTAGCGACTAGAACCGCTCGGCCACCTCGGTCGGCCACTATGACATGCATCAACACACCTCTACATATGTGGACTTGCTGCCAGCGCCACCGTGCGACGACCGCAGGTTAAATACACCGCATGTCATACCTCGAGGCGATTTAAACCAGCAAACTGCCCACCAGAGCGTTGTTTCACCATGTGTCAGCATTATCCTTTATTTATGAGCATGAGTGTACATCATACTCCGCAAGCCACCTAATGGTGTGTAGCGGAGGGTACTTTCGGTACCTGATGCCTCCAACCCTGTTCCACTCACGAATAGTGTGCGGGAAGAATGATTATCGGTAAGCCTCTGTATTTGGTCTAATTTCTCGAAGTTTCTCCTCGTGGTCAATACTCGAGATGTATGTGAGGGGAAAGCAATATGTTTCCGTTTGCTCCGGAGAAGTGCTGTCCCGAAATTTCAATAGCAAATCTCTCCGTGATACACAACGCCTCTCTTGTAACGTCTGCCAGTGGAGTTTATTTAGCATCTCCGTAACGCTCTCTTGCCAGCTAAACGATCCAGTGACGAAACGCGCCGCTCTTCGTTGGATATTCTCTATCTCCTCTATCAGTCCTACCTGACAGGGATCCCAGATAGGTGAACAACACTCAAGAATCGGGCGAACAAGCGCCTTATAAGCCACTTCTTTCGTGGATGAATTACATTTCCTTAACATTTTTCCGATGAATCTGAGTCTGGTGTCTGCTTTTCCGACAATCTGTTTAATACGGTCATTCCACATAAGGTCGCTCTGGATAGTCACGCCTAGATATTTTACGGCAAACGCTGTCTCTATTTGTTTGTCATCAGTACTGTAGCTGCACAGTAGTGGATTTGTTTTCCTATGTATGCGCAATATTTTACATTTATTTGCGTTCAGAAACTGCCAGAGTCTGCACCATTCATCAATTCTCTGCAGGTCGTTCTGCAAATTCTTACTGTCTTCTGGAGTTGTTACTTTGGTATAGACAACTACATCATCTGCGAATAGTCTTAAAGAGCATCCGACGCCTTCTACTACATCATTTACATACAGGGTGTTTCAAAATGAACATACCGGTTTTAAGGCGTTGTAATATTTATTACGTTCTACTTACGTAAATAACACACCAAATCAAAGAGCAACACAAACAATTTTGTTTGTATACCTGTGTGCAATGGGAAGAGTATGGGATGACAAAGAGTGACTGAAAAACGTGTTGAAAGAGTTCGAGTCTTTCACGCTTAGCCCCAAGAAGTATCCTCGCGGAAAGTTTATGGGCATTTCTTTCTCGGTGAATCAACTGTAACTGATGATCCTTATCTTGACGTGCTACAGCTATGGCCCATGCCTCAATGTTGGGAACAAGATGGTTCGCCGCCTCACTGGCTTAACTCAGTACGCGACTGGTTAAACGACGTTGTATCCGACCGGTGGATTGGACGCGAGGGGCCGGTTGACACAGCGTTTTATGCATGACTTCCAAATTCACACACGATCTGACGCGATCATGTGTATGTGACTCCGATACCAGCTGATCTATCCGACTTTAGAAACAGAAACTTTAGAAACAACGACTCAATGTGTATCGGTGTTCACTTTGAATAATTGCAAGAAAAACTGTTTGTGTTTCTCTTTCATATGATACGTTATTTATAATTGTAAGGTGAATGTAATATGTGCTACAAGCCTTATAACCCGTATATTCATTTTGAAACACCCTGTATGTTGCAAACAGCGACGGTCCTATCACAGTTCCCCGTGGTACTCCGGATATTACCTTTACATCTGTCGATTTAGTTCCTTTAAGAGCGATGTGTTGAGTTCTATCTGCAAGAAAGTCTTGAACCCAATCGCAGGTCTGCTCCGATTCTCCGCAAGCTATATCACGACGTACGCACCAATGCTCATCTTCCGAAGCTTGACTCATACCGAAAAGGCATTGCTTGCCTTCAGCTGATGTTCAGTGGTATTGCTGTGCTAATTACAGTCAGTATGAGTGCATGAACTAGACTCCTATTGTGGAGGCCCATACGCGGCAACGTTCGCTGAACGGACGTTGAGGAGACACTGTCGGTAGCCCGTTGATTCATGAGTGCCGTCAATTGCTCAACAGTTGCACGTTATTCGCCCCTACAACATTCGCAGCCGTCGTTCATCCCTTATCTGTTGCCCATGGTGCACCACAGTTGCCGAGGCGCCGGATTTGGATAGCACCATTTTGCCACACACAGTTTACTTTAAACATGTCGGCACGCGAACAGTTTACAAAGATAACTGTTTCGGAAATGCATCTACCCTTGGCCGGAAAGCCAATGAGCATGCCCTTTTAGACCTCTGATAAATCGCTCCGCTTCTGTACTAAGACGAAGACTGCGCTGTTTTCCGCGTCCCCCGACACGGTTTGCACAAGGTGGAACAAAAATGTAGGGAGCAAACTGCACGACACATTCCTCATACATAGACAAACAAATTATGTTACATGAATATGGGTTTGGAAACGCTTTGTTTCCATGTTCTAACTCATTTTCTCCAACCAGGTAATCTTGGGGAACACGAACAGAACGCATCAGCCTATCACACGCACCTCATTTTCACAGGAGATGTTGAATACGCCCTCCGTGGGTATTGATATATGCATCAACCTGCCGTCGTCGTCAAGCCAGAACGTGCTGATATATGCCTGGAGTATTGCGTATCGTTTCGCAGCCATCCATGATACATTCATGGAAACTCTGAACACCTTATACTGAGACTTGAAACTTCCTGGAATCTTGTACTGAGGTTCCATACACAAGAGCTTTCAAATGCCCCCTGAAATAAAAGTCCAGTGGGTTTAGCTACGGAGAGCGTGGAGGCCACGCAATTGGTCCATGTCTACCTACCCATCTGTCACCGAGTCTGATATTTAGAAGCCGACGGATATTAACACTGAAATGAGCCTGCATCGTGCAAGAAGTACATGTTTCGTCGCACAACTAGAGGCACATCTGCTAACAGCTCAGGTAGAACATTTTCCATGAAATTATGACAACTTTGTTCGTTGAGTCTGGGTGTAAGATAAGCGAGCCCCTACCAGACAGTCACCAACAATGCCGACCCAAGCATTGACAAATAATTTTTGTTGATGACTTGCTTCAACACTTGCGTCCGCCCCCGGTAGCTGAGTGGTCAGCGCGACAGACTCAATCCTAAGCGCCCTGGTTCGATTCCCAGCTGGGTCGGAGATTTTCTCCGCTCAGGGACTGGGTGTTGTGTTGTCCTAATCATCATCATTTCACCCCCATCGACACGCAAGTCGCCGAAGTGGCGTCAAATCGAAAGACTTGCACCAGGCGAGCGGTCTACCCGACGGGAGGCCCTCGTCACACGACATTTCATTTCATTTCAACACTTGCGTGGGGATTGACGTCTGCCTATATATACCGACTGCGAAAATTTACGAGCATCATTTCCCATGATTAAGGAGTTGGAAAAAATGACATGTATCGTGGAAAAAAAACCTTTACAGACCCATGTTCACATAGCATAATTTCTTCGTTTACGTGTGAGGCATTTGCCCTGCAATTTTCACCTCACGTTTTTGTATACCCGTATACCCTGAACTGCTAACGCTGTCACCGCCGCCCTAAAACCCTAAAACCATAACGCTGTCACCTGCCGTCTGTGAGTGGTTACTGCACGTTGACGTCAAACATACGTGGTGGTCACATTTGGGCGACTGAACCGTCTAGGACCACTTTGTTGTCCGGATGTCTGTTTGTCACTCTGTCCGACTGTTAAGAACACTTTTTCCCAGGAAGGGGTAGAGGTGTGAAGTTGAAATTCATGTCAAACTCCGAGGTCTGTGGTTCCTTGGCGGAGTAAATAATTTCAGCTTCTAAGTCAATGCAATCAAAATATACGGCCATATATGTCACATATATTGATACTTGAAAACTCATTCATCAGGACCTATAGGTCAGGGTGTACAGATTTTCTAGTGCTGCGGGCCACAAACCCCGCACTGTGGCTATGTAAGGGCCGGAAGAAAAAAAGAAAGGAAGAAAGAAAGAAATAGTTCACATTATTTGTTTCAAAAATATTCACTTTATTTAACAAATGAAGTTACAAACATGTATTTTACGGAAATATTATTTAGACAATTAATTTGAGACATGACGCTTCACTTATTGTACAATTGCTGTGACGTTTGGCTTAATGTTTGTCACTTTACGAGAACGAAGGCTAAAGGGGTACTTTGTATATATATTTCGGGTCTGATGTTCCAGAGGTAATGCGTGTGCCTGGCATCCGATAGAGCGTGGGATTGAATCTCAGACGGACCGCGGATTTTTCAATCTTCGTTTCACTGTAGCTTTCACCTCTCAACGACGTGATGAGTCTCCAGATACAATACCTGATTCGGATTCCACGTTAAACTATAGGCCCCCGTTCCCCTCTTGGTTAACTGGGATAATTTAGCGACTGGCAAGTAGCTGAAGTGCACCAGGTCATTGAGCCAAATGAAATTATTGTCATTACGTATATACATTCTCTGACGAGTCTGCTTAATAGCATGTTTGTCCGTCTTTGGAACGAAATACATCACTGAATCCGTGGATCCGACAGTTTGTTGGTAGGTTTGTGGAGGTATGTGGCATTAGGTATCTACACACAGGTTATGTAATTCGCGTAGATAACCGACCGTTAATTTGAGTGCGCTTCGGTGGCGTCTGATAACGACCCAAATGGGTTCCATGGGATTTACATCATTCGAATTTGGTCGCCGGGACATCAACATGAGTTCACTGTATTGCTTCGCAAACCACTGTAACACGGTGCTGGCTCCAAGACACGGGCAGTAATACTGCTGAAAGATGACATCATCGTCGGAGAAGACTTCAAGCGTGAATGGATGCCGGTGGTTAAGTCAGCGTGTCTTTGATTTCTACCACAGGCCCCATGCAAGCGCAGGAGAATGTCTCGCGCAGCATAATACTGCTCCCACCGGCTTTCGTCCGTGGCGCGCTGCGCTGCACGTTTCGAGCCGCTGTTCATCTCGATGACGGCGTTTGTGGAGTCGACCACCGACCTAGTGTAACAAAAATACGGTTCACCCGAAGAGCCGACATGTTTCCATTGATCGACGGTCGAATCCCGTTGGTCCCAAGCCCACTGCAGTCGTAATCGACGATGTCGTTGGTTCAACACGTGAACACGTAGGGGTAGTCTACTGTGGAGCTCCACGTTCAACAATGTATGATGAACGGTGCGCTCCGAATCACTTGGGAGTGTACCAGCATTGTGCTCTTTCGGCAGAGATGCAACAGATCACCATGTATTCCACTTTATAGAGCAGGCAAGCATCTGGACACCACATTCTGTGAAGAGTCGTGGACGTCCAACCGTTTAGCGCCTAGTGGTAGTTTCACTGCCATTCTCCCTATTTTCGTAGATGCTCACGACAGTGGAGACGTGAGCATTCGACCAGCTTCACCGTTTTCGAAATACTCGCTCACAGGCTCTGCGTGATAATAATCTGCCCTTTGTCGCTTATCTCAATGGCTTTTCTCATTTGCACCCAATATCTTCTCTAGGGTCTAAGGGTAGCGTCTTTCACTCGTAATAAAAACGGGTTGGGTCCCGGGTTCGATATCAGCCATTGCTTAATTTGTGAATAAAATCATCGGCAATGGCAGCAGCAGACTTTTGGTGCACTGAGTCACCTTCGCTCTGATAACGGGCCTTTTCGAAGAGGATGGAGGACCAGACAGAGGTGCAGGACACCCCCATGTCCTTGGGGTAGGAAACTACCCCCAACAGGTGGCAGAATAAGCAGTGGTCAACGGTATGAGGAGAAATCAGTGGAAACCATTGCATTAAAAGCGTGTAATATATATCCAAGGACAGGTGGCCAACAATTTAAAAATGTGTCATAATAATTTCTCCATCAGCAAAATATTCTATACTAATCCCCTTTCGAATGTGTGGCAAAGGACAGCCAAGAAGTGACAACGAGAAAAAGATAGAACAACCAACAAAGAATAACATTCTAGAAGTCGGAGTAGACTTTCGAGGAATGGTCACATCCTTCCCAGTTACTACAGGGGCTCATGTCTTGATGGTTGATTATTCTGGCCTTGTAACTTATATTAGCCAACATGGCCAAACATTCTTTAATTTTTGGTATGGGTCTGAAAACAGTTTCCACATCGTACTTACTTAAAATTTTTCCAATGCGATCAGTTACCTTACTTTTTAAAATCCACAAAAGATAAACGACATCTTATAGCTACACCAGATGTCTATAAAATTCTGTGCAGTTGTGGAAAGGTCTATATAGACACAGCAAAAAGAAGCGTCAACACCCGTCTGGGTGAATATAAAAGGAACCGCCGCCTCTGACATATTGATAAATCGGCTGTAGCGTAACATGTGTTTAAGGAAGGTGATCACGAAATAAAGTTTAGTGAGACGACCGTCACAGCAAAGACGTCACATTATTATGCGCGAATATACAGAGAGGCCATTGAGATTGTCAAACACTGCAATAATTTAAATAGAGAAGATGAAGGCATTAAGATGGATAAGATATGGATGTCAACCTTGGAGCAACAGCGTCACAGTCGATTAATTTCAATTGAGAAAGTTGGCAGTATCAGACATCATAGCACAGCCGACGTCACGTGATTGACAGCGGCGCCCTCTGGACGGCTTATACACGGCGCTCACTCGTGCTCTCGTTGCAGTTCGCCGATTGTCCTCGGAGGATGCCTTCCGCAGTCGAAGGCGAAACGTCAGGGGAAAGTCTTATGTATGGACCACGGCATCTCACCCCGGAAGTGTTAAGTGATGACAACACATGCCGTGAAAGCCTTCATTCCACATTCTTAATTACTCATCTTTTATAAAAGATTGGAAGAAAGGATTTTTTACATTAAAAAACTTTACAAATATTTTTTCGTGTTTATGTGTCTTATGCTTCACGGAACTGCTCGTGAAACATACCTCTTTGCTTAAAACTCTATCATGGCCACTCATCGAACACAGCTGCCCACATGGTAGAAGACCATTCTGCCACAGAGCCACACAGCTCCTCGAAATAACGACCTGCCTTTAGGATGTAAAAACGACCGAAAATTTCACAGTCTATTTTAAGGAGAATATTGATTTGGTTTAATAGACCGATATCCCCCCATGAACCATGGACCTTTCCGTTGGTGGGGAGGCTTGCGTGCCTCAACGATACAGATAGCCGTACCGTAGGTGCAACCACAACGGAGGGGTATCTGTTGAGAGGCCAGACAAACGTGTGGTTTCTGAAGAGGGGCAGCAGCCTTTTCAGTAGTTGCAGGGGCAACAGTCTGGATGATTGACTGATCTGGCCCTGTAACACTAACCAAAACGGCTTTGCTGTTGTGGTACTGCGAACGGCTGAAAGCAAGGGGAAACTACGGCCGTAATTTTCCCCGAGGGCATGCAGCTTTACTGTATGATTAAATGATGATGGCGTCCTCTTGGGTAAAATATTCCGGAGGTAAAATAGTCCCCCATTCGGATCTCCGAGCGGGGACTACTCAAGAGGACGTCGTTATCAGGAGAAAGAAAACTGGCGTTCTACGGATCGGAGCGTGGAATGTCAGATCCCTTAATCGGGCAGGTAGGATAGAAAATTTAAAAAGGGAAATGAATAGGTTGAAATTAGATATAGTGGGAATTAGTGAAGTTCGGTGGCAGGAGGAACAAGACTTTTGGTCATGTGAATACAGGGTTATAATTATAAAATCAAATAGGGGTAATGCAGGAGTAGGTTTAATAATGAATAGGAAAATAGGAGTGCGGGTAAGCTACTACAAACATCATAGAGAACGCATTATTGCGGCCAAGATAGACACGAAGCCCGCGCCTGCTACAGTAGTACAAGTTTATATGCCAACTAGCTCTGCAGATGATGAAGAAATTGATGAAATGTATGATGAGATAAAAGAAATTATTCAGGTAGTGAAGGGAGACGAAAATTTAATTGTCATGGGTGACTGGAATTCGACAGTAGGAAAAGGAAGAGAAGGAAACGTAGTAGGTGAATATGGATTGGAGGTAAGAAATGAAAGAGGGAGCCGCCTGGTAGAATTTTGCACAGAGCATAACTTAATCATAGCTAACACTTGGTTCAAGAATCATGAAAGAAGATTGTATACATGGAAGAATCCTGGAGATACTAGAAGGTTTCAGATAGATTATATAATGGTAAGACAGAGATTTAGGAACCAGATTTTAAATTGTAAGACATTTCCAGGGGCAGATGTGGACTCTGACCACAATCTATTGGTTATGAACTGTAGATTAAAACTGAAGAAACTGCAAAAAGGTGGGAATTTAAGGAGATGGGACCTGGATAAACTGAAAGAACCAGAGGTTGTACAGAGTTTCAGGGATAGCATAAGGGAACAATTGACAGGGATGGAGGAAAGAGATACAGTAGAAAAGAATGGATAGCTTTGAGGAATGATATAATGAAGGCAGCAGAGGATCAAGTAGGTAAAAAGACGAGGGCTAGTAGGAATCCTTGGGCAACGGAAGAGATACTGAATTTAATTGATGAAAGGAGAAAGTGCAAAAATACAGTAAGTGAAGCAGGCAAAAAGGAATACATACGTCTCAAAAATGAGATCGACAGGAAGTGCAAAATGGCTAAGCAGGGATGGCTCAAATGGTTCAAATGGCTCTGAGCACTATGCGACTCAACTTCTGAGGTCATCAGTCACCTAGAACTTAGAACTAATTAAACCTAACTAACCTAAGGACATCACACAAATCCATGCCCGAGGCAGGATTCGAACCTGCGACCGTAGAGGTCACGCGGTTCCAGACTGAAGCGCCTTTAACCGCACGGCCACACCGGCCGGCTAAGCAGGGATGGCTAGAGGACAAATGTAAGGATGTAGAGGCTTATCTCACGAGGGGTAAGATAGATACTGCCTACAGGAAAATAAAAGAAACCTTTGGAGAAAAGAGAACCACTTGCATGAATATCAAGAGCTCAGATGGAAACCCAGTTCTAAGCAAAGAAGGGAAAGCAGAAAGATGGAAGGAGTATATAGAGGTTCTATATAGGGGCGACGTTATTGAGGACAATATTATGGAAATGGAAGAGGAGGTAGATGAAGATGAAATGGGAGATACAATACTGCGTGAAGAGTTTGAGAGAGCACTGAAAGACCTAAGTCAAAACAAGGCCCCGGGAGTAGACAACATTCCATTAGAACTACTGACGGCCTTGGGAGAGCCAGCCCTGACAAAACTCCACCATCTCGTGGGCAAGATGTATGAGACAGGCAAAATTCCCTCAGACTTCAAGAAGAATATAATAATTCCAATCCCAAAGAAAGGAGGTGTTGACAGATGTGAAAATTACCGAACTATCAGTTCAATAAGTCACAGCTGCATAATACTAACGCGAATTCTTTACAGACGAATGGAAAAACTGGTAGAAGCCGACCTCGGGGAAGATCAGTTTGGAATCCGTAGAAATGTTGGAACACGTGAGGCAATACTAACCTTACGACTTATCTTAGAAGAAAGGTTAAGAAAAGGCAAACCTACGTTTCTAGCATTTGTAGACTTAGAGAAAGCTTTTGACAATGTTAACTGGAATACTCTCTTTTAAATTCTGAAGGTGGCAGGGGTAAAATACAGGGAGCGTAATGCTATTTACAATTTGTACAGAAACCAGATGGCAGTTATAAGAGTCGAAGGGCATGAAAGGGAAGCAGTGCAGTGGTTGAGAAGGGAGTGAGACAGGGTTGTAGCCTCTCCCCGATGTTATTCAATCTGTATATTGACCAAGCAGTAAAGGAAACAAAAGAAAAATTCGGAGTAGGTATTAAAATTCATGGAGAAGAAGTAAAAACTCTGAGGTTCGCCGATGACATTGTAATTCTGTCAGAGACAGCAAAGGACTTGGAAGAGCAGTTGAACGGAATCGTCAGTGTCTTGAAAGGAGGGTATAAGATGAACATCAACAAAAGCAAAACGAGGATAATGGAATGTAGTCGAATTAATCCGGGTGATGCTGAGGGAATTAGATTAGGAAATGAGATACTTAAAGTAGTAAAGGAGTTTTGCTATTTGGCGAGCAAAATAACTGATGATGGTCGAAGTAGAGAAGATATAAAATGTAGACTGGCAATGGCAAGGAAAGCGTTTCTGAAGAAGAGAAATTTGTTAACATCGAGTATTGATTTAAGTGTCAGTAAGTCGTTTCTGAAAGTATTTATATGGAGTGTAGCCATGTATGGAAGTTAAACATGGACGATAAACAGTTTACACAAGAAGAGAATAGAAGCTCTCGAAATGTGGTGCTACAGAAGAATGCTGAAGATTAGATGGGTAGATCACATAACTAATGAGAAGGTATTGAATAGAATTCGAGAGATGAGGAGTTTGTGGCACAACTTGAGTTGAAGAAGGGATCGGTTGGTACGACATGTTCTGAGGCATCAAGGGATCACCAATTTAGTACTGGAGGGCAGCGTGGAGGGTAAACATCGTAGAGGGAGACCAAGAGATGAATACACTGAGGAGATTCAGAAGGATGTAGGCTGCACTAGGTACTGGGAGATGAAGAAGCTTGAACAGGATAGAGTAGCCTGGAGAGCTGCATCAAACCAGTGTCAGGACTTAAGATCACAACAACAACAAGACCGATATGTGAGTTCCGAAATTCAGGTATCATAAATATTTAAAAAATACAAAAATCGGGCTGTCGTGTCATCGGTCGCCTTGGCAACTATTAATAGCGCCGCGGAACCAACAATAGTTCACGATCTGGTTGGAGTCCAGGAAACGAATAGGCCCACAAATAATAGAAAAATTCGCAGCACCTGAAGAGGACAGTTGTGTCGGTCGTCGAAATATTATCTCGGAAGTACACCCGGAAGCACACATTGATTACAGTAATAATACATTTTCGTTGTATTGCTAATAGGCAGGTGGAGTCGGGGAAGAAAGTGATTAGTTGCAGATGTCGTAGCAACCGTCTACTAAAATTTCGTTTGAGAAAAGGACAGAAACAAGCCATTGGAGGCAGGGGATAAGCAAAAGATTTCCTTTCATGACTAATTAGACAGCAGCTGTTTTTCTTTCGTTGGTAATAATATAATTTCCTGCTTATGTGCGTAGAAGGGTTTCTGGCGGAACTATTGTTTAGTACTGTTTCATATTAAGTTTTTCAGAGCTGCTAACCCAGCAGGAACAGGAAACCTAAAAATGATCAGTGCAGTGTCTTCTTCTTGTTAGTTCTACGATTTAGTGGACCACCCAGGATGCTGTTGGCAAAAGCCGATATAAACAACATGATTCGCTTACATTAGATGTGGCGACATGAAGGGCATCCGGCCACTTCATTGCCACTAACATTGCCACATCCAATAATTAACACGCGACTCCGTGAAGAATCGGGACAGCGTCCAGCAAAAAAAGCAACGAAGAATAAGCTATAACTTATCGTCAAAAGAGAATGCGGTACACATGAGCTAATTCAGACGTTATTAAATGGTTACGAACAGAAGATGAAATTCATGCGTGGCATAACCGTTATGGAGTATTGACAAGCTCAGATTGTGAATCCCAGCAGCTGTCGATGATTCTTGCTTAAGCGTCGTAGATAGAACTAAATGAAGTTTCATTCTTGAAGATGTCATACAGTACCACAATTACAGTAATTTTATCACACCCAAAGATAGATTCCGTTATTTTGGAATAGTCGAGGAATCTGTAATACCGACGTTTCTCCTCTATTAGGCGCTGCTGTCTCGTAGGAGAATCGTACGCCTTTTCACAGTTGTCCCATGATACCTGTAATGGTTGTCGAGCGCTAAGAAGCATTGCCTTCCTCGTTGTTCAAGAAAGTTTGTGTTCCAGTTTTCGCGAAATTTCTGCAGGTAAGTTTTCAAAAATTTATATCAACTATCAGATGCATGTCTTAAACTTTGAGATTCAGTGTAATGTTAATCTTTTGGATTTGTGGTTCTTGTAATTCTTTCGCGTTTGCAGTTAAAATTATGGGCTATAGGACCCGCCTTTAATGCAAGACACTGTTTTTTTCTTGTTACCCAAACATGTTTCAGTACCTCTGTGCCATCCTCAGTGGGTTTTCTTTATTGGTCAGCTGTAAAACTGATTTTAGGTTGTAACTGTTCTAACAAAATGAAGCCTAAAGACTGTTCTTGTTCGCTTTTGTTCTTACCTTGATTTTACATTATATGGTTTTCCAGGACTATCTGTATGGTGTCCTACACTGATAGCTTGCCATCTGAAAACCAAACGATGTAAATGTGAATTTTATTATCGAGTTAACCTAAGCCCTGATATTCTAAAAAAACGTGATTTCGATGTGGCAACATGGTTTTTGCACTTATTTGTTATTACTCACATTTTTTGTGACTGATCCTCCTTCTTTCTCGTTCGGAGAACACTGCACACACATATTCAATGTACTTTGCGTATTTTCGGTTTTGCAATCGCCTTTTCACTTCGCAAAACACGTTGTACAGCATGTTGTGTGTCCTAACCCCGTCGGCGTTCATTTGTTCCCGAGTGAATTTGGCGAGGAATTTAAATTTTATTTGCTGTTTTCTCTCTCTTTTGTATGCGTGTTTGTGTGTGTGTGAGTGCGTGTGTAAGCTACATTAGCTGTAAAGTTCCTGTAGCTGACCACCTAATAGCTTATAAACTCCATCCAACTACAGTGGCAACAGACTTAAAAACACTGAAACCCAGCCACAGCCTATACCACAAACTAACAATAGAAGAAAACTTCCACATACAGAAGGCAAACAAGTTTTAAATGAATACACTACACTCTGTAAGGGCACATTATTTAAAACATTAAAGGAACTTTACAGAAAAGGCAACATAAACAGCTAAAGGAGCTTACACACACACACACACACACAAGAGAGAGAAAAAAGTAAAAAAAAAATTCAAATTCCGCGACAAACTAACTCGGGAACAAATAAACGCTGGCGGGGTTAGGACACATAACAACATCGTGTACACAGTGTTTCCCGAAGTGAAAAAACGATTGCAAAACTGAAAATACGCAAAGTACAAGTAATATGAGTGTGCAGTGCCCTCGGAACGAGAAAGAAGAAGGATCAGTCACAAAAAATATGAGTAATAACAAATAAGTACACAAAACACGTTGCTACAGCGAAATCACGTTTTTAAATATCAGGGCTTCTGTTAACTCTCTTATAAAATTCACATTTACATCGTTTGATTTATAGATGACAAGCTATCAGTGCAGGACGCATACAGATAGTCCGGGAAAACCATATAATGTAAAATCAAGGTAAGAACAAAAACAGAGAAAATCTGTCTTTAGGCATCATTCTGTTGGATCAGTTACAACCTAATTTTTTTTCATTTTTACAGTTCTCCAATAAACAAAACCCACTGAGGATGGCACAGAGATACTGAAACATGTTTAGGTAACAAGAAAAAACAATGTTTTGCATACAAGGCGGAACCTATAGGCCTATACCATAATTAAGTGTAATGCGCATTCAGAGAGTATTATTTTATTATGCACAGACCAGTTTTTAGCTAGCAACTTTCTCTTTATCAGCAGAAATTACATTTTTCCGAGTTAGTGTGTTGGGTTACATGGAACATCTAAGAGTTCTAAGGCAACTGTTCTTCTTTCTTCTAATTGTTCTTATGCGTCCGCTCCTTATCCACTAAAACTTTGATTCCCCTCTCAATAACCTCCACCGAAAAAGAAGCTGTCCAGGTGGGACGTCATCTATACGAATATGTTGTCCATGAAGAGTCAGTTAGAGATCGGGCTAAGAGTTAAGTAACCCGAAGGCAACAAAGGTTCTAACGGCTACAATCTAAAACGCAAGAACTCAGAAACCTCTCAACAAAAGAAGAAATAAAACTCTTTGATAAATTACAATTTATTTCGGGAGGTGACTGAAGAGGTGATGATGAGTCATTCCATTCTGATGTTTGCACATCGTATCGTCTATTGCACTGTGAGTCAACTATGCGGAATATCTCTTCTGCGACGGAAAATGTTTCGAACAGGGAGATATCTGTGTGCTCTGTTTGGCTTGCTCTCTGTAGGCCCATTTCGTTTTTACTGTCACAGTGAAGGAAGACTATATTTTTGGTATATGTAAATGAAAGAGACAGGTTTGGCTTACTAAACACCAAAATTATATGGTACTATAAGTAGTATATTGTCTAAGCCTCATTACATATTTTTTACCAAATGTAGTTTATTTATTATATTTTTAACCGACTATTAAATATTGCCCAAGTATTTCATATTACCATCCATTTGACACATATTTATTTCACTTCTTTTTAAAAAGAAAATTCTTTGAAAATTACTGTTGCTCGAGATATATGAGCGGACTTCATAAGGTAAGTAACACATTACTGTATTATGGTAAGCCAACCAACTTTTTTTGAACACTGCATTACACTACAAAGTGATTCAGATACATCACACTGTTTTCATCGTAGTCGCCAAGTCTCTGTAACCTAGGGTCGGAACCATGTACCAATAGTTCAATTCCTCGACGATATAAATCCACTCATTGGTTACAGTGCCATTCGACAACCGCTATGTGAACGTTCTCACCATATGAAAATCTCTTCAGTCCCCCTCCCCCCATCCTCCACCCCGATTTTCTTTCAACTTGCTGGTTGTCTGGATATTGCCGTCTGCGGTCGGTGACAATGGTCTTGCTTACCGATTGGCAACACTCACGTCTATGCTGCTTTGCTCAAATGACCATTCACTAGGGTGAAGCCGACATTGTATTTGGTCCACGCACCGCCACAAAGTGAATCTGTGCGCAGTTCAGACACTTTGTTCACAAAAATCGTGCTGTCCCGCCTACTTCATCTTTGGAGTGCGTTTCTAGTTGCCATGCCATTTCACTCCCGTACTGTAAACCACTTGTTATTCATAACGCAGCACAACTGTGTCTGCAGGAAACACAGAACGTGTAGGCCTACTCTCTTCTGGCATTACGACATTCTCGTTGCAAAATGGTCTTAGCGTGGAACAACATGTGTAACTTACTTTCTGAAGCCCCTAAGTAACTTACTTGAGTAAGCAACAGTCGTTTATCGTTTTGGTTTTGGGCATTTTAATTATTGTGGTGGTAAATCTTGCTCACAAATGTATATGGTATTCTGCAATACGCAAACACCTGTGTGTTTCACCTAAATACAGTAGATCCACTCATGCTTCCCACAAATCACCACCGGGTGTGTGGCTCTCGTCCAGTTCGAGTGTGGGTGGAACGCCTCTTTGCGACTGTTTCAGCACAATTCCAGCGTGGGTCCTATTTTTAATCAAGCTAAGACTGCTCTGGAAAGGGGTAATGTTCAAAAATTTGAGCAACCATTGTTAATAATCGCCAAGATTTCTCCACAAACAAGAGTTTTGCTGCCAGTAGGAAAGAATCGAAGATCAGAGTTTAACACCACGCAGACAACGCGACCGTTAGAGGTGGAGCATTGGTTGTGAAAGAATAAAGATGAGGAAGGAAATCCATTTCAAAGGAACCATTCCGGAAGTTGCCTTTAGCGATCTAGGACAAGCACGGTAACCCCACATCTGCATGATTAGACGGAGAACTGGACAGATGCTCTGTAAAATAGAAGTCATGTGTACTAATCACTGCGCCCCCGGAAATGAGTACTCCCTTCTTCGGATAAGTGTGTGATTCAAACTTACGAAGGTGCAGTACATTTCACCCATTATGTCTCAATGCTGCTTGCAATCAACTTGTAAGAAGAGCACAGAGTGTCGGTTAAGTTCGTAAAGTCTTGATGAGCGAGGGAGAATCCTCAAATTCTTTGATGCAGATCCGACTCATGCATCGGCTTCTGCAGCATTTGATATGCTACGAAGAATCATTTCAGAGAATGAGATATTCACTCTGCAGCGGAGTGTGAGCTGATATGAAACTTCCTGGCAGATTAAAACTCTGTGCCGGACCGAGACTCGAACTCGGGACCTTTGCCTTTTGCGGGCAAGTGCTCTACCAACTGAGCTACCCAAGCACGACTCACGCCCCGTCCTTACAGCTTTACTTCTGCCAGTACCTCGTCTCCTACCTTCCAAACTTTACAGAAGCTCTCCTGCGAAGGAGAAACTGAGTGTGTCTACGCGCAAAACAGAGAAATTCTCTTACATCCATAGTAGAACAGCAGACACAATGCAAAGCCAGATTTCGGATGATCTGTAACCTTAGAAGTAACAAATCTGAAAAGGAGAACGGTCCATCTGAGTGATAAGAATATTCTAAAGTGAACTCGTAGATATAGCCACGGAGAAATGCTATCATCTGAGCTCCAGTATCCTTTGTAATGAAGCAAGAAGTAACATCAACCCTTAATGAAATATTTCCACACAAGGAAATGCAACTCACTGTTATTTCTAGAAACGGAATTGAGAGACTGAAAGTTTTTGTTTCATTCATTTAACTTACAGCGCTTTAGAGATAAAAGTTTGCAAAAGTATTCGAAAGTCAGGTAAGCGACTTCGATTCGGTAGGGAAAAATATGTGGTCGTTCAATACATGAAATACTGCGGCAATGAGAATGAAATTTCGCCGCAAGATGATACAGTGTGTACTAATGTGCCTCTGCGATATGAAATCCAGGGCATGGTCAGTGAGACAGCACGCAGTCTAAGGGATTGTGATGGCCTAGTTGTCCAATTTCTGTCGATTCAACGATCAACAGTTGTTCCTTATTACCATAAAAGTCCCGTGTCATTCGAGTAAAATTTTCCAGACCTAAGAATTTTACCACTTTGTTGTTTGCTTAGAAACCCAAACTTTTTTTTTCGTAAAATAATCTGTTTGTCAGAATTTCCATTGCTATGTATTTCGTCAAAAACATGGGAACATTTGGTAGTCTTACCAAGGAGTGTTTCTCTCTTATCACCTTGTCCCTCTTTTTGTACTTTCTACAAAAGTTACACATTTTATGTCGGAAGGAGAACCGCGACCACTGTGTCAAAAACTGTTTGTATTTATCGCTTTTGGATTACCGATCTCTTTCCGACTTCTAAAAATCCATCTAGAAACCTAATCTTTCTACTAAGCAACACATCCAACAAGAATATTATAAATACGAAACTAGCGATCCCGGACTGACAAATAAAATCTCTTATACTTTCGTAGGTTTATTGCTGGTTTGATAATTCTTTCAACCCACCGGCCTCCTGTTTTGATTGATCTTGTACTTGAACTATGTCTGCTAACAACCCGCAAAATGTTTGGTGCTACTTGACAGCACAAATAATAATGGTTGAAACAGTAAATTCGTATTCCGTTGAAATTCGTTTCAAATACGGTTCGACCACTCTCGTATAGGTTGCGCATAAATTCCTTACACCATTGAAAACTTAATGAGGGCGATTCCTCCTAAAAATAAGTGGCCGACTTCCTCCGTCGCTTTCGTGTAGCCGCCTAGATAACTGTGAGGAGGTAACCTATCTTTCCTTCCTTGCAAGGAAGCAATGGCAAAAGAGTCACGTAGAATTATAGTGGTGACGGGAAAAGTATGAGTAAACAGATGACATTGCCAGATATATGTAACCAACAGGTGAGAAAAGCTTGAGAAAATCGAAACGAAACAAAATCTGAAGAATCTAAAAAAGGAAAACTAATTGCTTTAGATAATCCAACAACAATAAAAGCTCGCAGATTAATATGATATTTGTACGGTACTGAAGATGTGTGTACAGACTAATATGCATCACACAAGGTAAAACACCACTGTTAGTTGTATCGACGAAATCTGAAAATATGAATTTCTGATATAGGAGAAACATGGTTTAACTTTTTAATAACTGAACGCTTGGTCACTTGAATAAGACCATAGTCACGTTCCTTCTTTTTCGAAAACGAGGACGCACGAAACTTAAGTAGATCGTAACAAAGAAAAAGAGACTATAGCATGGCGTCGTAACCAGTGTCAATATATGTAGCTGAACGAATTAGCCCGTCTTTTGTGTGACAACGCACAAGGTACGCTGAAAAGTAACGCCATCGAATCTTTTACATAAAAACTCTTTAAATAAAACAAGCGTTATTAATCTTCTACAGCAGTCCTCTACCGCTAGATGGCTCCGAATCGTAGCGTGTAACATGATGGTGTGTAGCATAACTATGTCGGCGCTTGAGAAACAGCGTGCTGCAATTGAGTTTCTAACCACAGAAAACGTTCGTCCATGCATGGACCATATTGTTCTTCAGCAGGATAATGCCAGACCACACACGAGCGCTGCAACATCTGCAACGAGCCGACACCTTTGATTCACTGTCATCGATCATCCTCCGTAAAGTGCCGACTTTTCCCCATCCGATTTTTATTTGTTCCCAAAACTTAAAGAACTTCTTCGTGGAGTTCACTTTGGTAGTGATGAAGCGGTGCGAGCAGGTTGTCGCTCCGTCAAAGAAATCAACAAGCTGCTCTCGCGTTGAGAGAAATACGTTCGTTGCCATGGTGACTATGTTGTGAAACAAATATGTAGACGTGAAGAATAAAGATGTAAAGTGTTAATAACGTTTGTTTTATTCAAAAAGCTTTAAGAGTTTGACCTTTAAAAATACGGAGACAAGGATTGCTTTCCATCACGCCGTCGTAATTGTCTCTTTTTTTAAAAAGTCGCTAGTTTAGGATAGCACAACAATGTAGAGAAAATAGTCAATACTTCAAATAGAACTAACACTGTCATGTCTGTAATGATCGTTGAAGATAACAAAACTATGAAATTCCGTAACTCTTTTGGTTTTTCAGTTCGCCATTTACTGGGCTCTCGGCAAAACACACTCAAAAATGTTTCGAAGTACAGCGCGTAATTTCTTGATGGAACATGAGTGACACTCCTTACCTGGTTCCTGTGGAGGTGGCGTGGACACCAGGCAGAAGTATCGGCCGTTGGAGGCAGCTTCCTCATCTCCTGTTGATGTGAGCTTATCCAGCGGTAGTGGGTACTTCTTCTCGTCGTTTGGAGTTTCAGATTGCACGTTGTTCTCGTAAACTCGAGGACTTTTCACTTCTTCGTACAGCGCAGCCGACTCTTGCTTCACCGTCTCCCGCTTTTCGCCCACCGGTACTTCGACAGAACTGTGCGACCTGTGACTCGAATGTGAACTGAGATTTTCGTTGGACTCGCCCTCTTCCTCGTGTATTATGCTCATCATCGGGTTGTCGTGAAACCACGGACGCAGCGTGTGAGGAGCACCGTCGCCGGAGTGATCGTTTTCCGGGAACTCCAGTGACTGGTTCGACCCGTTCGAAGAAGATTGGTCCGATCGGTTGCGCGAGTCATCCGACGGCACGGAACCCTCTTCGTCGGAAGTCTGCACGGCCGCGTCCAGGTAGCAGTGAGGCCCACGTCGGCCGTCGGCTATAGCCGGGTACGCGTGAGCTTCTTTCCACGACTGGTCCTTGTCTATAAACTGCAGCGACTCGTACAGGTTGTAGCCGTAGGCCTCTCGGTAGTCGGCAGTAGCTGGTCGAGTGTATTCGGACACATCTGCGATTCTTCCGGGGTGAGCAGCAGCGCGGTAGACCTCGCGCACTGTCGGGTCTGACAGACTGCCGACGGCGAAGCAGGTGGAGAAGCCGGCCACGGTGCCGAGTTTCCGGTGATCGGAGTCCTCGACGCCGGGTGGCGAGTCGCTGTCGCTGCTCGCGCTGCCGGTCGTCGCCTCTGCGCGGTGGTAGGGGTGGTGGTTCCTGGGGTAGCTGTACAGTTCCTCCATCACGGCCCGGACGCCGGTGTAGTCGTCGAGCGACTGGCGCGCGCACTGCCCGGAGGCTAATATATCCTCGAGCGAGCCGTCCCCCGGCAGGTAGAGGCTGCGCGGGCGCGCGCCGGCGGCCACGCACAGCCCCTTGTGCTCCAGCGGCGCCGGCCCCTCCTCCTCCTCTTCGGCGCCCTCGGGCCAGCGCGTCTGCAGCGGCATGGCTGGCCAGGCGCCGACTGACTGGGTCTGTGGGCCTCGCCGCCCGCGGGCCGACCGTCACGCGCCACGGCGCCGCACCGTCCTTATGTAACTGACCGCCTTTCGCGCTCTGCCTGCTCTCTTGCCTGCTGTTGTTTTGCTGGACCATCCGCGCATCCGCCCCGGCCACGCCGAGACACGCGAGGCTACTGCGCAGCGCAACCAGTAGCGCACTGCTGGAATATTCGAGCTCTTTCTCCGGGTCTCTGCGTATGTGACGCCTTGTGGAGGGAGGACAACGGGACAAGTCCTTCTGCGGTCGACGACATTACTTCTACCTCAGCTTCGACGACGTGACGGACTGGAAGGGGTAGCGTAGAGGTTAGCGACTCGAACTGTGAATAGGATACACTCAGAACGCAAGACAAAAGAAGATCGCGGAACTAGGTGCGCCCACGGTGTTACCCGCGGATAAAGAGTTACTTATAAAGCAACTAGCCGACTACCTGCCGTTGCGCTGGTATATATTTATCCCATTCTCCTGTTAGGCCATCTACTCCTCTCCCCCCCCCCCCTCTATGTCAATTTGCTCCTCCCCTTTTGTCCATCTCTTTTCTCACTCCTTTAATACCATCCCCTCCTCTGTCTCTGTCAATCTCCTCCACCCTCTCTGTCAATCACCTCCTCCACCTCTCTTCGTCCATTTTCCCACGCCTCTCTGTCCATTTCCTCTCCCTCTTCATCTCCTCCACTTTCATATCTGTGCCCTTTCCTCCCCTCTTTCTGTCCATATTCTCCTCTCCCCCTTCTCTGTCCATTTCCTACTACCCCTTCTGTCTGTTCATTTCCTCCTTCCATATCTTCGTGCCTAATCTCTTCCTCCCCCTATCTCTGTCCATTTCCTCTTCCTATTCATCTACTCCACTTTCATATCTGTGCCCTTTCCTCCCCCCTTTCTGTCCATCTTCTCCTCTCCCCCTTCTCTCTCCATTTCCTATCCCCCCCCCCCCCAATTCTGTCTGTTCATCTCTTCCATATCTCTGTGCCTAATCTCTTCCTCCCCCCCCCCCAATCCCTGTGCATTTCCTCCTCTTTCCTTTCTTTGTCCATCTCCTCCATACCCCTCTCTCTGCCCATTTCCCACTCCCCTCCCTCTGTCCACCTACTCCACCCACACTCTCTGTCCATAACCTTCTCCCCCCTCTCTGTCCATCTGCTCCTCTCCTCTCTCTCTCTCTCTGTCAATCTGCTCCTCGCCATTGTCCATCTGCTACTTCCCCCTCTGTACATCTCCTTCTCCCAGTCTCCCCGTTCATCTCTTCCACATTCCTTTCTGTGTCCATCTGCTACCTTCTCCTCTCTCTGTCCATCTCCTCCTCTTCTGTTTCTCTGTTCATCTCCTCTCTCCCACCTCTCTATCTATTCCTAACCCTGACTTTGTCCATCTTCTCCTGTTTCCTTTCTCTGTCCATCTCCTTCTATTTCTCCCCTATCTCTATCTCCTCCTCCTGCTCCTAGCTGTGCCTCTCTCTGTCCATCTCCTCATCGCCCTTCTCTCTCAACGTTATCACCCCACCCCAACAGGAGTTTGGTGCTTGTTACACCGCAGTATTTGTGTCCAGATTATAGCTAATATGTGTACCAAATTTGGTTGAAATCATTCCAGGGGTTTAGGATGAGCTTTCCACCCATGGCTTTGCCGGCTCACGCACATATTTCACATGTATTTAACTTATTTCATGTATATTGGTACACAGATTTGACATGTCTCTCTAGTGAATTCCGCGCTGCAGTTTCATTTTCTCGCAGCTCAACATTTATGATGTCATACCTCCTGAACTATGGGTCGTACAATGATATAATTCTGCAGGTACATCTACTGGTGGCTACTGTCTGTGAAATTCGTTTTGAAAAGTGTTAGTTCTAAAGAAGTGAGGTATTTAAATTTTATGCATCATGTGGCAACTTTTCACGCATCTCAGTATTTGATATCATATCTCCGGAACTATGTGTCGTACAATGACATATTTTTGTAGGTACATTGAGAAACGTATATGCATACTATCCGCAAAGCGTGTTGCGAATAGAGTTAGTGGCAAACAAGTAATAAATTTGAACGTCATAAATGATGTGGCAAATTTTCAAGAATTTCAGTGTTGATTACTTTATACCTCTTGAATTATTTGTCGTGCAATGATGTAATTTTTCTGATGCATTCAGAAGTATATGTGACTACTGTCTGTAGAATCTGTTCCGAATACAGTTTGGATGTAAGAAACTTATGGTCAGAAATGTGTGTTAAGTTTAAACAGAACTATGCCCATTCTACGCATTTAGTAGACTAAATGAGACACCAGAATGCTGTAGTTTGAAAAACTTTTATTAACAGTAGAGTGCAATTTTATAATTTGAGCTACACTACTGTGGAGTAAATATTCAATATGACAACCATCTACTTCATTATACAGGGTGTCCCAGCTATCTTGTCCACCCAAAATATCTCTGGAACAATAACAGCTATTGGAAAACGACTTTCACCGGTATCAATGTAGGGCTGGGGCCCATGAATGTACATATTTGGAAACATTCTAAAACGAAAGCATATGTGTTTTTTAACACAAACATATGTTTTTTTAAATGGACCTTCTATATTTTTTCTTCTGCAATCCATAGCATGACAAAGCACATACACAATGGCGTTGATTGCATCGCAATATTCCCATTACATACCGAGATATTGAGACGCGAAGTTGACGCTTGAAACACCCGACATGCGCTGCTAGCGCACGTCCTGAGGCTCAGGCGTGAACCCCGTGCTGCCCGTAATCGCGATGTGATTGACATGCGTAATCACACTTCCATACTTATCAAGAGGTCCGAAACGAATAATACGGTCTGCTGCCATCTCTGTAAGATTGCACAGTCGTATCAAAAACTTTAAAGATGCGCAGAAGAAGCTCAGGTACTATTCTTACTGGCGCTGACTACACAACGGAAAAAGTCAAGAGGAGCAAGGTCAGGGGAGCGCGTTGGTCAAGGGATTGGACATCCCCTTCGAATTCATTAATGTTCACACTAATCATGTATACATACCCTGGAAACTGAATCGTTCCAAAGCATTTCAATAAAAGAATCGGTCAAATGATGTATGAAACATGTAACTAATAAACTGTTAATGTTATTATTAGTATGATTAATATCTCAGTGAAGCGCTGTGGGTCATTTTGTGTGTTTATGTTACCTTAAAACATCGATACATATGTATTAGACAATCGCTCTTCTGGAGCTATTGACTCTTTTAACATATAAATTGTCATTCATAAGTACCTCCAAGGTTTCAGAGGATGACTGGACGAAAACTGTAAGACATACAGAAGAATGACACGAATGGTTCAAATGGCTCTGAGCACTATGGGAGTTAACATCTGAGGTCATCAGTCCCCTAGAACTTAGAACTACTTAAACCTAACTAAGCTAAGGACAGCACACACATCCATGGCCGAGGCAGGATTCGAACCTGCGACAGTAGCAGCAGCGCGGTTCCAGACTGACGCGCCTAGAAACGCTCGGCCACAACGGCCGACTAAAAATGACACATGCCAGTGGACAGAGCATTACTCCAAGTTTCGATCTGCAGTACGCGCCAGTACGTAGTTGCACTGGCGGGTCGTCTCAGAATGTATAGGCATTAAAGGGGTGGACAAAAGTATGGAAACATCAAAAACACAACACATTTCCATGTCTAATACGGTGTAAGAAAGCCGTTGGCATTCAATACAACTTCCAGTCGTCTCGGAATGGGTAAATACAGGTCCTGTATGGTTTTCGAAAAGAAACGCATACCATTCTTCCTACAAAACAGGGCCAAGTTCAGGTAACGATGACGAAAGTGCATAGCGGTCATGAATCCTTTTCTTCAAAGTACATCATAAGGGCTTAATAATATTGAAAACTGGTGACACCTTTAGCGGAGATGCGACAACTCATCCTCTTGCTCACTTAACCAGTCCTGGGCGATGATAGATGTGTGAAGAGGGGGTCTGTCGTCTTAGAACACAGCATGACCATTGGGGAACAAATATTGTACCACGGGACGAACCTGACCAACCAAAACGGTCACATGACTCTCGGAAGTTATACGACTTCTCAAAGAACCAATGAGGCCCATGGAATACCACTATATGGCTTCCAGTTCATCACCGAAACCTCGCCCTGTTTCACTCTTAGGAAGTAAACTCGGCCAGAAATTGTAAACAGCGTGCACCAAGAGTCATCCGACCAAATGACTGTGTTCTATAGCTCCACGGTCCATGTTTCCGTCACCATTTTCTCGTGTTACGGGATTTTCCATCGCTGATGAGTAGCTTTGTGATTCCAGCTCGCCTTGCAGGTTCCTGCTTATGGAGCTCCCTTCTCGTTAGTTTGGTACTGACACGGGTCGCGAGTGCGACATTCACGTCGGCAGTGACTTTTACAGCTGATGTTCTCTTACTTTCCTCACAGTCCTCTTCAATGACGGTTGTCACGACCACTTGACACACACTTTCGTCCGCGTTGTGACTTATCGGATGATGTTCACCCGCTTTCCCTGTATGCGGTATAAATCTTCGATGTGATGCCTCACTTCGTCTACTTTCGGAAATAAGCATCCACCATACAAGCACCAACAGCACCAACAATTACTGACACTTATCAAATGGGGAATTTGCCCGGGAATTCTCCCAAAGCAGTCTTAAATGCCCAGAATCTGGACATTTATAAAAAAAAGTACTTTTCAGATCTTTTAATGCTAGAATGTACAGTGAAGCGCAAAAGAAACAGCTATAGACAGGCGTATTCAAATACCGAGATATGTAAACAGGCAGAATACAGCGCTGCGGTCAGCAATGCGCATGTAAGACAAGTGTCTGGCGCAGTCGTTAGATCGGTTAAGTGAGTTTGAAAGTGGTGTTATAGTCGGCTCAAGAGTGATGGGACACAGCGTCTCGGAGGTAGCGATGAAGTGGGGATTTTTCCGTACGACCATTTCACGAGTGTACCGTGAATATCAGGAATCCGGTAAAACATCAAATCTCCGACATCGCTGCGGCTGGAAAAAGATCTTGCAAGAACGGGACCAACGACGACTGAAGAGAATCGTTCAACGTGACAGAAGTGCAACCCTTCCGCAAATTGCTGCAAATTTCAATGCTGGGCCATCAACAAGCATCAGGATGCGAACTAGTCAACGAATCATCATTGATATGGGCTTTCGGAGACGGCGGTGCTCGTTTACCCTTGAAAACTGCGCGACACAAAGCTTTACGCCTCACCTGGGCCCGTCAACACCAACATTAGGCTGTTGATGACTGTAAACATGTTGCCTGGTCGGACGAGTCTCCTTTAAAATTCTATCGAGCGGATGGACGTGTACGGGTATGGAGGCAACCTCACAAATCCATGGACCCTGCATGCCAGCAGAGGACTGTTCAAGCTGTTGCAGGCTCTGTAATGGAGTGAGGCATGTGCACTTGGAGTGATATGGGACCCCTGATACGTTTAGATACGACTCTGAAGGTGACAACTATGTAAGCATCCTGTCTGATCACCTGCGTCCATTCATGTCCATTGTGCATTCCGACGGACTTGGGAAATTCCAGCAGGACAATGCGACACCTCACACGTCCAGAATGGCTCCAGGAACATTTCCACTGTCCGCCAAACTCCCAAGACATGAACGCTATTGAGCATATCTGGGATGCCTTACAACGTACTGTTCAGAAGAGATATCCTCCCCTCTTAATCTTTCGGATTTGTGGACCGCCCTGCAGGATTCACGGTGTGAATTCCTTCCAGCACTACTTCAGACATTAGTCGAATCCATGCCACGTCGTGTTGCAACACTTCTGTGAGCTCACGGAGGCCCTGCACGATATTAGGCAGGTGCACCAGTTTCTATGGCTCTTCACTGTATAATTTATCAGTTAAAATAACGGATGGGATGATACACCTAATATTGAAAATTAGTAAATGTTTACACTTATATCTACGTAATTCATTCATTGTCTTTATTACTAAGAACGAAAAGAAAGAAGAGAGCAGATTTCTTAAAACTAGAATTCCAACTTGACGTAGATAAACATTGTCCTTACGTCATTGCTTTGTAATGTAACACACTTTATAATCCGTGCCAAATCTCTGAATATTACTGAAGAATGATTATTAATAACAAAATTACTACAGAGTGTATTAAACATCTAGCATATGTTTCTTAATGATAAATGTGTTCTTAAGTGTTTATCTGTTTTCAGTAAAAAAACAGCTTTAGTGTCAGATGCAGCGACATTTGAGTCAGATCACAGTTTCCTGTTCTGCTCCTTTCTTTATCTACTTCCATATGACTGCAGTGCCGTGAAAATAAAATTGACCCCATTATATATATATATATATATATATATATATATATATATATATATATATATATTTTCCCCTAATTATTCTCCCCTGACTCTCAACCAGATTTTGCAACTTGATTATCCAACCACTAGACAAGTAGGCTGTTCAAAACAAAATATCAGCGTGAAGTTTTGTATAAGCGTCACTTATCAGTTAAACTATAAAATGCACAAATGCCCGGGCATTGATGAATTTGGGGCATTTGTCCAAGAATTTATTCCGGACATTTGCACCAACTCGTAAATGCCCAGGCAGTTTACACCACTACACTTGCAACGTATTGAGCACATTGCACAGGTGCCTTCGTGGTGAAATACAACACACTACCTGTAGCCTTGGCTATCGTCTGCATTTATATTCAAGCACGTGTTTCTCGCAGTTTTTCCATATTTTTTTCCCAACCCCTGTATCGTCAGTCCCATGTTGTTTTGCGCGCCTACAGATAGGTAATCCAATAACCAGACGTACGAAGTGCACTGCTGTCGCCCCTTTCTGGGGCAATTCATGTCATCGACTTCATTGAACTGCAGCACGTATTGACGTTCACAGCATTACAAACTGTGCCCTACTGAGTACTTGTAATGTCAGTTAGAAACTTGAAGAGATGTTCCATCCGCTGACATGAATGTTCTGAATGTCTTGTTGTTTTCATGCAATCCTTCTTGAAACCCTATATACGTCGTTAGCTCAGAGCGTGCTTACGTTAGCGACAGATATACATGTCGCTAGCATTTAAAGGGTTAATGGGTCAGGGAAGATTACACAGCCTTTGCGTGCAGTGTGGCGCTTACAGGTGTTTTTCATTATTAAATACGCCACCAGAAAAAAATTAGTACACCCATTTAGAGGTTTCCAATTCACTGGCCATTTATTGTTGCAACGGTGCATGTAGAGTATACGAAATTATTACACTTACAGATCAATAGCACAAACAGTTCTGAGGTACCAGGTATCGATCGACCCATGCTGAAATCCCTATACTAGTGCATAGAGTAGACTCCATGGGCGGCAATGCAGGTGCTATCTCTGGCATTCAGTCGATCGTACAGATGGCGAATACTGTCCTAGGATACGTCGTGTCACACTTGCTCAACCTGTCCACGTAGTTCTGTAAGAGTTCTGGTTGAAGGGTCGCACGAGTCGTTTCTCGTCCCATTATATCTCACACGTGTTCGACTGGGAACAAGTCCGGAGATAGTGCTGGCTAGGAAAGTTTCTGCCGTCTTACAGAGCAGGTTGAGTGTCACGGGCAATATGTGGAGGAGCATTATCCTGTTGGAACAATACTTCACCTTCCTGTTGCAAGGCCGGCCGGAGAGGCCGAGCGGTTCTAGGAGCTACACTCTGGAACCGCGCGACCGCTACGGTCGCAGATTCGAATCCTGCCTCGGGCATGGATGTGTGTGATGTCCTTAGGTTAGTTAGGTTTAAGTAGTTCTAAGTTCTAGGAGACTGGCCGGCCGGTGTGGCCGTGCGGTTAAAGGCGCTTCAGTCTGGAACCGCGTGACCGCTGCGGTCGCAGGTTCGAATCCTGCCTCGGGCATGGATGTGTGTGATGTCCTTAGGTTAGTTAGGTTTAATTAGTTCTAAGTTCTAGGCGACTGATGACCTCAGAAGTTAAGTCGCATAGTGCTCAGAGCCATTTGAACCATTTTTTTTCTAGGAGACTGATGACCTCAGAAGTTAAGTCCCGTAGTGCTCAGAGCCATTTGGACCATTTGAACCTCTTGCAGGAGCTGCAGAAGAACGGGTCTAACATCATTCTGCACGTGCCGACCACTGGATAGTACGAGATTTATGGCTTGTCACACACCAAACCACAAGATCTGCGATGTGGCCAGTGTGTCTTGGTCGAATGCACTCTACGAGATAGCGCTAACCATGTTAACGTTGATCGTCAGTTACGTGCTGGCGGGATCTGCTTTCATCGTTGAGGACCGCGGTGTGCACGTCGTTGCTGTGGCGTGACTGAAAGGCGGGCTAGAGGTGTGTCTGTAGTTCCACTGCTAATAACCGGTTTGCAACACTTCGTGTTGACGCGTCGGGACTCAACAGTCTTTTTATCTGTGGTGTGGTCACTGTACAATCTCCACTGCTGCCCTTACAAGATGACGATTCTGGCGGGCGTCAGTGCTGCATGGACGTCCAGAACCTCGTCTACGGTTATGAATGTGATCACGTGACCACTGATACCAGCATCGTTGCACAGTTGATGCAGCACGTTTACATTGTTGGACAGTTCTCCGAAAGGACCATCCCGCTACTTGGAAGCCCTCAGGTTGACTCCTTTCAGACTCGCCCAGTTGGCTGAATGTAGCACGAATGCGTCTCCGTGACATGATTACCTGCAAGCTTCACACGTTTGCACCACACAGTCCCTTGTGGCTGTGAGTATTCCCTATTAAAGGGTAGACACAGATGGCGCTTTGGTAGCAATGCCACTACACTACCCGTTGGCAGATGACGTTGAAACCATTATCAGTAAGTCTACTATCCCGAATATGGCGTATGCCGTCATCTGACCAAAATCGAAGTCGTCTTTCCAGGTATAGTAATTTTTGTATCCCTCCTGGATAGCGGTGCGTGGATCTGCTCCGAAAAACTGGAGGGTAGGCCGAATGTAGGAAGTGGGTAGGAGCAGGGAAAGGTGAAATGCTTCGGTACTGCGTTTAACTTAACATTTAATAGCGAATATTAGTCAATGACATACGTAACTTTGCACTGAAGATGAGCACGTAGGTGCGAAGCTGTACATGTATCAACGCTAACAAAATTTACACAGTCAAACCTGTAGTGGCTCGCCCACTATGAAATACAAACAATGTTGCTTGGTCGTCTGCTCGGCGTCAAATGGGTAGAATCTGGAGCGGCGCTCGTAGAGTTGCACAGCGCCGGCTAGAGGGCGCTGTCGTCTGTGTTGGTGTCGTAGTGCCAACCTACGAACTTGCACCTACGCCGTGGCATCGTAGCTATCGATACCACACTAATTTTTTTACGGCATTGTATTAGCGAGGTGTCTCTGTGATTAACGCACTGGTATTGCATTCGGTATGGCAGTGTTTCAGATCCCAGCCCATAAACCAGATTCCCTAAACAGTGAAAGCAGATGCTACAATAGTCTCTTCAAAAATGATTCCGCCGATTTCATTACCAAATCTTCTCCAATCTTCCTTTCTTCCTTGCTATTCAATAATTATATCATTCTTATGCACAACCTATTTTTGCCGTTTCGTGATATAAATTCACGCCATAAATGATGATAATCTTGAATGGACATTACTGTTGTCAACAGTAAGTACGCGAACGAGTGCAAAAAGTTTGCTTGCAAACAACACACACAGTGTATATTGTCGACATTTGCACATCGTCATCAATATAACAGAAATACTTACATATATGGGGAGAGGGGGTAAAAATCAACGAAATAAAATCACTCTAATCAACCTATGGAGACCACGGTCCTCTCAGATCAAGATCTCAGGAAATTGAACAACCTGAAGAATTTTATCAGTGGAATTCAAAATCACCAAGCACACTCTAAGAACGAAAAAAAGACGCACCACGAAAGAATTACCCGAATAGTACGAAATCGGTAGATGTGATGTATATGTGTAAACAGATTACAATTTGTAAGCTCTTTGTATGTATCAAAACATGTGGTGCGTGGTAGAAATCTTCTCAGTGACAAATTTAAAGTGTTTAGTGAGAACAATTTGCGTGTGCAACAATAAGAATGCAGTGGGAATGCATTTACATCTGTTGGACGAATGTTATAGAAACAAACATACCAAACCGACGTTTCACGAAAATTAATCTGTAAAAAACACACAACATGTCATAAAGAAAGCGTGTAAACCGTCTGAGGATGAATCACAACGATTCGAAACCGGTAACGGTGCCCATTGAATAAAGGAACTGAAAGTAAATTTGTGCCTGGTTGCTGTCCTAACACCATCAACATTTGTCTTCAAACAACAGCCACGGTCTCCATCATGTTATCATATGACAAAATTGCAAATTCAGAATGGGTGTATGGTATGGAAGTATTTTTTTTCTTCATTAACGTGTTCAAGAAACCAATCTAGCATATTTTTAGCATTGCATGTGTGAAATTATTATCGTGGAAGATTAAATTCCATGCTAGGATCAGTACCTGCATTTTACTGCACACTATCAAAAACAAAAGTTCCACTTTATTTCAGTTGGAAGAAGATAGTCTGGATTAGACGCATCGTTTGGTGTTATTCGTAAGTAAACACGTGAAACAGTACAGAACACAGTAATATTAACCCCTGGATGACAGTACACGGCTTTATTGTTTTTCCGGTCCAAGTTTTATGCTCCTCGCATTATTAAAGCTTCTTGCTCCATTCGTGTGGTTTACAATAAATATAGCAACAGCATTTCTACCATTAATAATTTGTTATACGCACCCTTTCCGTGGACATTCTGTTCTCAAGATGCATTCTAGGCACAGCTCTGACTTCCGCAGCATCTATACCTGCAGGGTGACTTAACTGGAACTTACCACATAGAATTTTCTCTTTGACATCTGCAGTACCTGAGAGCAGCCTGAGATTGTTAACTAACACTTTCCGCTGAATCATTACTGTTTAATATGAACAGCAACGAAAAATTCACAGTCCCGTGAGGCGCACTAGATTTACTTCGCTGTCTGTAGATGACTCTTCTGCAGCCTGCTTGTCACGAACATGACTCGATATCCTGTACGAAGGTATTCGTATCAGTGGCACAGTATTTGTTGGGGTACTAACAATCGTTGTCAATGGTTACTCGGGATCACACGTTCCCAAATTGGTGTTCATAGAAGGGTCGCAAATCACCTATTAGTGCGAGACAATAAAATCGTATTTGGACTCAGATACACATAAAACACTGATTTCATTGCAAGAGTTGGAGTCGTATCAGTCAATAACATTCCACGAAAAGACTTTGTAAGCGGTCTGTGTGTTGTTTAAACTCGAGTCTGCATAAGAAAATTTCCCTAATTAAAATGCCACTCTGTGTCTATGAACACTGACCCATGAAAGTATTATTGAAATGCGATCTGACTTCTTTTCAATATTAAGTTAACACAGGTATCACATACTTTTTGCACTGCTTAATTAATGGGCTTATCCGATTTCCTGCCAATGAGTCCATCACTTGATTATGAAAAGTTTCAAATGCTTCACCCCAAAGACGGAGCACGTGCTCCGAACATGCTTGGCTCACAATTGTAATTTGAACACTTTTCTGCAAAAATAATGAAAATATTGAATAACAAAAGACGCTGAGCGGAGGTTGGTGTAACATTTGTTGCTCTTACAATCTCGACGGAGATTTAGCTTCCAGAGCTCCAAGGAACCGTACGAAAATGCGCTAGTAATATTATGCTGAGTGAATGAGTACAGTCTGTGCAAAACAAATTTCTTTTGACAGATAATCTTGCTGAAAACTTATAATCCATGACCACATAGTTCATGGAAAAGAATAATATAAATGCTTTCAATCTGATACTGGCGAGTGGTAAGTGTTGGGCCTTTTGAGGCGCAAAGAGAACACAACCCAGGTAAACAATGTAGAACAGTTTTGTTGAAAAGTACACAAACCAGAATATATCTTCGTTGGAGAAAAGTTAAGCACTGCAATAGTTTGTGAAAATTCTGGATTAACACTGAATTTACACTAGTCGGAACTAAGCCTGGAGGCTGTAATGACTTAACAAAGTTAATATTGATTAGGAAGGAGAGCAAAATAATGTTGTGAATGTCGAAGGCCGATAGCAATTTCTTGGTTGTCTCCAATGCAGAGACCAAGCCCTGGTGGTGGTGGAGGCAGTCTGACGGCTCCCTCGGACGGAAATGGCTGCCGCGACATGGCGTCGTACGTAGCAAAGGTTCCGATCAAGACAGTGTGCATGATTGAAGCTGTCATCTGATGTAGCCCCTTTGAGGTTACACCGCTGGTACAGCATTGCTGTTAGTAGAGTTGCCAGTTGTAGCAGCCTGTAAACAGCAGCCCTATCCCCCCCCCCCTCCCCTTCCCACGAAGGGTGAGTGGGGGTGACATATCTAAATGTCCAAGGAACTTGGGGCCTCTTCGTTGGCCGCCAGTGGAACTGGTGACCCTGAGGGACTGAGATCGATGTCCATCGTAGATGGTGTCTGGATTGACGACAGGTTGTTCTTGCCAGAGGTCGGAGGATGTGAACCCTGAGGCTGCTGTGGTTGTTGTATAGTGTGTGCAAAGTCCCAGAAGGGGGGCTGTCTCATTTAGGAACCGAGGGCGCACCTAGTAGAGACGCTTGAGACAACTGGAGACTTTGTGTAGTCGTACTTTCATCGTGGCCTGTCCCAGTAAATGGGTGTCCACTACCAGAAACTACTGAAGGCCATTTGTGGAGAAAAATAACGCCCGAGTCATCTTTGACGGAATAACGATGTCATCAAAACTGCGGTTGGGGAGACGGCGTTCTCGTAGGATAGATAGTTTGCAGCGGTTCTAGCGACACCAACGTGCACTTCATCTTCTTCTTCTCTTTTACGGTAGTCTCCGTTGTCAGGATCTTTCTCTATCTCTTCGTCCTTGGCACTTATAATTTCTAGTCTCTAAGGGCAGTCTGTCACTACCTATTCTTCTAGGTGCTCGTTCCATTTTCTCCTATAATCTAGAATTTTACGATTTAGACAATAAGTTCTTAGTCCTTCTCTAATATATCTTGATCCCTTGTTATGCCTTCCATTGTGCAACAGTTAAATCGTCTCAGGAATTTTATTTCTTGAGACTGAATACGGCTTTCTTGCTTTTTACTAATCGCCCAGGTCTCACTTCCATAGAATAGCGTGGGGACTGCAACTGTTTTGTAGAATTTAATTTGAATATCTTTCCTGCTTTTGTTTTTGATGTTTCTGCCAAATGTTTCACATACCCGAATGAATTTACCGAGTCTAATTTCTATATCTTTGCTGCAGCCATATGTCATATCACATCCTAGGTAACTGAAGTGGTTTACGTGCTCTAAAATCTTCTGATCTATCACTATTTTGGTTCTAATGTGTTCTTTCTGCATGAAGGCCATTGTATTAGTTTTTCTGCTGATTGATTAAAAGAAAGGCGTTTATCGTTGCGACGGAATCTTCTCACGAAATTACAATCACCAACTTTCTCCTCCGAATGCGAAAATATTTTGTTGACACCGACCTACATAGAGAGGAACGATCGCCACGATAAAATAAGGGAAATCAGAGCTCGTACGGAAAGATATAGGTGTTCATTCTTTCCGCGCGCTATACGAGATTGGAATAATAGAGAGTTGTGAAGGTGGGTCGATGAACCCTCTGCCAGGCACTTAAATGTGATTTGCAGAGTATCCATGTAGATGTAGATCTCCATCTCATGCAAATAAATTCCTTTCTTGAAGGTCCTCCTACCTAGGTATATATATTCCAGAAATTCTGCTTTCCGTATAAGCATTATTTCATGTACGTAAATCTTAAACAAAGTTGGTGAGATATAGCAGCCTTGTTGTATTCCTTTGTCGGTTTTTATCTCATTAGTCATTTTCCTTTTGAGATCTAGAGTGATAGACGTGTTCTTATACAAACTTCTTATCACATTTATTACATGTTTCAGAAATTCGCGATTCGTCATTATCTTCCAAATTATCCGTCTACTGAGATTGTCAAAATCTTTTCTTAAAATCGGTAAAAGCAATGTGTTTTCATTTATTATATTCTCTGCGTTTTTGTATTACGTATTGTAAAATAAAGACTGCGTGTATCATAGAGCGTACTTTCCTAAAACCCTTTTATGTCTCATGCGGTGCTACTTCCTTTATGTTTTTAAGTCCTGTGTTTAAAATCGTAGTATGTGTCTTGTATACCGAATCAAGTAAACTCATTCCTCTGCAGCTGCTGCATGGGCTTTTGTGCACTTTTTTATAAACTGGTACCACTCTAGCAAACTTCCAGTTTTTGGGATACTCTTGCTCCTCCAACATTCGTTTAAGAGATGCAGCCGTCGTAGATGTAGCCTCATTAATCCATAATTTAGCAGTTAAGCATTAATACCAATTCTTCCTGTCACTTTTCTTTCCCTAAGTGATGCTAAGGCAGATGTTATCCTGTGAGACTGTATTTCATGCAGTCCCTTGTCATCTATTGTTTCAATTTCAGTTTATTGTTCTGCAACGTCATAACAGAATCCTTTGTAATAATTTACCCATTGTTCTTCTTCAGCACTGTTTATTTGCGTCTTCTGTTTTTCTCTTTTGTTTAAAGCTTTTAGAACCTTATAGGCCATTTGCTGACACTCGTGGATGTCATTCTCGGCATTAGAAATAAATCTATTCCAATTTTATTGATGTGCTTTTCGTACTACACATTTGCCAATACTTTTTCTCTCCTTACACAGTTGCATTTTTTCAGCTTTGTGGTTGCTTAAATATTTTATGTTTGTATCCTGTGTTCCTTGACAGCTGTTCTTATATTTCCATTCCAAATTTTTAGGCCATTTCTATTCCTTACCTTTTTTCTTTTTACCGAAAGTTTCTTCTGCTATGCTTTACATATTTAGATTTTGCGATTTTTCGCCTATATTATCTCTAGTTTGCAAGTTTGCTAGCACTTTATTTAATCTGATTTGGTAAAGAGGTTTGATGGTTTCTTCTTCAAGAATTTTTAAATAAAAATGCTTTGATCTTTTTGGTTGCGTATTTGTTTTGTCATTTTCTTTCATTTCGCAAAATGATCTATTCTGGAGATTACTATAAAATGATCTGATCGCATATCTTCGCATATCTTGTCCTCTATAAATTCTTGCATCCCTTATTTGACCCGCTAGCTTATCATTTACTAAAATGTAGTCAATCATTGATGTAAGACCTCTACTGGCCCAAGTATGTTTAATTATATCTGTTTTCTTAAAAAGTCAGATTGTTATTTTTGGAATATTGTAAACGGCAAAATCTCTAACTATTTTACCATTTCTTTACATATCGGTTCTCCGAACGGCCCTGTAACATTCGTTACTGCGATACTTCCTATTCTGTCATTGAGATCATCCATTATGATAATCTGATCAGTAGCACTGTATTTATTCAGAGTCTTCTGCAGTTCTCCTTAAAAGGTTCTAGACTCACCATTTTCTCCCATCTTCTGGTGCATAAATGTTTATAAAGCTGGCGTTGCCTCTTCTGAGTTTCAGTCTGACTGTGAGAGAACTTATGTATGTGCAATTTTTGCAGGAGTAACGCCACACCTTTGCTTGCTTTTCGTTTTGTTCCGCTGCACTATAAAGCATAATGTAATCGCCTACATATTTATTACCTCTCATTTTGAGCGTCAATATTCATGTCTTTTAGTATATTTTCTAGTTCTATCTCTTTTTTGGAAATTGCTGTGCTTTCCAGGTTGCTACTGTGATATCACATTTTTGTTCGTCATTTTTCGGAGCTTCGTCATTAACCTTTGAGACTACCCTTTTTCCGAGGTACTAGAAGTATGCGTGTTTTCCGAGAGTTGGTTACCTGACATCTGCTCAACCGCCTTTCTAGGAAGACCAGATCTCGGGGTTAACTTCCTTAGCCGATAAGTTCTGGTTAGTTAAAGGTGCCAGAAAACTCGCAACGTGCACTTGAGAGTCGAAATTTTCTAGTATTCAAGCCTTTAAGCGGTCCTTTAGCGAGGGCGTGGGGCTCCATATCCTTGTTAAGTTGCCGCAGTAAATGATAAATTTCCGAGCCTGTAAAGGCCAAGAAGAATGCGCGCTGCTGCATGCCACCTGCGATGCCATGGGCCAGGAAACGTTGCCCCATCGTGGCTACGTCGTTCGCCAAGGTCTCTATCTACTGGTCAAACATCTGGAACGGCGCTCCTCTGAATAATTTCACCAGTGGATCGATGCGAGACAGCCGGTTGGACGGCTCGGGGTTGGATGTGGTGATGGTAGTAGCATCCTGTCCACCACCGTGTGCAAGGCCTGTTGCATGTTTCGGGGTAGCAATGACACTTGGGTAGTAACATCCGAAGGGTTAGGCATGGTGGAGCAAAAATTCACTATCAAGGTATTCGTGACGTAGGAGTCACACGCACACTGGCACTCTCTACCCAGGGCATAAAACACGTGTGAAAATGTTGGTTCACAGAGAAATTCCACATCACCACTTGCTAAGTTTTTCGCCAGTTGAGACGCAATGAAACTGCAGTCCATATGAACAGTGTAGAACGGATTTATTGAATAGTACATAAACCAAAGTACTACGCTGGAGAAGCTTATCACTACAACAGTTTGTAAAAGTTTGGGATTAGCACTGAGTTTACACAAGTTGGAACTTTGAAGGCTGTGATGACTGAACAGTCGAGGTTAATACTTACTGCGAAGTAGAAGAAAATAATGTTATGAAAGTCGACGGCTGATATCGAGTTCCTGGTCCTCTACAATGTGGATGCGAAGTTCTGGTGATGGTGAAGGTACTCACTGGCTGCTCCCTCGGACAGCAGTGGATGGCGCGACAAGGCGTCGTATGTAGCAGAGGTTCCGATCGAGACTTTGACTACGGAACAACGGGTGCAGTTGGCACGTGGGCCAGAGCTCGACGGAAGGTGCCTCGGATCGTCTTTGCGCTGCTCTAAATACCCAGGCAGTGTAGAGATACTAGAGGAGCAAAGTGCGATCACGTGGACAGTGGACGCAAACAGGTCCAGCGATCTCTGGCGATGCTCGCGCTGCTGCCTGCTGGCCGAGGCAGGGTGCGTGATCCGACCTCTGTCGTCTGTTGATGAAATCCGTTGGAGGTTAGACCACTGGTATACAATTTCTGTTAGAAGGGTTGCCAGTCTGTTGTGGGTACAGCTCGTACGCAGCAGTGAGGAGGATGAATGCTTCCAGAACGTTTGCTTACCAGTTATTGATCATTTCAATTCAAAACGTATCTCATTTTACATGGAAGAACGTAGTTAAAGTTACATGGAACGCATGGTATCTATACCACTGGACGACAAAGACTTAATTCACAAAGTACTACCGAGCGAGGTGGCGCAGTGGTTAGACACTGGACTCGCACTCGGGAGGACGACGGTTCAATCCCGCGTCCGGCCATCCAGATTTAGGTTTTCCGTGATTTCCCTAAATCGCTCCAGGCAAATGCCGGGATGGTTCCTTTCAAAGGGCACGGCCGACTTCCTTCCCCGTCCTTCCCTAATCCGATGAGACCGATGACCTCGCTGTCTGGTCTCCTTCCCCAAAAACAACCAACCAACCACAAAGTACTCATGAAACTAATTAAATGCTGGGTTTCGTCAGAAGAATGAAAAACGGATTTATATACACTCATGCTCATAAATTAAGGATAAAGCTGATACATGGTGATACAACGCTCTGGTGGGCGGTTTGCGTGTTTAAATCACCTCGGGGTATGACCATGCGGTACATTTGACCTGCGGTCGTCGCACGGTGGCGCTGGCAGCAGTCCACATACACAGAGGTGTGTTGGTGCAGCGAGTACGTGTGCAGACGTTTTCAGACGTGCTAATGGTGACAGCGTCTTGAAATAGTTCAAAGAACACATACTGATGACGTTGTGAAGGGTAGAATACTAGGGCGACTGGAGGCTGGTCAAAGACAGCACGGGCCCTCCGGTGTGCCACAAAGTGTGATCTCAAGATTATGGCAACGATTCCAGCAGGAAGAAAACGTGTCCAGGCGCTACAGTACAGGACGTTCACAGTGTACAACACCACAAGAAGACCGATATCTCACCATCAATGCCCGCAGACGGCCACGGAGTACTCCAGGTAGCCTTGCTCGGTATCTTACTGCAGCCACTAGAACAGCTGTTTCCAGACACACAGTCTACAGACGACTGAACAGACACGGTTTATTCGCCCGGAGACCTGCAAGGTGCATTCCACTGACCCCTGGTCACAGGAGAGCCAGTAAAGCCTGGTGTCAAGAACAAAGTACATGGTCATTGGAACAGTGGTCCCAGGTTATGTTCACGGACGAGTCCAGGTATAGTGATTCTCGCCGGGTTTTCATCTGGCATGAACCAGGAACCAGATACGAATCCCTTAACGTCCTTGAAAGGGACCTGTATGGAGGTCGTGGTTTGATGGTGTGGAGTAGGATTGTGATTAGTGCACGTACACCCCTGCATGTCTTTGACAGAGGAATTGTAACAGGTCAGGTGTATCGGGACGTCATGATGCACCAGTATGTCCGCCTTTTCAGGAGTGCAGTTGGTCCCACCTTCCTCCTGATGGATGATAACGCATCGCCCCACCGAGCTGCCATCGTGGAGGAGTACCTTGAAACAGAAGATATCAGGCGAATGGAGTGGCCTGCCTGTTCTCCAGACCTAAACCCCATCGAGCACGTCTGGAATGCTCTCGGTCGACGTATCACTGCACGTCTTCAAACCGCTAGGACACTTGAAGAACTCCGACAGGCACTGGTGCAAAAATGGGAGGCTATACCCCAGCATCCCCACCGGATCCAGAGAATGCCAACCCGTTATGCGGCCTGTGTGCGTGTGCATGGTGATCATATCCCATACTGATGCCAGGGTACATGCGCAGTAAACAGTGGCGTTTTTTTGAAGCACATGTGTTTCGGGACGGTTTTCTCAACTTGTCACCGATACCGTGGACTTAGAGATCTGTGTCGTGTGAGCCTATGCTATTAGCACCAGTTTTGTGTAGTGCCACGTTGTGTCGTACCACGTTCTGTAATTATCCTTAATTTATGAGCATGAGTGTAGTTCGCTTACAATTCTAATGCATACAATAACGAAAATGAATTCTGGCCCACATTAATCGAGATGGATACCACACAGTACATATCATGCGTAATAGTATCAACAGTGGCCCAGTACAGATGTGAATACTTCGTAGCAATATGGCACGCCAAGCTGTGCATTACAATGTTACCTTACTACTCGTCGATCACGAACAGAGAATGCAGGACGCAGTTCTCACTGTTAAGTTTTACATGGAAACCGAAGTTGCAACCGGCTGCCTATCGCTCACTCTACAAATACATCAGACCAGCCATAACTCTCCATCTTACACCGAAGACACCACAAAACAGAGTCGAAGGGAACCTTTGTTCCCTGTTCGACTGGCCCCGCACTGGCAGCGTCGATTTCGAGCCGCACCGCTCCCAAAAGAACGCCGTAAGGAATATCCATCACAACTGATAAACGACTGCTTGCACCAAAGATATCGACTAGTGGGCACAGAATGTGGTAGCAAAATTGTTCGCGAGTTACGGGTGCGGAAAACATGGGAAAAAGGAAGATGATAAATTTTACAGGTAACTTCGGACTTCACATACTGTGGAGACGCATACGGATAATGCAGGCCTAGTATACGTCACGAAGACCGTGTCACCAACGAAACAGTAAGAAACACAGCCGAATCGCCGTAATGTAGGAAATAATGAGCGAGGAGAGCTGGTATCGAGTTTAGGACGCAGCTGATAAGGAACCCTGAAGCGGGTATTTAATCCCACCTACTCCGGTAAGCGACCGCACTAACACTTTCTTGTAAGCGCGGAGAAAGGCACGAAACTCTTGGAAGTTCAACTTACAAACGCGGTGAAATCAGGTGACATGGCTCACTGGTTAAGACACAGGGTCGGGTTTAGAAGGAGTGGGATTCAACTCACTGACCGGTCATTCAGATTTAAGCTTGACTTCCCAGAACATATGTTTTCCGGAATGGATTTTCCCCATCACTATCCAAATAGAGTTTTGGCTCCATCTGTAATGGCCTTGACATTGACGGTACTTGTAACTCTATCTTATTTCCTTTATTTCGATGAAATGGAACGTACAAAAGTGGAGGTTCAACGCAGAAACGCTGATCCAACACTGCTGGGTAAATACTCAGAAGGAGAAGAAGTTGTATCAAAAAGGATAAAGAAATGAACAGTCTGCTTGTGGCTAGTAGGTATTCGCCGTACCAGAACTCGAAGCTGGACACCTAGTTTTCGAGAGCAGTCTGCTGTTAGTTGATCGTCATGGAAACCGTTCGTTGACTGCCTCAAAGCTTAAACTTACCTCTGAATGTTCTTCACCCATTTTAAATTCCACATAGAATGTCTCACAATACGGTGGAGCTAGCATCTTCAACAACATCGATGTAACAGAGTTTAACTGATACAGAATTCTGGAGCTATAACCAGTATGAAGCACTGATTCAGTCAGAGAGGTCTAGCTGGTATACCACATATCTCAGAAGGGTAGTCTAGACTCTAATCCGGCACGCAACTGTATCTGCTCACATACAGAAAATTTCATTAGTAGGAAGAGTTTTCCATGTACGTCTAGTACTTCCTTAAGCTGCGTAGGTGCGAAAAATAAAGGGTCATCATAATCTTTCAGTAAAACCTACAGCACCAGCTGATGGAATATAGTACAAGGGGAAAACCACATGAAATCTTTGTCAATTACATTTAAACAGGAGGAAATGCAACTAAAGGGAGCCAAGAGTAATTATGGCGTAATTGTTTGCATTTGTTTGATATTCAGTCGATAAGGATTAAAGTATAGTGATTCATACTCAGTGGAATAATTAAAAAATCATACTCTCATGAAGTATTCAGAGAAGGCGTTGCGCGGCTGGTGGGAACGTTGCTAGCGAACGCAGTGGCGTCATAGGCATTCAACAGGGCGAGTCTATTCGTTCGCTTCCGGGTGTCGAGTTCCGTGAATAGATGAGCAATTGTACTCAGAGTTCACTGCCGGTGATGCAACTGCTGTTACCAGGGCAGCCGAATCATCTTTTCACTGTGGGCACACCCTACGCTGATGCAGCTGAGCTTTATACAGAGTCCTCCCAAACTGTTACGAGAATGATTTTACTCCTGGCGTATAAGCGACGTCGGAGCGGTAACTACGGTGGTAGCTTGGACTAACACTTGTAAATAACAGATCTGCATTCAACCAGTCAATTATCAGTAGGCAGTGTAAAGTGGCGTATTCGGCCGTAGTGTTGTGTCACAAATCGCAATGGAGCAACATCTCTAAATCAGTTGCTAAAAAAATATCCAGAATGATTTGAAAAAGACAAGAGTGTGTGCAAAGTTTGCCCTGTGCACTCGACTCCCGAACAAAAACGACAACGCGTGGATTCCTGCCGCGACTTGATTGAAACGCAAATCGCGGACAGTTCATTTCTGGAAAAAATCGTTCCAGGTGACGGGTCTTGGTGTTATCAGTATGAACCGTCCACAAAAACGATAAAGTGCGGGTATTTACAGGAGAGGTCAACACTTTGACAATATAAAAAATGTTTTTAATTGTATTTTCATGAGTAGGACTGAAACATGTGTTTACTGATGTTAACACTAATTATGTACACGTATCCTGAAAGCTGACACGTTCAACATCATTTCGATAAAAGAGTCGTTCAAATAATCTGTGGAGCATGTAATTAACTAACTACTGACATCTAAGACACTGTGATACGCGAATTGAGCAACACAACATTAAGGAGGAGTTTTCTTACAGATTCAGTTTGTTGTATGAACATTCTGTGCATTGTGTTCAAGTAGCAGAACACTTCGTAGAATACCTGAAGTATTAAAACCACCATGTTAACTTTTCACTGCAAGGTCCGCAGCTCGTGGTCGTGCGGTAGCGTTCTCGCTTCTCGCGCCCGGGTTCCCGGGTTCGATTCCCGGCGGGGTCAGAGATTTTCTCTGTCTCGTGACGACTGGGTGTTGTGTGGCGTCCTTAGGTTAGTTAGGTTTAAGTAGTTCTAAGTTCTAGGGGACTGATGACCATAGATGTTAAGTCCCATAGTGCTCAGAACCATTTTTTTCTATTTTTATCAATCTAGTCTCGAAACTTCTTGGACTGATGGGGTACAATGACATACACAGAGAAATAAATTTGAAATGAGCAGTTTTTAAACAGATGCGCTACTCAGCCATTGTTAAATCATATATTACACTGTTACTTGTCATAATTAAATATGACTTCGCTTACTTTTTGAAATTACACAATAAGGAAACAAAGAATTATGAAGCAGTGATCTGTGTTAACAGTCCGGGAGCGTATGCTCTATAAATTTCAAGCTACACATTACTTCTACACAAATCTCTCGAAATGATTATGATAGTAAAATCAGAGCAATCAGAACTCGTACAGAGATCTGCCTACAGTCATTTTCCTGAGCCCCAATTGCGAGTGGAATACGTAAAGAAAGTTACGCTGCTGATACATAAAGCATCCATCCAATGATAGTTTGGTGAGTTTAGAAGTACGTTTCGACTAGGCACAATAAGTATTGCTTGTATTAATGTTAAATTACCGTACATTCACTCAGGTAAGTGTCGGAAAGCTGTTAGGCTGAGGAGAGCTTTCCTCAAACTTCAGTCTAATGCGTATGTACAAAATATAATTTTTTATGCTGTTAAGTATCACGGTATTCTAAGAGTTGCGAAATTATCGCAGCAAAAATCCGCAGTGACCCAGGAAAAGTTTCGTTATATTTATTTCGGTTACGAACGGCTCATCGGCTGTTTCTTAACATTATTAATTTAAGCTTTTCCGTGAGGAATGAAAGAAAAAATCTTTTGTAAACTTTATACAAAAACTAATTACGTTTACAATTCAATCTAAGTAGTTTCGTAGTACCGAGGCCAGAGAAACAAAACAACCTAATTGTTATTTTTATGCTGTTAAAATTCACAGTATACGAGGGTAAGTCAATTATTATCCGCAATTTAGTTACGGTTTTGTTTATTTTGGTAGTACTGTCGTGTTACGTTGATCACGCATGCTTTGTTTATTTGTTGTTATATCTTTGCAATTTTCAAGCCGCTGGGTTAGTTTCATTACCGCTGCCGTGCTGTTAATCATGGCTGCTCCGCTGTCTATTTGCACCAAAGAAGAGCATCGCGCTTGGACATCTACAAAAAACATTTGGCTCGCTATGGTAACGAAGGGGACAACTTCTTAGACAGGATCATTACTGGTGACGAAACATGGATCCATCATTACGAGCGGGAGAGTAAACGGCAGAGTATGGAATGGAAACATCCAAATTCGCAGTGCAAGAAAAAGTTCAAGACCAAACCGTCCGCAGGAAAACTGATGCTTACGGTTTTTTGGGACGCACAAGGTCGAGTACTGGAACATTATGGTGAAAGGAGCACAGCAATAAACAGTGTACGTTACAGTGAGATGCTTACTGCCAGGCTAGAGCCTGCAATTCGAAGCAAACGTCGAGGATTGCTGTCAAAAGGTGGTGTGTTGTTGCGCGACAATGCCCGTCCGCATACTGCTGCCCACACTGCTGAAACGCTCCAGAAACTCAGATTTGAAGTACTGGATCATCCTCCATGTAGTCCCGATCTTGCCCCTTCTGACTATCACTTGTTTGGTCCACTCAAACTGGCATTAAGGTACCGTGGATTTGCCTCGGACGAAGCAGTGAAAGAAGCGGTGCATTCCTGGCTCGCAGCTCAACCGAGAACCTTCTTTTATGAGGGCATCAGGAAGCTTGTACAACGATGGAACAAGTGCGTTGAAACGCAAGGAGACTATGGCGAAAAATGATGTTCTTGTAAGTTTCCTATTTGATTACAATAAATTTTTATAGCTACTTTGCGGATAATAATTGAGTTAACCCCGTATTGTGGTAAAATTTGCGTAACGGTCAACTTTACCTTTTTTAAGTGCACGAGCAAGAGGTTTTTTAAAACTCAAGAACGGGTTTAGCCAAAATCTCGAGCGGCGTACATGCGCTCTGGCTTAAATGGCTTCTTAATCCAATTTGAAGCTATTTATCGGCTTTATAGACGTCAAAACGTTTGTCTCGCCTTCAGTTACACCATTGTAGTACTTTGTATACAGTTATCGTTTACACTCTGTGTATTTCGTGGCGACTAAACCATTTTGCGTGTATTCTTGGCAAGCTGTCTCGATTAAACATCTTGGTTCCTTGTCCGGCACTTCCTGAATGCTAACCATACTGTGTGTGGAGATAGCAAACACGTCGTTCAGAGCATCTGAGGAAGATGAGTAGGTCGGTCTTCGAAATTTTCTACGTAAAAGAGTATCTCAGCCTTTTTTGAAATCAATACATATTAAATATATCTTTATCAGTATAAATTTCGTTAAATTACTTCCTTCATTATGTAGTCAGTTTATCACATTATACTAGGTACACAAAAAGCTCAATAAATTAAGCGGGTGCTCGAGAAGTCAGATGGAACGAACTTTCTAGATGATCCACTGAGCGAGGTGGCGCAGTGGTTAGCATACTGGACTCGCATCCGGGAGGATGACAATTCAAATCCGCGTCCGGCCATGACAATTCAGGTTTTCCGTGACTTCCCTAAATCGCTTCAGGCAAACGCCGGGATGTTTCCTTTGAAAGGGCACGGCCGACTTCCTCCCACATCCCTCCCTAATCCGATGAGACCGATGACGTCGCTGTTTGGTCCCTTCCTCCAAATCAACCATCAACCAGATAATCGCAGATCGGAAATGCACCATTGCGAAGCTTGGACCGTTAAACGACAACAAATCACCGACGAGCTCGAAAATTAACGCCAACTAATGCCTGTCACGCTGCAGAGCGCAGTTAATACTTAAATTAGCTTAAGTTAAATGTTCAAGTTGTACATATGAACTGAAGCAAATTTTATCTTCCCATCCGTTAGTAGTTTCTTCAGGCGCTGCTTTCCTATGGTGTTTGCTGACTAAAGTGCGACTGCTGAACCAGTTACGCTAATAGTACCGTATATGTTAAAATAATGGTCTGCACTACAGAAGCAAAGCTACAGTGAGGTAATCCATATGCGAGATTGTAAGGTGTAATGTTTTTAATGAAGCGACTCGAAGGACGCTTGTTTAATGTCTGCAAATGTAGTACAGAGATCATGAATGAACTTTTATTCCAGCATGCAGAACAGTAAGTGTAAGCTTGGACAACGACGAAAAAGTAAACAGAAGTATTAAACACTTTAATTATCTCAGACACTATTGTTACAGAGAATTCTCAAAATTTCTTCCTGCAGCGCTGGTACAAAACTGACAACTTCGAAGGCTCAACCTCTCAAAATATTCTGGCCACGCCGGCGGCTGTGGCCGAGCGGTTCTAGGCGCTTCAATCCGGAACCGCGCTCCTGCTACGGTCGCAGGTTCGAATCCTGCCTCGGGCATGGATGTGCGTGATGTCCTTAGGTTAGTTAGGTTTGAGTAGTTCTAACTCTAGGGGACTGATGACCTCAGATGTTAAGTCCAATAGTGCTCAGAGCCACTTGAGCCATTAATCCTGGCCGCGGAACACGAGTGTTGGCTTCCGTGCACTTATCGCTGATTAGCTGACTTTTTGCGGCCGTAGCTCCAAATGGCTCATATCCGACTGTGGTTTGACTTCGATTACCATGATACGATCTCATTAACAGGTTTTTATCTGAATCCTGGATACGTGTTCAGTCAGAGATTAGGTCACTACCTCTTAGGCTTCGGAAGAAGTATTTGCTTCGAAGAAAGAAGTGATCAGGAGTTGTGTGGGAGGAGTGTAGTACTGAGAGTGTGCTGAATCAACGGCATGGCTAACTGGTCTGCAATTTTTCTGTGATAGCAGCTAGAAAGGAAGAAACATTGGGGTTTAACGCCCCATCGATGACGAGATCATCAGAGTTCGGGAACGAGCACGGATTTGTGAAGGACTAGGAAGGAAATCGGCCGTGTCATTTTCGGAGAGAACATCCTGACATTGGGATTAAGCAGTTTAAGGAAAGCATGGAAAGTCTAAATCTGCATTGCCGGAGGGGATCTGAACAGACAATCTCCTGAATGCGAGTCCGTCTGCGCCATTTCGCTTCGTGGCATCTGGAATCGAAGGTATGGGAACACGGAGTCGCTGTATCATCAATATACAGGGCACTATGCTGCTTCACCTGAAGTTCACCTAGTATAAAATTACGGATATTTACGGGTCTTGCACTGGAGATGAGGACAGAGCTCGAATACTGCGTCTTAGAAACTGTAGAGTGTGGATATACGTGAAGTGACACGAAGATGAACAGGTAATTGCTGAATGGTTTGCATGTTATATACAACTAGAAGCTATGTCCATTAATATGTGACTTTTTAGTGACGAGCAGATAGACAATTTGTGACCGGTTTCTGCATGGAGCGTGAGTGAAGGCGAATCTGCCGTAGAGATCAGAAATGAGATGTGTCTTCTCGATTTAAACTCGCCAGCGAGCCATATGGTGTTATAACCTAATTCGACGTCTCCGTACGATCGGCGACTAACGTCACTGAAAACTCGTCACTTGAGTCTATTGTCGGGTACAAGTGACCTAAACTATCGTAGAAAGGAGAGAGAGAGTACACGAGTTTGCAAGGAGAACCGAGGACTCGCTGCATTGCCGTTACATGCGCAACCATTGGGATTGGCGCTTTTTTCTGTACCAGTACAAAGACTGATCGGTTAGCATTGAGTAGTGTTCCGTTTATATATACATGTATATAGATGTATTTGTATATGTTTGTACGTATATACAAAGGCGCGTTTGATAAGTTCGGTAAATACTCTCAAAAAGTAGAGGAAACAAGAGTTACAAACAAAATATAAGGGGCAGCAAATGGAAACGAGACGGCTGTTCAAATGTGTGTGCAATCTTATGGGTCTTAACTGCTAAGGTCATCAGTCCCTAAGCTTACACACTACTTAACCTAAATTATCCTAAGGACAAACACACACACCCATGCCCGAGGGAGGACTCGAACCTCCGCTGGGACCACCCGCGCAGGCCATGGCTGCACCGTCTTAGACCCCACGGCTAATCCGAGACGGCTGTAGTAAATGAAAGTAAACTCTTCATTACTTCAAAAGTAATTACCATAGTTAATACATTTATCCCACTGTGAGACAAGAGGATCAATATCTTCATGGAAAACTGTTTGCTATTGCTTAAGCAATACCCAGGAGTACACCTCATCGTGAGAAGCAAGTCGCGCACCACCAAAGTCATAGAAATCACGTGGGGAGAGATCGGGTGTGCATGGAGGACGTGTGAGGCCTTCCCAGCGAAACTTCTGGACCGTAGCAGAAACAATTTTGGCAACATCTGGACGGGCGTTATCCTATAACAGACTGATGCCATCCATCAACAATCCTGGACGTTGTGGGCTCGTTGGCGTGCTTCAATTTTTGTAAAGCGTCCACGTAATTGTGGCGCCATGTTCCAGAAATTCAAAAAACAGAAAAACAGCTGACTGACGCATGGCATCATTCTGTTGCAGGATAATGCTCGCCCGCTTGTTGCGAATGCTGTTTCGATTATACTGCAGAAATTTCGCTGGGAAGCCCTCACACATCCTTCATATCTCTCTCCGTGCGATTTCCATATTTTTGGAGCCCTGAAGAAAGACATTCGTGGCGTCGATATACTTCAGTGCACGTCGTGGTTCCGTAGGCAAGAGAAAACGTTTTTCCTTGAAGTAATTGAGCGTCATGTCTCACGGTGGGATAAACGTATTAACAGCTACAGTGATTCCTTTTGAAGTAATAAACAGTTAACTTACTTTTTTCCATATTTGTCGTTTTCATTTGACTACCCCTTATGTCTTTATTGGCCTTTAAAGTAATCTGTCGCACTCATTCGATGGTGTCTGGGATCGTGCGTATTGCGCCGTACGCAGCTCATCCTCGACACAGTCCTTTCCGTCTCGAAAGCGTTTAAACCGCACAGACACACACTTTTTATTCATGTTTCAACTCCGTACACCTGCACTAACTTTCCGTAGTATCATCGCCGTTTTCCCCAGTTTAATGCAAAAAAATCATGTTAACGCATTGCTCGTTTTGCGCTCCGTTTTACAATGACACCAGTGCGTCGCATGACTGCGGATATCGACATCTTTCTTTGAGAATGAGAGCGGACGGGATGAAGATAAGCACAGAGAGTGTAAACACTGTTGTCCACGATCATTCACAGACGTTGCTGATAAGATGGTTAAGATTGTTCCTAAAGCTTTACAACCGATCTCGGAAGGGTGTTGTAGATGATAGTGATTATTCTGAAGGCCAGTAAACCTTTTTTTCTTTTTTTTGGAACTCCCCTTTCCTTTATATATGTATGTGTGTATGTATATGTATAAATGTCTGTAAGTACGTATATGTGCAAAACTTTTTCGAAGATCGCTGTAAATTTGTAGAATGAAATTTTCACTCTGCAGCAGTGTGTCTGCCGATATGAAACTTCCTGGCAGATTAAGACTGTGTGCCGAACCGAGACTTGAACAGGAGACCTTTGCCTTTCTCAGGCAAGTACTCTACCAAGGCAAAGGTACCGATTTCGAATCTCGGTTTGACAAGTAGGTTTAATCTGCCAGGAAGTATCGTTACTGTAAATTTATTTCAATGTTTAATAGTACAAGAAATCAGGACACGAGAATGAAGAGTACTGTTTCAATGGTGATAAATTATTACAATAAATTTACAGAAAACTTCGAAAAAGTTACACAACTCGCTATTAGCCCATAATCGAAGGAATACATATGTAACGCACTTTTTGGTCCCAGGGACCTAACATTGTCGTTGCTCTGTGCCCATTTTTCGTTCGACGGAGCACATAAAATTATGTTCTCTCATGGTGGAGGTGCAATAAACAAGAATTCAACCTCTTTGTTTACACTAAACGAAATAGGTTTGTTCGTCATCTGAAGTGTGCACTGTAGCATCAAACTTACAATGCATCACACCTCCTCTAATGAAGCGTATTTGCATCACTTAATTTTCGTCTTACACCCTCCAAGTCCAAAACAGAGCTTTGTTAGAGGCCATCTGATCCAGATTATCGGTCATTTTATTCTGTCAGTGCTACTTTACAACAGCAAGATCGTGCACTCAACTACCGTACTAAGTCGCGACTAGCCTTAAACTCTTGCACGCTTCAGTAAGAGAGAAAGAGTTTATCAGTGAGAATCAACTGCAGCACTATCATTCTCAGACTCGTCATATTCTTGGAACTACAGCGGGAAGGAAGGAAGACAGTATAGCACTTTCGTAACAGCGGCGCCTTGATTCTAAGGTATGCAACCCTCAGAAACAAGTTTAGCGCCTGTGATGTGTGCAGCCCTCCACATTAGATTCGTGCTCGCCCCGTTTTCTGTTCTCTAAGAGTCCGCCGGTGGGCCTACCTTGATGGCGGTCGGGTTCGCGTGTGGCGGCCTGAGCAACTGCAGTACGTGTCGCCCGGACGGCGATCAGCCCGGCACTGTGCGGTGTGGGGCGACGCGACGCGACACGACGCCATCGGCGGCGGCAGAGGCACAGGCAGAGCAGAGGCCACACGTTGCGCAAATCGACGGCGCGGCTTCGCACGTGGCCGGGTCACCTTGGGCGGCGCGCCGGGCATCTTCACGCGCCACCTCCCGCGAACAAAACGCCAGCAGCCCGCTCCTCTGCCCCGTACTGCGTTCCCTTCCGCGTGTGGTGTCGCCGCTTCCGTACGCTCCGATATGTCGAAGGTGGGCCGCAATACGGCACTGCCACTCGTCTGATGGAGCCCTCAAGTCGCTGCTGGCTAGCTTTTACGTAGAGCACGAAATCTGTCTCGGTGGCACCCGTGACCACCGTCAGAGTGAATTCGCACGTCGTCAGATTTAATTTAGCAGTGAAATTTACGATATTTACTGCTACCTGAAGGTAAAATTCCTACAAAACCTTCAGCTCCACTGCAGTTGTTTCGGCTATTAGAAGCAGTCATAGGGTGCCATGGTGGTAAATCCACAGCAGTCATATACACTACTGGCCATTAAAATTGCTACACCACAAAGATGACATGCTACAAACGCGAAATTTAATCGAAAGGAAGAAGATGCTGTGATACGCAAATGATTAGCTTTTCAAAGCATTCACACAAGGTTGGCGCCGGTGGCGACACCTACAACGTGCTGACATGAGGAAAGTTTCCAACGGATTTCTCATACACAAACAGCAGTTGACCGGCGTTGCCTGGTGAAACGTTGTTGTGATGCCTCGTGTAAGGAGGAGAAATGCGTACCATCACGTTTCCGACTTTGATAAAGGTCGGATTGTAGCCTATCGGTTAATCGTATTACGACATTGCTGCTTGCGTTGGTCGAGATCCAATGACTGTTAGCAGAATATGGAATCGGTGGGTTCAGGAGGGAAATACGGAACGCCGTGCTGGATACCAATGGCCTCGTATCAATAGCAGTCGAGATGACAGGCATCTTATCCGCATGGTTATAACGGATCATGCAGCCGCGTCTCGATTCCTGAGTCAACAGATGGGGACGTCTGCAAGACAACAACCATCTTCACGAACAGTTCGACGACGTTTGCAACAGCATAGACTATCAGCTCGGAGACCATGGCTGCGGTTACCCTTGACGCTGCACCTCAGACAGGAGCGCCTGCGATGGTGTACTCAACGACGAACCTGGCTGCAAGAATGGCAAAACGTCATTTTTTCGGATGAAGCCAGGTTCTGTTTACAGCATCATGATGGTCGCATCCGTGTTTGGCGACATCGCAGTGAACGCACATTGGAAGCATGTATTCGTCATTGCCATACTGGCGTATCACTCGGCGTGATGGTATGGGGTGCCACTGGTTACACGTCTCGGTCACCTCTTGTTCGCACTGACGGCACTTTGAACAGTGGACGTTACATTTCAGATGTTTACGACCCGTGGCTCTACCCTTCATTCGATCCCTGCGAAACCCTACATTTCAGCAGGATGTTGCACGACCGCATGTTGCAGGTCCTGTACTGGCCTTTCTGGATACAGAAAATGTTCGACGGCTGCCCTGGCCAGCACATTCTCCAGATCTCTCACGAACTGAAAACGTCTGGTCAATGGTGGCCGAGCAACTGGCTCATCACAATACGCCAGTCACTACTCTTGATGAACTGTGGTCTCATGTTGAAGCTGCATGAGCAGCTGTACCTGTACATGCCATCCAAGCTCTGTTTGACTCAATGCCCATGCGTATCATGGCCGGTACTGATTTCTCAGGATCTATGCACCCAAATTGCGTTAAAATGTAATCACATGTCAGTTCTAGTATAATATATTTGACCACTGAATACCCGTTTATCATCTGTATTTCTTCTTGGTGTATCAATTTTGATGGTCAGTTGTGTACCTGGACGGAATGTGCCACAGCCGTTTACTGTTATCTGAAGACTGGTTTGATGTAGCACACCATGCTACTCTTCTCTGTGCAAGCCTCTTCAGTTCCTGATAACTACTGCAACCTAAATCCTTCTGAATCTGCTTAGTGTATTCATCTTTTGGTCTCCCTCTACGATTTTTACCCTCCACGCTGCCCTCCAGTACTAAATTGGTGATCCCTTGATGCCTCAGAACATGTCCTACCAACCGATCCCTTCGTCTAGTCAGGTGGTGCCATAAATTTCTTTTCTCCCCAATTCTGTTCAGTACTTCATCAGTTGCGTGATCTACCCTTCTAATCTTCAGCACTCTACTATAGCATCGCATATCAAAAGCTTCTATTCTGTTCTTGTCTAAACTGTTTATCGTCCTTGTTTCACTTCCACACATGGATACACTCCATCTAAATACTTTCAGAAGACACTTCCTTACTCTTAAATTTATATTCAATGTTAACAAATTTCTTTTCTTCAGAAACGCTTTTTTTGCGACTGCCAGTTTACATTTTATGTCCTCTCTACTTCAGCCATTCAGTTATTTTGCTGGCCAAATAACAAAATTTATCTACTATTGCGTGTCTCTTTTTTTAATCTGATACCTTCATCATCACCTGATTGAACTCGACTATGTGCCATTATCCTTGTTTCGCTTTGTTGTTCAAATGGTTCAAATGGCTCTAAGCACTATGGGACTTAACATCTGAGGTCATCGGTCCCCTAGACTTAGTACTACTTATACCTAACTAACCTAAGGGCATCACACACATCATTGCCCGAGGCAGGATTCGAACCTGCGACCGTAGCAGCAGCGCGGTTTCGGACTGAAGCACCTAGATCCGCTCGCGCTTTGTTGTTGTTTACCTTATATCCTCATTTCATGACTGTCTATTCCTTTCAGCTGCCAAGAACTTTGCTGTCTCTGACAGCATTACCATGTCATCGGCAAACAAATGGTTCAAATGACTCCGAGCACTATGAGACTTAACATCTATGATCATCAGTCCCCTAGAACTTAGAACTACTTAAACCTAACTAACCTAAGGACATCACACAACACCCATTCATCACGAGGCAGAGAAAATCCCTGACCCCGCCGGGAATCGAACCCGGGAACTCGGGCGTGAGAAGCGAGAACGCTACCGCACGACCACGAGCTGCGGACTATCGGCAAACATCACAGTTTTATTTCTTCTCCCTGAACTTTAATTCCTACCCCAAATTTTGCTTTCATTTCCTTTACCACTTGCTCAGTGTACAGATTGAATAATATTGAGGATAGGCTACACTCCCGTCTCACTCCTTTCGCAACCACTGCTTCCCTTTCATGTCCCTCGACTCTTATAGCTACGGTCTTGTTTCTCTACAAGTTGTAAATAGCCTTTTACTCCCTGTATTTTATCCCCGATAAGTTAAGAATTTCAAAGAGGATGTTCCAGTCAACATTGTCAAAAGTTTTCTCTAAGTCTATATACGTCATTTTGCCTTTCTGTCACCTATCTTCTAAGATTAGTCGTAGGGTCAGTATCTCCTCAGGTGTTCCTACATTTCTTGGGAATCCAAACTGATCTTCCTTCTACCAGTTTTTCCATTCTTCTGTAAAGAACTCATGTTAATATTTTGTAACCATGACTTAGTAAACTGCTAGTTCGATAATATTCATACCTGTCAGCACCTGCTTTCTTAGCAATTGGAATTATTAAACGTATCTTGAAGTATAAGAATATTTCGCCTGTCTCATACATCTTGCACACAACGTGGAATAGTTTTATCATGACTGGCTGTCCCAAGGCTATCAGCAGCTCTGACGGAGTGTTGTCTACTCCTGGGGCCGTGTTTCAATTTAGGTCTTTCAGTGCTCTGTCAAATTCTTCTCTCAATATCATATCTCCCACTTCATTTTCACCTATTTCCTCTTCCTTTTCTATAATATTGCCCTTAAGTACTCCGTTGTATGAAACCTCTATATACTGCTTCAGCTCTCAGCTCTTCCTTCTATGTTTAGGACTGGGTTTCCTCCTGAGCTCTTGTTATTCATGAAGCTGCTTCTCTTTCCTCCAAAGGTCTCTTTAATTTTCCCGTAGGCAGTATCTACCTTACGTTTGTCCTCTAGCCGTGCCTGCTTAGCCACTTTGCACTTCCTGTCACTCTCATTTTTTAGATGTTTATATTCATTTTCACTTGCTTCATTAATTGCACCTTCATGAAGTGCAGTTTTATATTTTCTCTTTTCATCGGTTAAATTCCATATCTCCTGTGTTATTCAAGGATTTCCACTTGGCCTTGTCTTTTTATCTGTTTTTTTGTGTTTAACCTATCCATTTTGCTTTTTAAGTTTTCTAACCTACCTGCCCGATTAAGGGATCTAACATTCCACGCTCCGATCTGTAGAACGCCAGTTTCGTTTCTCCTGATGACATCCTCCTGAGTAGTCCTCGTTCGGAGATTCGAATGGGGCACTATCTTACCTCCGGAATATTTTACCCACCGAGAAAAATTACGGCTATAGTTTCCCATTGCTTTCAGCCGTACGCAGTACCAGCCCAATAAGTCTGTTTTGTTATATGCTAAAAGGTCAGATCTACCATGCAACTACTGAAAAGGCTGCTGCTCTTCTTCAGGAACCACACGTTGTGGTTGCACCTATGGCACAGCTATGACCGCTGAGGCACGCAAGCTTCCCCACCAACGGCAAGATCCATGGTTCATGGGGGGGGGGGGGGGGGGGGGGGGGAGGGGGGGGGGTAGGTTTACTGTACAAGTTAATAAAATTTAAAATTCCTTCAGTATGTAGTTGGTTCGTATGTTAAAGGCCGAACTTTAAGCGTATTCGTTAGTGATGGTGCTTCTCGTGTCGACGCTACAAGCGCCGGAGAACCACAAGGTTCCCTTTTGGAACCTACGTTGTTTAACACACAAGGGGCGATAGGAAAATTTCCTTTTGAGTGCGTTGCTGTAGCGCTTATGCAACGTAGCGCGCACTCCGATGCGGGTATATAAGCACCGACATGTAGGCAAGTGTTTAGTGTGGCGTTCCTGTCTTTCCGACGTTCGTGCGGTAACTGAAGAAACGAGAACTATTGCAACGTTATTACCAAATGCGTCGAAATAGGACCAACGTGCTGTTATTTTCTTAGCTGCTGCCGATCGACAAACACCAGTAGATGTCTAACGGGTCATGAGGAATGTGTACAGTGCAACATGTCTGTCAAGAACCACCGTTGTGGAATGGTACAAGACAAAGGGTGTTGTTGCTTCGTGATAACGCACGACTCCATATCGCAAGCGTCGTAATGCGGAAGTTACGCCAACTCAAGTGGGAGACGTTCGAGCACCCGCCCAATAGTCTTCGTCTCTCCCTATGCGATTATGACGGCTTCGGTCCCTCAAAACAGGCCTTGAAGGGCCGACGATTCCTGTCGGACTAACTTAAACTGTTAGGTCTCTCGGAACACCGAAACAGGTATTTTACACTAATCCATATTTTACTGTGAGGATTTCTTAAACCGGTAGAGGCAGTTTTTTCTGGATGACAATTAATTAATCTATCAAATTCTGAGGGGTTTATGGCTCAAAGCAAACCCTTTTTCTAACGTGTTTCGCTGTGAGAACAAATAATAAGATAAACATGTTTTAATTCTTTATTACCAAGAGGCAACAACATTAAAAGAATACAATTACTTTAGTTGCAGTAGAGGTTCAAGAATGGCTCCATTGACTTGTAAACAGAGGTTACACCGTTGCGTCATGTTCTGTGAAACACTGGAGAAAGACTGCAGAAACGTCCTTAATTCCTACTGCTGTTGCCACTATCCGGGCAACCAGCAACCACACCATCTTCAACAGGGGATTTGTAAAGATGACTGAAATGTTCTGGCGCCCCGTCATGTTGTAAGCACACACGCTGTCTTCTAGCGAGTGGCACGACATCCAACAACACTATCAATGCTCTGGGGAGGAAGATGTCATAGTGGCTGTTATTTAATAGCCCGGGTAGGAGATGCGGCCTAATTAAGCAGTCACCAACAGCACCTGCCCACACATTCAGACGGAACCGCAATTGATTAGCGCAAGTAAACGTGGCATGTGGATTAACCTCACTCAAATCATGCGAATTGTGAATGTTGAAGACCCCATCGTATCTGAATGTTGCTTCATCTGTAAGCAGCACAAAGGACGGAAACGTCCTTTGCGGCTACACGGGTAGCAGGGGTTGTGTGGCGTGGGCTGGGCGGTTTTTTAGGTTAGATGGCCTTGGGCAAGTACAGAAAGGGCAACAGCCTCAACGGGTGCGGGGCAAAGTCAGGACATGCGGGGAACAAGCAGCAATCGGTATTCTAATTGTCAACTGTCGAAGCTGCGTTGGTAAAGTACCGGAACTTCAAGCGCTGATAGAAAGCACCGAAGCTGAAATCGTTATAGGTACAGAAAGCTGGCTTAAGCCAGAGATAAATTCTGCCGAAATTTTTACAAAGGTACAGACGGTGTTTAGAAAGGATAGATTGCATGCAACCGGTGGTGGAGTGTTCATCGCTGTTAGTAGTAGTTTATCCTGTAGTGAAGTAGAAGTGGATAGTTCCTGTGAATTATTATGGGTGGAGGTTACACTAAACAACCGAACTAGGTTAATAATTGGCTCCTTTTACCGACCTCCCGACTCAGCAGCATTAGTGACAGAACAACTGAGAGAAAATTTGGAATACGTTTCACATAAATTTTCTCAGCATGTTATAGTCTTAGGTGGAGATTTCAATTTACCAGATATAGACTGGGACACTCAGATGTTTAGGACGGGTGGTAGGGACAGAGCATCGAGTGACATTATACTGAGTGCACTATCCGAAAATTACCTCGAGCAATTAAACAGAGAACCGACTCGTGGAGATAACATATTGGACCTACTGATAACAAACAGACCCGAACTTTTCGAATCTGTATGTACAGAGCAGGGAATCAGTGATCATAAGGCCGTTGCAGCATCCCTGAATATGGAAGTTAATAGGAATATAAAAAAAGGGAGGAAGGTTTATCTGTTTAGCAAGAGTAATAGAAGGCAGATTTCAGACTACCTAACAGATCAAAACGAAAATTTCTGTTCCGACACTGACAATGTTGAGTGTTTATGGAAAAAGTTCAAGGCAATCGTAAAATGCGTTTTAGACAGGTACGTGCCGAGTAAAACTGTGAGGGACGGGAAAAACCCACCGTGGTACAACAACAAAGTTAGGAAACTACTGCGAAAGCAAAGAGAGCTCCAATCCAAGTTTAAACGCAGCCAAAACCTCTCAGACAAACAGAAGCTAAACGATGTCAAAGTTAGCGTAAGGAGGGCTATGCGTGAAGCGTTCATTGAATTCGAAACTAAAATTCTATGTACCGACTTGACAGAAAATCCTAGGAAGTTCTGGTCTTACGTTAAATCAGTAAGTGGCTCGAAACAGCATATCCAGACACTACGGGATGATGATGGCATTGAAACAGAGGATGACTCGCGTAAAGCTGAAATACTAAACACCTTTTTCCAAAGCTGTTTCACAGAGGAAGACCGCACTGCAGTTCCTTCTCTAAATCCTCGCACAAACGAAAAAATGGCTGACATCGAAATAAGTGTCCAAGGAATAGAAAAGCAACTGGAATCACTCAATAGAGGAAAGTCCACTGGACCTGACGGGATACCAATTCGATTCTACACAGAGTACGCGAAAGAACTAGCCCCCCTTCTAACAGCCGTGTACCGCAAGTCTCTAGAGGAACGGAGGGTTCCAAATGATTGGAAAAGAGCACAGATAGTCCCAGTCTTCAAGAAGGGTCGTCGAGCAGATGCGCAAAACTATAGACCTATATCTCTTACGTCGATCTCTTGTAGAATTTTAGAACATGTTTTTTGCTCGCGTATCATGTCATTTCTGGAAACCCAGAATCTACTATGTAGGAATCAACATGGATTCCGGAAACAGCGATCGTGTGAGACCCAACTCGCCTTATTTGTTCATGAGACCCAGAAAATATTAGATACAGGCTCCCAGGTAGATGCTATTTTTCTTGACTTCCGGAAGGCGTTCGATACAGTTCCGCACTGTCGCCTGATAAACAAAGTAAGAGCCTACGGAATATCAGACCAGCTGTGTGGCTGGATTGAAGAGTTTTTAGCAAACAGAACACAGCATGTTGTTATCAATGGAGAGACGTCTACAGACGTTAAAGTAACCTCTGGCGTGCCACAGGGGAGTGTTATGGGACCATTGCTTTTCACAATATATATAAATGACTTAGTAGATAGTGTCGGAAGTTCCATGCGGCTTTTCGCGGATGATGCTGTAGTATACAGAGAAGTTGCTGCATTAGAAAATTGTAGCGAAATACAGGAAGATCTGCAGCGGATAGGCACTTGGTGCAGGGAGTGGCAACTGACCCTTAACATAGACAAATGTAATGTATTGCGAATACATAGAAAGAAGGATCCTTTATTGTATGATTATATGATAGCGGAACAAACACTGGTAGCAGTTACTTCTGTAAAATATCTGGGAGTATGCGTACGGAACGATTTGAAGTGGAATGATCATATAAAACTAATTGTTGGTAAGGCGGGTACCAGGTTGAGATTCATTGGGAGAGTGCTTAGAAAATGTAGTCCATCAACAAAGGAGGTGGCTTACAAAACACTCGTCCGACCTATACTTGAGTATTGCTCATCAGTGTGGGATCCGTACCAGGTCGGGTTGACGGAGGAGATAGAGAAGATCCAAAGAAGAGCGGCGCGTTGCGTCACTGGGTTATTTGGTAACCGTGATAGCGTTACGGAGATGTTTAATAAACTCAAGTGGCAGACTCTGCAAGAGAGGCGCTCTGCATCGCGGTGTAGCTTGCTCGCCAGGTTTCGAGAGGGTGCGTTTCTGGATGAGGTATCGAATATATTGCTTCCCCCTACTTATACTTCCCGAGGAGATCACGAATGTAAAATTAGAGAGATTAGAGCGCGCACGGAGGCTTTCAGACAGTCGTTCTTCCCGCGAACCATACGCGACTGGAACAGGAAAGGGAGGTAATGACAGTGGCACGTAAAGTGCCCTCCGCCACACACCGTTGGGTGGCTTGCGGAGTATCAATGTAGATGTAGATGAACGTAGGATGCTTCTGACACTGTTCCAGGTACTACTGCGAAAACTGTGCCCTGAGTTGATAATCATCTTATTCCAGGTTATGCACACGCTGACAGTGAAAGGACATTTCTTACATTTGTCCGGTTCGTACCCATGTTGTGCGCAATTGCACGAGTGCTGAGAGCGATTACGTCCTCTATCGGATTTAAAAAATGCGAACGGGCAATTACGACATTAGAGAAAAATGTTTGTTTTGGTGTCCCGTGCAACCTCCCTGGGTTCGTCGGTTGAAATACACTCCTGGAAATGGAAAAAAGAACACATTGACACCGGTGTGTCAGACCCACCATACTTGCTCCGGACACTGCGAGAGGGCTGTACAAGCAATGATCACACGCACGGCACAGCGGACACACCAGGAACCGCGGTGTTGGCCGTCGAATGGCGCTAGCTGCGCAGCATTTGTGCACCGCCGCCGTCAGTGTCAGCCAGTTTGCCGTGGCATACGGAGCTCCATCGCAGTCTTTAACACTGGTAGCATGGCGCGACAGCGTGGACGTGAACCGTATGTGCAGTTGACGGACTTTGAGCGAGGGCGTATAGTGGGCATGCGGGAGGCCGGGTGGACGTACCGCCGAATTGCTCAACACGTGGGGCGTGAGGTCTCCACAGTACATCGATGTTGTCGCCAGTGGTCGGCGGAAGGTGCACGTGCCCGTATGCGTGTTTGGCGCCGTGCAGGTGAGCGCCACAATCAGGACTGCATACGACCGAGGCACACAGGGCCAACACCCGGCATCATGGTGTGGGGAGCGATCTCCTTCACTGGCCGTACACCACTGGTGATCGTCGAGGGGACATGAATAGTGCACGGTACATCCAAACCGTCATCGAACCAATCGTTCTACCATTCCTAGACCGGGAAGGGAACTTGCTGTTCCAACAGGACAATGCACTTCCGCATGTATCCCGTGCCACCCAACGTGCTCTAGAAGGTGTAAGTCAACTACCCTGGCCAGCAAGATCTCCGGATCTGTCCCCCATTGAGCATGTTTGGGACTGGATGAAGCGCCGTCTCACGCGGTCTGCAAGTCCAGCACGAACGCTGGTCCAACTGAGGCGCCAGGTGGAAATGGCATGGCAAGCCGTTCCACAGGACTACATCCAGCATCTCTACGATCGTCTTCATGGGAGAATAGCAGCCTGCACTGCTGCGAAAGGTGGATATACACTGTACTAGTGCCGACATTGTGCATGCTCTGTTGCCTGTGTCTATGTGCCTGTGGTTCTGTCAGTGTGATCATGTGATGTATCTGACCCCAGGAATGTGTCAATAAAGTTTCCCCTTCCTGGGACAATGAATTCACGGTGTTCTTATTTCAATTTCCAGGAGTGTAGTTTTCACCATGTATACTTGTCAAGCGAACTTTCGGTGTGTAGCGGACGGTACTTTATGTACCAGTATCCCTTTCGCATTTTCGTGTTGCACTCGCGCATGGTTCACGGGCTCCAAACAGCAGCACCCACCAAAATCCAGAGTCCAATCTTAGAAATGATAAGGCATTACAGTATGGCGAAGGGGTTGGGAGGGGGTAGGGATTGGGAACATGTACCCTGGACAATGGCAAATTAGAACTTGCAATGTGTAGGTTCTGTAGATGCCATCAAACTACAAAATATGTACGAACCTTCCTTGCAGATTATTCAAGCTTTGAGGTACAATTATTCATAACAGCTGTGAATAATAGCATAGAACGAAAATATTACGTGGTGAGTCTGAGGAGACTAAAAAAAGCGTATTTCAGGCTTGACAAGTATAGAACTGTCCTTTAGCTGGACAGAGTTTCACCACATAAAACTTGATGTATATAGGTTCAAGTCATATTCTGCTTTGGAGGGCTGTGCGTACATAGGTGTGAACCAACTTGTACTACAAGACAGAAAAATGTATAAATATGTATAAGAGAGTAATTGCACATAAATAGGAGTAGGTGACCTACCACAATAAAATTGTGCAGTACATATTATTTATGTTATGCAGACGGTAACAGGAATGCTTTTTAAGGTTGGATTATTTAGGATGAAAAATATTTCTAAGAATAAAGGTCTCAGCAAAGTGGCAGCTTGGAGTGCAAATTATTTCTGCAGTGGGTAACTGTAGGAGTGCAACTAAAGATCCAACATAGAAGTACCTTCACTTTTGTGCAAAAGATCTCAGACATTATAAAAACATAAACTACAACCATTTAAGACAAAAAGTTACAGCAGATCTTTACAGTGGGTGATATGTGGGGTAATCGCAATTTTATAATACAGGCAATAATATTATGGACGCAAGGAGTTGGTGCATACTCTAAAATGATGATATAGCAACTCTACCTGTATGCAAAATACTTTTTTTGTAAACCATGGCACTGGAAGTCACAAAAATATAATAATACGATAATAAGGTTATAACAATCCTTACACTGGAAATATAAGTTAAGTACCTATTATACTGAAACACAAAGAAAGATTGGCTTCATGCTAAAATGAGATCCGCACAGGTGAGCTGTCATCAAGTAAGCCGGCCGGTGTGGCCGAGCTGTTCTACGCGCTTCAGTCTGGAACCGCGTGACCGCTACGGTCGCAGGTTCGAATGCTGCCTCGGGCACGGATGTGTGTGATGTCCTTAGGTTAGTTAGGTTTCAATAGTTCTAAGTTCTAGGGGGACTGATGACCTCAGATGTTAAGTCCCATAGTGCTCAGAGCCATTTGAAACATTTTATGTCATCAAGTAAGGAACAACAAGCACAAGTATGAACCACGTGGTGCCGTAGAAGCAAAGAAAACGGACGCAGCGTTAAGAGAACACAAAATAACATGGTAAAATAGTATAAATCAGTGCACTTGAAACCAACACGTCACTGTTGGAGGTATTAGTGACAAGTTAAGAAACCACAAGTATTAAATTTGTCCTTTCCTTGGACAGAGTTTGAATTCATAACAGTTCCTATAGATAGGTGCAAGTAATACTCTGCTATGGAGGGTTGTGCGTACACATAGGTGTGACCCAAGGTTTTTTTCCCCCCTACACTTTGTCCCAACAACAAAAATGTGGAGTATACGAGGTGTGACAATAAATTAATGAGACTATGTGAAAAAAATGTTGCTTACCGTTTTAGTCGAGTTTAGTGTTGTCTCCTTTAAAGTAGTTGGTTCAGATTGCACACACTTTTTCCAGGGCTACTGCCATTGATGGTAACATTTCTGGAACTCATCATCTGTAATATCCTCCAAGACCCTCGTCATAGCTTTTTGGACATCTTGTGTTGTTTGAAAACGGTGTCCCTTGACCGCCGTTTTGACTCTTGGAAATAGAAAAAAGTCGCACAGAGCGATATCTGGTGAATAAGGTGGCTGTCGTAGTACTGAAATTTGTTTTGAGGTTAAAAATTGCTGTTCTGACAGAGCAGTATGGGATGGCGCATTATCGTGATACAGAATCCAACTATCAGCAATGTTGGCACGGACACGAAGAACTCTTTCACGAAGTCTTTTTAAAATTTGTTTGCAGTAATATTGGTTAACTGTTTGTACAGGAGGCACCCACTCTTTATGAACAATCAATGAAGCACATAAGCATGCATTTCACTTTTGACTTTGACATGCGAGCTTTGTTTGGTCTGGGTGATCCCTTTGAGCACCATTGCGAAGTTTGGCGTTTTGTCTCTGGATCGTACTGAAAAAAACAACTTTCACCACCAGTGATAACACGGCTCAACAATTCTGGATTGATTTCCGTTTGCTCTAGCAGATCGGTTGCCACATTTTTCCGTGTTTCTCGCTGTTGTGGTGTGAGATTTTTGGGGACCATTTTTGCACAAATCTTTCTCATACCAAGATCTTCAGTTATTAGTAGAGGAACCGTTTCTCGATTGATGTTCAATTCTTCTGCAATCTTTTTCACGGATAATCTTCGATCAGATCGTAGAAGTTCACGCACAGTGGCCAAGTTGACATTCGTCCGTGAGGTTGACAGTCGTCCACTGTGGTCTTCATCTTCAACATTCATTCTGCCTTCACTAAACATTTTATGCCAACGAAAAGCCTGAGCTCTTGACATAACCTCCTCTCCAAAAACCTTCTGAAGCCTACTGTAACTTGTTGTCACGTTTTCATCCAATTAAACGAAGAAAGAAATGGCATAACGTTGCGCAATATTATGCGGTTCCATTTCCGTGACGAGAGACACAAACACGTGTTAACTTATTATAGTACAACTCACGACTGAGCAGTTGCATCGATTTGCCGTTTGGACTAGAAGCAGCTTATAGACCAAGGTCAAAGATATTGTGCCTACGCAAGCCTGCAGGGTAGCCACATCTTGCAAAGAAAATCAGTCTCATTGCTTTATTGTCGCATCTCGTATATTATTTATGTCATGTAGGCAGCAACAGGGCTACTTTTCAAGGTAAGCGTATGCAATAGCAATCATATTTTTAAGAATAAAATTCTCAGCAAAGTGATAGCTTGGAGTGTAAAACTCTTTTTGGAACAGGTAACTGCAGGAATTGTGACTAAAGATAACAACATAAAAGTGCTATCATTTCTGAGCCGAAAAATCTCAGCAAATTCAAACATCAAAGTTCAATCACTTAAGATAAAAAGTCTCAGCAGAACTTAACACTGCGCGAAATGTGGGTACTAGTACTGACAAATGGCCTATACGTGTCTGGATTCAGATTCAGTATTGTTCTTAATTTCTACTGTTTCGAGGATTGATTTCTTGTGTACTTATGGACGCTAGTCATCTGCTGTTTCATGATCGCACAATGAGCCTAAAAGTTTTTATATCTTAAATATGAAATATAACAAAGCAATGGAGGAGTCCATTTAGTAATCGTCTGTTGTTAGCGGTTATCCTTCTCGACAGTTTTTACAGAGCTTGCCCTGACATCCCAGACAGGTAACATTTTCACGGCACTGGGATTTAAACTGAAAACTTTCTAAGTACAGACCGTGTATAGCATGGATCCTTACGTACTTACAGGTTGGACGCTGAAGGTGTTGGATAGGGGAAAAGAGTAATTATGGGATATATTGTGAGAATGGAGTTATAAACATGAACCGAGAGCAGCCTTGTGAACCAGGGATAGATAACATCTACAAGGTGCATCAATAGGGAGGTGAACCAGAGAGTGATAATATCTACATAAAAACACACAAAGGAGGTCTAAAGCAAACGTATGGAACTCTAGTACTCGGCCTTAGAGTGTCCATGAATAGTTTATACCTTGCCAGAGAGGTAGTACTGAAGCGCCGAGATCGACTTCAGGGCGACAACGAGAGTGGTTGTGGTGATTGCTTATCACATGGGTGGCGCTGACGGCATTCGATCATGCCGTAGTCACTCATGCAGAGTACAATCGCTGACACCTGAGCGCGAATGACATCGGAGTGATGAGCAGGAATACTGGAACAGCTGCGAGGCGGCAGTGTTTGGAGTAACGCGCGTACGCATCTGCAGCGTCTACCATGAGACGATACGGATGCAAGATAACGACTGAGATCAAGAGGGTGGTGACTGCTTTAATGGTACTGGAGACACTCCACTTCACTGGGATTCCTATTCTACAAAATAGGCCCACTGCTAACCACAGGGGGCCGGCCGGTGTGGCCGTGCGGTTAAAGGCGCTTCAGTCTGGAACCGCGTGACCGCTACGGTCGCGGGTTCGAATCCTGCCTCGGGCATGGATGTGTGTGATGTCCTTAGCTTAGTTAGGTTTAATTAGTTCTACGTTCTAGGCGACTGATGACCTCAGAAGTTAAGTCGCATAGTGCTCAGAGCCATTTGAACCATTTTAACCACAGTAGTCTGACCTAGTCAAAGACTACCTGTTGCGCCATGAAGAACTGACCACATCTTTTGCAGACAGAGGTTTCCCATTCTGCCTCACTTCCAACCGTCGAAATCGGTTGTCCTTGTATCTCTACGCTCCCAGTCGGCGGAGAACAAGTTTAACGATTGCCACAGTTTTGAATAAGTTATCGACTTTTCTCTGAATGGCGAAGCTGTTACTCAACCGATAACCGAGAAAGATTTCGTCCGCATAATTTGCTGAGAAAATTTTTATATGTAAGACTTCAGGGTAAATAATGATAAATGCGCAAATATCCTTCTATTTAATTATTAGGCAACATATATCACTAATTTGAGGTTGAAGCTCCACTGTCCGTGTTTTCTTGCTAATAGATTTGTTTTTGGAGGGGTCCGCCTTGAGCAAAACAGTATTTTATCTTTTCTATTATTTCCCTGACACGTTTCGCTGGAGTTTCAGTGTCATCAGTGAGTTGTTATTTTCTTTCTGTTGAACAGAAAAACTGCGCTTTATTACTTTACCTACACAAATTTGAAGCGCAGACAAAGTTTTGCATATACAAAGTGAATCACCTAAAACTTGTACCGCAAATATTGGGGAAATATTAAAACTACGGTATCTCGCAAACGACTCGCACTAGAGTCCCGCAACGAACACAATTGACATTCCAATTTACCGAATGTTTAGTTTGTTAATGTCAACAGGCATTGTTCCATTTAAACATTGTATGTTTGCATAAAAAATGCACTTCATAAGTATTATTACAATTTGTTTATTGGCTAATGATAGGAGCCCCTCACTACCAATGCATTCTGTGAAAACCGCACATCAATAGAGCACTTTTCATTAGGTGTAATTATACAAACGCACACACACACACACACACACACACACACACACACACACACACATATATATATATAAGGGCGGTCTTGTGCGGAACAAATTTGGAACCTGAAAATGATTTTACAACACAAACAGAACCTGATCATTACCTTTGTTGACTTCAAAAAGGCGTACGACTCTATCGACCGGAAAACTCTCTTCAAAATTCTGGCAGAATACAAAGTAGACAACAAAACACGGGCTATCATAGAGCAAACTTTAACCAACACGACCTCCAAAGTAAAGTTCTGTGGGGAACTATCAGAGCCCTTTGAAATTCGCACAGGTGTCCGACAAGGTGATGGCCTCTCACCTCTCCTTTTCAATCTGGTGTTAGATAAGGTCATAAAAGAATGGGAAACATCACAACAGGGGATAACCTTAGGAAACCTACAGATTAAATGCCTGGTTTTTGCAGACGATTTGGCGATTGTCACGAAAGGTATAAAGGAAACAAAAGACGCTATTGAAAAACTGCACGAAATCGCTTCCAAAACTGGACTACAGATCTCTTACGAAAAGACACAGTTTATGAGCACTCTCATCTCTGAACACAAAGTATGGCACTATTTACAAAACAGCAAACTTCAAATACCTCGGTGAAACACTACAAATGAGTGGACATAACAGAGACTCAAACGAAGAAAGAAAGACTAAACTGGACAAGGGCATACAAAGTAGTGTGGAATCATTACAACAAGAAGTCTATCTCACAAAAAGCCAAATTACGCCATTACGACACGGTGGTGCTCCCCGAGGCACTATATGCAGCAGAGACCACACTAATCTTAGGCCATACACGTATCAGACAATTAGAAAAAGTAGAACGGAAAATACTTAGGAAAATATTTGGCGCAACTAACAACAATGGAATATGGATCAAGAAACCTACAGAGGAACAGTACAAACATACGGAGACAATCACAGAAAAGATTAGAAAACGCAGACTACAATTCTATGGACACCTATACAGAATACCATCACACAGGCTGACCAAACAGGTCTTTGACTGGGTAACCACTAGAAACAACAAATGGGTGGCAGAGGTAGAAAACGACCTGAACCAGCTCAACATAACAGCAGACACAATAAACGACAGAATAAAGTTCAGAAACATCATTAAGAACAGTAAACTACATGAGATACAATGCGACAAACGAACAGGCATAAAATGGACCGAAGAACGCAAGCAAGATCACAGCCAGAAGATGAAAGAAACATGGGCAACCAAAAAGGCAATCAAGATGAAGCCGAAGACACAAAGCCGACAAGAAGCATGGACAGAGGACCGGAAACAGAAACACAGCGAGCGAATGAGGGAAGTTTGGGCAGCAAGGAAGGCAGCAAAAGGAACTGGCCATGTAGTTTAGTCCAAATGCGCTCTTTAAGGGAGAAACACCAATAATATATATATATATATATATATATATATATATATATATATATATATATATATATATAAAATGTGTTTGCCTCTGTAAGTTACGAAAATATTTATTGTCGTAGGTCACCATAAGAAGTGTTACACTGTCTGCGGAGCTATGAACATAGTTTATTGTGTTATTACCCGAAGAGTTACAGCAAAAAGATGCAATTTTTTAAATGGAACAATAGCTGTTTCTATCTAGAACTGAAATCAGTAACACCAGCTGTGTATACTTCATTTTAAATTACATTCCTATCACTTTTAGTTTGGGAGCTACAACCCTTCAATGTTTCAGGGGCAGATACCAAACACGCTGCGCATAAAGCGTAACGTCGCCAGTGTCACGGAGCGAGAAACTTTCTCGATGCGCTGTTAGACTGCCGACTGTCGTCGCACACGGCTGTATACCCGACAGTTCGAGCCACACACACACAAATGGGCCGGCCGAAGTGGCCGTGCGGTTAAAGGCGCTGCAGTCTGGAACCGCAAGACCGCTACGGTCGCAGGTTCGAATCCTGCCTCAGGCATGGATGTTTGTGATGTCCTTAAGTTAGTTAGGTTTAACTAGTTCTAAGTTCTAGGGGACTAATGACCTCAGCAGTTGAGTCCCATAGTGCTCAGAGCCATTTAAACACACAAACGGGGCTCAATATACCACAGTTACTGACATCAGATGAAGATGGCATACACGAACAACGAGTACTTTGACATGTTGCTGATGCTCGGCGAGTGCCAACACGATGCCACTGAAGCAGCCATACATATACACCTCATCTAGGGCGATAGTCGTCTACACAAAGCTGCTACTTGTTCAGTATAGTATTCCGAACATAGATGGCTGGAAGTGGAACGGTGGCATTCTATTAGTAGTAGTTAGGAAAGCAACACGTCATCCTGACATACGGGTACCACACATTGTAACAATGGTGCTTATGTAAGCAATAAAAACATGTGTATACTTGAATATTTGCGTATGGAATACGAAAGAAATGGATAAATATTGAAAAAAATATGTGCCTTATCTAAAACAGATCCTTGCTGAAAAAACCACAGACTTCTTGAGTATCGTGATATGACAAATATGTCACAGTTAGATGCCTGCACCCATATCTCAAGTCTTACAAACTTTTATATATTATCTATCAGCCAACAAACATCTATCTGCACCCTACGGTTTTAATGTTTAACTATTGTATTTGGCAGTAGGCGTCTGGTGACAGGCAGCTGGCGTCAGACGTCAGATGTCAGGCATCAGACGTCGGGCGTCAGGCATCGGGCGTTAGGCGTTCTGTGTACTGTGCTTAGGGTGAGTGCTGAGGGCGCACAAATGGGCGTGGTCACTTGCTGTGTGGGCGTATATACTAGACTGGTTGCTTCTGCAAAATATCATCATGTAGTCCACGACAAATTTTTTTGTAAACAGAACTTTGTATTTATTTATTCGCTTCCTATTTTCCACATCCTCCCTTACTGGCTTCTGAAGACTAGGCGAAATAATTTTGGGACATCGTCAATACGACGATCAAAGCGGCAACGGTCGATTGACTTGCATCCACGGTCTTTTGAGAGCCTCTCTGTATATGGTAAAATCTCAGTCGTCCAATACGTAAATTGATGTCCACCCAGTGTCTGAAAAGTGAACTCGCTTCCTGGCCTTCGTGTCTTCAGCAGACGCAGCACAACACTGCTCCCAAGTGGGAGACCTGCCTGTTGTGTGGCTGCACCAGTAGGCTCCAACAGGCGACATGCCAAGTTGTCGGCTCTCAACTTAGGTTGATACCAAGAAGAGCCTTACAGACCTGACCTGTCTCTCTAGTTGCACCAGGGGCATGGCAGGGCTGCGTTGAGTCGTCAGTACTGCAATTCCACTGGAGCTGCATATGGTGCGGTAGTGTGCATTGCGAATGCAGTGCACAATAGTTACAGATCGATGGTGATCATGTAATCATCCAGAATCAACGCATCAATACAGTTCAGTTGAAACCGTGCCAGGACCTGTGGCCTAAATCCAGCACTCAGGGGCCTACTTTAGCATCTGTAATGGTGATGAAACCGTGTGTTCTCACTGCAGTGGTGGGTTGAAGCATTAGCATGAAAAAGATGATCCGTGGATAGCACACGGTCGATGGTTTTCCGGATGTACACTCCTGGAAATTGAAATAAGAACACCGTGAATTCATTGTCGCAGGAAGGGGAAACTTTATTGACACGTTCCTGGGGTCAGATACATCACATGATCACACTGACAGAACCACAGGCACATAGACACAGGCAACAGAGCATGCACAATGTCGGCACTAGTACAGTGTATATCCACCTTTCGCAGCAATGCAGGCTGCTATTCTCCCATGGAGACGATCGTAGAGATGCTGGATGTAGTCCTGTGGAACGGCTTGCCATGCCATTTCCACCTGGCGCCTCAGTTGGACCAGCGTTCGTGCTGGACGTGCAGACCGCGTGAGACGACGCTTCATCCAGTCCCAAACATGCTCAATGGGGGACAGATCCGGAGATCTTGCTGGCCAGGGTAGTTGACTTACACCTTCTAGAGCACGTTGGGTGGCACGGGATACATGCGGACGTGCAATGTCCTGTTGGAACAGCAAGTTCCCTTGCCGGTCTAGGAATGGTAGAACGATGGGTTCGATGACGGTTTGGATGTACCGTGCACTATTCAGTGTCCCCTCGACGATCACCAGTGGTGTACGGCCAGTGTAGGTGATCGCTCCCCACACCATGATGCCGGGTGTTGGCCCTGTGTGCCTCGGTCGTATGCAATCCTGATTGTGGCGCCCACCTGCACGGCTCCAAACACGCATACGACCATCATTGGCACCAAGGCAGAAGCGACTCTCATCGCTGAAGACGACACGTCTTCATTCGTCCCTCCATTCACGCCTGTCGCGACACCACTGGAGGCGGGCTACACGATGTTGGGGCGTGAGCGGAAGACGGCCTAACGGTGTGCGGGACCATAGCCCAGCTTCATGGAGACGGTTGCGAATGGTCCTCGCCGATACCCCAGGAGCAACAGTGTCCCTAATTTGCTGGGAAGTGGCGGTGCGGTCCCCTACGGCACTGCGTAGGATCCTACGGTCTTGGCGTGCATCCGTGCGTCGCTGCGGTCCGGTCCCAGGTCGACGGGCACGTGCACCTTCCGCCGACCACTGGCGACAACATCGATGTACTGTGGAGACCTCACGGCCCACGTGTTGAGCAATTCGGCGGTACGTCCACCCGGCCTCCCGCATGCCCACTATACGCCCTCGCTCAAAGTCCGTCAACTGCACATACGGTTCACGTCCACGCTGTCGCGCCATGCTACCAGTGTTAAAGACTGCGATGGAGCTCCGTATGCCACGGCAAACTGGCTGACACTGACGGCGGCGGTGCACAAATGCTGCGCAGCTAGCGCCATTCGACGGCCAACACCGCGGTTCCTGGTGTGTCCGCTGTGCCGTGCGTGTGATCATTGCTTGTACAGCCCTCTCGCAGTGTCCGGAGCAAGTATGGTGGGTCTGACACACCGGTGTCAATGTGTTCTTTTTTCCATTTCCAGGAGTGTATGTTTCTGATTCGTGTAAAGGGCACTTACTTTGTGGATACTATCTGTCGAACGAAAAATACGATAGTTACAGTAAATGATGTGTTAAATATTAAACTTGAGGCAGATGTTCAGTTCAAAACAGCGTCATGTGAACAGCATGTGGCTGAGGGTCCTAGTCTCTGTATGATTTGCTTCCTGCACGAAGTGGGTGCAATGATCCATCCATGTGGAAATATTACTTTTTTTGCCTGGTTTGATGCGGCCAGCCACGAATTCCTCTCCTGTGCAAACCTCTTCATTTCAGAGTAGCACTTGCAACCTACGTCCTCAATTATTTGCTAAATGCATTCCAATCTCTGTCTTCCTTTACAGTTTTACCCTTTACAGCTCCCTATAGTAATGTGAAAGCCGTTCGCTGATATCTTAACAGATATCCTGTCCCTTCTCCTTGTCAGTGATTTCCACATCTTCCTTTCCACTCCGATTCTGCGCGGAACCTCCTCATTACTTACCTTATCAGTCAGCCTAATTTTTAACATTTGTGCGTAACACCACATCTCAAATGAAGTGTTGGCAGAAGAGCCATCACCGTGTTGCTAGAGGAGGCCGAAATGCACGCTTTTAGCTCACGCAGGCTGGCGTGAGGTCTGGAACATTACAAAGAAATGAGAACTTAGAAAAACGGACGCAGTTGCTGTAATACTTAACTTTAATCCACAATTGTAGAACATCTCTCTTGACTGTACATGCTTTAAGATAAATATCAAATGCTATGGCGCCTTGCTAGGTCGTAGCAAATGACGTAGCTGAAGGCTATGCTAACTATCGTCTCGGCAAATGAGAGCGTATCGGTCAGTGTAGCTTCGCTGGCAAAGTCGGCTGTACAACTGGGGCGAGTGCTAGGACGTCTCTCTAGACCTGCCGTGTGGCGGCGCTCGGTCTGCAATCACTGACAGTGGCGACACGCGGGTCCGACGTATACTAACGGACCGCGGCCGATTTAAAGGCTACCACCTAGCAAGTGTGGTGTCTGGCGGTGACACCACATCAAATATTTCGATTCTCTTCTGTCCCGATTTTCCCAAGTCCATGTTTCACTACCATACAATGTTGTGCTCCACACGTACAGTCTTAGACATAAAACCTGACCGCCGGCCGGCCGCCACAGAGACTAAGTCCGACTCGTTCACTTAAGGTGGCCAATAAAACTGACCGCCCCTGACAACTCTGTAAGATGGGTAAGTGTTAGGAGGAAGTGTTGTCTACTTCCGAGTTGATATTGATGGAGTGACCCCGTGGTCTTGCGGTAACCGTCGTGTATTCTAAACTTAGCGTTTCCTCGCGCTGCAGCGGCTACCGGCCACCGGCCAGACGCCACCCGCCGCCTGAAATCCGGTGCCGCCCACGTGAAGGCGGCGCCACGATGTCAGTGTATGTATCAATGCCATTTTCGAATTTGAAGTTCTAGTTATCATCTTGCAGTTAAGCATTGGATTTTGCATAATTGAAAATCATGAACTACAGTTAAGCGTTGTAAAATTGAGACGCAAATGGAAAAAGGAGTAACATGTGCAACACAACGTTTACTTTTGGTATAACAGCGGGGTGAATGTAGAGGAGGCAGCTAGAAAGATTTGAACTGCGCGTGGAGCGAGTGCCTTTGGGAAAAATACGCCAGAAAAAGATATTCTTGTTTCATCAAAGATCGTTCTGGCATGAATGATTTTGCACATTAAGGAAGTCTCGACTACTGATATATGTGACAGATTACCATTTTTCCATCATGCGACATTTGCATTCAACAGGTAAACTTCAGAAGTCTGGTGTAGGAGTACTGCAGGCTCTAATTCGAAACAACAAAAATCAACGGAGTGACTATTATTGAACGTCATCAGGTCGCTCATTGAGCATTCCTATGCAGCACTGTTACTGGTGACGTGTTATGATGCCTTTATCGTTAACTTCCTAAGAAGAAATGAAAGGCTGAGCCCCACCAAAAGACGTAGACTAGAGTAAAGTGTAGTGTGAACATAATATTTTCCATTTGATAGCTCCGTAAGTGTCTTTTGGACTCGAATTCTGCCCCAAGGGGTGTGTGCAACACAGCTGGAATTTGTTGTCAACAACTGAGACACCTTTCGGTCGCAGTGTAAGAAAGTCGAGCAACAAAACTACATCACCTGTGCTACTGCATGATAACTCACTCTGTTGATTTGAGAAACATAACTATCCAGGAGATTGATAGGAAAGTCGTCTCTCAGACACTTGTATTGATAGGGAAGTCCTCTCTCAAGCACTTGTCCCTCTCGTCATATATTCGAAAAATATTACCTTTCCCGCTCTTGATCGATCAACCGTCAAGGCAATTCATTTCTAGACGAAAGTACTCTTAAAACTGCACTGGTTTAATGACATCGTTAAAACAAGTAGGTTTATACGGGCGTAGAATTTGTAAACAACTGTTGCATTGTCAGATTGTTGTAGATATCGTGAAAGAAAATTCAGCTGCTGATTAATTTCTCTTTGACGATTTCTGTTGCGTTTAGCAAACTAATGGAAAATGCAAATAAAATATTCACTTTAATAATAGAAATTAAATTCAGCTTACTACAGAAACATCACGACGGCAGTCTATCTTAATAAGGCATTAAGTTCAAAAATGGTTCAAAGGTCTCTGAGCACTATGGGACTTAACTTCTAAGGTCATCAGTCCCCTAGAACTTAGAACTAGTTAAATCTAACTAACCTAAAGACATCACACACATCCATGCCCGAGGCAGGATTCGAACCTGCATCCGTAGTAGTCGCGCGGTTCCAGACTGCAGCGAAGCATTAAGTGTCTGTAAGACGATTGATCCTATTTTAACACGAATTAGTAGGATATTACCGACTTTTGACTTCGAAAAGATCTGCATTCACTTCATTTCCTGTATCATTCGCAAGTATTATGAAAATGTGGCATTTCATAGATAAAATTATCCATTCACAACAACAAAAAATATGTCGGCAGAAAACATAAGTGGCATTATGAAATTGACAGTACCGAAAGGTTTCCGCTCTGACACTAAGGGTTACTATAAGTAGCAAGCCGAATTTTGCTCGAGCGTTATCTTACGATTCCCTTATTGAGTTTGTATCTGCCTGCTTGTAGCTCAGCTACAAAAGAATTAAAAATCTGGCTTTCAGCGAGTCTCGAAAGGCGAACGAAAGCAGCTTGCACCTGGTAGCCAAGCATGTTACCTGAGAACTGGTTTTTTCTAAAGTGGGAAGACATCCTTTTGTAGTTGAATTGTTGGCAAATGTCAGTCAGACGTGTGCCGTTGGTCTAATCGTTTCGATATGATGAATTTGTACCAATGATTTTTCTACAGGTTTTTTCTGTTCCAAATCGAGAGTTGAAATCTCCCATTAGTATTTTCACGTCATCTTGGTGAATTTTGCTCATAGTATTTTCGAGTGTATTCCAGAATTTTTTGACATTTTTGGTGTTTTTCTTATTTTCGATGTTGGTGGGGGCATGTGCATTGATGAGTATATATTTTTTACTGGGGCTCTGAATGAGCATAGCCATAAGTCGATTGTTGATGGGTGTGATTTCTTTGACAGAGTTGATGATAGATCTGTGTTCGAGAAAAGCAATGCCGAAGATTGGTACGCCTTTCGCTACCTTTTGTTGTATTTTGCTCTTGAAGATGCAATGGTTCGTGAAGGGCAAGGATGAGAACTTTTTGTTGGTCGATTTCTTTTGTGAGATTATTTAGTTTTCGTGCTTGGATCAATGTACCGATGTTTAGTTTTCAAATTCATGTTTTCTGCTTGTAGGCAAATTTACCAGAGATCTTCGATATTCTCTGCCGTGCTAACCTGGCCTCCCCAGAATCCGAAATTCCAACTGCCGCCTGTCGACAATTTCCACAGTTCATGTTTGCTTGTGTTTCATTGATTTGGTCTGGGTGATTCCAGGTCCGGACAGGACCAGAGGGTGTTGAAGCCTTTGGGAGCAAATATTTTCAGCCGAGCTCATTGAGCTAACAGAGTGTGACCAGAGTAGCGGTGGTTTTCACTCAGACGTGCGTGGATTTTGAGTTCAACGGATTGAGTAGTCGTTGAGGATTGTGTTAGTATTTGGTTCACCCCAAGTATTTGATTTCCTTGGTACCACCCATATGGGGGAGGGTTTCCCCTATCGGCCCCACGGGATTATTATTATTATTATTATTATTTTCCATTATTCCCATTTAAGAGAGCGTTTGAACTTGAATTCCTTTATAATGATTGTTTATGTTTTTTCTGAGCCCAAATTTTCTTCATGTGTTCACTGTGTTGTTTCTTTCGCTCCGCTGTCCATTTGCATCCTGGTCTGTTCTGTGTTGTGGTGTCAAATTTGTGTTTTTTGATGATGTTCCTGAATTCAGTTCTATTCTCTGCATCGTTTACTGTTATGTGTGCTTGTCTGAGGTCCTCTTCAACTTCTTTTATCCATTTTGTTTTTCCCCTGCCTGAGTTGATGACTTTAAGAATTCGCTTTGAAATTCTGTTTTCATTCATCCTGTGGATATGTCCGTAGAACTACATTCTTCTTTTCCTTATTGTATCCGTAATATTGTCTGTGTATTTATATAATTCTGATGTTGGTCTCTTCTTCCAGATTCCTTGCTCTTATATCGGGCCAAAAATTTTCCTTAGAATTTTCCTTTCTTGTTTCTCTAATTCTTTGATTTTAGTTTTCCCACCTATTTGTGTTGTTTCAGATGTATACAGTGCCTCCGGAAGTACGACACTGCTGTAGTGCCTCAATTTTGCGTTAATGGATATGGACTTTTCGTTATAATAGTTCCACGTGAGTTTATATGCTTTCTGTAGTTTTTTTATTCTTTCCTCATTGGCATTTAGGTTGATCCCTGATGGCTGGATGATTTCTCCCAGGTACTTAAAATGTGGTACTTGTACGATTTTCCCATGGGTTGTCACAATAGACAATTTGTCTTGTGGCACTCTTTCTATGTACTGGGTTTTCTCATATGAGATTTGCAGGCCAGTTCTTTGTGCAATTTCGTGTAACTTCTCTATGGCGTTAGTGGCTTCTTTTCTATTATTTGTGAGGATTGCAAGGTCATCCGCAAAAGCTAAACACTTCACATTGAATCTATTATCTTTTCTAATGCCAATTTGGATTCCTTTGACTTCTTTTTCCCATGACCTGATGATTTTTTCAAGAATGATATTAAAGAGTAATGGTGAAAGTCCGTCACCCTGTCGCACTCCAGTTTGGATTTCAAATGGTTCCGAGATATCCCCCATAAATTTAACATTGGAGACTATGTCAGTTAATGTTTCCCGAATGATTGCTCTTGTCTTTATGTCAATGCTGAATTCTTCCAGCGTCTTGCAGAGCGCTACTCTGTCTATTGAGTCGTAGGCCTTTTTAAAATCTACAAAAGTGACCACTGTGTTTCGGGTGTTTCTCATCTGGAGAATCATTTTCAGATTCCAGATCTGCTCTATGCATGATCGTCCCTTGCGAAAACCAGCCTGGTATTCTCCTATATGTGGGTCAGCTTGTTCTTCTAATCTATTCATGAGAACTTTTGATAGGATTTTATATGTGACCGGTACGAGTGAGATACCCCTGTAATTATTTGGTTCATTTTTGTCCCCTTTTTTGTGGAGTGGATGGATGAGTGCGCATTTCCATTCAGAAGGGATCTGTTCTGTTTCCCAAATGTTTAATATGGTTTTGTGAATTTTTCCTGTTAATCTTTCATCATTTAGTTTCCATAGTTCTGCAATAATTCCATCTTCTCCTGGGACTCTATTGTTTTTCAGTGTCTTGATAATTTCTACTATTTCGTTGATGGTTGGCGGTTTAGTGTCAGGATTTGGTGTAGACGTCTCGTAGTGAATATCCTCTGTAGGTCTTTCGCAGTTGAGAAGTTTGTTGAAATAGTCTGCGAGGATTTGGCAGTTATTCTTCGTGTTAGTTTCTAGTGAACCACCCGGTTTCTTCAAGCAAAGATTGGGTGGCTGGTATCCTGCAATATGTTCTTTAAACGTCTTATAAAAATTCCTGGTGTTGTTCTTCTTAAAGTCTTGTTCTATCTCATCTAGTTGCCGTTTGTCATAATTTCTTTTTTCCCTCCGAATAGTTTTCGATGTTTGTTTTCGGATTACTAGAAATTGTTGCCATTTTTCTGATGTTTTGTGACTATTGAAGTTTTTCCAGGCATTGGTCCTTTCTTCTATTGCTTGGTCACATATTATATTCCACCACCTGTGTTTTCTCCTTCTGGGGGGTTGACCAAATTTTATCGTGGATTTGAGGACGTCCACAAGTTCTGTCCAGTTTGTGGTGTTTGTCTGACTAATTTCCTGTAAGATCTTTTCCTTGTTGAGTTTTATGTATTCGGGGTCTGGTCTCAGCACTTTGTTTAGTTTTGGCTTTTTCTATTGGGTTGTAATCTGGTCTTTATCTGTAGAAGATGGTGGTCTGAGTCAAAAAATCCTTTTCTCGTTTTCACATTCAGAATTTCTGCTGTGTTACTCTTGGAGATGGCCACATGGTCTATCTGGAATTCACCCAACATTATGCTGGGCGACTTCCAAGTATACAGTTTCTTGTTGGGTTTTTTGAATTGTGTTGACATAATTACGAGGCCGAAATTTTCGCAAAAGCTTATCAATCTTTCCCCCTTCTTGTTAGTTCTCTTGTGAGCTGTATGGATTCGGTGATTTTCCTGTATTTTTTCTCTTTATCTAATTGTGCGTTAAAGTCGCCTAACAAGATTATTACATGGTGTTTGGCAATTTTGTTTGTCGTCTCGTCAAGGTCATTCCAGAAGTCATCCACTTTCTGGCGGTTCTTCTTGTTATAGTTATTTGTGGGTGCGTGTGCGTTGATCAAGGTATATGCTTTGTTGGCCGATTTGACGGAGAGCGTATAAAATAAATAAAATAAAATAAAATAAAATATTAATTATTAGTTATGTATGATAGTGATTGGTTGTAATTAATATTTGCTTATCTGGAACGTGGACGTTTAATTATTTGGTATCAGACGCTTGACAATGGCTTTTTCGTAAATGCAATATTATTCGTAGTTGACCGTGAAATAAGACTCAAATAATCGGACTTCGTATTTAAATCGTTTCCAAAGACTGCTGCGGCAGGTGCGGACTCAAATCTAAATTCTCAATATTAGAGTAATTTTGCCAGCCATGTCAATACGTCGTACAGAGGTGACTGTCTACTAAACATAAAAAGTTTACACAGTTAGTTAAATCAGATATATTCAACCAATAAGCCTACAGTTAAATAATTCTACTTACTTTCATAAATATAAATTCTTTACAGAATCGAGTGCCTAGTAAGATTGCAACTCGCAGTGTTCTCATATAACATCAAATATGGCGGTGTGCCAGTCAATGAAATATACGTGCTTCCCGCACCACTTATCCAAGACCTCTCTTTCTTAATGAAACATAAGAGTATCGTAATTGTGTTTTTTGTTTTATCAGCGACATAGCGCTGCAGTTCTGTGCCATAGGCTTTATTTATTTGTCAGAGATTAATTATTTAATTAAGATTTCGCGTTTCCGAGGAAACTCACGCACGGCATGCAAATGGCCTTTATATTGCCCCCTGAAATGCGAGGCGAAAGGACACACCTGCAGGCGAGCAATTCACCTAAAGGCACAAGAAAATTTAATTTATCTACAACTATTTACATGACTTACATTATACTGTATATTATATACAAAATTTGAATGACGCGCGTGCGCCGTAAAAGTTCTTATGTTGGCAAAATAGAGAGCGCGCATGCGCAGAAGCGTCAGTATGACTCCGGGACTGCCGTTATATCGTAAATTTAGATCACGCGGCTCAGTATTGCAGTTCATATTGTTCGTGTGCGAGCGCATTTCATAGTCGTTGCACAAAGAAAATATTCCACCAAGATTACATATGAAGACTACATTCTGTGACAGGTAACTTAGTTTTAAAATTACAATATTTGTTATAATACAATACAACTTTAGATTGTTGAATGTTCTTAGTTACGTAGTATTGCACTTCAAAGAAAAATGTCTTTTTGTTTCAGGTGCGTTGACCTATACACATCGTGTCGTTATTACAGTTTATATTCATCTGCTGCACAATAATTTTTCACAGGTTAGTGTCGTCGTGGTAAAGTTTTTTTTTTTTTTTTTTTATCACAGTAACATCGCTGTATAACAACGTGATTGATACATAAGCATGCCCATTTCCTATTTCCATTATAGTCGTTGTGATGCAGTTCGTTGTGACAAAAAGCATTGTTTATTACAGATCAGACGTGACCCGTCGAGTAATTGGTCCATATGCAGTTTATTTTCGATATTTCGTGGAAGCTTGGTTGCAGAACCTCGGACGGCACATAGCTGGCGTCGATCCTTGGACAGTCCAGGTAAGTGTGTCCGTCACATTTTGAGAACATTCCATTCCCTGAAGTTCCAACCAAAATTCTTCCACTCGTCGTGTTGTTTTCTGGACAGGCACGTTGTGACCATTTAATCCAGTTAACATCTTGAAGTTAGATACTGTAGTAATGTCACTAGACGATGCACCAATTACGCACTTCACATTTTCAGTTTTTTTTTTTTTTTTTTTTAAATATAGCTCACCTAAATGTTCGTAGTTACTTATCGAAGAAATCGTTCATCGCGTTTACAAAGGTACGATGCATCATGAATGTCATTAACAGTTTCTTTCACATAGGTTTCTGCGTAGTTGCAGACTTAGTAATGTACGTTAATGTCCATGAACAGTGGTTCACAACGCATTTCTTTTTTTTAAGTTTTTTTTTATTTATTTTTTTCAACATTTTGGCACTCGTTATTGTTCAAATTTTCACATAGTAACAGTTACATTATACATCAGTTAAAAAAAAAACATAAGTAATCATACATATACACGTCACATATTTTCTTAGCATAAACATAATACAGTTGCACATAAACATGTTTACATCATCATTACATAGCTATAAATTATTACATTGTGTCACATTTGATTACATGAATTGCAGATATTTACGTCCTCTTTAACGGTTTTGCTGGGATTTTATCGATTTTTTTTTTTTTTTTTTTTTTTTTGTGATGTCATCTGAAATTAAGATAGGTTAGACACAACATTGGTTACATCAGTAGGCAAGACCAGGCGTTTTCACTACTCAATAAATATTCGAAATAATAAGAGACGGAAAACTGTTCGATTCCTCGCGTTTTGTGCGTGTGTGTATAGTGTCTGTGCGGCCTTTGCTACTGGTAGATGCTTTTCTTGCTGAGAGATGTGCGTCTAATCTATTTCTCGAAGTAAAAGATCGCTTCACAGATGACGTCTGTCGGTTCGTCAGGTGTCATACCAAGTCAGTGGTACCTACAGTCACAAATGTTCCGTGAAAAATTAATATATCATTCACTGCTACGTAATCATAAATGTTACTTTAATATTCAGTCTTCTCGGTGGTGCCGCGGCGTTGAAAGAAAAGTTCTTCTGTCTTCAACTGCGTCACTGGAACCGCTGAAATGAAAATTTTCTATACTACTTATTATCTGTGTTGTAGCAAACAGAGTTTTGCGAGTTGCTTAGCAATGTTTTCATGGGTATGACTTTGACATTATTTAGCATGAAATGCTCTAAGATCTCGGTGTGCGTATAGCCCAATAATTTTGTTAGTCCTAGGATGTTGTAACAGATACGCACCAGCATGCGGTATGTTAACAATTATATAAGGTCCTTCATATAGCAGACGCCACTTAGTATTGCGTCGTTTGAGTGCTACAGATTTATGATGAGTACGAAGTAGTACAAGCATTCCTACCTTGAATTTTTGTTTTCTTTTTATTATGTTTGTGTGATGTTTGTTTCGTATCTGTGCATGATGTGCCAGTGTAGTCAATACTTCTTTTATTTTCTGTTCAGGTGTGATTTCCTTGTCTGACAATTTCGGTAATGGTTCTATCCATTGATCGTTCTGTTTGCAACTGAACATGATCTCGTTAGGTGTGTAATTTGTATTGTAAATATTTAAGTTATTGTGTACGTCTTCGAAAAGACTTAGGTAGGACACCCAATTAGTATGTTTTGATGATATATAGGTCCTCATGAATCGGTTTAGTTCTCGGAAAAGTCTTTCAGTCGCGTTACATTGTGGACTAAACTTTGAAATAAATATACTTTTAATGTTATTGTCCTTCAAGAAATTTCTCCATTTGTACCCAGAGTAGTATGCTGCATTATCTGACAGAATTGCTTTAGGTTTTCCCACGTGCGTCAGGTAATCACTTGAGAATCTTCGTATTATAGCATTTGCAGTGGTGGATTTTAAAGCATAAAGTTTTACATGTTTAGAAAATATATCGTAAAAAGCTAAGATATATTTGACACCTCCAGAGCTTGCTGGATGCGGTCCACTGATGTCAGTACATAGAATTTCCAGGGGTTTACTCGGTAAAATAGAATGTAAATCTGTTTTTGTGGATAAATTCTAAGGTTTTGATTTTTGACATATGACACATGTTTTCAGTTCCCTGTAAATTTTTCTTCTCATATTGCTAAAATAACAGTATGTGCTGAGCTTTGCCAAACACTTTTTCGTCCCATAATGACCCCAAACTAAGTGTGTGTGCCAAATCAGATTACGTTCAGACTCTTTGGGAATGCATACACACCAGTTAGTAGCATTTGGATGTCGGCGATAAAATAACACATCATTGTGTAACTTGTAATACCTAGTCAAAGGATGATTGTGTTTTTCTACCAGTAATGTTATTATCTTATACCAGTGAGGATCAGATTTTTGTAATTTAGCCATGTTTCTGCACATATCAATATAATATTGGTGATACTGCTTGTCTTGCATTAAGAGAATCCTGTAGTCATTTATATTTTCTAAGTCACTGTTGGTTTCATTCATACCTTGTGGAAGTCTAGACAAAGCGTCGGCAATGGTGTTGTCCTTACCTTTTATGTACTTAATTTCAAAAGAGTAGTTCTGAAGTGCAACTGCCCATCGTGGTAGTCTAGGATGTACAAGTTACAAGTGAACAAAAATGTCAGGGCCTGGTGATCGGTATAAATTACTGTATGTTTTCCAAATAAATAATAATTGAATTTCTTGAATGCCCAGACTATGGAAAGTGTTTCTAACTCAGTAGTGGAGTATGTACGCTCACATTCAGTTAGAGTACGACTTGCAAACCCAATAATTCTTATCTGTTCCTTTTCTTTATTCTTTACAACTTGAAATAAGCAACAGCCCAAGCCAGTACGTGAAGCGTCACAAGTCATACAAAAATCTAAATTGAAATCTGGATGGCTCAATATGTTTGCATTCACTAAAGCATGTTTAATTGTGTTAAAGTCATTCTGGCACTGTTCCGACCAGATCCAAACTTGATTCTTTCTGAGTAGATTTAGCAGATGTTTACTGTTCAAAAGTGGTTGTGGTAAAAAACGTCTGAAAAATGAACATAGCCCAAGGAATGATTTTAACTGCTTTTTAGTTCGAGGACTAGGAAAGTTTCTGATAGCATCTAATTTACTGGGATCAGGACGTATGCCCTGTGAATTAATGATATGTCCTAAATATTTTATCTCACTGCAACCAAATTTTGATTTTCTAAGATTGGCTGTGACTCCAGCTTGTGCAAATTTTTCTAAAATTTTTTGAAGTGTGTCAACGTGTTCATTCCAAGACTGTGTAGCTATCAGTATATCATCTACATAGTGTGTGACTGTCTCAACTAAATCATCGCCAAGCACGGTATCCAGGGCTGTAATGAATACCCCAGAACTGACATTCAATCCGAAGGGTAGAACACAAAACTGATAGGTTCGCCCCCCGAACATAAATGCAGTATATTTCCGAGAATTAGGAGTGATACCTACTTGCCAAAATGAATTAGCGAGATCTATTGTGGAAAAATATTTTACATCTAGAAATTTCTGTAATTGCTCTTCTAAATTTTCGGGTTTTGTGTGAACCGGTAAAATTATTTCATTAATTGCTCGTGCGTCTAACACCAGCCTAATGCTACCATTTGATTTTTTGGCAACAAGAAGAGGACTACAGTAAGGTGAGGTGGATGGTACAATAACCTTCCAGTCTAACATTTGTTTTAATTCTTGCCACACAGCAGGTCTTTGAGATAACGGTACGTTATATGTCTTGTGGTAGAAGATCTTGTGAGGCTTAACTTCAATCTTGTACACATACGTGTTGATAACACCTAATCGTTTGGTAAAAACTTGTAAATATTTGGATAACACTTCCTGTAGTTTTATACGTTCATGTACACTGAGAGCTGTAGCTTCATTTATCTTATGATCAAGCAATGTTTTCAAGTCCATTAGCTCTGTGTCAGATGAGTGTGTGTGCGTGTCTTGAATGTCATTGTTAAGTACTAACTGAACCTTGTACCCTGTACAGTGTTTGTCATGCTTTAGAGTTCTCCTGTCCAAATCAATAATAATTACACTGCCTTTATCATTTAAAATGCATTTACCTTTGGAGAAGCCTATAATGCAGTCCTTCTCGCTCATAATATCTATTCCTAATATGCAATTTGTCACAAGGTTTTGTACAACCAGGAATGGCCATTGTACGGTTCCATTCCCTATTTTAATGTTTACAAAAACTTGCTTCGTAACCCTACATGACTTATTACCTAGAGCAGTAGTTATTTTACAGTTTTAGGCAGGAAACTCAGGCACAGGCTCCAATTCACACATCTTTTTTATAGAAATTAAAAGACAAAACGCTCACAGCTGCACCTGTATCTAAGATAATAGTAGTTGGAATCCCACCTACTACACCAGTAGTAGATGCTAAAACAATTTCATTTGTGTTTGAACGACATTGTGTACTGTCTTGCAAAAGTTCATCTGATATATTGTCATTGTGGTTGTATCTTATAAATAAAACAGGTAGTTTTTGTTTAGAATTATTAGGCATATCAATATTTTGTTGTTCAATTGTGGTGTCAAATAACTGATTAACATTGAAGTCGCCCCCCAAGAATTCTTCAGCCACGACCCGGGGCATAGAAGTGACTGTTTCTAGTTTGTTGGATTAGCATTTGTATTAGGTACTGACACAGATTGAGGTTGTGTATCAGGTATCATTTCTATTATATTCACATTCTGATATTGCCTGTTGTGATCTCCAAACTTTTGCGGTTGTTGTTGCTGTTGCGCATTATAACTTACCTGTCGGTCGTAAGGTATGCTCCAATTTTGTCCTGGTGGCTGCTGTGGTAAAGCAGTGTTTGAATGAAAGTATTGATCGCTACGAGTCCAGCCTTGATGCTGTCTTGGCTCGTAGTTATTATTATTTCTATTTCTGTTTGTGTTTTTGTTGTTACATTTGTATCCGTTGTTACCGTTGTTGTTATTACCGCGGTGCCTTTTGTATGGATTGCCGCATGGAGTGTTATTACTGTTGTAACTGTTGTTCGTATTGGAATAAGCGTGTTGATTTTGATTTCCGTATTGAGACGGCATGTGACTTTGCTGTTTTTGCTGTACCGCGTATCTAACTGTGGGCGCGCCAGAATTGAGTTGGCAAGCCTGCATGTTTTGCATACCACTAGTATAAACATTGTGGCTGCTGTTTTGCCGCGCGAAGCGCTGATCTTTAGTAACATGTCGACCGAATCTAAAGCTGTTAAAAATAATCTGAATCGTCATCCGGAATATGTAAGAGGTTTTCTTTAATGTTGAAAGGCAATTTGGCCTTCAACGCACGGAGTATATCACGTGTTGCGACTGGTTCGTCTAAAAAATGTCCCATGTTCAAGTATTTTTCAAAATATCTGCGTAAGTTACCATTTTTACTGCTAAAAGTTTCAGGTTCTAAAATTTGTCTCCTGAGTCGCTCCTGGACGGGTTGCGACCAGAAATTGTTCAGAAAGGCACGCTCAAACTCACTGTACGTGGTACATACGTCAGCTTGACTGTATGCCCAGACAGCTGCATCGCCTTGGATGTAACCGATAATATATGAAATCCTTTTCCGGTCACTCCAAGTGCGTGGAAATGCGTTACTAAAAGATTTAAGAAAAATCACTGGATGAATGGTTCGTTTTTCTGGGATAAAAGCCTGAAATTGCCTGTGTTTTATTAAGCTTTCTTCTTCCTTTGCATTATGATATGGATTTCTTCCACTGTAATTACTGCAATGTTCAGCTGGCGAGTAATTACGATAATGTTGCTGTGGTTTACCATGATAATAGCTTGTGTTTGTGGTTGCACGTCGTGGTATGTGTTGTAGTCGTGGTGTGTTTTGTTCTTGTGTGTTTGTCGTGTGTGGTATGTGTGCGTCATACTCGAATGTATATTGGTTTCTGAACTGTACATTTTGACTGATATCTTCGTTACATTCAGACTGTGGTTGATCGGTGAATTGTCTCATGGGTGCAGTGACGGATTGTACTGCGTCACTAATCAGCTGTTTGTTATTAGTGATGTATTCCGCTACGGAGACGTGCACAATTGTTGGTAAATTTTCACGTATGCATCTATCAAAATGTTTGTCTTTGTTCTCTACCCAATCATGAAATTCTTTATTAATATTTTGAAAATGAGCTGTGGCATCAGATTGTAAGATGTCAGTCAGGTGTTGTTCAACATCGTCAAATTTATTCTGCACGTCAGTAATTCGTTTTTCAAGGTTGTCGTGTACTGAAGGATATGTTTGAAATTGTTCAGTAAGAGCTTCACACGTGACATTAAGGTTTTTTAATTGTGTCTGTAAAAGTGCTACGTTATTTGTAGTCTTTTCTTGTATCGTATTAAGCTTGGAAAATTTCGTACTGAGCTCAGTCATCTGTTTGGTCAGTGTGGCGTCTATAAGTTCTACACGTTTACATAAAGTGTCATTACCTGTCTTGATTGCTATGAGATCAGATTTAATTTCGTCATTTTGTGTCTTTAACTGTGTCTTTAAGGTTGCCATGTTTTCCGAGTTCTGTTTCATTAGCATTTGTAACATGTTGGCAATGTTTACTGTTTGCAAGGTCTCTGCCCCCGCCGCGTCATTAGACGTGACGTCATGTATTAACATGGGCTCTGACTAAGACTTTGAAATTTTTGTGGTGCACGGCCTATTGTCAAAATTTCCGTTAACACTTGCGTCAATATTTGATGAATCGTCACTACCGGTTGCTGTCGTAAAGTCATTTTCTAACACTTGTCTCTCGTCCGAGTCGGATTGCGTCTGAATAGTATGTCTTTGCTCTTCCATCTTTGCGTATTGTTTTCTAGTTATGACCATGCCATACTTGCGTCAATATTTGATGAATCGTCACTACCGGTTGCTGTCGTAAAGTCATTTTCTAACACTTGTCTCTCGTCCGAGTCGGATTGCGTCTGAATAGTATGTCTTTGCTGTTCCATCTTTGCGTATTGTTTTCTAGTTATGACCATGCCACACGTGATATATGTTTCAAGAAAATAATGTTTGACACTGGTTTTAAAATAAAATGCAGTTGAGCATGAATCGCTCGTAGCAACAATGGCTGTTTGTTAATTTAGAAATGTAAACTGAATATGGGATTATTGTTAATGGCTGCTGTCCGTGTTACAACGTATCGTACAGAAGTCGGCCATATTGTACACTCGTGTATTGGTATTGTTGCAGAAGTTATTGTTTAAGGAAAAGTACTGAGAATGAAATTTATCACTGAAAACTGCTACGCGCGAAAGAAATACTACAGAATCTACTGAAGAGCTAATACACTGAATTATGCGTCTGGTCAAGCCTGCCAATGCAAAGATGCTGCGTCTTACCTTATTTTGCTGGAAGCTTCATTGCGTCTTCCCGCAAAATTTTATAATTGGCAAATATCTTCAGATTTTTGTTATTTCTCATATAGTCAAGTCCAGGTCCAGAAAGTTGATTTTTCACATGAAACAAAGAGAACAATGTAACAAATGACAAAATAACAAGTCCGACACGCAGTCGCCAATATAAAATAAATAAAATAAAATAAAATAAAATATTAATTATTAGTTATGTATGGTAGTGATTGGTTGTAATTAATATTTGCTTATCTGGAACGTGGACGTTTAATTACACTCCTGGAAATTGAAATAAGAACACCGTGAATTCATTGTCCCAGGAAGGGGAAACTTATTGACACATTCCTGGGGTCAGATACATCACATGATCACACTGACAGAACCACAGGCACATAGACACAGGCAACAGAGCATGCACAATGTCGGCACTAGTACAGTGTATATCCACCTTTCGCAGCAATGCAGGCTGCTATTCTCCCATGGAGACGATCGTAGAGATGCTGGATGTAGTCCTGTGGAACGGCTTGCCATGCCATTTCCACCTGGCGCCTCAGTTGGACCAGCGTTCGTGCTGGACGTGCAGACCGCGTGAGACGACGCTTCATCCAGTCCCAAACATGCTCAATGGGGGACAGATCCGGAGATCTTGCTGGCCAGGGTAGTTGACTTACACCTTCTAGAGCACGTTGGGTGGCACGGGATACATGCGGACGTGCATTGTCCTGTTGGAACAGCAAGTTCCCTTGCCGGTCTAGGAATGGTAGAACGATGGGTTCGATGACGGTTTGGATGTACCGTGCACTATTCAGTGTCCCCTCGACGATCACCAGTGGTGTACGGCCAGTGTAGGAGATCGCTCCCCACACCATGATGCCGGGTGTTGGCCCTGTGTGCCTCGGTCGTATGCAGTCCTGCACGGCGTCAAACAGGCATACGACCATCATTGGCACCAAGGCAGAAGCGACTCTCATCGCTGAAGACGACACGTCTCCATTCGTCCCTCCATTCACGCCTGTCGCGACACCACTGGAGGCGGGCTGCACGATGTTGGGGCGTGAGCGGAAGACGGCCTAACGGTGTGCGGGACCGTAGCCCAGCTTCATGGAGACGGTTGCGAATGGTCCTCGCCGATACCCCAGGAGCAACAGTGTCCCTAATTTGCTGGGAAGTGGCGGTGCGGTCCCCTACGGCACTGCGTAGGATCCTACGGTCTTGGCGTGCATCCGTGCGTCGCTGCGGTCCGGTCCCAGGTCGACGGGCACGTGCACCTTCCGCCGACCACTGGCGACAACATCGATGTACTGTGGAGACCTCACGCCCCACGTGTTGAGCAATTCGGCGGTACGTCCACCCGGCCTCCCTCATGCCCACTATACGCCCTCGCTCAAAGTCCGTCAACTGCACATACGGTTCACGTCCACGCTGTCGCGGCATCTAAATTCTCAATATTAGAGTAATTTTGCCAGCCATGTCAATACGTCGTACAGAGGTGACTGTCTACTAAACATAAAAAGTTTACACAGTTAGTTAAATCAGATATATTCAACCAATAAGCCTACAGTTAAATAATTCTACTTACTTTCATAAATATAAATTCTTTACAGAATCGAGTGCCTAGTAAGATTGCAACTCGCAGTGTTCTTATATAACATCAAATATGGCGGTGTGCCAGTCAATGAAATATACGTGCTTCCCGCACCACTTATCCAAGACCTCTCTTTCTTAATGAAACATAAGAGTATCGTAATTGTGTTTTTTGTTTTATCAGCGACATAGCGCTGCAGTTCTGTGCCATAGGCTTTATTTATTTGTCAGAGATTAATTATTTAATTAAGATTTCGCGTTTCCGAGGAAACTCACGCACGGCATGCAAATGTGCCTTTATAAGCGTTGATATACGTTCTGAGGCAGACTGGAAGTCAATGACAGAGTCGCTGATAGATTTGTGGACTGCAAATGCTGTGACAAACTGTTTGAGTCCTTTCTCATTAGTTTTAAGTGCTGGTTTTCCTTTGTGGATCCTGTAGTTGTCTGTATCAAAATGGTTTTCGCCCGTAAATCGTGTTTCCTGGATTCCAAGGATTTTGATCTGGAATTTTTGCAGCACGTCTGTAAGTTGTTTGATCTTGCCCAGTTTGAAAAGAGTATTAGTGTTAAGTGTACCGATGAAGTGTCTTTGTTTTGTGTGTAATAATTTGGACGTCGTCTGGTTCTCAACCTTAGGCGTAACATGATGCTCCTGGTCCCCCGGAATCCGATGACCAGGTAAAGCCAGCCTTGCGACTGGTGCCCGGGATAGTGGATTCATTCCTTGTGTTATCATCATATTTGGTTTTCAAGTTGAAAAGTAACTTGGTGGTGGTCCTTCCGAGGAAAGGTCACGAGGAATGCGACTTGATTGTTGAGATCAAGAAGGTTGCTGCAGCCGCACCATCTAGGCGAACAGACGCTGACCCCTAACCGCTGGATACCAGGCAGACGTTAGTGGATTTCGGTTGATAGTTTTGGTCCACCCCGGGTATTTTATTTCCCCGGTACCCTCCATATCTGGAGAGCATTCCCCTATCCGCCACCTGGGGAGGCGCCCGATGGGAGACTATCAACTCCACATGGGCGGCCCCACGGGATTATTATCATTATTATTATTGTCATTATTTCATCAGCAAATCCGATATGGTGCATCTTCCCACCACTGAAATAGATGTGCATTGTTCGACTCAGTATTTCCATCACATAAATATGGGTTATAATTACGTTACATTACTGCTAGTAGACATATTTCTCACTTTTTCTCACTTTCTCAGTTGCTACCTGTTACTCCATCATAGGAATTTATGTGCGCAGCTTTGTTGCAATACAGACCCTGAAATACAGCTAAGACGGCAGATGAATATTTGTGACCGACTGGGCTTCGAACCTGGACCTCCTGCTTACTAGACAGACATGCTGATCACTGCACTATTATTTTTTTAAAAAGTTTGAGAAGACTTTCAGCACCAGGTAGGCGGAGGCAAAGAGGGCAGGGGTCGAAGATCCGAGGCCTGGCTTCAATGCCTCCCCCATACCTTTCACTGAGCACCTGCATTATTCCCATGTATTCCATGTTTGCACCAATATATACCTTTAAATTGTGGAAAAAAATTGAAGTAGTAATTAAGGAAAAATAAATTACAGATTTCCGCCTCCAATGGCGTGCGTTCCTTGTAGAACATAACTTATAACAGTGAAAAGGGTGACGGAAAAATACATAACAAACATTCATTCAGAAATATATTCACAATTTAAGTTATTTTGCACTGGATGCATATGAGGTCTGTAAGGAAGCCTTATATTTTTCCACAAATGAAAGAAATTTCGGGGCCGAAGGGGTTTTGCCAAATTAGAACAGTTTTGATTTTAGAACAGGTCGTGGGTTGGGTAAAAATTCAGTTTGTAACTTCCCATCGCATTAAAATACTTTACAGTCGTATTTGATGCAATATTTATTGTTGGTTGTCTCTCTAATGTTAATAATATTCATTCAGATTGTGCGTGAACACGAAAACACACACACACACACACACACACACACACACACACACTCACACACAAAAAGTCATTGATTCCAGTGAGGGTGACAACTACTGTGTGTTGGACAACACATGCACCAGTCAGTTCCTCAGTTGGCGTCGAGTGGATGAGATTTTTCAATTACCTTGCATTGCAAGAATTGTAAGGAGGAGACTGAAAGTAAATGGACTTGTATCTAAAGAGCTGCGACAAAGCAAAGCTTGACCGACTATCAGATAATTGTCCACATGGGTTTTGTGGACGAGTATACTTTTAGTAACCAACCCACCCACGATCATTACGTAAGATTTCTCGAAGGCGTAGGGGCATTGTTTTCATTAAGTCGTCGACAGTGTAGCGTGATGGTTTACTTCCCACCATACGTTTTCTATATTCGTCCAAAGGTCGCTTGCCTTTGTAGGTCCACATGGCAATGACCTTGTTACCTCTGCCCACATATTCTCTATCTGGTTGATGTTCGGTGATCGTGGAACAAACGCCAACAGCTTTATCCTCTCTTGGCCCTGAAACCAATCTCGCACTGCTCTGCTATGATGGATGGGCTCTTCTCCTGTAAATAAACTGTTATCTCGTTCGTTCATATATTTATATTTAAATAAAATATTAGTAATAAGCACATTGTATTATTATTTTTCACAGTGTTTAAGAATTCAGGCCCTGCCATAAATAAGTGATCTAGATTCAACCGTCCGATTAAGAATGTGATTTACGCATATGGGTGGTACCAAGGAAATCAAATACTTGGGGTGAACCAAATACTAACACAATCCTCAACGACTACTCAATCCGTTGAACTCAAAATCCACGCACGTCTGAGTGAAAACCACCGCTACTCTGGTCACACTCTGTTAGCTCAATGAGCTCGGCTGAAAATATTTGCTCCCAAAGGCTTCAACACCCTCTGGTCCTGTCCGGACCTGGAATCACCCAGGCCAAATCAATGAAACACAAGCAAACATGAACTGTGGAAATTGTCGACAGGCGGCAGTTGGAATTTCGGATTCTGGGGAGGCCAGGTTAGCACGGCAGAGAATATCGAAGATCTCTGGTAAATTTGCCTACAAGCAGAAAACATGCATTTGAAAACTAAACATCGGTACATTGATCCAAGCACGAAAACTAAATAATCTCACAAAAGAAATCGACCAACAAAAAGTTCTCATCCTTGCCCTTCACGAACCATTGCATCTTCAAGAGCAAAATACAACAAAAGGTAGCGAAAGGCGTACCAATCTTCGGCATTGCTTTTCTCGAACACAGATCTATCATCAACTCTGTCAAAGAAATCACACCCATCAACAATCGACTTATGGCTATGCTCATTCAGAGCCCCAGTAAAAAATATATACTCATCAATGCACATGCCCCCACCAACATCGAAAATGTCAAAAAATTCTGGAACACACTCGAAAATACTATGAGCAAAATTCACCAAGATGACGTGAAAATACTAATGGGAGATTTCAACTCTCGATTTGGAACAGAAAAAAACCTGTAGAAAAATCATTGGTGCAAATTCATCATATCGAAACGATTAGACCAACGGCACACGTCTGACTGACATTTGCCAACAATTCAACTACAAAAGGATGTCTTCCCACTTTAGAAAAAACCAGTTCTCAGGTAACATGCTTGGCTACCAGGTGCAAGCTGCTTTCGTTCGCCTTTCGAGACTCGCTGAACCCTTAGTGTCAGAGCGGAAACCTTTCGGTACTGCCAATTTCATAATGCCACTTATGTTTTCTGCCGACATATTTTTTGTTGTTGTGAATGGATAATTTTATCTATGAAATGCCACATTTTCATAATACTTGCGAATGATACAGGAAATGCAGATCTTTTCGAAGTCAAAAGTCGGTAATATCCTACTAATTCGTGTTAAAATAGGATCAATCGTCTTACAGACACTTAATGCTTCGCTGCAGTCTGGAACCGCGCGACTACTACGGATGCAGGTTCGAATCCTGCCTCGGGCATGGATGTGTGTGATGTCTTTAGGTTAGTTAGATTTAACTAGTTCTAAGTTCTAGGGGACTGATGACCTTAGAAGTTAAGTCCCATAGTGCTCAGAGACCTTTGAACCATTTTTGAACTTAATGCCTTATTAAGATAGACTGCCGTCGTGATGTTTCTGTAGTAAGCTGAATTTAATTTCTATTATTAAAGTGAATATTTTATTTGCATTTTCCATTAGTTTGCTAAACGCAACAGAAATCATCAAAGAGAAATTAATCAGCAGCTGAATTTTCTTTCACGATATCTACAACAATCTGACAATGCAACAGTTGTTTACAAATTCTACGCCCGTATAAACCTACTTGTTTTAACGATGTCATTAAACCAGTGCAGTTTTAAGAGTACTTTCGTCTAGAAATGAATTGCCTTGACAGTTGATCGATCAAGAGCGGGAAAGGTAATATTTTTCGAATATATGACGAGAGGGACAAGTGCTTGAGAGAGGACTTCCCTATCAATACAAGTGTCTGAGAGACGACTTTCCTATCAATCTCCTGGATAGTTTTGTTTCTCAAATCAACAGAGTGAGTTATGATGGAGTAGCACAGGTGATGTAGTTTTGTTGCTCGACTTTCTTACACTGCGACCGAAAGGTGTCTCAGTTGTTGACAACAAATTCCAGCTGTGTTGCACACACCCCTTGGGGCAGAATTCGAGTCCAAAAGACACTTACGGAGCTATCAAATGGAAAATATTATGTTCACACTACACTTTACTCTAGTCTACGTCTTTTGGTGGGGCTCAGCCTTTCATTTCTTCTTAGGAAGTTAACGATAAAGGCATCATAACACGTCACCAGTAACAGTGCTGCATAGGAATGCTCAATGAGCGACCTGATGACGTTCAATAATAGTCACTCCGTTGATTTTTGTTGTTTCGAATTAGAGCATGCAGTACTCCTACACCAGACTTCTGAAGTTTGCCTGTTGAATGCAAATGTCGCATGATGGTAAAATGGTAATCTGTCACATACATCAGTAGTCGAGACTTCCTTAACGTGCAAAATCATTCATGCCAGAACGATCTTTGTTGAAACAAGAATATCTTTTTCTGGCGAATTTTTCCCAAAGGCACTCGCTCCACGCCCAGTTCAAATCTTTCTAGCTGCCTCCTCTACATTCACCCCGCTGTTATACCAAAAGTAAACGTTGTGTTGCACATGTTACTCCTTTTTCCATTTGCGACTCAATTTTACAACGCTTAACTGTAGTTCATGATTTTCAAGTATGCAAAATCCAATGCTTAACTGTAAGATCCCCCCCATGAACCATGGACCTTGCCGTTGGTGGGGAGGCTTGCGTGCCTCAGCGATACAGACAGCCGTACCGTAGGTGCAACCACAACGGAGGGGTATCTGTTGAGAGGCCAGACAAACGTGTGGTTCCTGAAGAGGGGCAGCAGCCTTTTCAGTAGTTGCAAGGTCAACAGTCTGAATGATTGGCTGATCTGGCCTTGTATCAATAACCAAAACAGCCTTGCTGTGCTGGTAGTGCGAACGGCTGAAATCAGGGGGAAACTACAGCCGTAATTTTTCCAGAGGGCATGCAGCTTTACTGTATGGTTAAATGATGATGGCGTCCTCTTGGGTAAAATATTCCGGAGGTAAAATAGTCCCCCATTCGGATCTCCGGGTGCGGACTACTCAAGAGGATGTCGTTATCAGGAGAAAGAAAACTGGCGTTCTACGGATCGGAGCGTGGAATGTCAGATCCCTTAATCGGGCAGGTAGGTTAGAAAATTTAAAAAGGGGAATGGATAGGTTAAAGTTAGATATAGTGGGAATTAGTGAAGTTCGGTGGCAGGAGGAACAAGACTTCTGGTCAGGTGACTACAGAGTTATAAACACAAAATCAAATAGGGGTCATCCAGGAGTAGGTTTAATAAAGAATAGGAAAATAGGAATGCGGGTAAGCTACTACAAACAGCATAGTGAACGCATTATTGTGACCAAGATAGATACGAAGCCCACACCTACTACAGTAGTACAAGTTTATAGGCCAACTAGCTCTGCAGATGACGAATAAATTGAAGAAATGTGTGATGAAATAAAAGAAATTATTCAGATAGTGAAGGGCGATGAAAATTTAATAGTCATGGGTGACTGGAATTCGGTAGTAGGAAAAGGGAGAGAAGGAAACGTAGTAGGTGAATATGGATTGGGGCTAAGAAATGAAAGAGGAAGCCGCCTGGTAGAATTTTGCACAGAGCACAACTTAATCATAGCTAACACTTGGTTAAGAATCATGAAAGAAGGTTGTGTACATGGAAGAACCCTGGAGATACTAAAAGGTATCAGATAGATTATATGATGGTAAGACAGAGATTTAAGAACCAGGTTTTAAATTGTAAGACATTTCCAGGGGCAGATGTGGAGTCTGGCCACAATCTATTGGTTATGACCTGTAGATTAAAACTGAAAAAACTGCAAAAAGGTGGGAATTTAAGGAGATGGGACCTGAATAAACTGAAAGAACCAGTGGTTGTACAGAGTTTCAGAGAGAGCATAAGGGAACAATTGACAGGAATGGGGGAAAGAAATACAGTAGAAGAAGAATGGGTAGCTTTGAGGGATGAAGTAGTGAAGGCAGCAGAGGATCAAGTAGGTAAAAAGACGAGGGCTAGTAGAAATCCTTGGGTAACAGAAGAAATATTGAATTTAATTGATGAAAGGAGAAAATATAAAAATGCAGTAAATGAAGCAGACAAAAAGGAATACAAACGTCTCAAAAATGAGATCGACAGGAAGTGCAAAATGGCTAAGCAGGGATGGCTAGAGGACAAATATAAGGATGTAGAGGCTTATCTCACTAGGGGTAAGATAGATACTGCCTACAGGAAAATTAAAGAGACCTTTGGAGATAAGAGAACCACTTGCATGAACATCAAGAGCTCAGATGGAAATCCAGTTCTAAGCAATGAAGGGAAAGCAGAAAGGTAGAAGGAGTATATAGAGGGTCTATACAAGGGCGAGGTACTTGAGGACAATATTATGGAAATGGAAGAGGATGTAGATGAAGATGAAATGGGAGATACGATACTGTGTGAAGAGTTTGACAGAGCACTGAAAGACCTGAGTCGAAACAAGGCCCTCGGAGTAGACAACATTCCATTGGAACTACTGACGGCCTTGGGAAAGCCAGTCCTGACAAAACTCTACCATCTGGTGAGCACGATGTATGAAACAGGCAAAATACCCTCAGACTTCAAGAAGAATATAATAATTCCAATCCCAAAGAAAGCAGGTGTTGACAGATGTGAAAATCACCGAACAATCAGTTTAATAAGTCACGGCTGCAAAATACTAACACGAATTCTTTACAGACTAATGGAAAAACTAGTAGAAGCCGACCTCGGGGATGATCAATTTGGATTCCGTAGAAATACTGGAACACGTGAGGCAATACTGACCTTACGACTTATCTTAGAAGAAAGATTAAGAAAAGGCAAGCCTACGTTTCTAGCATTTGTAGACTTAGAGAAAGCTTTCGACAATGTTGAGTGGAATACTCTCTTCCAAATTCTAAAGGTGACAGGGGTAAAATACAGGGAGCGAAAGGCTATTTACAATTTGTACAGAAACCAGATGGCAGTTATAAGAGTCGAGGACATGAAAGGGAAGCAGTGGTTGGGAAGGGAGTAAGACAGGGTTGTAGCCTCTCCCCGATGTTATTCAATCTGTATATTGAGCAAGCAGTAAAGGAAACAAAAACAAAAAATTCGGAGTAGGTTCAAAAAATGGTTCAAATGGCTCTGAGCACTATGGGACTCAACTGCTGAGGTCATTAGTCCCCTAGAACTTAGAACTAGTTAAACCTAACTAACCTAAGGACATCACAAACATCCATGCCCGAGGCAGGATTCGAACCTGCGACCGTAGCGGTCTTGCGGTTCCAGACTGCAGCGCCTTTAACCGCACGGCCACTTCGGCCGGCTAATTCGGAGTAGGTATTAAAATCCATGGAGAAGAAATAAAAACTTTGAGGTTCGCCAATGACATTGTAATTCTGTCAGAGACAGCAAAGGACTTGGAAGAGCATTTGAATGGAATGGACAGTGTCTTGAAAGGAGGATATAAGATGAACATCAACAAAAGCAAAACGAGGATAATGGAATGTAGTCGAGTTAAGTCGGGTGATGCTGAGGGAATTAGTTTAGGAAATGAGACACTTAAAGTAGTAAAGAAGTTTTGCTATTTGGGGAGCAAAATAACTGGTGATGGTCGAAGTAGAGAGGTTATAAAATGTAGACTGACAATGGCAAGGAAAGCGTTTCTGAAGAAGAGAAATGTGTTTACATCGAGTATAGGTGTAAGTGTTAGGAAGTCATTTCTGAAAGTATTTGTATGGAGTGTAGCCATGTATGGAAGTGAAACATGGACGATAAACAGTTTGGACAAGAAGAGAATAGAAGCTTTTGAAATGTGGTGCTACAGAATAATGTTGAAGATTAGATGGGTAGAACTAATGAGGAAGTATTGAATAGGATTGGGGAGAAGAGAAGTTTGTGGCACAACTTGACCAGAAGAAGGGATCGGTTGGTAGGACATGTTCTGAGGCATCAAGGGATCACCAATTTAGTATTGGAGGGCAGCGTGGAGGGTAAAAATCGTAGCCGGAGACCAAGAGATGAATACACTAAGCAGATTCAGAAGGATGTAGGTTGCAGTAGGTACTGGGAGATGAAGAAGCTTGCACAGGATAGAGTAGCATGGAGAGCTGCATCAAACCAGTCTCAGAACTGAAGACCACAACAACAACAACAACTGCAAGATGATAACTAGAACTTCAAATTCGAAAATGGCATTGATACATACACTGACAGCGTGGCGCCGCCTTCAAGTGGGCGACACCGGATTTCAGGCGGCAGGTGGCGTATGGCCGGTGGCCGGTAGCCGCTGCAGCGCGAGGAAACGCTCGAGCGTAAGCTGTTATGATCGCGACGCAGCCACGAGCTGTCCTGCGGAATTGTTTCTGGAGTACTTGTTATTGCGTGTGGGTAGACCGAAATGTGAAAAAAAAAACAGTTGGACGCGAACATGCGACACTAAGTTTAGAATGCACGACGGTTACCGCAAGACCACGGGCTCACTCCATCCATGTCAACTCGGAAGTAGGAAACACTTCCTCCTAACACTTCCCCATCTTACAGTGTTGCCAGATTGTGCGGATGGCCAGACTTAGAGTTGTCAGGGGCGGTCAGTTTTATTGGCCACCTTAAGTGAACGACTCGGACTTAGTCTCTGTGTCGGCCGGCCGGCGGTCTGTTTTTATGTCTAAGACTGTACATTCTCGAAAAGTTCTCCCTCAAATTAAGGTCTATGTTTGATACTAGTAGACTTCTTTTGGCAAGGAATGCCCTTTTCGCCAGTGCTAGTCTGATATCCCCCTTACTCCGTCCGTCACAGGTTATTTTGCTGCCTATGTAGTAGAAATCCTTCATCTACTTCGTGACCATCGATCCTGATGTTAAGTTTCTCGTTCTTGTCATTTCTGCTACTTCTCATAACTTTCGTCTTCCTTCGATTTACTCTCAGTACATATTCTGTACTCATTAGATTGTTCATTTCGTTCAGGAGATCATGTAATTCTTCTTCACTTTCACTCAGGACAGCAATGTCACCTGCGAATCGTATGAATGATATCCTTTCACCTCGAATTTTCATTCCACTCCTGAAACTTTCGTTTATTTCCATCACTGCTTTTTCGATGTACAGATTGAACGAAAGACTACATCCTTGTCTTACGCCCTTTTTAATCAGAACACTTCGTTCTTGGTTATCCATTCTTATTATTCCTTCTTGACTCTTGTACTTCTTGTATATTACTCGTCTTTCCCTATAGCTTACCTCTATTTTTCTCAGAATTTCGATCATCTTGCGACATTTTACATTGTTTTCGCCTGCAACCGTTTGTGCTCTGTAGTGCCACCATTGTCACATGTCAGGGTTCAATATTAGCCGACTCAACCATAGGTGGGGAAGGAAATCAACTGTGTCGAGAATTAGCAATACACGACAGAAACTCTGCCGTGCAAACTGATCGCTATCCCCTATGGCACGGGAGAGAGCATTTCGTGGTCGTGCGGTAGCGTTCTCGCTTCCCACGCCCGGGTTCCCGGGTTCGATTCTCGGCGGGGTCAGGGATTTTCTCTGCCTCGTGATGGCTGGGTGTTGTGTGCTGTCCTTAGGTTAGTTAGGTTTAAGTAGTTCTAAGTTCTAGGGGACTGATGACCATAGATGTTAAGTCCCATAGTGCTCAGAGCCATTTGAACCATTTGAACCACAGGAGAGAAAATGTTCTCCAGGGAATAATGGAGCCACCACCAGCTTGTCTCCGTCCCACATTCATCAGACCATGCAACACTATGCCACTGCAGCAAAGTCCAGTGCCGATGGTCACGTGCCCATTTCTGTCGTAGCTGCCGATGTCGTGGTGTTAACATTGGCACATGCGTGGGTCGTCGGCTGTGGAGGCCTCTCATTAGGAGTGTTCGGTTCACTGTGTGTTCAGACACTCTTGTACTCTGCGCAGCGTTAAAGTCTGATATTAGTTCCACCATAGTTCATCGCCTGTCCTGTTTTACCAATCTGCCCAGCCTACGAAATTCGACGTCTGTAATGAGGGGTGGCCACCCAACCCCACGATATCTGGACGTGGTTTCACCTCAGTTTCGCCACGTGTTGAAGACACTCACCACAGCACTCCTCGAACATCTGACAAGTCGCGCAGTTTTCAAAATGTCCGTGCTGAGCCTCTGGGCCATCACAACCTGTCCTCGGTCAAACTCAGGTAGATCGCGCGCCTTCCCCGTTTTACACATGGACAGCACTCTCACTGATACTACATGCTCCTTTCTTGTCTGACTAGCAGTCATTCCTCGCCAGGTGACACTGTTATCGCCTGGACGGTGTTTATATCGACAGTAGGTCGGTGGTCATAATGTTCCGGCTGATCGCTGTAACGAACACAACAATAAGAAACATCCTTACCTGTCTCCAAGAAACGAAATAAAACGTGTCAGCTTAAGTGGGTCAATGGGCCTGACACTCTTCTGTTGCCTCCATTCTCAGCACCACCTTAGGCAGTGAGTGAACTAACACCTCATGCCACACCCTCGAGAAACTGTCATCTAGACATACATCCATCTCCATTTTTCTGTGGAAAATGTCACCTAAAATGCCCTGGCTCACCGCAAAGGAAACAACCATTTGGTCTCACCTCCTGAGACTACCATCCGTTTCCTTTATGATCACTAGCCTTCCCACTTCATGTCCACCCCCCCCCCCCCCCTCTTTCCATCTTTATCAACATAATGCATTCGATTTTGTAGGCCATTTCTTCTATAGTTCCGAAAGTTTGGGTCTGTTGACCAAACATCATATGCGACCGTTCTACTGTTCGCTACAACCCCTTCCTCTGTATACAGGGTGATTGAGCTGCCCCTGCCGATGTCGCTTTATACGACCCACACGCCAATTATTGAACCTGCAAAAAAGACGAACAGGATCCTTTTGTAGGAAATTTAATGTAGTTAAATTTTGTACGGGGATACATTTTTGCCAGAGGCTATGGAATTCAAGTTACTCAAGAAAAACCTGCAGAAGTGACCTGCAAACACATCTCCACCGCCACACTTCATTCGTCACCAGTCAGGACTTTTAGTACGTGCCTCTCCTTTCTACCACTATACAAAAATTTCCCACTACAGGAACTGTTCCCGATATTCGATCCTTTTTGGCCACTCTTGATGGGGCTATTACGCCACCTCCATAGTCGGCTGGTTTGTTATCATTATTAATTTAAACCTGCCCGTGAGTGTAATGAAAGAGAAACGACTTCAGGCTAAAACCAATTACATGGACAATTCGATCCTAACTTAACTCTCTGCAAGCACAGTACCTTCGTAGCGAGAAGGCCTGACGAATACAACGATGTAATTGTTTATTTTATGCTGTGAAAATTCAAAATTTTACAATTTGTAAGCGGTCGACTAAGACGATGGCATAATAAAGCCAGTCACTGAACACAAAGATAGGTTGAATGTGGGAAATAAATCGTGAAGTCATGTATTTTTATACAGTGGTGGGAAGGAGTGCCATGAACAACATACTAGAAATTCTGAACGGTGGGGGCTGAATGTGGGAGTGGGGGTGCGTTTTAAGTTCACTTTTGAACGCATTTCTTTAAAATCTCGAAAACTACGGCCTCTGGCGAAAACGCAGGCCCCTAAAAAATTTGCTGAATTTATTTGTCTCCAAACCTGAACATCTACTTCTGCTCATTCAGTGATACCATACAGTTCAAGAATAGCACTGTTTCTGGTTCAAATGGTTCTGAGTACTATGGGACTTAACTTCTGAGGTCATCAGTCCCATGTAACTTAGAACTACTTAAACCTAACTAACGTAAGGACAGCACACACATCCATGCCCGAGGTAGGATTCGAACCTGCGACCGTAGCGGTCGCGCGGTTCCAGACTGTAGCACCTAGAACCGCTCGGCCACCCCGGCCGGCACTGTTTCTGGAATCAAATATATGGGAAACTACCTTTCATCATGCCTAATAGAGGATGACTTAATCAAGCAAACTGTTTACCCCAGTGCCCCATCTTAGCACATGGGAACGCTAATTCCCCACCTGATTACCTTAATCTTCCTGCGCCATATCTAGATTCAACCTACTGCTTTGTAGTTGACAAAATTTCGCTTGGTATTAATTCTGTCTGTGCACCCCTGACCTGCAACCCTTCTGACACTTTGTTGTTAATCTCCCCCCCCCCCCCCCCTTACTTAAGAACTTAAAATCCGTCAACTGGTTCCCATATCCCATAATGAGCCACATTAGCCTGTGAACTTGTATAACGATGAGCGGGAGAATGCCTTACCTTCCAAAAAATCTGATAACTAAATCTACTCCAGTCAAGGCTGGCTAAATAGTATAAATTTCGCTTCTCACATGATGAGAATCTGTTTTCGCGTTTGGGGGGAAACAAAGGAGCAGAGAGATTCAGATGCGCCTCTGGAATGAATGGAAGGCATCATTTTGTAACAGCAGATTTGGACCTTTGGCAGTCACTATTTGACGAAGAGCAGCCTGCCGCTATGAAGACAGGCGTAGCCAGTGATCTGGTTTCGAAACGGAGCAGCACTGTGGGGGCGGCGAGGCGAGGGGAAGCGTGCTTCCGGGGGCACGCCCACAGCGACTCCGCCCTGCGGTCGCTGCCGCCGCCGCCTCCGCCGCCGCTGGCTCTTTAGCTGGTAGGCCCGCGTTTCAACATGTGGCGTGCATTGTGCGGTCGCAGTGGCGAAAGCCCCAGCCCGCAGCCGCAGACTCAGGTACTGCCACCACTGCTAACCACCACTAGTCTCTCGCTAGCTCCACTTAGCGGTGTCACCACTAACAACTAACACTGCCCGTCCAAGGCAATAACAATTATCGACGGCACAGCTAGTGTTACGAGCAGTACCACAAGTCACTCGGTATCTGGATATGCTCACCAAACAGTATTTTAATCACTGGTCGCTTTGTCAGCGCTCTGCAATCTGTGAGGCATGTGACTGTTATTGACATTCAGGTGGGCAGGCGCCAGTGCCGAATATGGCTTACAGCAGTCTGAGGCTGGTCGATACTACTCACTTTCTACATGATCCGGCAGAGAGACCTCCCGCGTTTGGAGAGGCCGCTGTATGATTTATGATGGGTTCACTGGAGTGGAGGAGGCACCGATCGACAGCGGTGTTCGTACCATTTTCAATGATTTGGCTGGGTGAGCATTGTGCGTTGGTTGTGGAGGAGTGTATTCGTAATGGGAGTTCTGTGATTACTGTTCAGCAAGCATTTCGCAATCATATCTTCTGGTAAACCTTGCGGGATGTAAGGTCGTGGTCGGCAAGACTCACCGGAGGAGAAACACCCCTCTGAAGATGTCCAGCGAAGCACTGGACGAAACGTTAGGAGCTGAAGAGTTTCATGGACCACGACCTTACATCCCGCAAGGTTTACCAGAAGATATTTCATCCGGTCGTGAAAGCCTTCATACTACGATTTCGCAATCAGTTCGAAGCTGGACGACATGATTCTGTTCCTGATAGAAAAACTATTCGAACTTGGGCTTGAGCTCTAGAACATAGTGTCTGCACTGAAAAGAAAATCTATTGGACGAACTCGGACTATAACGATGCGGCAAATTCTGGCCCGTGCGACAGCGTCGTTACAGAAATCTCCAAAGCGTTGAGCACTAGCACTGATCAGCGAGAACATTATGACCACCTAGCTAATAGCCGGTATGTCCACCCTTAGCACGGATAACAGCGGCGTCTCGTCGTACCATGGAAGCACTGAGGCCTTGGTTGCCCGCTGTCGGGAGTCAACACCACACCTGCGCGCAGAAGTCGCGTAGTCCCCGTAAATTCCGGGATGAGAGGGGGGGGGGGGGGCGATGAGCTCTGACGCCACGTTCAGTCAAATCCCAGATGTGTTGGATTGGGTTCATATCTGGAGAGTTGGGGGACCAGCACAGCAATTGGAACTCGCCACTGTGGTCCTCGAACTACTCCACCATAGTCCTGGCCTTGTGATATGGTGCATTATCTTGTTGAAAAATGCCACTTCCTCGGGAAACATGATCGTCATGACGGGGTGTACGAGGTCTGCAAACCAGTGCACGATATTACTTGGTCGTCCTGGTACCTCGCCCTCCCATCGGCATGATAACGAAGGTGTCGGGATTCATCAGACTGTGCAATGCTCTGCCACTGCGCCAACGTCCAATCCTGATGGTCAACTGTCCGTTTCGATTAATAGTTGCCTATATCGTGGTGTTAACATGGGACATTCCCCAGAGCATAATGGAGCCGCCACCAGCTCGTGTCCGTCCAGCAGTACAGGTGTCAATGAGTTGTTCTCTTGGAAGACGACAGATTTGCGCCCTCCCATCGGTATGATGAAGATGTCAGGATTCATCAGACCGTGAAACGCTCTGCCACTGCGCCGACGTCCAATCACGTTGGTCACGTGTCCATTTCAATTAATAGTTGCCGATATTGTTTTGTTAACACTGGCACATACATATGTCGTCGACTGTGGAGGCCATCGTTCGGAGTGTTCGGTGCACTGTGTGTTGAGACACATTTGTACTCTGCTCAACATTAAAGTTTGGTGTTAGTCTCGCCACAGTTCACCGTCTGTCCTGTTTTGCCAGTCTGCCCAACCTACGACGTACAACATTTGTAATGGCCGGCCAACCCCACTACTTCTGGACGTGGTTTCACCTTGATTTCGCCACGAGCTGAAGACACTCATCACAGCACTCCTCGAACACACGACAAGCCGTGCAGTTTCCGAAATGCTCGTGCCGAACCTCCGGGCTATCACAATCTGCCCTCGTCAAACTCAGATAGCTTGCACGCCTTCCCCTTTCTTCACACGGATAGCATGCTCACTGATATTACATGCACCGTGCGTGTGTCTCATTATAAGTCAGTCCTCGTCAGGTGACGCTGCTATCGCCTGGACGGGTTTATATCGATAGTCATAAGGTTCAGGCTAATCACAGCAAACACACGGCTGCCTTGGGGTTGGCTGATGGGACTATCTTCACATACACCCCTACAAAATGATGGTTACCCAAGAATGAAGTAAGAGAGATTTTGAAGCTCGGAGAGCTGTGTTTGAGGAAATTCTTCATAACGCATAACGTCACCCCCCCCCCCCTCCTCCTCCAAGGCGCTGTTTTGATTTCTTCTAAATGTGTGTGTGAAATCTTATGGGACTTAACTGCCAAGGTCATCAGTCCCTAAGCTTACACACTACTTAACCTAGATTATCCTAAGGACAAACACACACACCCATGCCAGAGGGAGGACTCGAACCTCCGCCGGGACCAGCGGTACAGTCCATGACTGCAGCGCCCTACACCGCTCGGCTAATCCCGCGCCGCAATTTCTTCTGATGAGGCCCACTTTCACTTGTCAAATACTGCAAATAAGCAAAATTTTCGGTACTGAGCAGCAGAAAACCCTCAGGAACTTCACCAACAACCACCAACAACCATTTCACAGATATCGTGCGCCAGTTTGGTGCGCCATTGCTGAATTAGGTGTATGCGTGCCGTGTTTTTTCGAAAAAGATGACGTAACGGCAACGGTTAATTCAAATTGTTACTGTCACATGATTGAGACTTAAGTTAAACCAGAGTGTTGGGGACCATAACGAGGGAGAAGTCTGTTTTCGACAATGCGTGACCTCTCGGCATTCTCTAGAAATTTTGAAAGAGTTGTCTCCTGTACCTCTTTCCTCTTCACAGCCCTGCAAGCACGCTAGGAGGCAATCGCCCAGGACGTGGCTGTCATTGCACCGCAAATAACTCTAGATGCCATTTACCGAACATAATTTTAAAACCAACTGATGTAAAATGGCACAGTATTTGCAGTTCACAAACAAAATAATTTTCCCTGTACCTTCCTTTACATGTTTGTAACTACCATTAGAAATACGGGTGACCTTCTCGTCGCACCCTGTACGACGAGCGACAAAGAAATTTATCAGTATATTAACAATTATAATCTGAAAAAGGTACTCACTATATTATGATACCTGTAGGTCGACGGATGCTCCCTCCTTGCATCCCCGAGTGTACTGTACAGAGTGGGCAAATAAATGTGGCCTGGAGAACAGAGTTCCAGTGTTCAAAGAAACAAAGCAGAGGAAAGGCAATACAGTACTAACTTTCTTATAGCAGATGTGAAAAGTGACCGCCATTCATCTCTTGGCACTTTTGAACCCTGTTCAGCAAGTTGCTGAAGGCGGATTGAAGATGGCCTGCTGGAATTGCGGCAGTCTCATCCGAAATGTTCTGCTGTAGTTCTCGAGGACTGTGAGGCTTGTCGCGATATGCCTTAGACTTTCGGGCTCCCCACACAAAGTAATCGCACTCTGACACATCAGGAGACCTGGGTGGCCAGCTAGGAGGAGGAGGAGGACGAGGATATTGGTGTTTAACGTCCCGTCGACAGCGAGGTCATTAGAGACGGAGCACAAGCTCGGATTAGGGAAGGATGGGGAAGGAAGTCGGCCGTGCCCTTTCAAACGAACCATCCCGGTATTTGCCTGGAGTGGTCTAGGGAAATCACGGAAAACCTAAATCAGGATGGCCGGACGCGGGATTGAACCGTCGTCCTCCCGAATGCGAGTCCAGTGTCCTACCACTGCGCCACCTCTCTCGGTTGGCCAGCTAGGGCCGCGACCAGACTGACTTCTGCTAATATCCCTGTCAGGCGTGAAGATTGTATATCCAAATATCCAAATGTTGACCAAAAATGAGAGAGAGAGAAGTGGGAGCTCCAGACAGGCAAGAGTTTGCACAAAAATAGTATTTCTGGCGGGAGTAGACCAAAGCACGAACCATTGGTGTTACTTTGCAGTTGGTGTTTGGTGCAGCGGAAAGAGTACAGCACGATAATGTGAAGGTCGTGGTTTCGAGTACCGAGGTGGAAATTCTTTTATTTTCAGTTTCTACGTTACTTACGCTGCAAATAAACTAAATAGTATTCCGTATACTGTATTTATTAAAATTCCATAAAAGGCAAGAAAAAGAAAAATTTGGAATTGCAAACAAATTTCCTGGAAGGGATTGTAAGGCGTACACGAGAATTTCGTACATAAAATTTAATGGTTTTATTATCTTACAGTTGATGATTTACACGTGCGTGGGTAATATTCGCCTTAGAAATAGGGGAAGCAGTAATTTTCTCAGCATCTTGCACACGGTATAGAGACTGCATTTTTATAGTTACATGATTGTTTCAAAGCTTCTACAGAAAAACAAACGTGGTTTATATTCATAAAAGATACTCACAGTTTCGCAGCAAGCCACACGTAACACACCATTCCACCAGATGTTTGCGAGGATACCAGGTGATGTACATGTAACGTATTTTGATGCAGCCTTCTCGGGATGTGATTTATTTTCCTCCCTGTAACGAGATAAGAGCAGTTTTGAATCTTTTGATCAAATTTGAGTACATTTTGGGCGTATGTAACGTAAAAATTGAAAATAAAAGAAGCTTCCGGTTAGGGACTCGATCCCACGACCTTCGTATTACCGTTGTTCATTCTTTCCGCTGCGCCAGTCGCTACCTAGAAACTATGCTAAAACAAATGGCCCTTGCCTTGCTCGACCCGCACAAAAAATGCTATTTTTCTAAACTCTTAGCCATCTGGAGTTTCCACTTTTGTCACTTTCATTACTGGCCAAGCCCTGTATATATTACAAATTCGAACGAAATCGGTAGTGACAAGTAGGCGCGGCCACCTTTTAAGCCACTTCTCTGCGATATCCTTTGTTGCAGATGTCCTAGTCCCGCAAATTAGGCAGGGAAAGCTTCTGTGAAGTTTGTAAAATTGGTGATGAGCTACTGGCGGAAGTCAGACTGTGGGGGCGGGTCGTCAGATGTGCTTTGAAAGCTCAGTCGATACAGCACTTGGCCACGAAATGCAGAAGTCTGAGGTTAGAGTCACGGTCCAGCACACAGTTTTAATCTGCCAGGAATTTTGATGAATCAGGTTGTATAGCTTAACGTTCTCAGTGAATATGTGAACCCTTTCTTCTATTGCGTCATAACGAGTGTGGTGTGAGTTCTCCAGCACTCCAAATGACAACAGATGGGTTCACAGAGTCGCACGCATGCGCTCCTGGGTTGACGAATACTCAGGCACTCTTCTTGGACCTCGACTGACCCGCTAAACCATCCGACTTTATTTCCACAGAAACTATCTGAACTATTTGGAATAGCGAGTGATACGTAGCATTCAACATACCGGCAGTTTACTAGCTCTACGGGATCCAGTGACCAAAGTATGGTTTGAGGTAGACAGCGTACCTGAATAACTTACGGACTCTGTCCCATCTCGAACTAGGGTCATATTAGCTTGATGTTCCCTGGAAGTGCCAATTTTTTGTTCTTGTTCTTATTAACACTGGCAACTAACATTGTACTTTCAAACCGATGTCAATAATTCTCGACTCCATCGCTACCGTTATCAACGGATTCACGGGGGCTTCGTAACTTTAGTATATCATCTTATGAACAGAAGCACTTCATTTTCCTACCACTTTTATGGCCCACATAATACTAGTGATGGGTAATCCCACACTGGTGCAAAATTTGTGGAACCTTCGTGAGCGTGAGCTGTTCTAAGGAGGGGAGAAGGAAGAAAGGAAGAAAAAAGGATGGAAATTTAACGTCTTGTCGGCACTGATGTCCCTAGAGATTGTCCAGTAAGATGGGCAAGGATGACGAAGAAGATTGCCTGTAACATTTTTGCAGTTATCGTCGTATCACTGGCCCGAATAGATAAAGGAAATTCAAGAAAATCCTTATGAATGTGGCTTCATTTTGATTTTTACTCCACTCTTTCCACATATGAGAGCAGTATCTTGAGAACCAAGCCTCTTCGCGGAACGTGGAGCCGGCCGCTGTGGCCGAGCGGTTCTAGGCCCTCCACTCCGGAACCACGCGGCGGCTACGGTCGCAGGTTCGAATCCTACCTCGGGCATGGATGTGTGTGATGTCCTTATGTTAGTTAGGCTTAAGTAGTTCTACGTCTAGGGGACTGATGACCTCAGATCTTAAGTCCCATAGTGCTTAGAGCCATTTGAACCATTTTTTTTTTTAGCAGAACGTGGAAATGAAATAGTGGTGTAGTTTTATTTATCCGTTAATGCCTACCATTATTACAGTTTTACAACAAAACCATGATTCACATATTGTACAACGGTGCTATGGTAGGAACCATCACGACATTTTCTGAAGCAATTGTTGGAAACCCAGGAGAACTTCAATCGCGATGGTCAGTTAGAGATTAGAGGCTTTAACCTCCAGAATAAAAGTTCAGTCTGTTAAAGACAACGCAGCATCATTCTGTTTATATCTAGTTTACAACAAAGTTTTGCTTAAACATTCTTGCTAATGTGTCATTTTATAACATAAAAAGACAGTGCTACGCTGTTCGTCCATTCCGCAATACCACTCATTACAGACACACTGTATACAGACTGTCAGATAATATCATGAAGACGTAGGTTTATTGCTTCCATTTTGTGTGTTACTTGTTCCCATCAGCTTATCTGAAAAATTGAGTCAGCGTCCCCTCAGTAATGAATGACACGTTCAGCTCAAAAGGGAGATGCTGGTATTCACATTGAAGAGCTTTGCTGTAAGGGTTCACAGATGAAGAAACAGTGCGGAAGTACGTTGTGAAATGACAAAGTTATTTTGGTGTTATTTACTTGTATTACTTTCTATCAAACACCTACTCTGTATTATGAAAGTAATCCTCCTCTGTAGAGAATGTATTATGTAACAGGTACTTATAAACCGTCCTTTATTTTAGTAACCTCTTTACTGCCCTTAGAAAATATATTGTACAGTTTTGTTCCAAGTTTACTTTTGTGTTTATACTTTCTTGGTGCAAGTTCAGTCTCGTTTCATGGGCACAGACAATGTTGTTTGTGCAATGATTATCAATTTTTTTTGCGTGTTCGAAGCATAGCTGATATTACGGAGGCAGCAGTATTTGTTATAGTTTTCGTGACTTTGTTTTAATAACAGTATTTTGCACGTGTGACACTGTCACTACGTAAGTAAAACCTCCAAATATTGACATCGTCGCTGACAGCCGTCATTATTCTGTTTGCAGTAGATGAAGCATTGGAAGTTTTAGTTGCATAATTACGTGGCTTTTTTAAGTAAGCGTTACCATTTCATCATCATCTATTGTGCTCAAAATAAGGCTGAAATTTTTAGTCGTGTTAAATCTTTGAACAGTTGTTGATGGACTCATGTCGCTTATCAGTCATATTTCCATATAGAGACCAGCTACTTTTGCTTCAGTATGTATTTTTATAGTTAAACACTTCATATATATTCGATTACTCTCGATCCTATTAGGTCAGATTGCTTAAGTCATTTATTATGTTTTATTATCAGATTACAAGTAGACAAATATGAAAACTCGTACTAAATTAAGTTTCCTTTATCTCACTCACAGCGAGATTCAAATTCAGAGCGAGAGACCCTTCCATAAATTAAAAGCATTTTTGAGTTTAAATAACTAGATAATGTACGTGGCAGATGCGTAAGACTTCTTCGCATGACTCATTGGTACTAATAGCATTCACCACCTTCAATATAAGCCCTGAAATCACTAGGTCTTATGCGCAGATTGCCACAAGCCTAAATTTCAACTCACTGCGGCATCAGTCACATGGCGCCAAACACTTATACCTTTACTGAATCATAGTACAAATATGGCAGCGGCAGTAAATAAAATGTGTCGAAAGTCAGACGCTTATTCATCGAGAGACTTCAGACTTTAGTCCTGATAACAATCATTATAAGTTTTAACACATTTTCGGCAACTGAGCTTCGAACAGCTGAGGGTCATACTGAATTTGTTCAAAAGTGGTAAATATCTTCACAATAAAGTTAGCTCATGATATCTAGAGAGGGCAACACAATGTAAAGAAACTCTATGACATGAAACTACTCTGTATGATACGCTTAAGAGATCCATAAAATCAAAATTACTTATAGGAAGAAAGCTATGAACGAACTGTAGTATTCCTTCGGAGTGTGTCATAAACGTCCTGACTTACAACAAAGATGATGTATCTCCTAACTCTTGCATCTGCAGTATTTTGATGTGACAACTAAATTTTTGTGGTAAAGGTTATTTGGTTCAAAAACCTCAGTTTACGCACACTACTGAAAATCACTTGAATGGTGTATTCTAAACGAACATTAGCATTTTTTAAAACTGGGTCATGGTATTTTTTGCACCAGAATAGCCGATATGTAGGAGACAAATTCTGTCATACAACTCATGGACTGTGCCGCTGGTCCCGGTGGAGGTTCGAGTCCTCCCTCGGGCATGGATGTGTGTGTTTGCCCTTTGGATAATTTAGGTTAAGTAGCGTGTAAGCTTAGGGACTGATGACCTTAGCAGTTAAGTCCCATAAGATTTCACACTCTTTTTTTTTTTTTTTTTTTTCATACAACTTATTTGTAAATCTGAAAGGAATTACCTAGCAAATACACAATGAAAACGGAAATTTTTGCGGTTGCATCAGTGGCAATGCTTTCTTTACAGAGTGGCCTCCATTTTCGGGTGGGGCAACATTCAGACACCCACAACAGCAGCACAGCAATAAATATACAGGATCACTCATATTTACCCCCAGGATTTCAGAAGATAACTGCGTGAAAACCAAAAGACACAGAAAAATATACAGAGAGCAGTGGGTAGACCATCTCTCTAAGCTTTTATCTCGTATTACAGTATGGAGTCCGTTTGTGACACAGGAAACGTCAATACATGCGAGTAATTAATTGAAGCGGCTGCTGCGGCTGAATGCAAAGGCGCGGCTGCAGCCCGCTTTGCAAATCTGTTCATTGGATTGCCTACCTGTAGGCGCGAACTATTTCGATGCAAGATACGAAATGGATCGTATGTCCATATGTTCTGACATGCCTACCCCTATTGGTGCGCACTGCAACTATGCCACGGCAGATTACGCATTCGTGTGATTAGGGTAGACAGTTCGCCGGATGCAAGTCTTTCGACTTGACGCCACTTCGGCGACTTGCGCGTCGATGGGGATGAAATGATTATGATTAGGACAACACAACACCCAGTCCCTGAGCGGACAAAATCGTCGACCCAGCCGGGAATTGAACCCGGGCCATTAGGATTGACATTCTGTCAGCTACCGGGAGCGGACAGATTACGCATTCAAACTTGGAGAGATGTTCTGTTCACTGACATGCCATTTTTCTCTACGCCTTCTGGAACCCCAGAGGTACTTATGACTAACCCTGTATTTTAAATGTGTGATTTCTTGCCAGATTAACAAATGGGAGAACTGAATTAGTCTCATATGGATCTGCTGTTCTAGTGAAGTAAAACTACATTTCCTGCTAAAAAAAAACGCTAGTGAGGATAGTGTTTTGCAGGAATACGTTGTTCAAGTGATTTAGTGTAGCGTAAGCAAATAAGGATTCTGGATCAACAAATCTTTGCCTGAATTTTTTTTTTAGTACATGAAAATTAACATAGTTGTTGCAGACGCCAAAGTTACGTGGCGCACCGGGTCTATTACCTTATATCTGACACGAGGAGACTAGTTTAAAATGGTTCAAATGGCTCTGAGCACTATGGGACTTAACATCTGAGGTCAACAGTCCCCTAGAACTTAGAACTACTTAAACGTAACTAACCTAAGGACATCACACACATCCATGCCCGAGGCAGGATTCGAACCTGCGACCGTAGCAGCAGCGCGTTTCCGGACTGAAGCGCCTAGAACCGCTCGGTCACTCCGGCCGGCGAAACTAGTTTACAGAAACGTTTTCTTCACAAATTTTCCTTTGTATCACAGTTTGTTATGGACTTTCTCGACTGCTGAGGCTCTCTCTCGTAGCGACGTCATAATAAATCGTAGAGGCAGAGACTGAAGATACGAGAGGACAGGACGCTAGAGCGATGAGGCGGAGTGGGGCGACACGCATTGTTCTGTAACGTTGGCTGCCATTGTTCCGACCGGAAGTGTGGAAAGGCGCCGGCCCGCGCCTCAGGTCGCCCTTCTGCTCCCAGACAGCCAGACAGTAGCTGCCTTCCTTCGATTTCTGAGTCCGATAGCAGTTGCAGCAACTGACAGAAACGGACAAATGCGATGGAGAGCCGATAGGGCGGGCTTCCCATCTGCATAGCGTTTCGCACGCGAGCAGCTTCCGCTGGTCGCCGATTTCGCAGTCCTCCTCCTAGTTACATTGGATAAGGGCTCTATACATAACAGTTTCTCCTGATTTACTGACTACCAGGAACTATGTCACGCCGGTAAGTGAATGTCTCTTACCTAGGGACCTAACCTCTGGTGTGTAATTCTAGTCAAAATCCTCTGGCGCTGTATACAGTCATCAGATCTAAAGTATTCGGACACCATTACATAAAGCGAAACTGACCAGTGGATATCACGAAGCCGAATCCCCTAATGTAACAGGAGACGGGGAGTATTGTGTTGTCAGCAGAGAAGCAGCAGCATAAAATTAGTCTGTCAGGAGAGGTCAATGACTTCGAACGTGCTTTATACCTCGGCCAAAATCACTGAAGCACCAAAGAAACTGGTATAGGCCTGCTTATTGAAATACATAGATATATAAACGGTCAGAATACGGTGCTGGCGGTCGGCAACGCCTACATAAGACAACAAGTGTCTGGCGCAGTTGTTAGATCGACTACTGCTGCTACAGTGAGAAGTTATCAAGATTTAAGTGAATTTGAACGTGGTGTTATAGTCGGCGCACGAGCGATGGGATACAGCATCTTCGCGGTAGTGATGAAATGGGGATTTTCCTGTACGACCATTTCACCAGCGTACTGTGAATATCAGGAATCGGACAAAACATCAGATCTCCGACATCGCTCCGGCCCGAAAAAGATCCTGCAAGAACGGGATCAACGACGACTGAAGAGAATCGTTCAGTGTGACAGAAGTGTAACTCTTCCACAAATTGCTGCAGATTTCAGTGCTGGGCCATCAATAAGTGTCAGCGTGCGAACCACTCAACGAAGCCGGCCGGAGTGACCGAGCGGTTCTAGGCGCTACAGTCTTTAACCGCACGACCGGTCGCAGGTTCGAATCCTGCCTCGGGCATGAATGTGTGTGATGTCCTTAGGTTAGTTAGGTTTAAGTAGTTCTAAGTTCTAGCGGACTGATGACCTCAGCAGTTAAGTCCCATAGTGCTCAGAGTCATTTGAACCACTCAACGAAACATCATCGACATGGGCTTTCGGAGCCGAAGGTCCACTCGTGTACCCTTGATGAATGACTGCGCGACGGAAAGCTTTACGCCTCTCTTGAGCCCGTCAATACCAACATTGGACTGTTGATGACTGGAAACATGTTGCCTGGTCGGACGAGTCTCGTTTCAAATTGTATCGTGCGGATGGACGTGTACGAGTATGGAGACAACCTCATGAATCCGTGGACTCTGTATATCAGCATGGGACTGTTCAAGATAGTGGAGGCTCTGTAATGGTGTGCAGCGTGTGCAGTTGGAGTGATATGGGACCCCTGATACACCTAGATACGACAATGACAGGTGACTCGCCCATAAGCATCCTGCCTGATCACCTGCATCCATTCATGTCCATTTTGCATTCCGACGTACTCGAGCAATTCCAGCAGGACAGTGCGACATCCTACACGTCTAGAATTGCTTCAGAGTTGCTCCAGGAACACTCTTCTAAGTTTAAACACTTTCGCTGGCCACCAAACTCCCCAAACATGAACATTATTGAGCGTGTCAGGGATGCCTTGCAACGTGCTGTTCAGAAGAGTTCTCCACACGCCTCGCACTCTTACGGATTTATGGACAGCCCTGCAGAATTCATGGTGACAGCTCCTTCCACAGACATTACTCGAGTATATGCCACGTCGTGTTGCGGCACTTCTGCATGCTCGCTGGGTTCCTACACGAGATTAGGCAGGTGTACCAGTTTCTTTGGCTCTTCAGTGTAAGAATATGAGTGACAATCGAGGGTGGGAGGGAAGAACGCTGTCCGTTTGTATTTGTCTGCCCACACAATGCGGTTACTTGCAGCAATAACTGTTCTTTCCGCTTTGGACCCATTCACACGATGCCTGTTTCCGTGCAATTTTGGATTTTTGGTAATAGCTTTACCACTTTTCTGCACACTTTCCCAACTTGTTTTAGGCATTCTGTGACAGAAAATAAACACTTCGCAAAGAAAAATGATATAATCTATTAAAATGAATCACGGTTGTTATGTTACATCGTCTACAACTGTCTGTGGCAGATGACATCTGAGGTTGTACAGTGGTATGAAAATGGTGAACAGAATTGAATGCTTGGCCAAGCTCTTTGTCTAATTTACATGAAATGGATCAGCAGTGGCGCATATTGACAAGCATCGGCTGCATAATCGAATCACTACAGTAAAAATTTTTGCCGGGCCGGGACTCGAAAGCGAATTTCCCTCTTTACAGCGAGTGTTCGCCTTACCATTAGGCTATCCGAGCACGCTTTACAGCCAGACCTAAACTGCCATATGTCGTAAACCATGTGCCTACAACCCGCTCTTGTACATTCATTATGTTTACTCCCGTACAGGGTATTGGTGAATAAATACCATATTGCAGTGCCTGTGTTGTTCAGAAATATTGCTCCGGACTTGTAATTCTGAACAGTACAGGCTCTACAATAATGCATTCTCTTACTGTTTGTTGCTATGGTAGCTATAGACCACTAACTGTCAGTCACAATTCTATTCTGACAGAGGTATAGTCACTGGATGTCACCAGAGTAATAAATCCACTGGGGACATTCCAACTCCTTTACAGCTATCCAAGTCGATTGTTTAGTATAGTGACTGTGAAGTGGACACGAGAAGGACCAACCGCAGATAAACAAAGACCTGGCAGACCCTTTGTACCGACGAACAGAGACCATCGAACGGAAGGTGTTTGTAAGGAACCGCAAGAAAGCGGAAGGAGTCGCTACTTAGCTCAAAAGTGCGACTAGCAGTCCAGATAGCTCAATGACTGTCCGTTGATTGAGTTGAAAAGAGTATGTTACAGTGGTCGAGTAGATCCTCATAAGCCACGCATTTCTATAGTCGATGCTAAGCGATTCTTGGCGTGGTGGACGACTGGTGGATGACTAGTGGTTTGAAGCGGTGAATCAGACTGTGCCTTGTGCCAAATAAATGGAATGTTTAGGTTCGGCGAATGTCTCGAGAGCGTTGTCTGACATTATGTGTAGTGCCAACAGTGAAGTACAGAGAGCCTAATGTCACAGTGTGGAGATGATTTTCGGGGTTATGGTTTGGTACAATTATTGAGCTTAACATAACGCTAAATGGGAAGGGTATGAAGACATTTTACAGCTTTTTGTACTGCGTACATTAGAGGAACAGTTCGGACGTGATTTTTTTATATCAGCATGACAATGCACCCTGTCATAAAGTAGCAACTGTGAGGCAATGGTATGTGAGGAACAACATTCCTGAAATGGACTGGTCTGCTCAGCGTCCTGACCTGAATGAAATGGTACACCTTTGGGTTGTGTTAGAACGCCGATTTCGCTGCAGACCCCAACATCCAACGTCACTACCTTCTCTGGTTTCAGCTCTTGAGGAAGAATGGGCTGCCATTCCTCCACAGTAGAGTTCAAGATGCCATTAAGGCGAAGACTGAGTACCCCCTATTTAAGATCATTAATATTTGACCGGATACTTTTAATCAAACAGTGTGTCTTATAAAACACTAACCTAGCGACAGGATCATCTGGCCGAAAGGCCACTGAATAGAAATATTGGAAGGGAACGCCATCAGCACACGTCTGCAGCGGCGCTTAGAGTCGACTTTTCTAAGGCACAGTATTTACTTTCCATCATGTAGCTGCCACTTATCAACTCGAAGATAATTATGCCGCCTTCCAGCAGTCGTGAACGACAAATACATTGCGATATGTAGACCGGACATGGATCTTATGCATTCCGAAAGCAAACATACCGACTTCATAAGAAAATGCAAAATGAAAAGAAGGATGATTGGTGTTTAACATGTCGTCAGTGGCAATGTGTTAAAAAGACAGAACACAAATTCAGATTCAGGAAATAGTGAAGAAAATCAGCCGTTTCCTTGCCAAAGGAACCATGCTGACATTCGCTTTGAGCGAAACCACGCAGAACCTAAATCTGTACAGCTGGAGATATTTTGAGCCACTGTCCTTCCGAGGGTGATTCCAGTGCCTTCCCTCTGCGCCACCTCGCAAGGTGAGAAGCAAAATAAGCAAAAGTGAATTACCTATAAACAGCTAATGGAACTAACCACAGACAACAGAGCGTCACGCCAGCAACAAAAAAGCCACAGAAGTTCAAACTCGAATTATTTTCAGCAATCTCTTGCCGACGACTGTGCCCATAGCAGTCAAGATGTGTTTGTGATTTTCAAACGTTTTACACATACAGAAAATCCACAACAGGGTGACACTGTCTTAAAGGCAACAAACTACCCGCAGAATCAGAAACAGGCCGCAATGAGGTACATGTTAAACAGACAACTGGATTCCCGAAACACTTCTGATTACCAAAAACACCTGGCTATCATGAAACAATAGCATTAAAAGTGGAGATAAAGAAACACTGGTAGACAAGCTAAACAGAAAAATAAAGACATAAATAATGAAAAAAACCTAACCAAACCACATCAACACATACAACACACACAACCACAAAAATGGCAAACAATCAGCTACAACAAAAAATTCACACATAAAGTAGACAACATATACAAAAAATAAGCCATAAATGTTGCTTACAACACAAATAACTCACTCCAAAAACGCATTCCAAAACTGAAATCAAAACCAGACGGATACCAACAACCTGGTATTTAACAACACAGTGGCAGAGACTGGAAAAATGTACATTGAGATGACTGGCAGGACATTTGACACAAGATATAAAGAACACATAGAGCATGGATTTACGGTGCAAATCATTCAGTATTTGCTAACCATTTAAAGGCGAATGCCAGAGAGCAAGCACAATTGGAAAAAATACGAGTATAACAACAATCAGTAAAGACAGACACCTCCTCCATTTCCAGGTAAACTTCCTTGTACAAAAAGTATTAACACAAAATAAACAGATGCTCAATGACCAAATAAATATTGGACACCACACACTACGTAAAATAACCGAAGAAATCACATAAAAATAGGAAAGCCTTTTCCGTCCTTCGCCCTCTCTCTCACTCTCTCAGCCCTCCCATCCCCCCTCCCCACGCTGCTATGTACTTTGCACTTACTGGTAATTCATCTTCGCTCCCCCCCCCCTCCCACCACGTACTTACCACACAAAATTGAAACTCCATCAATACGCTTTCATTTCTCTTAGAGAGTATATAAATAAACAGTTAAATAGAATAAAACATGTATTATGAACCACAGAGAGAGAAAAAAATGGAGATCAAAGAAAAACTAGTGGCAATGTTATCAACACTGCCAAACACAATGTACACTTAGAAGTACGCAAGTAATCAGTGAACAGTGGTGTATGGAACTCTGGTGTGTTAAACATAAAAAATCCACAGTTCTGCAAAGCAGCGTAAAATTAGACCGCAACTGTCAAACTATAACGAAGAAAAGATCTAAAAAGTGTTAGCAGAGGGCATTTTCTAACGTAGGTGAAAAACCAAGCAGAAATTGTCATAAGTAAAAATAAGCAATTTGTCACCGAACTCTTTCTCGATCTCGAAAGCAAATAAAATTGTTAATATCTTTAATTACAGATTAATGATGATGTCTTACTTCAATAAAGCGAAAGTCGTCAGGCAAGAAAAAGATGCGTTTTCTTGGAGTTGTAACGACGGAACAAAATATCCTCAGAATTTGTAAAGCAACTTCGGACATTTTGGTCACACAGATAGCGAAATTATATATGTTTCCACAAAATCTTCCACACCACAAACTGATGACCAAGTTGTGGATCGATTAAATGTTTATTTTCCTTTTCAGAAAGCTTTAGCGATATTTGTCGGGACTGGACAATGGTGTCCCACTTCTGTCTAAATGGTTCACATACTCCCCTTCCCTTCCTCCCACCCAACACACGAGCTAATAATATAACAGAAAAATGTAAAATTAAATCAGTTAGAAATTTAATTTTGTGTACTTACTTGTTCTAAGTACTCATTGTCCCAAAGAATAGGGTAAGGTCTAGAAATAGCAGCTCCAAAGAAAGATGCCTTTATGATTGTTACCTGAATTACTGATATGAGTATTGGTTCTTGAAATTTGTGCCATTACCGATTGTGTTTTCGACTCACACCAGGTGATTTTGCGTGGTACTTGAAGGTATTGACAACATATATAACTTTTATTTTTGTTTCAATTGTTTGGTCATCAGTTTCAACAAACCATTGTTCGATAAATGTTTGTTGCATTTACGAGTAACAATAATTTGGTACTAAAACGTTATTGTAATATTAATTTTGGTATTGTTCTTTCACTGCTTTTTAATAAGTTTGTAAGGTATAACCCCACATTATCCCAAAAATATGTAGCTGAATTCACATTGTCCACAGTGTGACACACTCTCCAAACGAGGAGGCTCCAAATCTTACGATAATGCAAGGATCGTTCGTATATGGACCAGTCGAATGAAAACGAGACAGTGGGAAAAAATAAGAAACCTGTTTATTACTTGAAAAGTAATCGTCATATCTGTTGATACATTTATACCTTCAAGGAAAAATGTTTGTGGTAGCCTACAGGAACACGGTTGTACCCAGGCGTGCTCCTCTTCGTTTGAAGCAAATCGTCGGTCACGAATACTCGTCGACATTCTGCCAACGCTGTTTCCACTATGCTGCTGAAGTTTCGCTGAGAAGCCCTTAACATGTTCCATACAATCCGCTCTCTCCCCAAGCGATTTCTTTATTTTTGGAGCCTTGAAGGAACACATTTGTGGCCTTCGATGTATTTCGAGGAAGAGGTATATGTTTGGTTACAGTGATGGTTCCGTAGTCTAACAACCCGGTTTCCACAGTCCATTAAGTATGACGATAAATAATTGAGCACATAATTATTTTTTGACGTTTCTGTTGAAATCAACAGACGTAGAAATGTATGGTATTACAATCTGGGAACGATAGGAGGTCTATGTCTTGACGACTTTAAGAATAAAACTTTTTCCTGATAACGATGGTTAGTCGAAATATATTCATGAAATCAGTTCTGTCAGTCACGAGATTTTGTTCAGTTATGTAAAAATGTGACTGGATATACTTGTAAATTATTGAAATAAACTCTTTGTGAGATCAACTTCTCGCAAATTTCACTATGAAGATATACAAAACAATTCTTGAATATAAACGTCTTTACAAAGCGTAGAATTTGAGTAAGTACATTTTACATAGTTACAGTGGAGACTAGTCACTGATGTGGCTCCCCACGTCCGATCACCTCCATCACGTACAGAGACTCCCTCCCACTCTCTTTAAAAATCATAAAATAAACAAAGTTGTTACATTTCGACAGTACAAAGAGTTTGTTAGACAACATAGTCTTTATATAGGAAATATTATTCGGAGTAATTTTGTAGTAATATCTCCGAATATTATATAAAGAATGAATGATTAGGTAATCCTAAATACAATTTCTATAATGAATTTTTAACGCTTTGTGTATTGGCCAAAGGAAGTTTATCTGCCGATCTACAAAGGAAACCAAACTGAGTTCAGCGGCTAATTATCGTTTTCAGAGACAAAGCGAAAATGTAAAAAAAGACCTTCTCAATGTATAATAGTGAAAAAGTGATATGATTAATAATCGTCAAACATCATAATGGTTCCAAAAACTTCCATAATGAAAATAAGTTTTGCACTTACGAAGAATCATCCTAGAATATGAGTGGTATCGAACCGATCATTTGACACAGATGTATCATCATCTACTACTGTACAAACGTACAGATTCATTTCAGCTCGCAGCCTCAAACATTTTTTCATGGAGACATTGACGTCTTGTTTCACAGTGGAATAAATGCGTTAACGGATACGGCGATTGCTTTTAAAATAATAAACACTTTACTTACTTTTTTCCCATCTACCTCGTTTTCATTTGGCTGTCCCTTACAGATGGAGTTTCATGACCACGCTGATCAAAACACGTAACTTGGACTTCTTGCTATAATTTTTAACTCATGCTATAATATTTGGTAGCACAGAGAATGTGATTTTTGCCTGTAGCCGCATCAGTTGTGCACAGTGCTTGTTCCTACCTTCTTAATTAATCAGTAAACTGTGTATCGAAGGCTCAGATCACTTGGTCTGTGTGCCAGGCGTCGGGTAGTGTGTGACCCGGTACGACAGAGCAATTGCGGACTCGTTTTGTGAACTAGTGGACCATAAGTGGTTGTAGGAAAATGCTCTTCATAGACATTCTTGTCATACAACTGGAGCAGAAATAGAACGAAATTACATTAGTGATGGAGAGGCATCACGTTGAAAGAGAACGGAACTTTGTATCTTCTTTTGTGGTCGGAGGAATGCTCTCAACGTTCTGAGATACAGAGATGAGTTATCTCAGCCACAATTGTGGCGTTACAGAGGTTTATTTGGCGCAGCGTTCCTCTTCATGGGCGGTAAGACCCATTTTTTCTGGTGGAAGAGCATCTGCTTCTTCTTCTTCTTCTTCTTTGACTTTCCTCACGAGAGGTTAGTTTTTTTATGGTTCCAGTAGTACTCAATCTAAAGCTGTTAAGCCCTCCTCATCCACTGCGCGATCCATATGCGATTCCCAAGACAAAGGCAGCCGTCCCATTTTATTCTATTTGACAAATGAGTTCACCCATGTTTGGTACGCGACTATTCAGACTTGGTATGTAATAAATTCTTCGAGACATCATGGTCACGGACAAATTTATTTATTGTGACACTTTGTTGCGTATCATCTTCAGAAAACTCTATGAGTAAACGAAAATACAAAACTGGTAAACAGAACGTGTTAGGACATATGACAAAGAAAAGACCAAGTAGTAGCAAGAACGAAAATCATGTTGTAAAGTAAGTACATAGAAATTGATGAAAATGCTTACAATAGCAAGCAGTACAAGTGAGATGTACGCGTCAAGCGCAAATTCAAAAAATCTGTTAGAGATGAGACGTCGCTATCCAAATTGTCCTCGGCAGCAACCTTGTGAAAGTGGTAAACACAAGAATGAGCCAGATGATGATATCAGAGACCAAAAACATGAGCTATCGACACAATAACGTTTACAATTTGTGAAATGTACCCGTAAAAATACTCTTCAATGTTATATCAAATTTTGCAAATACCGTAACAAGTCACAAATTTTTACGACCATATTTGAAAAACTCTAAACTTCCATGGCTGTGTCTGCAAGCAATAATAAGTGTTTATTTAACCGTACCACACATTCTTTCTCGTGACTCTTCACATCGCTGAGAGGTGAAGACTAGGTTACAATTACCAGCGAAATATCTGCGGCCCAACCGAGATTCGATCCCGAGACCGCTCGGTTTCCAGGCACGCATTTTACCGCTAGACGACCATGCCCCGCATGTATTACGACAGAGTTTGATAAGTGAGTTTGCGACTATCAAAATATGTGACGTACTTGACCGTTTCCTTTTATTGTGCCGGCCGCTGTCGCCTTGCGGTTCTAGGTGCTATAGTTCCGAACTGCGCTGCTGCTACGGTCGCAGGTTCGAATCCTGCCTCGGTTATGGATGTGTGTGATGTCCTTAGGTTAGTTAGGTTTAATTAATACTAAGTTCTAGGCGACTGATGACCTCAGAAGTTAAGTCGCATAGTGCTCAGAGCCATTTGAACCATTTTGAACAAAATAGACAATATTTCGAGAGTACCCCAAGGGAGTGTTACAGGGCCGCTGCCATTTACAGTTTATATTAATGGCGTAGTGGATAAACTTGGAAGCTCCATGACGCTATTCGCGGACCCTACTGCTGCCATGGGAAGACTGGAACGCCAGAGGACTGGCGAAATGCGGGAAGACCTGCCGAAGATCAGCTAATGATGGACGGTCAGACAGTTTACTCCGAATATAAACAAATTTAGCACATTCTACATAGACAGAAGAAGAGATCCACTGCTGTTAAATTACATTATAGGGAGCTAATCACTGCAAAAAGCAACTACCGTAAATTACCAAGGAGTACCAACGGAGTGACCTTAACTGGAATGGCCGTATAAAACATGCAGTAGGGAAAAAGGATGCCAGGCTAAGATTCATCGGGAGAAACTTTAGGAAATGAAATTTATTGAAGAAAAAATGTGAATGCAAAACACTCAATCGACCAGTTCGTGAGTATTGCTCATTTGCCTGGGACTCTTACCAAACTGGATTGATGGGAGAGGTAGATCAAATCCAACAAAGACCGGCGCGTTTCGTCACGGGATCGATTTTTCGGTGCCAGTGTGCTACGCAGATGCTCAACAAACTACACTGAAGGACGCTACAAGAGAGGCGTTGTGGATCATGGAGAGGTTTAAGGCGGAAATTAGGAGTGATTACGTTCCAAGAAGAGTCAGACAACGTATTACTTCCTCCCACAAAAGTCTCGCGAAATGACCGCGACGAGAAAATTCGAGAAATTGGATGCCATTCGAAGTTTTACCAACAATCGTTTTTCCCACGCGCCATTCGTGAGTGGGACACGGAAGGAGGAAAAGGACAGTGATACGAGAAGCGTCCTCTACCACACAGCGTAAGATGGCTTGCGGAGTATAGATGTAGATGTAAATATAAATGTCGGTGAATAGTGCTGTATATCGGCCGTGGCCTCTCAGCGGGAAAGTTTTAACCAAAGAAATTCTCTGTACTGTCGGTATTGTTTGGTGACAGTATCTAGATGCATAATTTTAAAAAATTGCAGTTTTCTTCTGTGTTGCTGAAACTCTGGACTAGCGAGGAATACGCAGGCTTTGTGCTGGGTGCGGTTCTTCTAAAGCGGCTTACTGAGCTAAAATGTAGCTGTCCATGTTTCACAGATATTCTACTGGATATTTTAAAGACAAAGAACTTGTTCGCTACGAGATGCATACCAGCAGAGCCGAAGGCTCACTCGACAGCTCGAGAGCGGAAGCGGCTGCACGCATGCGCAGTCCGCGCCGGAGCGAGACGGCCCGCACAACCCAGAGCAGAGTGGCTCGTGCTCTCCAGACACGCACTGGGACAGACAAAACTGGCAGGGACTGTCAGATAGCACAGCGGAGGGCGTAGGCGACGAAGCAGTTACAGACTGCGCACAACAGAGCCCTTTCATTTATTATTATTTTAGTCATATACCGACTACAGTGCCGAAACATCATCAAGAGTCAATTGTTATTGGTTTTACGTCTTAAGCTTATTGCAATCAATTAAAGAGGATTTTACACCAGACACGTATTGATTTTTTTATTTTCTATTTACAAAACGTTCTCTGTGTGCATTCTGGAAATACAGTCCGTCTCCTTAGATGCCAGCACGGTAGCTTAGCGTGTCCGGTCAGAGGATAAGCTGCTCTCTGTATAAAAAACAACTGAGTAAATGAATCAACGATGAACTTCAATGGGTGTCACGGGGCATCCACCCCGAACAAACACAGCGAACAATACCGAAAAAAAATAAGATTAAAAAAAAAAAGGCTCAGTGGAAACGTGCTCCCATGCATTGCGCCCGGGTTCGATTCCCGACCAGGTTGCAGATTTTCGCCGCTCGTGGACTGGGTGTTGTGTTGTCCTCTTCATTTCACCCTCAAATACCGGCACGCAAGTTGCCCAATGTGGCGTCGACTGAAATAAGATTTGCACTCGGCGGCCGAACTTCCCCAGATGGGGCCTACCTGCCAGCAAGGCCCAAACGATCATTTCATTTCTGAAAATGTAGATAGATAGGTTTCTACATTTTGGTTGTTTTAGATTAAAAACAGTATTTACGAAGTTGTTGTGCAATTTAGTAAGGTTCCTCTGCATGCCATTGCTTTTTCATTCGTTGTCAGCGGAGGCTGAGATCGAAAGATCGAAAGAAACTTCGTTGTATTGGGTTGCTGCACAAGTTTGTAGAGTTTTTACGTAAGTTTAATAAACACAACAGACACACATAACAGAGACTTCAGTCATTAACAACATACTCTTCTTCAGTATTTACAACAGTCTGCCAATGCTGGTGTAACTTCTCGATTTGCGACTGTAGAAATCACGTCCTTTTGAGACGAAGAACTCGTCCAGCCATGTTCGGGGAGCATTTTCACCCGGAAAGAAAGTACATAAAAGATATCCAGCTCCCGGATACAGCCACCCTCCTCTCATTTGATGTTGAGAACATATTTTCTAATATACCAGTAACTGAACAATAATTAAAGAACAAAATCATAATAAATGCAGTACACTTCTACAGGTACAGATAAAAGAAACAGACAAGATGATGGAGTTAATAACAGAACAGCATTATTTCAAGTTCAGAAACTAGTTCTAGTGAAAGATTGCCAGTGGGATTCCTACTGCCTGGAATCATAGCGAACATAATTCTAAATCATGTGGAATAGTTTCCCCCATGACCCATGGGCTTTGCCGCTGGTGGGGTGGCTTGTGTGTCTCAGTGATACAGATAGACATGCCGTAGCTGTAACCACAGTGGGGTGGGGGGGGGGGGGGGTATCTGTCGAGAGCACAGACAAACGTATAGTTACTGAAGAGAGACAGTAGCCTTTCCAGTAGTTTCAGGGGCAACAGTCTGGATAACTGACTGATTTGGCCCTGTAACGTCAACCAAAAGGGCGTTGCTGTTCTGGTACTGCGAACGGCTAAAAGCAAAGAGAAACTACAACCGTGATTTTTCAAAGGGGTATGCAGCTCTACTGTCCGGTTAAATGATGATTATATCCTCTTCGGTAAAATATTCTTGAGGTAAAATACTATTCCATTCGGATCTCTGGGCTGAGACTACTCAAGAGGATGTTGACATTGTAAGTAGGCTGTTTAGGTTTTTATGTTGGTAACGCCACGTAGCGCTCTGTATGAACATCACTGGCTGTGCTGTGTGCAGTCTGTGGCTGGTTTGCATTGTTGTTTGCTATTGTAGTGTTGGGCAGCTGGATGTTAACAGCGCGTAGCGTTGCGCAGTTGGAGGTGAGCCGCCAGCAGTGGTGGGTGTCCATCAGAGACAGTAAATTTGTAAGACTGGATGTCATGAACTGATATATATATATATATATATATATACAATGACTTTTGAACACTATTAAGGTAAATACATTGGTTGTTCTTTATCAAAATCATTCATTTGCTAAGTATGCCTATCAGTAGTTAGGGACTTCAGTAGTTAGAATCTTTTAAGTAGCTGGCAGTATTGGCGCTCGCTGTATTGCAGTAGTTTGAGTAACGAAGATTTTTGTGAGGTAAGTGATTCATGAAAGGTATAGGTTATTGTTAGTCAGGGCCATTCTTTTGTGGGGATTATTGAAAGTCAGATTGCGTTGCGCTAAAAATATTGTGTGTCAGTTTAGTGTTGATCAGAATAAGTAAAGAGCGAAATGTCTGAGTACATTCAAATAACGTAAGGGGTTTACCAACACAGTAATTCAATAATTTTTCTGAGGGGACGTTTTAACATCAGGAGAAACAATAATGTGTGTGAAATATTACGGGACTTAACTGCTAAGGTCATCAGTCCCTGAGCTTACACACTATTTAACCTAAATTATCCTAAGGACAAACACACACAACCATGCCCGAGGGAGGACTCGAACTTCCGCCGGGATCAGCCGTACAGTCCATGACTGCAGCAGGAGAAACAAAACTGGCGTTATACGGATCGACAAGTGGAATGTTAGATTCATTAACCTATCAGGTAGATCAGAAAATTTAAAAAGCGAAACGAAAAACTTAAAGTTGGATACAGTGGGGGCCAGCACGGTTAGCTGTGTCGTCTAACGCACTACTTTCCTGGCTGGAAGGCGTGCCGGTCCCCGGCACGAATCCGGTCGGTGGATTAGTGTCGAGATCCGGTTGCCGACCAGTCTGTGGATGGTTTTTAAGGCGGTTTTCCATCTGCCTCGGCGAATGTGGGCTGGTTCCCTTATTCTGCCTCAGATACACTATGTCAGCGATTGCTGCGCAAACACTTTCTGCAAGTACGCATACACCATAATTACTCTACCACGCAAACATTGGGGTTACACCAGTCTCGTGTGAGACGTTCCAGGTGGAGGGGGGGCGGGGGAGGGAGGAGGGGGATCCACTGGGGGACGAACCGCATAATAACCCTGGGTTCGGTGTGGGGCGGCGGTGGTGTGAGTGGACTGCTGTGCCCTGTTGTGGGGTTGTGTACCACTGCGGGCTGCGGCGGGGACGAAGCCTCTCCGTCGTTTCTAGGCCCCCACTTCCACATAATACAATACAATATATACAGAGGGAATTAGTGAAGTCCAGTGGCAGCAGGAACAGGACTTCTGGTCAGGTGAATATAGGGTTATAAAGAAAAATTCAAATAGTGTTTATGCAGGAATAGGTTTAATAATGAATTTAAAAATAGGAATGCGGGTAATCTACTACGAACAGCATAGTGAACGCATTATCGTAACCAAGGTACACATGAAGCCAACACCCACCATAGTAGTACACGTTTATATGCCATCTAGCAATGCAGGTGGTGAAGAGATTGGAGATATGTATGATCAGATAAAAGAAATTATTCTGATAACTAGGGGAAACGAAAATTTAATTGTGATGGTGGACTGGAATTCGATGGTAGAAAAAGGAAGAGAAAGAAAATTGTAGGTGAATATGGGCTGCGGTAAATGAATGAAAGAGGAAGGCACCTGGTAGAAATTTGCACACAGTGTAGATTAATCATCGCAAACACATGGTTTAAGAATCATGAAAGAAGGTTGTATACGTGGAAGAGACCTGGAGACACCGGAAGGTTTCAGATTAATTATATAATTGTACAACTGAGATTTGGGAACCAGATTTTAAATTGTAAGACATTTGTGTGGACAGATGTGAATTCTGTACACTATTTGTTGGTTATGAACTGTAGATTAAAACTAAGGAAATTGAAAAATTGTCGGAAGTTAAGGAGATGGGACCTGGATAAGATGAGATAACCAGAGGCTGTTGAGAGTTTTAGAGGGAGCTACGACTGACAAGAACAGGGGAAAGGAATACAGTGAAAGACGAATGGGTAGCTTTGAGAGATGAAATAGTGAAGGCAGCAGAGGATCACACAGATAAAAAGACAAGGCCGAGTGAAAGCCCTTGGATAACACAGGAGATATTGAATTTAAGTGATGAAAGGAGAAAATATAAAACTGCAACAAATAAAGCAGACGAAAGGTAATACAAACATCTAAAACATCAGAATGACTGGATGCGCAAAATGGCTAACTAGCTACAGGAAAACAGAAAAGAGAAGCAGTTGTATATAAGTATCAAGACCTCAGATGGTAAATAGTCCTAAGCAAGGAAGGGAAAGCTAAAAGGTGGGAAGAGTATATATAGGGTTTGTACAAGGGAAAGGGAAGTATTATAGAAATGGAAGAGGATGTAGATGAAGAGAAGATTTTAACACAGCACTGAAAGACGTAAGTCGAAACAAGGCCCAGGGATAGCCTTGGAAGGGCCAGCCATGACAAAACTATTTCATCTGCTGTGCAGGATACATAAAACAGGCGAAATACCCTCGAACTTCAAGAAGAATCTAGTAATTCAAGTCCAAAGAAAACAGGCGCTGACAGATGTGAATATTACCGAATTATCAGTTTAATGGTTCGTTGCAGAATAGTAACACGAATTCTTTACAGAAGAATGGAAAAACAGTAGCAGCCTACCTCGAGGAAGAGCAGTTTGGAGACATGTAGGAACACGCGAGGCAATACTGACCTTACGATTTATCTTAGAAGACAGGTTACAGAAAGGGAAACTAACGTTTATAACATTTGTAGACTTAAAAAACACTTTTGACAGTGTTGACTGGAACATCCTCTTTGAAATTCTGAAGGTAGCAGGGTAAAATACAGGAAGCGAGAGGCTATTTACAACTTGTCCAGAAACCACACGGTAGTTAAAAGAGAAGAGGGACATGAATGGGAAGCAGTGCTTGAGAAAGGAATGAGACAGGCTTGAGGCCTGTCCTCGACATTATTCAATATGTAGATTGAGCAAGCAGTAAAAGAAACCAAAGCAAAATTTGGAGTAGGAACTAAAATTTACGGGGAAGAAAGTGCCGATGCCACTGTAATTCTGTCAGAGACAGCAAAGGACTTGGAAGAGCAGGTGAACGGAATGGACAACGTCTTGAAAGGTGGGTATAAGACGAACATCAACAAAAGTACTACAAGGATAGTGGAATGTAATCAGGTGACGCTGAGGGAATTAGATTAGGAAACGAGACACTTAAAGCGGTAGATCTGTTTTGCTATTTGTACAGTTAAATAACTGATGATGGCCGAAGTAGAGTGGATATAAAATGTAGAGTGGCAATGGCAAAAAGGCCTTTGAGATCAAGAGGAATTTGTTAACGTCGGTTATAGACTAAAGTGTTAGGAAGTCTTTTCTGAAAGTATTTGTATGAAGTGTAGCCATGTACGGAAGACAAAGATAGAGGATACACAGTTTGGACAAGTAGAGAATAGAGGCTTTTGAAATGTGGTGCTATAGAAGAATGCTGAGGATTAGACTGGTAGATTACGTGACTGATGAGGTGAATAGAATTGGGGAGAAAGAAATTTGTAACAGAAATCGACTAAAAGATGGGATCGGCAGATGGGACACGTTCTGAGACGTCAAGGGATCACCGATTTTTTATTAGAGGGAAGTTTGTGGAAGGAAGGAGTAAAAATCGTAGAGGGAGACCAAGAGATGAATACAGAAAGCAGATTCACGAAGATGTTATTTGGAAATGAAGAGACTTGCACAGGATGGAGTAGCATGGACAGCTACATCAAATCAGTCTTAGGACTGAAAACCACAACGACAAAAACGTAGAATAGATCAAATTTAACAAAATAATGCCATATAGGTACGATATCCTGTACTTGATTAGATATGTGGATGATATCTTGTGCCAAATAGAAGAAACAAGCTGAAAACCTTACCAGTTACATGGATACATAAATTCTGTTCGTAATGAAATACGTTTTCCATTAGAGAAAGAGCAAAATAGACAGTTAAATTTCTTGGACATAACCATGAAGATTCAGAACAAGCAAGACACATTTGACATACACCAAGAACAGACAACAAGAGACAGAATATTATACACCATTACCAATATTGGTAAATTGAGAAAGGAGGTAGGTGAAGGACCTCCACACCGATGAAATCTATTTTCTGAAGATGCCTTGAGACACTTAAACTGCACTGAAGGAGGAATACGCATAAAGTGATGTGAACTACTTCACGTTTGCTGATGACGTAGTGTTGTTTGCTTCGGGCCAAGAAGACTTTCAACAGTGGAAGCAGGTGTTATTATTAGCTCTAGCAGCCTGACTATTTCTATGGTATATTCGTGTAGAGAAAATATGACAACAGGAGTAAAGAGTAGATACAGCAAGACCAAATAAATGTACAATCAATATGCTAGTAGTACAACAGTTGACATCCTTGTGTACTTAGGACAACTGAAAATAACAACTTTAGAAAGATAAACAGGGTGGTAGAAATGGCTTTAACTTCATTTAGGAAACTGTCTGCTATATTCAAAGGTTAATTCCCAATTTATATTAAATGAAAACTGCACAATCACTATAAACTTCCAGTACTAACATACTGGACGTTAAATACACTAGTCTGCTTAATGTCAGATGACTGAAAATAAATATGTTCCTTTAATAATCTTTTCTACGTTGATTTCAAAACTGTTCTTAGTTTTGCTCTATGACGCGTAGTATTTTTATAAATGGAATAAAGTTTGTTTTATGCTTTGTTGTAGAAATTTTGTTATGACTCCAAGCTGCAAACATAAAAATTCACTTTTTTTACGTGGGTGAATCAGAAAGGTCACAATTCGTTGTAATTGACGGAAAGTCATCGAGTAAAACATAAATGATTTCTGGCGTTCCCCAAGGTAGTGTTATAGGCCGTTTGCTGTTCCTTATCTATATAAACGATTTGGGAGACAATCTAAGCAGCCGTCTTAGGTTGTTTGCGGATGATGCTGTCGTTTATCTACTAATAAAGTCATCAGAAGGTGAAAACAAATTGCAAAGCTATTTAAAAAAGATATCTGAATGGTGCGAAAATTGGCAGTTGACCCTAAATAACGAAAAGGAATCCGTTAAGCTTACGTTAGACGATAAATCAGTCAAATCTAAAAGCCGTAAATTCAACTAAATACCTATGAATTACAATTACGAACAATGGAACACATAGTAATTGTTGTGGGGAAGGTTAACCACAGACTGCGTTTTATACGCAGGACACTTAGAAAATATGACACATCCACTAAGAAGACTGCCTACACTATGCTTGTCCGTCCTCTTTTAGAATACTGCTGCGCGGTATGGGATCCTTACCAGATAGGACTGACGGAGTACATCGAAAAAGTTCAAAGAAGGGCAGCACGTTTTGTATTATCGCGAAATATGGGAGAGAACGTTACTGAAATGATACAGGATTTGGGCTGGAGATGATTAAAGGAAAGGCTTTTTCGTTGCTACGGAATCTTCTCACGAAATTCCGATCACCAACTTTCTCCTCCGAATGCTAAAATATTTTGTTAACACCGACCTACATAGGGAGAAACGATCACCACGATAAAATAAGCTCGTACAGAAAGATACAGGTGTTCGTTCTTTCCGTGCGCAATACGAGATTTGAATAATAGAGAGTGAATTAAGGCACAAGGCAATTAAAGGCATTAGCTCCCACTTCGCATCGATTTATATCAGTGACGCAAGTTGAAAATTTGTGCTGCACCGGAACTTGAGCCTGGGTGTCCCACTTACCAGGTGGATGCACTGACCTCTACGCCTTTAGTGGAAATGCACACCAAGCTCGAACTTTTACGGGAATTGGTGAAATGCCGCGAGTAACGAACATAATTTGCAAGCGACACTACTTCAGCAGTGTGTGAATAAGATGACAATTTGGGTCTGACGAGAGGCGTGCCAGGGCATTTCGTGCAGTCGAGATGACCATTGTGTGCGGATGGCTCATCGTTCAGAGTCTCTGCCCAGTAAGCAGCCGACCTGGGTTCGAACCTCGGTCCGGCACGATTTTTCAGCTTCCCTGTTGTTTAAATCAACTCCCATTCGCCGCCAATATCTATAATTGCTTTATGTCTTAATAATTTTAAAAATATTGATGGGGACTGAAATTATATTTAGATATTTGTGCTTTAATTAATTAAATTTTTGAAATGTGAAATCTTTTTTGTGAAAAATCCTCATGTTATGGAATTAATGTAAAGTAATTTACAGAATTAGAATTACATATTGATTCTGGAGCATGTACTTCTGAGATATCATCTGTCAAAAATTTTAAAAGAATGCAGGCTTGTGTTAACCAAGTGTATCACTTCGCTTCCAAAACAAGTGCAATAGACTGCAGCTGTCGTCCTCTTTTCAAAATCGTCATAGTTTAAATATACAAATTGAGAGGGCACTGTCAGTTTGAAAATTAAATCGTTGGTATACACCGAATATATTTATGGATAATAATCAGTTACGAATGGTGTATCTTTGTAGTACTGATGTTTAATCAGCGAATGAAACAATAATTTTGAATTGTCAGAAGAGCTAGTCATTTAACCAAACTTCCCCTCCCCCCCCCCCCCCCCCACTTCTACTTTCATTCCGTGAAATGCGAAATCGGTAGTGCATTTAATTGAATAAAGCATAATATTGCAGATAAGGGTGGGAAAGCTGCCTCGGAAGTCTTGGGACGGTAAAAAGGACACCAGTTTTGACCGTTAAGCGGAGGGATATCCGAAGTCCCGACAACCTGGCGCCAAGGGTGCCAAACACTGTGTGGCCATGTTTCCTGTCCAGGAGATGCTCGCCCAGAGCTTGGGCAAAGAAGACCCGAGGGTGGTTCTTTACTGGTCATGCTGACTGAGTAGGCATCGAGTGCCAGGTGGTTGGGGATCTTCTCAATGGAAAAACTTGAATAGCGAGGCTATAAGCCGCCAGTATCCCGTTGGTCAGCTCTCACTACTCAGTGCTCAATCTCGATGCAGTTACGCAGCTGTCCTCGGTCCATCCACGTCACTGCTGCCACGTTGACATGCAAACAGCATTCCATGTGGTGAGCTCGTCTTGCCATTACTCTCTCTTGCTGCATACTTCATTGTTTCCACTCTGGTTAGGCTCTTGATAAAGTGGTCCCTGCAGCTAGGTGCAGTAGAGAAATGTGCTGTATCTAAGTTTCCTGTATAATGTGCTTCCGTGTGAGTGCTTCATTGTATTGTTTCATTTAATTTGAATGCACCCTTTGTCCACAGGTAGGCGCTAACTTAAATATATTTGAACACGGTTCTGGTAGGCCATTGACCTGCTCCTTCACAAACTCCTTGTATTTGTTTTTCACTGACGAATATATCGCTTTATAGTGGTAAGTACCGACGGAAGGAAGGAGATCTCTTTATGCTTTCCGTACACTGTAAATGGGAAATCTACTATTAACAAAATTATAGGATATTAACCTCTGTTGAAGGAAGTTAAAGAAGTCCACATAGCATATGCAAAGGGTAAACTATTTAAACATTTTTGCTAGGTGACTGTTAACAGCAGTTAAGTAATTCATGAAATGCGTACTTGATCATTAGCTGTTTTATTGAAAACTAAAACATCAACCGGTTTCGGTCTTAGACCATCGTCGACGGATATAAGATTAAAAGCAGTCCAGGTAAATACAGCCTTCATGTCATTATCTGAGAGTGGTTACATATCAGATGTTATAATATGTAATAAATTCCAGTACAGTAATTTCTACACAGGAATTACTGTGCAGACCTCACTGTACTGGAATTTATTACATATTGTAACATCTGATATGTATCCACTGTCAAACAATGTCGGGAAGGCTGTTTTTACTTGAACTGCTTTTAACCTGATATCCGTTGATGATGGTTAAGGCCTAAACTCATTGATGTTTAAGGTTTTCAGTGAAACAGCTATGGTCAAATATGCATTTCATAAATTATTTACTCATTATTGTTGTGTGTGATTTAGTTTCACATGCGTGTCAACATCTCCCTGAAATACTTCTTTCCCTGTCAATTCCATATAAGCAGTGGAAAGACGAATGTTGGGCCTAACAAGATAGAACTGAACAAGAAACAAGTGAATTGGTGACGTCAGAGTGGCTGTTACGAAACTGTAATGGATATGGTGGGGGATGCACTAGAGAGCTCTGTGTTGGATTCCTCGTGATGAGGAAAAATCTGGAAGAAACAGGAAAAAATTGTGTCGGAAGAGATAAAGACCGTATGGAGAATACTAGGAGAGTTCTATATCCTGCAGTGGATGATAATGGTTGATGATGATAACTAGCTGATGATGATAACTGCCTGATGATGATAACTGGCTGACGATGATAACTGGCTGATGATGATAAATGGCTGATGATGATAAATGGCTGATGATGATGATGTCAAACGATTACAAATTGATATCGGATTGTTCGTGCGAGCAGTAACGGAACTATAACGCCGCAGGGGCTAAAAACGCATTTCACATTATGCCTAACGCAGCGCTGATGTTTTCGTTGTAAATCGTAACCTTTCGGCTGACCTGACGGTTGACCTACATTGCCATACTTCATTGTGGTAATATTATTTAGCCACAAATAATTTTTTTAGCAGTTTAACATATCGCTTTGAGTTAAACAAGTTCCGCGAAATTGGAATATACTGATGGTAAAAGGATGGATACGTATGCTGGAAGTATATAGAAGGACGATGGTAAACGTAAAACAAAATAATTTGTGCCTCGAGGTCGAATCATTTCATTGGCGCCTGCACTGTATGTTAATGTTTCCATCGCTGCCTCTGTCATTTTCTGCACCTCTGATAATATTGATTCTCACATCGGATCACCCGTATACATATTTAATGACCCACGAGAAACTGGAATTGAATGAACATGAATCCAAAACACAGGCCCTTCGCCTTACGAATCAAAAATGTAGGAAATAGCAGACTCACTCTAAATTCTGGTATCGTTCAGAACAGGAGAAAATATCATTATCGTGAACTCACGCTGTTAGTGAATTCTGAGGACCGCTAAGCCGAAGTTGTGAAGACCTCTAGTAATCACCAATACAGGCACCTATCTCAGGTGGAAAAGTGTCTTTGGAGGCGCTCCAGTGCTGATACGGTAAGATTTTGAACAAAATCAAAATTCTTTTAAAAGGATGCTAAACATCTTAATTTTAATATCGTGAAATATTAGTTGGCCTGCCGTCCTTAGCTGTATGTACTGTGTTGATAATTATTACTTTACATCCGTATAATCACAGCTGAATAAAACAAATCTGTCTTGCCATACACTTTTCTCCTTTACTATTTGCAGAGCATCTTCAGTAGTTTCAGACTATTTTCTTTCACATTTTGGACATATTATTGAGGCTATCAACAGTTCTGGCACTTATTTCTACTCGCAAATTCCATAGCTGCTGGTCCTCATGTGCACTTTTTACGGTTTTACAGATGTTCCTCTTCTGCTTACTGCCATACAAAATTTCTTTTTCACGGTGCTAGGAAATAAAATGAAAGTTTGCTTACTTGATGATGTGTTTTGGATGGTGTTAGCAACTCTTGAATGTTATTACTAACTGTTGAATGTGTGTTTGTGATGTCAGAGATCTATCCCTGTGTGTGTATCTGTGTGTGTGTGTGTGTGTGTGTGTGTGTGTGTGTGTGTGTGTGTGTTCATTTTAACATACTGGTATGTATGCGAGAATTTTTTAATTACTTTTTCATTTCTTTTCTTAAGATTAACAGAGAGTTTGTGTTGAGGTGCGTCTGGTTATTTATCAAATGTTTGTTCTCTGCTACGGGTTTCTTGATATAGTAGTGTTCATGTATTGGTATAATGCATTTGTTGTAGTTGTTTCAGCTAATGATTTTCATATCTTGTTCTAAGTTGGTAGGATGATGGTTATGGCGTTTTAAGTGTTCTGAAAATGTATAATGATTTGTTTCGTAATTATGATTCCTGATGTGTTTTTTTGCTCCGTGTTTTAAAATTACTTCATGGCATGTCTATGTACACTGCATCACTATTTTGACGTTCAAGTTGGTATATTCCCGATCCAAGGAATTTGTCTTGATTGTTGGTTGGCTTAAGTTTGTTTGCAGACTATGGACGGCAAATCATCTTGAGAGAATCAGCAACTGTGTCGATATTTAAAATAAATCTCGTTTATTCTTCTGGATCAGTTGCATAGTTTTAATTACGTGACCTGTTTCGATCACCCTGGATCATCTTCACGTCTAAGTAGGTGCGTTAGCAACACATCTTGTCTGTTCAGACATTCATGTAAGAGTAATCCGATATGAGGTACTGAACAGACAAGACGGATTGCTCATGTAACAACGTAGATCTAAAGATGATCCGAAGTGAACGGAACAGGTCACGTAATTAAAAATGTACAACTGAGACTGACTAGTAAATGAGATTTGATTATTTGAAGACTTGAGCAATTTTATGTGCTGTAGGGAGGCCCTGCTTCTCTAGTACGGTACTGTGTTTGTTAATTTATGCGATCAGACAGATTTAAAGTAATAATTATAAACATAATATTTTAGCTTTAGAAACGTTTACGAGGTAATTCTGGGCACGTAAAGATATATTCACGCTTGCTTGTTTAAAGGGATATTGCTTCGAGCTATACAGTACATCCCATACACCGCACTACAGTGCAGTATTTCTAGCCATAGCAGGACAATGTAGCGATTGAGGAACAGTGACTCAAACTGAGCGGGTGTCAAAGTAGTGCAGTGCGAGCACTAGGAAGTGTAGATACCAGGACAAATGGAGATTTGGGTCGCTCCTGGATTTGTGCTCGGATAGCCGAAGTGATCAAGGCGAACCCTGGCGACAAGCGGGAAATCAGGGTTCGAGTCCTGATCCGGTACAAATTTTCATTTGTTCTGAAATTTTCTACGGCTGATTCGGAACCAAAGCCCGATTTGCTATTTATTTTGTAATTGAAATGCGTTTGTCGATTGCCTGTACAGTATCTGCTCCTTAGGACATGTACACAACACAGGCTTTGCACTACAGTACAGTCAATTTCAAATGGTTGCTGCAGCACTTAACTATAACTTGACTTTGAGTCGCCTTCATATCATTTGTACTTGGACGTGTTTAAGTTTTCAAAAGAGATCGCTACAGCTTTCATCAGTTTTCAAATTACCAATGCTCAGTGTATAATGGTTAGTTTGGAAGGGGAAAGCAAACTCGCGGCGACTGTCCTGACCACTAACGTCTCCTGGTTACACCCTACGGTGATTATTATCTTTGTGGGTACACAGAAATGGTTTGTAACCTATAACAGCAACGCCAGAAGGATTAGAAAATGCAGCACTTCAGAGGCATACTCAGGAACAATACGGCGGACGCTCAATGAATTCAACTACCATCTGCAGAGAGCACATTGAACACCTATAAATTTTCGCGCCACATATTTTCAAATTCGCTTACAAGTTAGTTTTTGACATATGGAAGTATGAAGTTGAGACCTCGTTTTCAATCCTCCTGTAGTATTCTGTGTCCCCACCAAGAGATCACTAAAACCAAAAAGAACCTTATCAATCGCCTTCGTATGTGATATCGAAAGATGTACCGATAAGAGTAAGGTCTCCGTACGAAAAGTCTCAGTGCAATCGTTTGCTTGAAAGACATTCCGAAACCAGTGCGTAATTTACTTTTCTTAGGAAACGTAAGGAGCCTTCTTTATTATAACTACTCGCAGTCATTACATTTAATTAGCTTACTAACGAGAAAATTCAAGGCTTTTACCCGGAGGTTACTTTCGTTATATAATCTGGGGCACAGAATAAAACGCGGAAGCTACAAAGATTAGAAGAGAGATATGAAGTGCAGAGCTTTTACAGCCAGCAGCCATTTCGTTCCACCTCGCTTACTCGCCTCGTCTAGCTCTATTTCTCAGGTCTAGAGCAGCGTACGCACCGCCACATTAAGCAGCGCGTGCTCTGTACCGTTGTGCAAGGCGTCACACTTCCGCCGTTTCCTTGGTACGCAGTCTGTCTAATTGTACATGCATCTCTCACACTTTCCTACCACGACCTGGACGACTTCTCTCTCCCTCTACGCCTCACCTGCTACCCACCATTCCGTAACATGCACTCCGTGACTCTTATGTTTTTTTTTTTTTTTTTTTTTTCTGCTGTTCATGCTACTACTGGACGCTCAAGCACTAACTGGGCTTGGCAGAAAATCCTAAGAAATTTTGATCTTATGTCAAAGCGGTAGGTAGATCAAAACAAAATGTCCAGACACTCTATGACCAAAATGGTACTGAAACAGAGCATGACAGACTAAAGGCCGAAACACTAAATGTCTTTTTCCAAAGCTGTTTCACAGAGGTAGACTGCACTGTAGTTCCTTCTCTAGATTGTCGCACAGATGACAGAATGGTAGATATCGAAATAGATGACAGAGGGATAGAAAAACAATTAAAATCGCTCAAAAGCGGAAAGGCCGCTGGACTGATGGGATAGCAGTTCGATTTTACACAGAGTACGCGAAGGAACTTGCCCCCCTTCTTGCAGCGGTGTACTGTAGGTCTCTAGAAGAGCGTAGCGTTCCAAAGGATTGGAAAAGGACACAGGTCATCCCCGTTTTCAAGAAGGGACGTCGAACAGATGTGCAGAACTATAGACCTATATCTCTAACGTCCATCAGTTGTAGAATTTTGGAACACGTAAAACGTAAAACGTGAAGAGATAGAGAAGATCCAACGGAGAGCAGCGCGCTTAGTTACAGGATCATTTAGTAATCGCGAAAGCGTTACGGAGATGATAGGTAAACTCCAGTGGAAGACTCTGCCAGAGAGACGCTCAGTAGCTCGGTACGGAATTTTGTTGAAGTTTCGAGAACATACCTTCATCGAGGAGTCAAGCAGTATCTTGCTCCCTCCTACGTATATCTCGCGAGGACACCATGAGGATAAAATTAGAGAGATTAGAGGCCACACAGAGGCATACCGACAACCTTTCTTTCCCCGAACAATACGAGACTGGAATAGAAGGTAGAACCGATAGAGGTACTCAAAGTACCCCCCCCCCCCCCCCCTCTACACACCGTCAGCTGGCTTAGAGAGTGTGGATATAGATGTAGAAAATATAATTTAAAACCTAAATTAGGCGACAATGCATGCAACAAACTGCTCCTCGGTGATATCCTCGTGAATATTTTTTACCACTATTGCGAAAGTTCAACGTCCTAGACGCAGAAGACGCCTTAAGCTTTTTGACGGCTACTGTGTAACGTATATACACTGGTAAGCCAAAACATTATGACCATTGCCAACCGTGGCGTTGGATGCCGCATAGTGGCGCTGGGAGCTCGTGCGGCGGTAACAAAAATATGTAAGCTGAGCACGCGGTATAGCCTAGCGAAGATATGGGCTATAAATGGGGACATTCATCGAGATAGTGTTGAGAAACAACCGAATTCGCTAAAACTGAACGTAGCTCCAGTGTTCGATGGAATCCCTGTTAGATTCTGTACCCAATTTGCGCTTGAGTTTACCATACGTTAACTATAATCTGTCGTACATCTCGCTAACAGAAAGCCTAGTTGTTGGAAGAAAACAAAGGTCAACCAGTCTATAAGTAGGGTACCAGAAGTGGTCCAAAAAACTACGGTCCAGTATACTTGGCATCGATCTGTTGTGGAATCTTAGAATATAATTTGAGCTCAAACAAAAATGAGATATTTCGACCACAATTACCTCCTCTACCATAGATTTCGAAAACAAGCGCAACTCGCACTTCTCTCATGACGTACTGAGTGCTTTGGATCAAGGCAGTCAGGTAGACACATAATTTATTAATTTTCAAAATTAATTTGACTCAGTACCACATCCACGGTTATTACCAAAAGTACGATAATATGGTATCAAGTGAAATTTATGGTTGTGAGGATTTCTTGGTAGGGAGAAAGCAGGACGCTATCTTGGATGGAGAGTGATGAAGAAGTGTAGAAATAACTTCACGTGTGACCCAGGGACGTGTGTTGGAAACCTTGCTGTTCGTGCTGTATATTAATGACCTTTCGGATAATATTAATAGGAAGCTCGGAAGTTTTGCAGATGAAGCAGTTATCTGTAATGAAGTAATGTCTGAAACAAGATCCATAAATATTCAGTCAGATCTCGTTAAGATTTCAAAGGGGTTCAAAGATTGGAAACTTGCCTTAAATGTTCAAAAATGTGTAATTGTGCACCTTATAATGAACCTGTACCATGGGGACTTCTGTTCAGTAGCAGATGACTATACATCACTCATTTGATGAACCCTTCGATACTATTCGTTTTTAAGTTTCTTCGACCACTATATATTTTATATTCATAAAGTGTACTCCCGGGATCATGTGTTGTTTGGAAACCTTTACCTCAAATTTGTTTTCTCTTTTTATCTTTTTTCTGTAACATTTTGGAAACCTGTTTTTTTTTGTTTTTTTTTTAATTTGTGAAAGTCCTGTATTATCAAAGCTGTTTCTTTCGGCAGTAAACGTCAGATATTTTTGCACTTAACATCATTTAGACACCGAAACTTCATCACAGAACTATGTACAAGAATATATAATTGTTTTACATCTGTAAATTTTATGAAATGAATGCTAGTCTCTTCATAAATGTTAACACTGGCGTGTAGTAAACATGCATCGTTGTTGCTTCGCACCAACAATTTGTGATATCTTTGTTTAGTGGAGTAGAAAGAGGTTCTTAGCTGTGTGGTGGTGGTGGATGGACATGAAAAGAAAGGACTGTAAGATGCATTTATGTAAAATATAGCAAAGCTTTTTCTTGTGAGCTGGAAAGGAACAAAGTCTTATGTAAACGAAAATATTAACTTCGTGATGAGAAGAAATTAAAATTTGTCAATCTTGTAACCAGTGTTTATTTTGAAAGTGACCTTTTACAACAAGATTATTGTACGATAACAGGGAGATGTGGCTGCATGGTTAGGCGGAATTATACTTCGATAAATTAATTTGAACACAGTAATATATCTTTCAAAGCTCCCAAGCACTGGGCCCCAGAAACAATCCTATCCCTTTGAACTTTTGGACAGCTAGTTGAGCTACAACCAAGATGAGTACATTCATAGTTTTTCTTGAGTTCTGCTATAGTAAATATTGCAACAGTTTTCAATCTACAGTTCCACCACCCAGTGTTAATTGATGACTTTGTCATGGAAATTTGGAAATTTGTGGTAAGGTGTTATGGGACCAAACTGCTAAGGTCATCGGTCCCTAAGCTTACCTACTACTTAATCTAACTTAAACACTAACTTGTGCTAAGGACAACACACACACACACACACACACACACACACACACACACACACACACACACACACACATGCCCGATGGAGGACTGGAACCTCCGACTGGGGGAGCCGCGCGGACCGTGACAAGGCGCCCTAGACTGCGCGGCTACTCAGCGCGGCACTTTTTCATGTGTGACAGTGAAGACGAGGAAGTGCTAGTCTAAAATTGACATTCATCATTTTATAATGTATTTTATAATGTATACATTGTTTCAACCGAGGAGGATGGGCTGTTTAAAACTTCATAAAAAGAAGAAAACACGTAATATCCTGAGACTATAGTATCAGTGAGTCACGGTTGGAATCTGTCAACTCATACAAATACCTGGCTGTAACACTTTGTAGGGATGTGAAATGGAGTGGTCAGTCGTGGGGAAACCTGATTGCAGACTTCGGCTTATTGGCAGAATACTAGGGAAATGCAATCAGTTTACAAAGGAGATTGTTTATAAATCACTCGTGTGACGCATCCTAGCATATTGTTCGAGTGCTTAGGACCCTTACCAAATAGTTTACAGAGAAGGGCAGCACGGATTGTCACAAGTTAGTTGGAACTGCGGGAGAGTGTCACAGAGTCATAGACATGGTGAAAGAACTTAACTGGCAGACACTTGCAGATAGACATAAACTACCCCGAGAAAGTCTACTTACAAAATTTCAAGAACAGGCTTTAAATTAAGAGTTCAAAAATATACTACAACCCTCTACATACCGCTCCTGTGAGGACAATATTAGATTGATTATAGCACGCACAGGGGCATTTAAACAATGATTCTTCTTTCATTCCCTGCTTGAATGGGACGCGAGAAGACTAATAACTGGTACAATTGGTCGTACTCTGGACTGCAAACGTATGACACAGTTAACGCAAGACAAAGACTCAAGAATGGAGCAGCTTCGAACGACCATTATTGGGAAGGCTTTCAATTAATCAATCTATTAGATTTTATAATAACACTCGATAGAGGTACTTTCACCTAAAATAGCAATATTTTAATGATGAAGTTGCCCTATCCAGTCAAAGCCGTAAATTTAGCTTTTATTCGAACACTGTAACTTAAGTTATTCGTTGAAATTTAAGTGGGCGATCCTCTTTGTTAGACCTATAGCTGGGTTGGAGGAGTGTATATTAATGAGTTAAAGTAGTGTGGCCACTTGCACAATAGCGTGTTGGTCCGCTCTGGATTGCAATACATTAGAAATTCTGCGTGACATGGATTCGACAAGTCTTTGGAAGGTTTTAGGAGGTATGGCACCAGATGTTTAAGCACAGGTCACGCAATTCCCGTTAAGCAACAGGCCAGTGGTTTGTGGACACTGAACTGACGCCCGATAGTGTTCCCGCTGTGTTCCATAAGGTCCGTATCAGTCAAATTTTGTGGTCAATATAGCACGTGAGCTCAGTATCACTCTCTTCAAAGCACTATAGCACGATTTAATTAATATTCTCTTAGTCTACCGCTGTCATTGCTTCTCCGGTTACTGCCAGGAGTCAAAGCATAATGCTGCCTCCACCGGACTGCGTTCGTCGCGTGGTGCATGTTACGCCTGGAAGACAACGTTTTCAGAAAAGACCACCGACCTGATGTAACAAGAAACGTGATTCATCTGACCGGGCGATATGTTTCCATCGATCCACGGTCCAGTCCCGATGATACCGTGCCCACTGCAATCGTTACTGACGATGTAGCTGGATCAGCATTAGAACACGTAACAGTCGTTTGCTGCTGAGCCTCATGTTCTACAATGTGTGCTGAACAGTGTGTTCCGAAACACTTGTGCCTGAACCAACACTGTAGTTTGTCGTCAGATCAGCTACAGATTGCCGCCTACCCTGCTTCATAGAAGCCGCCGATCGTCGCCTTCTGTAATGAGACATGGAAGTCCAATACCTCGTAGCCTGTTCGTGATTTTACTATCCTCGAAATACTTCCGTACAAGTAGACGACAGTAGTATGCTAACAGCTGACCAGCTACGCCGTTTCGCAGATGCTCGTTCCCGGGTGCCTGGCTACAGTGATCTGTCTTTTGACAAAGTCGCTTAGGTCAGAGGCTTTCCACATTTTCAGCCAGTATTGTTGCTAGAATGATTCCACATTCGTCTCTGCTCCACTTATGTACTTACCTTACAGCGTCACGTGCCCACACCACAATCAGACGGCATTCAATCTGACGGTGGGGGCGGTCAGAACATGTATGCTTGGCAATGTGTGTGTGGGTGGGTGTGTGTGTGTGTGAAATTCTTATGAAAGCCAACATATTGCGTGATTAAGCTGTCCCTTCCTACGTCTTATGTAACCTACAACGTCTTCATATCCTCTCTATCGCTAAGCACGAACTATTAGTCCTACAATAAAAATGAGCAAGATCTTTTTGTAAGAAATTTAATGTAGTTAAATTTTGTACGGCGATACCTTTCTGATACAAACCATGGTTTTCGAGTTATTAAAAAAAAAACGTAAAAAAGCGACTTTCAATTACATTTCTCTGGAATAATTCGAATACCGCGACCTCTAGCAACAACGTATTCCTGTACAAACTTTTAATTGCATTAAATATACTACAAAAAAAGTCGCGTTCATTTTTTCTGTAGGACTAAGAGTTTGTACGTAGCCAATGATACAATGTGAAAACCTTATGCGTGATTGTTTAAGGAGTTGCAGGTTGCATAAAACCTATAAGCAGGGGCAACTGGATCACTCTATATGTGCCCCATCTATATTCTGAGGAAATAACTAAACTTGCCCAAGATAATAAATCTCAGATGAACTATGTTACGATACGGCACCTGCAACTAGCAGATGGCCGAATATCATAGGCTAGCGTTGATAGTACACGAAGGGAAGGCTGCAGAATCAGATCTCTGCTCAGAGAAATTCTTGATACCCGCTATTCTGCGAAGGCCTAACTAGGCAGGTAGTTTCCTCAGGCTTACCTGATACTTCACACCGGTGGCATTTATCTGCTGTCTTCATTAGTGCTTACTGACAGAAATTATAAAATCAAATATTATTCACCAGAAAGAACGAACTTAGTTTATCAGTAGCTGTGGACACCTTGTAGTGTTGCAACGCAACAACCTGGTTCGCGGGTTCTGGGTCTTTCGGTTTTGCCACATTTCAGATGTCACACTCATGGAGGTATAATGTTCCAGACCCGCCAGGTTAGCCGAGAGCGCTAATGCGCTGCTTCCTGGACTCGGGTAGGGGCGCCGGCCCCGGATCGAATCCGCCAGCCGGATTAACGACGAGGGCTGGTGTGCCGACCAGGCTGAATATGGTTTTTAGACGGTTTTCCACATCCCTCTAGGTCCATACCGGGCTGGTCCCCACGTCCTGCCTCAGTTACACATTTGAAACACATCCGCACTTTTCCATGATTTACACTAGACTCTGCTTCCATCCCTGGGGGTACGGGGTGGCGGCAGGAAGGGCATCCGGCCACCCCTTCACAATTAACATGCCAAATCCGATTTAACCACGCCAACCCCGCGCAAAATGCGGGACACACGCGCAAGCGATAAAGGTATAATGTTCCAGCTACGTATGGAGGTCCCCCATCGGCAAACCCATGGTTGTCGATAAGCGAATTTGAGACTTCTGTTTTTCATTTGGAGTAGGTGTTCCAAGGAATCACAGTATAGATGACTGGAGGTACTCGTCATAGATTAAGGAACCTGAGCGTCTCGTGAAGAAATTGAAGCACATGAGGATTTGCAAGTTTCTGAAGCCTGAGGCTGATAGGCTACTCTTTTTTTTCTTCAATTTATTGGCTTTCGGGCTGTGTCTAGTGAGCCACAACAATAGTGTAGTGTCTGTGCAGCCACATTAATAGTCTATGAAGATACGAACGCAAGGAAAACCCAGTAGCCAGTCCCTGAGTGGAGGAAACCTCCGACCCCGCCTTCGGATTGCAATCCGTGGCGCTGACAGTGCAACATCAGAGGCCGAGGGGGGGGGGGGGGGTTCTACGTGTTCAGACGTTCTGCATGGTTGATATTAATGGCCATTTGCTTGGTTTTCATTAGTGTCGATCTGAAACAAATTAAACAACCTAAGGTTAGCATACTCTAAACAACGCGCTTAGGTCGCCAGCAGGTGTGGGCATTTTGCAAGGTTTTGGCACTACACCCTGGTGCACAGTTTGCGGATGTAACAGTTCTGTTACGTTGTACATTTCTTGTACAAGTCGCCTGCTGATTGCCTGAACCTTTTCTGGTGGAATTACGCTGTCTGACGGTTCCATGGTAGGTGCAAAGGCAATTGTGGCGTCCATTATTGCATCAGCTGTAGGCAAAAGATTTGATAATCGGGAGCGTTACCAAAAGCTACTGCTGCTTCTTCAGTAAAGAGCCGCTTACACGGAACAGTTGCAAGTATCTGTAGGAATTCAGACGTCGGGGTTAGCAGACCGTAGAGCTGGAAAAAACCTGCCAAACGCTTTGGCCCTCATCTCTTCCACGTACTGGCACCAATTTATGCACCTATAGTGAATGACTCTTCAGGAACCACACGTTTGTCTGGCCTCTCACAGATACCCCTCCGTTGTGGTTGCACCTACGGTACGGCTATCTGTATCGCTGAGGCACGCAAGCCTCCCCACCAACGGCAAGGTCCATGGTTCATGGGGGGGTTCCTGAAGAGGGGCAGCAGCCTTTTCAGTAGTTGCAAGGGCAACAGTCTGGATGATTGACTGATCTGGCCTTGTAACAATAACCAAAACGGCCTTGCTGTGCTGGTACTGCGAACGGCTGAAAGCAAGGGGAAACTACAGCCGTAATTTTTCCCGAGGGCATTCAGCTTTACTATATGATTAAATGATGATGGCGTCCTCTTGGGTAAAATATTCCGGAGGTAAAATAGTCCCCCATTCGGATCTCCGGGCGGGGACTACTCAAGAGGACGTCGTTATCAGGAGAAAGAAAACTGGCGTTCTACGGATCGGAGCGTGGAATGTCAGATCCCTTAATCGGGCAGGTAGGTTAGAAAATTTAAAAAGGGAAATGGATAGGTTAAAGTTAGATATGGTTGGAATTAGTGAAGTTCGGTGGCAGGAGGAACAAGACTTCTGGTCAGGTGACTACAGGGTTATAAATACAAAATCAAATAGGGGTAATGCAGGAGTAGGTTTAATAAGGAATAGGAAAATAGGAATGCGGGTAAGCCACTACAAACAGCATAGTGAACGCATTATTGTGGCCAAGATAGATACAAAGCCCACACCTACTACAGTAGTACAAGTGCATATGCCAACTTGGTCTGCAGATGATGAAGAAATTGAAGAAATGTATGATGAAATAAAAGAAATTATTCAGATAGTGAAGGGAGACGAAAATTTAATAGTCATGGGTGACTGGAATTCGAGTGTAGGAAAAGGGAGAGAAGGAAACGTAATAGGTGAATATGGATTGGGGCTAAGAAATGAAAGAGGAAGCCGCCTGGTAGAATTTTGCACAGAGCACAACATAATCATAGCTAACACTTGGTTTAAGAATCATGAGAGAAGGTTGTATACATGAAAGAACCCTGGAGATACTAAAAGGTATCAGATAGATTATATAATGGTAAGACAGAGATTTAGGAACCAGGTTTTAAATTGTAATACATTTCCAGGGGCAGATGTGTACTCTGACCACAATCTATTGGTTATGACCTGTAGATTAAAACTGAAGAAATTGCAAAAGGGTGGGAATTTAAGGAGATGGGACCTTGATAAACTGACTAAACCAAAGATTGTACAGAGTTTCAGGGAGAGCATAAGGGAACAATTGACAGGAATGGGGGAAAGAAATACAGTAGAAAAAGAATGGGTAGCTTTGAGGGATGAAGTAGTGAAGGCAGCAGAGGATCAAGTAGGTAAAAAGACGGGGGCTAGTAGAAATCCTTGGGTAACAGAAGAAATATTGAATTTAATTGATGAAAGGAGAAAATATAAAAATGCAGTAAATGAATCAGGCAAAAAGGAATACAAACATCTCAAAAATGAGATCGACAGGAAGTGCAAAATGGCTAAGCAGGGATGGCTAGAGGACAAATGTAAGGATGTAGAGGCTTATCTCACTAGGGGTAAGATAGATACTGCCTACAGGAAAATTAAAGAGACCTTTGGAGATAAGAGAACGACTTGTATGAATGTCAAGAGCTCAGATGGGAACCCAGTTCTAAGCAAAGAAGGGAAAGCAGAAAGGTGGAAGGAGTATATAAAGGGTCTATACAAGGGCGATGTACTTGATGACAATATTATGGAAATGGAAGAGGGTGTAGATGAAGATGAAATGGGAGATATGATACTGCGTGAAGAGTTTGACAGAGCACTGAAAGACCTGAGTCGAAACAGGGCCCCCGGAGTAGACAATATTCCATTGGAACTACTGACGGCCTTGGGAGAGCCAGTCCTGACGAAACTCTACCATCTGGTGAGCAAGATGTATGAAACACGTGAAATACCCTCAGACTTCAAGAAGAATATAATAATTCCAATCCCAAAGAGAGCAGGTGTTGACAGATGTGAAAATTACCGAACTATCAGTTTAATAAGTCACAGCTGCAAAATACTAACACGAATTCTTTAAACAGGTGAAATACCCTCAGACTTCAAGAAGAATATAATAATTCCAATCCCAAAGAGAGCAGGTGTTGACAGATGTGAAAATTACCGAACTATCAGTTTAATAAGTCACAGCTGCAAAATACTAACACGAATTCTTTACAGACGAATGGAAAAACTAATAGAAGCCAACTTCGGGGAAGATCAGTTTGGATTCCGTAGAAACACTGGAACACGTGAGGCAATACTGACCTTACGACTTATCTTAGAAGAAAGATTAAGGAAAGGCAAACCTACGTTTCTAGCATTTGTAGACTTAGAGAAAGCTTTTGACAATGTTGACTGGAATACTCTCTTTCAAATTCTAAAGGTGCAGAGGTAAAATACAGGGAGCGAAAGGCTATTTACAATTTGTACAGAAACCAGATGGCAGTTATAGGAGTCGAGGGAAATGAAAGGGAAGCAGTGGTTGGGAAGGGAGTAAGACAGGGTTTTAGCCTCTCCCCGATGTTGTTCAATCTGTATATTGAGCAAGCAGTAAAGGAAACAAAAGAAAAATTCGGAGTAGGTATTAAACTCCATGGAGAAGAAATAAAAACTTTGAGGTTTGCCGATGACATTGTAACTCTGTCAGAGACAGCAAAGGACTTGGAAGAGCAGTTGAATGGAATGGACAGTGCCTTGAAAGGAGGATATAAGATGAACATCAACAAAAGCAAAACGAGGATAATCGAATGTAGTCGAATTAAGTGGGTTATGCTGAGGGAATTAGATTAGGAAATGAGACACTTAAAGTAGTAAAGGAGTTTTGCTATTTGGGGAGCAAAATAACTGATGATGGTCGAAGTAGAGAGGATATAAAATGTAGGCTGGCAATGGCAAGGAATGCGTTTCTGAAGAAGAGAAATTTGTTAACATCGAGTATAGATTTAAGTGTCAGGAAGTCATTTCTGAAAGTATTTGTGTGGAGTGTAGCCATATATGGAAGTGAAACATGGACGATAAATAGTTTGGACAAGAAGAGAATAGAAGCTTTCGAAATGTGGTGCTACAGAAGAAAGCTGAAGATTAGATGGGAAGATCACATAACTAATGAGGAAGTAATAGGATTGGGGAGAAGAGAAGTTTGTGGCACAACTTGACCAGAAGAAGGGATCGGTTGGTAGGACATGTTCTGAGGCATCAAGGGATCACCAATTTAGTGTTGGAGGGCAGCGTGGAGGGTAAAAATCGTAGAGGGAGACCAAGAGATGAATACACTAAGCAGATTCAGAAGGATGTATGTTGCAGTAGGTACTGGGAGATGAAGAAGCTTGCACAGGTTAGAGTAGCATGGAGAGCTGCATCAAACCAGTCTCAGGACTGAAGACCACAACAACAACAACAGTGAATGACTTCAGCATACTTTGTCGTGCTTTCCCATTAAACGGCCCCACCAAGGACTTGGACACATCATCCTTGTAAGCGTCTCAAAAAATTCTCGTGCCACACGCACATGCGTAGTAGCACATGGCGCTGTCGCCAACAGACTACTGGCCATTAAAAATGCTACACCACGAAGATGACGTACTACGGACGCGAAATTTAACCGACAGGAAGAAGATGCTGTGATATGCAAATGATTAGCTTTTCAGAGCATTCACAAAAGGTTGGCGCCGGTGGCGACACCTACAACGTGCTGTCATGAGGAAAGTTTCCAACCGATTTCTCATACACAAACAGCAGTTGACCGGCGTTGTCTGGTGAAACGTTGTTGTGATGCCTCGTGTAAGGAGCAGAAATGCGTACCATCACGTTTCCGACTTTGATAAAGGTCGGCTTGAAGCCTATCGCGATTGTGGTTTATCGTATCGCGACATTGCAGCTCGCGTTGGTCGAGATCCAATGATTGCTAGCAGAATATGGAATCGGTGGGTTCAGGAGGGTAATACGGAACGCCGCGCTGGATCCCAACGGCCTCGTATCACTAGCAGTCGAGATGACAGGCATGTTATCCGCATGGCTGTAACGGATCGTGCAGCCACGTCTCGATCCCAGAGTCAACAGATGGGGACGTTTGTAAGACAACAACCATCTGCACGAACAGATCGACGACGTTTGCAGCAGAATGGACTATCAGCCCGGAGAGCATGGCTGCGGTTACCCTTGACGCTGCATCACAGAGAGGAGCGCCTGCGACGGTGTACTCGACGACGAACCTGGGTGCACGATGGCAAAACGTCATTTTTTCGGATGAATCCAGGCTCTGTTTACAGCATCATGATGGTCGCATCCGTGTTTGGCGACATCGCGGTGAACGCACATTGGAAGCGTGTATTCGCCATCGCCATACTGGCGTATCTTCCGGCGTGATGGTATGGGGTGCCATTGGTTACACGTCTCGGTCCCTCTTGTTCGAGTTGACCGCACTTTGAACAGTGGACGTTACATTTCAGATGTGTTACGACCCGTGGCTCTACCCTTCATTCGATCCGTGCGGTTACCTACATTTCAGCAGGATAATGCACGACCGCATGTTGCAGTTCCTGTACGTGCCCTTCTGGATACAGAAAATCTCTCACCAATTGGAAACATCTGGTCAACGGTGGCCGAGTAACTGGCTCGTCACAATACGCCAGTCACTACTGTTGACGACCTGTGATATCGTGTTGAAGTTGCATGGGCAGCTGTACCTGTACACGCCATCCAAGGTCTGTTTGACTCAATGCCCAGGCGTATCAAGGCCGTTATTACGGCCAGAGGTGGTTGTTCTGGGTACTGATTTCTCAGGATCTATGCACACAAATTGCGTGAAAATATAATCACATGTCAGTTCTAGTATAATCATTTGTCCAATGAATACCCGTTTATCATTTGCATTTCTTCTTGGTGTGGCAATTTTAATGGCCAGTAGTGTAGGTACAACCTCGCAATAAGTATCTACACACAACGCTTATTCAACTGTTCAGATTGTATGTCACTGACCGTGGCCCTGTTGAGAGGCCTATCACAGCATATACATTAAGTGTAATAGAGAGACGGTAGAGAGTCTAAGTCGGAGTGGAGGTGCGGTGGTCTGAAATCACCCATTCAAAATACGAGAGCAGTGGACTAACTACTGTAGTTCCTCGTTAGGTGGAGCGAAGAAATGAGAGCTTCCTAGTTGCGTGCAGAACAGCACAGCGGCGAATCTGAAGCGGCGGCGGAGCGCCCCGTTGACGGCGGCGCCGATCGGCGGCAGACAATGGGTGAAAGCCGCGGGTTCCGCGCGCTCGCCGGCAGTGGGGCAGGGCGCAGCGACCCGAACCCCTGCAGCCGGCAGCCGGCGCCTAGGCAGGCTGTACGCTCTGGTTGACCATCCGCCGGGCCGGGGAAAGCGGGCCACTGCTGCACGGGCAACGCCCCCACTCCACCTTCCCTGATCCCGGCAGCCACATTCTGTGAAATCACCACGTATCGCCTGTCGCTCACTTACTCCTCCACCTACCAGATGCACGTGAAACCACGTTGCGTGAAGGACTACGTATCATTTACTTTATTCCACGACGTAATTTTCACTTCGCAGCGGAGTGCGGAGGAGGGGCACGAGTCGTGCTTGTGAAGCTAAGTCTCCCCGTTACATTTCTATATCGTAACCCACAGTGGAGTAGACGCATCGACACGCGCCCCTTCATTTTATTCACTACACCAGAGCACACTGGCCATTCCCCCAACTGTACTGTCCCATCCTCACTGGCTTCTCCCCTCCTTTAGGACTCTTCTTCCCAGTAGTGGTGCTGGGGACGACGTGGCCAGCCCTCGCATGTTGACCCCTGCCTACTCTGCCCCCGCGCCCCATCTGCCAAGCATCTTCTTTCCTCTTGTCAATACAGGGTGTTACAAAAATGTACGGCCAAACTTTCAGGAAACATTCCTCACTCACAAATAAAGAAAAGATATTATGTGGACATGTGTCCGGAAACGCTTAATTTCCATGTTAGAGCTCATTTTAGTTTCGTCAGTATGTACTGTACTTCCTCGATTCACCGACTGTTGGCCCAATTGAAGGAAGGTAATGTTGACTTCGGTGCTTGTGTTGACATGCGACTCATTGCTCTACAGTACTAGCATCAAGCACATCAGTACGTAGCATCAACAGGTTAGTGTTCATCACCAACGTGGTTTTGCAGTCAGTGCAATGTTTACAAATGCGGAGTTGGCAGATGCCCATTAGATGTATTGATTAGCACGGGGCAATAGCCGTGGCGCGATACGTTTGTATCGAGACAGATTTCCAGAACGAAGGTGTCCCGACAGGAAGACGTTCGAAAAAATTGACCAGCGTCTTAGGGAGCACGGAACATTCCAGCCTATGACTCGCGACTGGGGAAGACCTAGAACGACGAGGACACCTGCAATGGACGAGGCAATTCTTCGTGCAGTTACGATAACCCTAATGTCAGCGTCAGAGAAGTTGCTGCTGTACATGGTGACGTTGACCACGGTACTGTATGGAGAGTGCTACGGGAGAACCAGTTGTTTCCGTACCATGTACAGCGTGTGCAGGCACTATCAGCAGCTGATTGGCCTCCATGGGTACACTTCTGCGAATGGTTCACCCAACAATGTGTCAATCCTCATTTCAGTGCAAATGTTCTCTTTACGGAAGAGGCTTCATTCCAACGTGATCAAATTGTACATGTTCACAATCATCATGTGTGGGCTGACGAGAATCCGCACGCAATTGTGCAATCACGTCATCAACACAGATTTTCTGTGGACGTTTGGGCAGGTATTGTTGGTGATGTCTTGATTGGGCCCCATGTTGTTCTACCTACGCTCAGTGGAGCACGTTATCATGATTTCATACGGGATATTCTACCTGTGCTGCTAGAACATGTGCCTTTACAAGTACGACACAACATGTGGTTCAAGCACGATGGAGCTCCTGCACATTTCAGTCGAAGTGTTCGTACGCTTCTCAACAACAGATTCGGTGACCGATGGATTGGTAGAGACGGACCAATTCCATGGCCTATACGCTCTCCTGAATTGACTTTCATTTATGGGGGCATTTTAAAGCTCTTGTCTACGCAACCCCGGTACCAAATGTAGAGACTCTTCGTGCTCGAATTGTGGACGGCTGTGATACAATACGCCATTCCCCAGGGCTGCATCAGCGCATCAGGGATTCCATGCGACGGAGGGTGGATGCATGTATCCTCGCTAACGGAGGACATTTTGAACATTTCCTGTAACAAAGTGTTTGAAGTCACGCTGGTACGTTCTGTTGCTGTGTGTTTCCATTCCATGATTAATGTGATTTGAAGAGAAGTAATAAAATGAGCTCTAACATGGAAAGTAAGCGTTTCCGGACACATGTCCACATAACATATTTTCTTTCTTTGTGTGTGAGGAATGTTTCCTGAAAGTTTGGCCGTACCTTTTTGTAACACCCTGTAGTCTTTCACCTCAGCTTACATCAGTATTATTGTTATTATTTTTTCCACGCCTTGTTAATAAAGACTTTGGTCGTCTTGCTCGAGTGTAATGTCTCACGGTTGATTCTGTTGGAAGGATGGCCTTTCTGTTGTATTTATGCTTGTAGAAATAAAGATATTTCGTTTACTTACCCTGCTTCCAGTAAAAAGAAAGAAGCTGGAGGGAAGCGGTTCAGGGATGGGAAGTGGGAGGCATCGTGACCAGGCCTTGGGTTTCGACCACTGCCCAAACTATCTCCATCGGCTCGTAACTAACTACTCTACTCTTCACCTTATGTCACGTCCCTTCCCTCCTTCTGCACTCGTCGCGAGGAGACGCGACTCGTAATGCTGTTCGTCCCCGTCAGTATGACGTGGAACAGCACCTGTAACTCTCGTAAAACACAGCTCCTCGCGTGGCTAAGAAATATTCTATTGTTCGTCCGTAACAGTCTTACCAGTTTGTGTTAACTGATCAATTGTTTATCTTTTATCTTATGTCCGGTTACTTTCGTTGAGCAATGAAATCTTGGTTCTTGATCCTATCATTACGGTCGTTTTTGACATCATCATTTGCGAGGATTAATCATTGCTGTTCGTAATTTTGTTGCTATGCCGTTACCACGTCAAATTATTAACAACGGTCCAACGTAACTCCAGAGATCACTTATGTTGAAGTAACGTCCTTGTAACACGCCGTAATGCTGATTTTTATATAATTCACCTTTCACTGCCTGTGATTCCTGTCTTCACACAGTCACTTAAAATGTTTAATAGACTCAATCACTAGCATGAACATACGTAATATTATTCCTTGAACCATGTAGGCGACACATCTGATTTATCTCTTGACTAATAGTTTATTAATCTTTTGTAATTAATTGTTTGTCCCTATCACACACACAAACCGATAAGTCAATCGAGATTAACTTCTCATCAGTCCAGTAATCGTGACGTTGACAACAGCTTTTGATTGAACGGCGTATTGGTTTTTCTTCATGACTTTTAATTTTTGTGTCCTACTCAAGACTACGAATAGTTTTCGTGTCACTGTCCGTTACTATCGAGTTCGCAACTGTTCTTCAGTCCGAATATGAAGTCCAGTAAATCAGTATCACTCAATTAAAATCACCGTCGCGTTGATAACTGTAAAGATTACTTTATTCAGTCAATGACCGAGTATGGCTTTAGACTCTCTCTCCCGAACTATAGAACTTTCACAACTGAAACAATCTAGTAGCGCTTGCTTCCAGAAGACTATCGCAATAGTGCTCTAGAGCGACTCAAGAGCAACTAACTAAACATTTCCATATCCGAGTTGCATTGTAGGCGCATTGAATTTCCTTTTCGATGCGGCTACAGCTCTCTTCCATGGTTTTGACCGAATTACCTCCTTGGATCTAACCTTCGTTCATATGAACTAAAATTATTCTATAGGTGTTTAAAAGATAATGTATGACGACCCTTTTCTTTTGTCTCCTCTTTTGTATGTTACTCTCAGTATTTAAGTGTTATAGTTGTTAATCAAAACATTATAGTGTAATTAATTTTTTTATCACCAATAGTTGTTGTCACTGTCAAGATGACTCACTTCCTTGCTTTAAGTTTTCACAAAATTTGTTAATTGGAATTGGGGTTTCTGTCCTTGGGGCGTTACACTTATCAAAAAGGAAAAAAAAAGCTTGGTAGAGCAAAAAAAAAAAAAAACGGTAGAGCACGTGTCCCCGAAATGCAAAGGTCCCGATTTCGAGTCTCGGTCCGGGACACAGTTTTAATCTGCCAGAAACTTTCATATCAACGCACAGTCCGCTGCAGAGTAAAAATTTCATTCTGGAAACAACCCCCAGGCTGTGGCTAATCCATGTCTCTGCAGTATCCTTTCTTCTACGAGTGCTAGTCTTCAAGTTGCGCAGGAGAGCTTCTGTGAAGCTTGGTAGGTAGGAAACAAGGTACTGACAGAAGTAAAGCTGTGAGTCGTGGTTGGGTAGCTCAGTCAGTGGAGATATTGCCTGCGAAAGGCAAAGGTTCCGAGCCCGAGTCTCACAGTCTAATCTGCCGGAATTGTCAATTACCTTATTGCTTCCATGACGCTGGGTGATATTGTGAAATAAAGACCAGAGATACGTTGCGCTTTCGACAAACAGTGCTTTGGCTGTGTGATGATAATAACGAGTTGGCACCAAGATGTGGCTTACACAGGGAGCAATTGCAACAAGATTGATCGTATTTTGCGGAAATGTGACATGAAGTGTGTTTTCTGGCCGCCGTTTAAGAATTAGTTCCTTTTAGATTCCGTTAACGATGACTTTTATTTGCGTGAGGCGGTTGTCTATCGTATTCCTTGCAGTTACAGAATCTCACAGGGAAAACCTGCCTAACTCCAAGACGTACTTTATTTCGTGATAACAGACACATTATTTGTCCTTAAGTAAGGTAGGCCTTCTACTCACAGTTCCAGCCGTCCTCACACTTGAAAGACGTTCTGGGCGGGAATGAACGCTGTCTGCGGAACAGGTAGTTTAATGTTTGTTGTGTGGAGGGAAATACATCGTCTGCTGCGCTGATACTGTAATACAGTTTGATTGTTGTTTAAGTAATTAGTCAGACAGTTATAAGTACCTGTATTACCCATGGAACATATTTGAAATCTTAGTCGTCACAGTTGAATTGAAACGCATTATTACTGAATCATTCACTTAAGAAAACCGCAACAACTCGTAAGGTTTATGTCCATTGCAGAAACAACGGTTCCTTGTCTAAGCGAGAGGGAGAAGCCAAAAATTGATTATCTGAGCGAAAGAAGATAATGCTATTCAACTGATAACCTTTGTGGAGCACTTCAGAAGGTTTTGGGGGGAAAGGGCGTCGATATAAGAACCTGCTAAACATTCCAAGGAGTACCTTAAAAGACTAAGCAGACCTCAGTGATTGAGACAGAGACAATGTGACCATTGGCAAAATGGGTAGATTGTTTTCCCTTACGAGTGAACTGGAAGTTAAGTTAGGTAATTTCATAATACAGATGCACGAAATACGATTCTGCCTGAAAGTTAGTCGAATAAATAACTGACTATTGTAACACAGTGACCTTGGTGTCTGAGGGAAAGGAAAACGCAAAGGATAAAAAAGATGATGGCACTGAGCCCCTTGTAAACAGAGCTATAGAATGGAAAGAGTAAAAGTACTTGGATACAGTGTTGTTTTCGTCTGCGATGGTTCCATATAGTTTCACGACAGTTGTCGGTCGATAGATCACCTGATGCTACGGTATTCATGTGTAACATTTGTGCAAATGTTAGTGACAAGGTGCCGATGCTGAAAATGAATGAATGTGCGTTAAGTGGACTTTGAAACGGAATTAAGCGTATTGTCACGATGTTAAGTATGCAGTGTCACAGAACTAGGTATGCTGTAACGAAATTAGGTAGCAAACCCGTTTGCTTACCACATTTTATAATTCCATCAGTTTTTCATTTCTTAAATGTTGTTAATCATGAGTTAATAGAGCAATGTATTGGTCTCTTACATGTAAAATTTGCAATTTCTAGATTGGTAGGTTTATCATATGTTGGACACACTATCAGGGCCGTGGAAGACCGGTGTACAAAGCATAAGGGTCACACACGCTTAAAACAACCAACCAAATCCGCTATTGCAGAACATTGTCTTGGCACCGGTCATCCTATGGAATATAACAGCACGGAGATTCTGGCATGCACTGTCAGCTATTGGCACAGTGTTAATAGGAAAGCAGTTGAAATTAGATTAACAAGTAACCTTGTAAATAGAGGTGTAGGGTTTTTCTTAAATTCTGCGGTGAATACTGCCCTCTCCCTTGTGAAAAAACGAAGGGACAACGTGTGTTTTAAACTTTTCGGAACTACTCTGCCAAACGAGGTTTTAAATTCCGTTGCGCAGCGCTTACGTGTTGAATTTTCCTTTGGGGGCCACTTGTCGAGATATTGGCGGTTGTCGACGACTTCAACCCTCTGCTGTCCCGTGTGTTACTTGAACATTGTATATGCCGGGAGAAACTCAGGTTTCACATATCTTGTTGTTGTGCGACAGCATACTCTAACATAGTAAATGCAATATAATGTGGTAATAATAAGACTTCTTTTCTCCTTGTCCTTCTTCTTTTTCTTCTTCTTCTGCACTTCGTAGATTGTGCACTGAACCTGTCCCGTCTACATAAATTAACTGTCCATCTCTTCTTAGATCTTCTAACACCTATTATCCCTAAGGTAAGGGTACCTTGGGAAGTCCTTTATTGTCCATTGTCTGTACAGATATATGTTGCATAAATACTTTATGAGATTTTGCGGTTATTTGGTCGCATTATATCAACTCTATTTGCTTTGACCGTAGTACTTGGCTTACTTTATTACACTTTACGCCACTTTTAAAGAACTACATATATAATATAATTTATTATGGATAACAAAAAGCAGAATGAATCTGCACAAGACACATACACAGTATCTCGCCAACCTTAACGTCTCCCGTGGTCTCCTACCCCATAATTCTTTCTTTCTTAAGCATTTTGCTTAAGAAAGTAGGCAACCTTTTCTACAGCATGCTTAGAACCCACCAGCAACTAGTACGGGTATACAAGCGACAGAAGAGTAGCAGACGATGTTCTATTAGCTATGGTTTATCGTTGAAATGTGTCCTCACAAAAATTTTATTCCAGTCTAGGTAATGACCCAGAACTGTCCGGTCTGTTGACAGGTAGTCAACACGGATTAAAATAAAACATTGTTCTTGTGAGAGAAAACAAGCTCTTTAATCACACGAAGGGATTTCAAATTGATTCCATATTTCTAGATTTCCAAAAAGACTTTTTGACCTGTAGCCGCCGTTCGCCTAACGCGATCGGCAACCCCTCAGGCACTGAAGCATTACGTGTTTACATATGTACTGGGTGTTGCCTCTCAGGACTCCGTCGATCACAACAAGGAAGACAGACAGCAGGATGAGCTTCACCAGAGGTCCTCAGTGCCAGGGACTTATTTCCTTCGTCGTGTCACGTCTGCTGAACTGGATCAGCACGAATTACTCCGCGCCCCGGCTATAGAGGGCGGCGCAAGCCAATCCGTTGGCAGTTCGTTCCACCGGAGCTGTGGGCTAATTCGTGCACCGCCTCTTAGCAGCCCATCAGTCAGAGCCCGGTGGGAAGCCACTGCAGCAGGACTTACGACTTCCCAGCGATGTCTCGAGACGTACCTGTCGGCTAACTACGCCGAATGCTCAAACTCCTTCGTTAGGGAGCATCACTGGCATAATCTTCACGTCCCACTACGTTTATTCATTGTGTGCTCCAGGCATATGACAATTAGTATCTCAGAAGTTGTATTATTTTATACTGAAAATTGTTTTCCTTTGTTATTAAATTTCTCTACTGTGGTCGTAATAAACCCTTGCTCTTGTTTACCTGCGTCTTATTTCTTATGCTGCATCACCCCGTGGCCAATATAGCACTTCACACACAGTATCTCTGAGGCGGCTTTTAATTGAATAGCGTGCTTATCGAATATGGTCTCAGTTACGCGACTGTATTCGTGATTTCCTGTCAGAGAGGCCAGAGTTCATAGTAACAGACGGAAAGTAATCGTGTAAAACAGAAGTGATTTCTGGCGTTCCCCAAGATAATGTTATGAAACCTGTGCTATTCCTTAAACGATTAGGAGACAATCTGAGCAGCCGTCTCAGGTTGTTTGCAGATAATGCAATATTTACCGTCCTAAAAAAGTCATCAAAAGGTCAAAACCAATTTCAAAACATTTTAGATAAGATATCTGCGAAATTAGCGAAAATGGGCAATTGACCCTAAATAATGAAAAGTGTGAGGTCATTCACGTGAGTGCTAAACTTCGGTTGCACGACAAATTACTCAAATCTAAAGGTTGTACATTCAGCTAAATATCTGGAAATTACAATTATGAACAACTTAAATTGGAAAGAAACGTAGAAAATATTGCGGGGAAGGCAAACCAAAGATTGCGTTTTGTTGGCAGAAACTTGCAAGAGGCAACAGATTTACTAAAAAGACTGCCTACACTACGCTTGTCCGCCCTCTTTTGGAGTACTGCTGCAAAATGTAGAGTCTTTAGCGGATAGGATTAACGGAATAGACCGAGAAAATTCAAAGAAGGGCAGCACGGTTTGCATTATCCACAAATAGGGGCGACAGTGTCACCGACATAACGTAGTGTTTGGGGTGGACATCATTAAAACGAACGCATTTCTAGTTGCAGCGGAATCTTCGCACGACGCTTTAGTCATCAACTTTCTCCTCCGAGTGAGAAAATATTTTGTTGACGCTGGGAGAAACGATCACCACAATAAAATAAGCGAAATCAGAGCTCGCACGGAAAGATACAGGTGTTCGTTTTTTCCACGCATTTTGCAAAAGTGGAGTACAGTAATAGAGAATTAGTGTGAAGGTGGTTCGATGAATCCTCTGCCGGCACTTAACTGTGATTTGCAGAGTAGCCATGTAGATGTAGATGTAAATACTTACTCACCCTACTGCCTTTTTCTGTACCCTCCAGCCTTCGGTGAATGCATTCTTATAGGTAGATGAATGATTTCTCAGAATTATTCATGGGAAAAGTGTTCCTTTCACATTTAATTCCATTATCGGGTTATAAAGATTCCTTTTAGTCCTATTAGAGCAAATCTGGAATTAAATGACATTGGGGCTGTCAAGCAAAACCGAAAACTATGAACTTTTCTTTAACAGCAGTCGAACGAGTGAGGTGGTGCAAAATTTGGAAGCTGGACTAGTTTTGGAAGGGAAGACTGAACAGTCACAGGTGGTGGTTTCAGTCAGCTGACGGTTGAAGTGGTCACATTTACACACACACACACAGGTAGATATCTGCTACCACCAATATTGCTGGCCCCTGTTTTGAACACGAGCGAGGTAGATCATTCCTTCTCGTCGGTCAGGGGCCTGATGATGTCGTAGTAAAACGCCCAATAAAATAAGGTTGAAAATTGACGGCTGAAAGGTGTTTAATTTGATGTCCTCTAATTCCATTTGCTCTACCATATCTGGGAGGTTTTTCTTTCTTTTTTCGTTCAGGAGTGTACTTGCTGCAGTTCTAGAGAGGGAGACATTAGCAATTTCGTAGCTGTATTGACAGTGAGCTGACTAGTTACTGACAGAACGAGTGCTGCATACGTCACTAGATCGAAGAAGTGGACATGAACTATTTGTTCAGTTGCAAGTCGCTAAGACAGAGATCGGCCATTCTGCTCCGGCGCGTAGCTGCATGACATTTCCGTCTTCCTATGAGCAATTTGTTCCCCAAGAAACCCTTTGCAACCCCTCGGAGTACATGGGCCTCGTTTTGTTATAAAAGTTTAAAAAGCTTAACGAGACAATGAAGGGGCCCAAAAAGTTAAAGGAATTTCGTGTTAAACAATACATGCGAAGAAACCTGTAGTTTCGAACTGGTAGAACGATATTACAGCGCAGTATTTCTAGCTCCTCCTAAAATTTATTGTTATTCCTTCATACCCCCAGAAAATTCTGTGCAGGGTGTGTCAGAAAAAAGTGTTACATATTCCTACGCGGAGGCAGTATAAGTAAAAACTAGATGAAAATTTCCTAGAGTTATATGTCCGGAAACCAAAACCTCAAGAGAAATGGGTCTTTGAAGATCTTCAATAAACAGTATACAATTCATTTACAGTTGGGGCAAGACATAAACAAGAGATGGCATAATAAATTATCTCCATAAACACCTGCGGACAGATGCAAGTCTTCGAGCAGTCATGGAGGGCAGGCATATGGATAGCTACAATACAAGTGCATGGATATGTTTTGTAGATGACAGACTCATAGGACCAAACACTCTACCAAACAGAGGAACAGATGCTTTATGCGCGATAAGTTGCCAGCACTACCGGAGAACGTTATCCTTGCAGAAAGACAACTTTTGTTTATGTACGACAGGGCACCAACCTATTTACTACGGATCTGGCGACAGTATCTCACCCCAACTTTTCGTGGTCGATGGATTGATCGATGAGGTCTGCTAGCATGGCCTCCCCGTTAAGCGAATCTGGATGCTTTGGGATTTATGGCTATGGGAACCAGAGTACGTATTGACCTATATCTCAGTAAGTAATGGTTTCTGGACATATCATTATAGAAACTTTCTTTTGGTTTTGACCAACACTATCACCTGTGGGAGTACGTGATGGTTTTTTGAACAACTTGTTTACAGAATGTTATTGCCTTTGGGATAAACCTGTTATTGGTGTTCGTAGCGTAGTTTCAGCATCAAATGTTAGACAAATTGTTACATATCGTTCATCCTATTATTCTTTTCGTTATTCGAATCCGCTTCCACATATCTGCGTATAGTTTCCATGATTTCTGATGTAGTGGGGACAGGAACTGAAATGATAATTTCGTTGTTAAATTTGTCGCGTTGTTTACATCGATGCGTTTTTTGTGATCTCTGAATTATCTCCAAAACGTCTTCAATGTCACAATGGATGCTGTACATAAATGACCATCGACTGCAAGAAATTCATCCAGTGATATCGGAGGACATTGTAATTATGTATAAACTTCCCCAATTTTTCGCCCAACGCACATTTTTTAAATAATTCCTCCTACATAAAAAAATGGAAATGTGCGAATAGGACGCGGGCTCTGAAGGGTTCCGTCAAAACTTAGTTATGCATGAAGTTAATAACAATTATTTCGTGTGGCTCGGTGGTCTGATGCAAGGGTTTCTATTGGACGCCACTTCATCGAATTGCGTGTCCCTAACCTACCATAGTTACCCAAAAGGAGAAAAGGGACCTATAGTTTAACTTGGAATCCAACCACGTGTCGTTTCTGGTGAGTCCTCACATCGTAAAGAGGTGAAGTCTAGGTTAAAATCAAAACTGCAGAATCCGTTGTCCAACTGAGATTCGATTCCGGGCCTCCTGATATCGAGACACGCGCTTTGTCGACTTTTTCCTTATATGTGTAAGCGTGTATGTTTATGTGTGTGTGTGTGTGTGTGTGTGTGTGTGTGTGTGTGTGTAGACATACCTCCTTATCTAACTGCGTTTAATTTCCAAAAAAAGATGAAACTAAAATCAAATCTACCCGTACTTGCAAATGCCACTTTCACCCACCCTTTATCCTCTTCAAGCGTTGCCCCTAACTATTCGCCAAATTTCTCCCAAGGTGACGATAGGCTCCGCGGGTCTACGACATTTTTTATTTATTTATTCTTTTATTACATGATTAGAATTTAGTAAATGTGTACAAATGAAAACTCTATAAAACCAAATGTTACAAACAAATGTGATTCAAAGGATAAATTAAATTAACTTCGGGCTAATTTAGCTAAAATAATGTTTCTCAACGAATGCAGCCTTCCATGAATCAGCCAATCTCTTTCCTTTCTCACTGCATACAATTCTGGTGATTCTGTCTCCGATGTGACGCTGCGTAGATCGTCACACTGAGAATGGCACACTCCAACTAGAAAAGGAGGGTGGGGTGGGGGGAGGCAAAGAGCCTACTGTACCTCGATGCCTTCAAGACCGTAATGAGCGTTTTGCAGGAATCACCAGTAATCCACGCCGCTAGATCAACAGAACCCGACAAGTATACAGCCACTTCATCTGTGGGTTTTGATGAATGAGTTTGTGAGTATCGACATGTATGGCATAAATGAGCGTATCTTTTGATTGCATTGACACAGAAGCTTAAATGTTTCTCACCACAAGGGACCGTAAATCTCAGTATCTGATATAAACTTAATCTTAAAACCCTTACCCGTATCTGAGGAAAAGTGGTCTTAACAGTCGGACAGACAGACAGGTGACAAAATGATGCGCTAAGGGTTCCGTTTTTACTGACTGAGGTGCGGAACCCTACAAAAGAAGAATAAATCCGGAAGAAGCGAATTCTTTCCATGCGAAACGATTTTTGATTCATGGTGAAACAGAGAAAAAGTATTAAATTAGGTAGTATTTTATCGGGACTGCAGGTTTGTTTCGTATTAACTGATTTTTCATGTAAGGCGTTTTGTAAGGACACAAAATCAAGACGTGAGCTGCCAGTGGGCCTTGATTTACGTAATGGGGAAAGCTGAAAGTTTGTGCCAGAGAAGAAATCGAACCCGGATCCTCCGCTTACTAGGCAGATGCGCTGACCACTAAGCAATTCGGACACAGTGGTCAATACTGCTGCACGGACTACCCTGCCATCCCTGCCGTCAGACCCAAATTCTCAGCATATCCAAACACTTCTGATATAGTGCCCTTTGTCCATTGCCGGCCGCGGTGGTCTCGCGGTTCTAGGCGCTCAGTCCGGAACCGCGCGACTGCTGCGGTCGCAGGTTCGAATCCTGCCTCGGGCATGGATGTGTGTGATGTCCTTCGGTTAGTTAGATTTAAGTAGTTCCAAGTTCTAGGGGACTGATGACCACAGATGTTAAGTCCCATAGTGCTCAGAGCCATTTGAACCATTTTTTTGTCCATTATCCTCCTTACTCGCGGTAATACGCCGATTCCCGTAAGATTCGAGCTTGGCGTTCATCCGCACTGAAGGGATCACTGGTCATCCCCGCCTTAATTGTAAAGTCATGGGGTTCCTCCTAATATCGTGCAGGACTCCTTTTTCCCAATGTGCTGCAGGAAATCGACGTGACCAAGCTGCCTCTATAGCCGTCCATAACAGCGAAAGGGTTTTCGGTGCAGGATTTTGAGCACGAACTAACCTCCCCATTATGTCTACATCTATATCTACATCCATACTCCGCAAGCCACCTGTCGGCGTGTGGCGGAGGGTACCTTGAGTACCTCTATCGGTTCTCCCTTCTATTCCAGTCTCGTATTGTTCGTGGAAATAAAGGCTGTCGGTATGTCACTGTGTGAGCTCCAATCTCTCTGATTTTATCCTCATGGTCTCTTCGCGAGATATACGTAGGAGGGAGCAATACACTGCTTGACTCCTCGGTGAAGGTATGTTCTCGAAACTTCAACAAAAGCCTTCCACTGGAGTTTATCTGTCATCTCCGTAACGCTTTCGCGATTACTAAATGATCCTGTAACGAAGCGCGCTGCTCTCCGTTGGATCTTGTCTATATCTTCTATCAACCCTATCTGGTACGGATCCCACACCGGTGAGCAGTGTTCAAGCAGTGGGCGAACAAGTGTACTGTAACCTACTTCCTTTGTTTTCGGACTGCATTTCCTTAGGATTCTTCTAATGAATCTCAGTCTGGCATATGCTTTACCGACGATTAATTTTATATGGTCATTCCATATTAAATCACTCCTAATGCCTACTCCCAGATAATTTATGGAATTAACTGCTTCCAGTTGTTGACCCGCTATATTGTAGCTAAATGATAAAGGATCTTTCTTTCTATGTATTCGCAGCACATTACACTTGTCTACATTGTGATTCAATTGCCGTTCCCTGCACCATGCGTCAATTCGTTGCAGATCCTCCTTCATTTCAGTGCAATTTTCCATTGTTTCAACTTCTCGATATACTACAGCATCATCCGCAAAAAGCCTCAGAGAACTTCCGATGTCATCCACAAGGTCATTTATGTATATTGTGAATAGCAACGGTCCTACGACACTCCCCTGTGGCACACCTGAAATCACTCTTACTTCGGAAGACTTCTCTCCATTGAGAATGACATGCTGCGTTCTGTTATCTAGGAACTCCTCAATCCAATCACACAATTGGTCTGATAGTCCATATGCTCTTACTCTGTTCATCAAATGACTGGGGAACTGTATCAAATGCCTCTCAATGTTCGCCTATACATGTTTGATGGGATTCACGTCGGGAGATCTGAGTGGCCAGATCATTTGCTAGAACTGTCTAGAACAATTGTGGCCGGGTGATATGGCGCCTTGTCTCCCATAAAAATTCGATCGTCGTTTGGGAACATGACGTCCGTGAACGGTTGCAAAAGGTCTCCAGGTAGCCGAACATAAGCATTTCCTGTCAACGATCGGTTCATTTGGACCGGAGGACCGAGTGTACCCAATGCAAAAACAGCGCACACCGTTATGGAGCTACCACTAGCTTGCACAGTGCCTTTAGACACTGGACTCGCATTCGGGAGGAGGACGGCTCAATCCCGCGTCTCACCACCCTGATTTAGGTTTTCCGTGATTTCCCTGAGTCGCTCCGGCAAATGCCGGGATGGTTCCTTTCAAAGGGCACGGCCGACTTCCTTCCCCGTCCTTCCCTAATCCGATGAGACTGATGACCTCGGTGTCTGGTCTCCTTCCCCAAACAACCCAACCCAACCCCACAGTGCCTTGTTGAAAGCTTCATAGCTTCGTGAGGTCTGTGCCACACACGAGCCCTCCATCAGCTCTCACCAACTGAAATGGTCACGAGCCCTGGAGAGGCGCTACAGGCGATGTCTTGCTGTTATCAAAGGTACTCGGGCTGCTCGTCTGCTACCACAGCCCATTAACGCCAAATTTGACTGCACTGCCTAACGGATACGTTCGCCGTACGTTCGACATTGATTTCTGCGGTTAATTCTTGCAGTGCTGCGTGTCTGTTAGCACTCACACCTCTACGCAAACGCCGCTGCTCTCTCTCGTTAAGTGAAGGTCGTCGGCCACTGTGTTGTCCGATGAGGGAGGCAATGCCTAAAATTTGGTATTGTCAGCACACTTTTGACACTGTGGATCTCGGAATATTGAATTCCGTAACGATTTCCACATCTACATTTATACTCCGAAAGCCACCCAACGGTGTGTGGCGGAGGGCACTTTATGTGCCACTGTCATTACGTCGCCGGCCGGTGTGGCCGTGCGGTTCTAGACGCTTCAGCCTGGAACCACGTGACCGCTACGGTCGCAGGTTCGATTCCTGCCTCGGGCATGGATGTGTGTGATGTCCTTAGGTTAGTTAGGTTTAAGTAGTTCTAAGTTCTAGGGGACTGATGACCACAGATGTTAAGTCCCATAGTGCTCAGAGCCATTTGAACCATTTTTTGTCATTACGTCCCTTTCCTGTGTCAGTCGCGTATGGTTCGCGAGAAGAACGACTGCCGGAAAGCCTCCGTGCGCGCTCGAATCTCTCTAATTTTACAATTGTGATCTCCTCGGGAGGTATAAGTAGGGGGAAGCAATATATTCGATACCTCATCCAGAAACGCACCCTCTCGAAAGCTGGACAGCAAGCTACGCTGCGATGCAGAGCGCCTCTCTTGCAGAGTCTGCCACTTGAGTTTGCTGAATACCTCCGTAACGCTATCATGCTTACCAAATAACCAATTCCAAGATGGAATGTCCCACGGGTCTAGCTCGAAGTACCACGCAGCGTTCAAAGTCTGTTAATTCCCGTCGTGAGGCCGTAATCACGTCGGAAACCGGAAACCTTTTCACAGGAATCATCAGAGTCCAAATGGCAGCTTTCCCAACGCACTGCCCTTTTATACCTTGTGTAGGCGACACTACCGCTATCTGTATATGTTTATATCGCTATGTCGTGACTTTTGTCACCTCAGTGCTTACATGGTGTCTCTTCTTTCGCAATGGCTTGTCTGAAGCAACAGACACCATTTTGATCCCGCAGTCACTACGAATCAAGACACGAAGAAATTAAGAACATTAGCTGCCAGTGGTCATTGATTTGTACCAACGGGGAAGTTGGTAATTTGTGCCAGACGGCGAATCGAACCCGTGTCTCCTGCTTTCTAGGCTGATGCGAGTGTTGTGTTAACCGTTTTTCACTTCGTTGCTGCAAAGGCCTGTGACACGAGACCCTATTCACAGCATAGTCTAAAAGACTGTGCTTAACTTAGCTTGCGTTTATCGCGAATCTCTTCCAACGTAAAGTCCCGAGCGACTGGAAAAAAGCGCAGGTGACGCCTGTATATAAGAAGGGTAGAAGGAAGGATCCTCAAAATTACAGACCAATATCCATAACATCGGTTTGTTGCAGGATTATCGAACATATTCTCAGTTCGAATATAATGAATTTCCTTGAGACAGAGAAGTTGCTGTCTATGCATCAGCACGGCTTTAGAAAGCGTCGCTCCTGCGAAAAGCAACTCGCTCTTTTTTCACATGATATCTTGCGAACCCGGAAAGCGTTTGACTCGGTGCCCCACTGCAGGCTCCCAACTAAGGTACGAGCACATGGGATTGGTTACCAAATATGTGAGTGGCTCGAAGACCCCTTAAGTAATAGAACCCAGTACGTTGTCCTAGATGGTGAGTGTTCATCGGAGGTGAGGCTGTCATCTGGAGTGCCCCGGGGAAGTGTGGTAGGTCCGCTGTCGTTTTCTATCTACGTAAATGATCTTTTGGATAGGGTGGATAGCGATGTGCGGCTGTTTGCGGATGATGCTGTGGTGTACGGGAAGGTGTCGTCGTTGAGTGACTGTAGGAGGATACAAGATGACTTGGACAGGGTTTGTGATTGGTGTAAAGAATGGCAGCTAACTCTAATATAGATAAATGTAAATTAATACAGATGAATAGGAAAAAGAATCCCGTAATGTTTGAATACTCCATTAGTAGTGTAGCGCTCGCCACAGTCATGTCGATTAAATATTTGGGCGTAACACTGCAGAGCGATATGAAGAGGGACAAGCATGTAATGGCAGTTGTGGGGAAGGCGGTTCATTGGTAGAATTTTGGGAAGATGAGGTTCATCTGTAAAGGAGACCGCTTATAAAACACTAATACGACCTATTCTTGAGTACTGCTTGAGCGTTTGGGATCCCTATCACGTACGATTGAGGGAGGACATAGAAGCAATTCAGAGGCGGGCTGCTAGATTGGTTACTGGTCGGTTTGATCATCACGTGAGTGTTACGGAAATGCTTCAGGAACTCGGGTGGGAGTCGCTGGAGGAAAGGAGGCCTTCTTTTCGTGAATCGCTACTGAGGAAATTTAGAGAACCCGCATTTGAGGCTGACTGCAGCACAATTTTACTGCCGCCAACTCATATTTCGCGGAAAGACCACAAAGATAAGAGAGATGAGGGCTCGTACAGAGGCATATAGGCAGTGATTTTTCACTCGTTCTGTTAGGGAGTGGAACAGGGAGAGAAGATTCTAGTTGTGGTACGAGGTACCCTCCGCCACGCACCGTATTGTGGATTGCGGAGTATGCATGTAGATGTAGATGAGTGATATCTGAAGCCCCAGTGTTCGTCTGCGGCCCGAGGCGTAGTGAAGGCGGCTGCGCCCCGCGGTCAGCCAGATCCCCCCGCATATCGACAAAACTGCGGCTGGCGGCGGCGGTGCCGGCTGGTGCCGCTACGCGGTCCTCTCCAGTTCCAGAGGGGGCGCGCCGCCGGCGGGACGGCGCGGTTGCTATGGCCCATGCACGCCGCGGAGGACGCCTGGGGCCGCCTCCACAGCGACGACGCCAGCGGCCGCCGACAGCACCCGGTGCGTACCGCTCCGTGACTCGCGCAATACGGTGCTGTTCTGGCTTTCGACGTCACGAGGCAGTACCGCTTTCGTGCTGACGGCTGGTCAACATTAGCCTTTCAGTAGCTCCATCAGCGTCAATATCACACAGAACCCTATCGCGAAATTTTCTCCAAAAAAATCGCCTCACCGTACTGAGGCAGTCGCAAAGACTTTTTTCGTCAGTGTCTGTTAGTGTGCGAGTGTTACACATAGCTGTAGAAGAACGTGACATACTGAAAGGAAATCATTCGTGCATATTAAAGCTTTTGCACCATAGTGAAACTACACTACCGGCCATTAAAATTGCTACACCACGAAGATAATGTGCAACAGACGCGAAATTTAACCGACAAGAAGACGATGCTGTGATATACAAATAATTAGCTTTTCAGAGCATTCACACAAGGTTGGCGCCGGTGGCGACACCTCCAACGTGCTGACATGAGGAAAGTTTCCAACGGATTTCTCATACACAAACAGCAGTTGACCGGCATTGCCTGGTGAAACGTTGTTGTGATGCCGCGTGCAAGGAGGAGAAATGCGTACCATCACTTTTCCGACTTTTATAAAGGTCGGATTGTAGCCTATCGCGATTGCGGTTTATCCTATCGCGACATTGCAGCTCGTGTTGGTCGACGTCCAATGACTGTTAGCAGAATATGGAATCGGTGGGTTCAGGAGGGTAATACGGAACGCCGTGCTGGATCCCAACAGCCTCGTATCACTAGCAGTCGAGATGACAGGCATCTTATCCGCATGGCTGTAACGGATCGTGCAGCCACGTCGCGATCCCTGAGTCAACAGATGGGGACGTTTGCATGACAACAACCATCTGCACGAACAGTTCGACGACGTTTGCAGCGGCATGGACTATCAGCTCGGAGAGCATGTCTGCGGTTACCCTTGACGCTGCACCTCAGACAGGAGCGCCTGCGATGGTGTATTCAACGACGAACCTGGGTGCACGAATGGCAAAACGTCATTTTTCCAGATGAATTCAGGTTCTGTTTATAGCATCATGATGGTCGCATCCGTGTTTGGCGACATTGCGGTGAACGCACATTGGAAGCGTGCATTCGTCGTCGTCATAGTGGCGTACCACACGGGGTGATTGTATGGGGTGCCACTGGTTACACGTCTCGGCCACCTCTTTTCCGCATTGACGGCACTTTGAACAGTGGGCGTTACATTTCAGATGTGTTACGACCCGTGGCTCTACCCTGCATTCGATCCATGCGAAATCCTACATTTCAGCAAGACAATGCACGACCGCATGTTGCAGGTCCTGTACGGGCCTCTCTGGATACAGAAAATGTTCCACTGCTGCCCTGGCCAGCACATTCTCCAGATCTCTCACCAACTGAAAATATCTAGTCAATGGTGGCCGAGCAACTGGCACGTCACAATACGCCCGTCACTACTCTTGATGAACTGTGGTATCGTGTTGAAGCTGCATGGCAGCTGTACCTGTACACGCCATCCAAGCTTTGTTTGACTCAATGCCCAGGCTTATCAAGGCCGTTATTACGGCCAGAGATGGTTGTTCTGGGTATTGATTTCTCAGGATCTATGCACCCAAATTGCGTGGAAATGTAATGACATGTCAGTTCTAGTATAATATATTTGTCCAATGAATACCCGTTTATCATCTGCATTTCTTCTTGGTGTACCAATTTTAATGGCCAGTAGTGTAAGTGATATTTCAGATCATCGTGACGAACCTAGTGTCACATTTTTCGACGTTCGTCTACTATCAAGCGCGTTTATAGTTATTGCGTTGGTGCATAAGTTAGTACCGTTGTCCCATTAGTTTAATAAACACAATGGATACACATAACAGAGACTTTAGCCATCCTTGATATATACTCCTTCACTGTTTACCACGGTCTCCCAACGCTGGTGAAACTTTTCGATTCCACAACTGTAGAAATTATGTGCTTTTGAGGCGAAGAACTCGTCGATCTATGTTCGGGTCGCATTTTCATCCGAAAAGGAAGTTCCTTGAGGCTAGTTCCACCGAGGGCGCAAGGGTACAAGATCAGGTGAATAAAGCTGGCGCGGAATGACTTCCCAATTCAGCTCCTGAATAGCGCTTTTGTCAATCCAGCAGAAAGCAGCCGGGCTTTATCGTGGACCGTGGACTCGTATCACCTCACACAGTCTCCCTGGTCTTTTATATTTTTTTACTGTGTCTGCAAGAGGCCACAGTTGACAATAAATGCCACCAATGATGGTTACATCTCGGGAAAGCAAATCGTAGTACACCACACCGTCGCTGTTCCACCAAATGCACAACAGTATCTTTTGTGAGCACAGGTATTTTCCTGCGGGGGAGTAGTAACTTTTAGAAATTAAAATCGTAGAGCCACCATAAGTCACATGTAACCTTTTCTTTATTTTGCATGTTTCACCCGACCGACGACCGTTCAACCAATGCGAGCACATTCAGTAATTATGTGGCTAACGGCCGGCCACTCGTTGCAAGTATATTTGTTACAAGTATATTTGTAACGGGAAGCCCATGGCCACGTAATTTGTGAAAAGGCTCGCGTTGGTCCAGTGAAATGCGTAAAATTTTTAGTTTTTAATCAAGAATTTGTACAAGGAACAATCATGTATCTTAATGTAAACCAAACACGTAAATAGATAGAATTGTGGGCAAGAAACTAGTACGGAAGATACTGCAAGGAATCTAGTGTGCTTCTCTGCAACAAGAAGAGGGAGCAAAGAGAACAGGTGAATAATCTCGAGAAAAAAGTGAGTAATCGGATGCATTACGACGATATCAGCTAAGGAGGTCAAGTCCCTCTACAGATGCCACCGCTGGAAAACCTCAATTCAAATTTTGGGCAGCTGAAAAATCACCTGAAACCGTATAGGCCCGAGCTGCATATATTACCGACAGTGGGGCTTCGCTGCATGGAGATGGTGTTCCGCCTTGGAGACGGATCAAACACAAGCGCGAAAGAACAAGCTGATCTGGTCTCTTCTGGTGACCAGACAAGAAAAACTGCGAATGAAATTACTTTGCAGCAAAATTCTCTTCTGCTCCGCGCTCAGAGAGCAGCAGCCTCACTGTCAGAATTCTGCCAATGAACAAAGCTCTCGACAGTTATGACCTCACACCAAATTCGTCTAGACTCCTATTACCGTACTCCTTCAATCAAGGCGCCAGTACCGTTCTTTCCCGCCAAATCCCGACAGTGATTGCAGACGTGTGCTGACGTAACAGTCGAGCAACTTATCGCATCCCCAGCCAGGACTTAAGAGTGGGAAGTTTTCAGGCGACGGGCTCCAGCGGAATGTGATAATTGTTGTGCGACTTGTGGCGCCGTTCTGTCGGCTATTCTCTGAAGTTAGGCGACCATTTCTCCGAAACGTCCCAAACAAAGCAGATCCGTGGCGCCGAGCTGGCGCTTTCTTTCCCAAAACATGCAGCTTTCGCGAGAAAACTGCCCGCAGCCATCGTAGCGAGTGTCCGTTGCTCTGCCCCTGAGACCCGACACCAAAACAGAAAATGAGCCTCCGACTGTCTATCATGTACATACCGGTACATAGCATCTGATTTACTTTGCATGCCAGTGTCATATGGTAGTGAAATGACATTAATTTGCAGGTAAGCAAATTCAGATTTTAGAAAGGCAAGATAAGCTCATTTGACGGCCCTTAATAAGTGTATGAACGGGTCAGACGGTATTGTGCCTTGCAACGCATCCAAACAGCAGCAACGTGCTGCTATTGCTTTCTTGCTTGCTTACCATCGGAGAACGAAGAATGTATATGAAGCAGCATGTCTGTCTAAAATCACCATTGTGGAGTGGTGCTCCAAGTTCTGTGCTGGTCGCGACTCGACGCAAGACGACAGTCGGTCTCGGAGGCCAGAAGACGTCACGCCAACTCAAGTGGAAGAGACTCGAGCATCCTCCCTAACGTCCTGACCTCTCACCATGCGATTATCTCGCCTTAAGTCCCTTAAGAGGCCTTCAAGGATTGACCATGCCTGGCAGACGAAGAGGTGCAGCAGGCAGTTATGGACTTCTTCACGAAGCACGAAACGATGTTTTACCAAATGAGTATCTTCAACCTTGTGCATCGGTGGGATAATTGCTGTAATGGCGATTTTCCCTGGTTGGCATACCGATTCTGGACTCTACGGCCTTCGAACGGAAACTTTTTGGTCGCCCCTTATAAAATGAAGTTGTAATTATGTGGTGATAACGTAGTATTTAGAGGTTATCCTCTGTTATTGTAAGCTAGATTTGATAATTCTTTAGTAATACTTCATGAATGAAAATGTGAGTTTATATGCACTGGCCCGGGAGTAATCCCTCGATCTTCTACGACAGCAGCTTATCGTATTATTATTCAGTCTGTACAACCTCTGGAAAGTGTACTAACAATATCTAGTGCTCGTATCTGACTCCACTTTATAACGTCATGTACCCGGTACTGCGTCACCGCTCAACTGAGATGTGAATTGTGGGAATAAAGTTTATGGCTCCCTATTGGCAGAAATGTTAAAATTTTCAGAGGAAAAGATGGAGAATGATTCATTCCATACTTAGAAAATTTTCAAGACATTAATCCAATGACAACGAACACGAAACAGATTTGGTTTTGTCTTGGGGCATGGAGGGCTGCAAAGCAGCAGAGTGCCACAGCGTGTTCTTCTGGATCAGTTGCTTTTCTTAGTACTTGAATATGTGATCTGTTCCCGAAAGTACAGATACCACTGATGACCGTGCAGCTTCTCTAGAATGAAATGATAATTACATCGAAACGCTTAGCTGCCGACAGGTGTTGTTGATATATATCAGTAGGGACAGCTTAAAACGTGCGCCCCTAGCGGGACTCGATCCCGAAATCTCCTGCTTACATGGTAGACGCTCTATCCATCTGAGCCACCGAGGGCACAAAGCATAGTGCGACTGCAGGGAATTATCCCTTACACTCTTCCCGCGAGACCCACATTTCCAACTGTCCACAACCTACTTTCGTAGTGTTCGTAATAGATATTTGCCCATTCACTCATTACTCACGCCAGACTAAGTTGACGAGTCCCGTAAGAGTTCGGGCAAAGCGTGCACATTCGCACAGAAGAAGGTCAATGACCGGGTAGCCTTAAACTATATGAAGATGGTATCTGTTCCCGAATGAACAGATACCATTGATGACCGTGCAGCTTCTCTAGAATGAAATGAAAATTAAATCTAAACCTTTAGCTGCCGACAGGTGTTTTTGATATACATAAATGGGGAAGCGTGGACGGGATAAGACCCTGCAGTCGCACTATTCTCTGTGCCCTCGGTGGCTCAGATGGATAGAGCGTCTGCCACGTAAGCAGGATATCCCTGGTTCGAGTCCCGGTCGGGCTACACATTTTCAGCTGTCTCCATTGATGTAAATCAACAACACCTGTCGGTAGCTAAGGGTTTCGAGTTTATTATCATTTCTTTCTTAGTGCAGCTGTACATATCAATAAGCTCCCAGTAAACATATCAGGTTATTCTAACATTTTTATGTTTTGCAGGTGACACAGCATGTCAGATGTGGAATGTAATGACAATAATTTAAAGAATAGAGGAACAGATACCATTAGCTCGTGGCTAACAGAAAAAGAGACTGGCGCTTAACTCCAATAAGGCACAATGCATAATACGAGACCACGTTATTATTGCTCCTGGCCTCCTGTGGACGTTATCGGAAACACGTGGCAATGTTACAATAAACAAGTAAAGTAATGACTAAGAAAGGCGCGTCGCACTGTGAATGATTTGACAGTTATGCATATACTGTCTAGTGAGCGTTTGTCGTGAAATATCACGGTAAAAACTCATTATAAACTGACCAGGTGAAACAATACTGTGGTCGACTAATACATTATTTTCTGTTTACTTGAGTCCACGACATTTTCCTCCTGGACAGCTGTTAAATGTATCTACTCATCAACATCGCGATTACGGCCTATTGTACCATTATCAAAAAAATGGTTCAAATGGCTCTGAGGACTATGCGACTTAACTTCTGAGGTCATCAGTCGCCTAGAACTTAGAACTAATTAAACCTAACTAACCTAAGGACATCACACACATCCATGCCCGAGGCAGGATTCGAACCTGCGATCGTAGCGGTCGCTCGGCTCCAGACTGTAGCGCCTAGAGCCGCACGGCCACTCCGGCCGGCTACCATTATCAGATGACAGCTCACTATGAAGCGCTTCATCGCCCAATCGTTCCTTTGAATGACCATCTAGCTTCAGTCACATTTATGTATTCCACATGCGTAATGAGACAGGAGTCCTCGTGGTTTGTGCGGTGCACAGTGAAAATAAAGGGCGCAGATGACGTTCTTTCGAATACAAAAAATTGCACTGAATAATTAAAACAATATTGGGACAAATGAAATCACGAAGAGAGTTCGACAAAGTTCAAATATGGGTCGACTTCTGTTTCTTACACTTAACATTTTTCAAGCCGAACTGAAATGGTCCTTTCTACAGATGACACTAGTGTTATAATAAAACCCATTACTGAGAAATAAATAGAAGAGATTGTTAATGTTTTTCAAAAAAATAATAATCCTTTCTACGAAAATCGACTCTGCCAAAATTTTGAGACAACATACTATATTGGAATCTGTAGAACAATAGGCATGCAAACAATTGCTATAGCTCATGCACAGGAGTTAGTAAATAGGGTACGCGAGAGATCGTTTTATATTTCATTTTCTACTCGAGAGAGGCTGGCGTTCCAGTTTAATGAATTGAATTCTGGTAGGCGTCGACGAAACATTTGGAAATTTACCCTCCAAAACTGTAATTGGGCACGTAACTCAACATTTCCCACTGCTACATCACAATAGAACAGCTAACCTGCATCGCTCATCTACTGTCAATCACTAGTACTTTGTTATACTAATTAATACTGATTAAATGGGAGTCTCATTAATGATTTGCTTATGTGGTGAGGCTGGTTCTGAAAAATTGTCGTGTCACAGGTAGAATGTTCAATATTTTTGGGTGTACATATTGATGAAAACTGGAACCGTAAGAAGCATATTACTGAGCTGCTGAAACGTCATTTGGCTATTTTTGCTCTTCTTATAACTATTAGTCCTGGAAAAGAATCGAATCTTTCTCGTGTTGCATTTAGCATATTTTCACTCAATAATGTCTTATGTGTTATTTTCTGGGGTAACCCAACACATAGAACGAAAATACTGACTACATAAAAGGGAGGAGTAGGAATTATACATGATGTTCGCCCACGGTCGTCATGTCTTCTTCAAAGAGTTAGGCATTTTAACTGCATGATCACAATACCCATATTCACTAAAGAATTTCGTCATAAATAATCTATTACAATTTAAGAAGAATAGTGATATCCATATATAAAACACTAGAGGGTCACTGTGACTTGGTTTGTAGGTGGATGAAACTGACAGCTGGTGGAGCCATTCTGTCAAGTAAACCTTTCGGTTCAGAACAATAATGGAGCCCTCGTCAGCAGGTAGGATTATAAGGTCAGGATCAGTTTTTAGGTGTTAGGTTGCGGTTCTTTCTGCGGATGTAAGGTTGGTTTCCATTTTGAGGGATTTGGGGAATGATGGTGAGGCAAGGTTAGAGGTTAAGAAATTCTGGAAAGTTAACAGGGGATGATTTGGCGGCAGTAGGGTTGGATTGCGATTGAAGGGAGGAGTGAACTGAGTTAGGCAGGGTTCAACATTGGTCTACATCTACATCTACATTTATACTCCGCAAGCCACCCAACGGTGTGTGGCGGAGGGCACTTTACGTGCCACTGTCATTACCTCCCTTTCCTGTTACAGTCGCGTATGGTTCGCGGGAAGAACGACTGTCTGAAAGCCTCCGTGCGCGCTCTAATCTCTCTAATTTTACATTCGTGATCTCCTCGGGAGGTATAAGTAGGGGGAAGCAATATATTCGATACCTCATCCAGAAACGCACCCTCTAGAAACCTGGCGAGCAAGCTACGCCGCGATGAAGAGCGCCTCTCTTGCAGAGTCTGCCACTTGAGTTTATTAAACATCTCCGTAACGCTATCACGGTTACCAAATAACCCTGTGACGAAACGCGCCGCTCTTCTTTGGATCTTCTCTATCTCCTCCGTCAAACCGATCTGGTACGGATCCCACATTGATGAGCAGTACTCAAGTATAGGTCGAACGAGTGTTTTGTAAGCCACCTCCTTTGTTGATGGACAACATTTTCTAAGCACTCTCCCAATGAATCTCAACCTGGTACCCGCCTTACCAACAATTAATTTTATATGATCATTCCACTTCAAATCGTTCCGCACGCATACTCCCAGATATTTTACAGAAGTAACTGCTACCAGTGTTTGTTCCGCTATCATATAATCATACAATAAAGGATCCTTCTTTCTATGTATTCGCAATGCATTACAATTGTCTATGTTCAGGGTCAGTAGCCACTCCTTGCACCAAGTGCCTATCCGCTGCAGATCTTCCTGCATTTCGCTACAATTTTCTAATGCTGCAACTTCTCTGTATACTACAGCATCATCCGCGAAAAGCCGCATGGAACTTCCGACACTATCTACTAGGTCATTTATATATATTGTGAAAAGCAATGGTCCCATAACACTCCCCTGTGGCACGCCAGAGGTTACCTTAACGTCTGTAGATGTCTCTCCATTGATAACAACATGCTGTGTTCTGTTTGATAAAAACTCTTCAATCCAGCCACACAGCTGGTCTGATATTCCGTAGGCTCTTACTTTGTTTATCAGGCGACAGTGCGGAACTGTATCGAACGCCTTCCGGAAGTCAAGAAAAATAGCATCTACCTGGGAGCCTGTATCTAATATTTTCTGGGTCTCATGAACAAATAAAGCGAGTTGGGTCTCACACGATCGCTGTTTCCGGAATCCATGTTGATTCCTACATAGTAGATTCTGGGTTTCCAAAAACGACATGATACTCGAGCAAAAAACATGTTCTAAAATTCTACAACAGATCGACGTCAGAGATATAGGTCTATAGTTTTGCGCATCTGCTCGACGACCCTTCTTGAAGACTGGGACTACCTGTGCTCTTTTCCAATCATTTGGAACCCTCCGTTCCTCTAGAGATTTGCGGTACACGGCTGTTAGAAGGGGGGCAAGTTCTTTCGCGTACTCTGTGTAGAATCGAATTGGTATCCCGTCAGGTCCAGTGGACCTTCCTCTATTGAGTGATTCCAGTTGCTTTTCTATTCCTTTGACACTTATTTCGATGTCAGCCGTTTTTTCGTTTGTGCGAGGATTTAGAGAAGGAACTGCAGTGCGGTCTTCCTCTGTGAAACAGCTTTGGAAAAAGGTGTTTAGTATTTCAGCTTTACGCATGTCATCCTCTGTTTCAATGCCATCATTATCCCGTAGTGTCTGGATATGCTGTTTCGAGCCACTTACTGATTTAACGTAAGACCAGAACTTCCTAGGATTTTCTGTCAAGTCGGTACACAGAATTTTACTTTCGAATTCACTGAACGCTTCACGCATAGCCCTCCTTACGCTAACTTTGACATCGTTTAGCTTCTGTTTGTCTGAGAGGTTTTGGCTGCGTTTAAACTTGGAGTGGAGCTCTCTTTGCTTTCGCAGTAGTTTCCTAACTTTGTTGTTGTACCACGGTGGGTTTTTCCCGTCCTTCACAGTTTTACTCGGGACGTACCTGTCTAAAACGCATTTTACGATTGCCTTGAACTTTTTCCATAAACACTCAACATTGTCAGTGTCGGAACAGAAATTTTCGTTTTGATCTGTTAGGTAGTCTGAAATCTGCCTTCTATTACTCTTGCTAAACAGATAAACCTTCCTCCCTTTTTTAATATTCCTATTAACTTCCATATTCAGGGATGCTGCAACGGCCTTATGATCACTGATTCCCTGTTCTGTACATACAGAGTCGAAAAGTTCGGGTCTGTTTGTTATCAGTAGGTCCAAGATGTTATCTCCACGAACCGGTTCTCTGTTTAATTGCTCGAGGTAATTTTCGGATAGTGCACTCAGTATAATGTCACTCGATGCTCTGTCCCTACCACCCGTCCTAAACATCTGAGTGTCCCAGTCTATATCTGGTAAATTGAAATCTCCACCTAAGACTATAACATGCTGAGAAAATTTATGTGAAATGTATTCCAAATTTTCTCTCAGTTGTTCTGCCACTAATGCTGCTGAGTCGGGAGGTCGGTAAAAGGAGCCAATTATTAACCTAGTTCGATTGTTGAGTGTAACCTCCACCCATAATAATTCACAGGAACTATCCACTTCTACTTCACTACAGGATAAACTACTACTAACAGCGACGAACACTCCACCACCGGTTGCATGCAATCTATCCTTTCTAAACACCGTCTGTACCTTTGTAAAAATTTCGGTAGAATTTATCTCTGGCTTAAGCCAGCTTTCTGTACCTATAACGATTTCAGCTTCGGTGCTTTCTATCAGCGCTTGAAGTTCTGGTACTTTACCAACGCAGCTTCGACAGTTGACAATTACAATACCGATTGCTGCTTGGTCCCCGCATGTCCTGACTTTGCCCCGCACCCGTTGAGGCTGTTGCCCTTTCTGTACTTTCCCAAGGCCATCTAACCTAAAAAACCGCCCAGCCCACGCCACACAACCCCTGCTACCCGTGTAGCCGCTTGTTACGTGTAGTGGACTCCTGACCTATCCAGCGGAACCCGAAACCCCACCACCCTATGGCGCAAGTCGAGGAATCTGCAGCCCACACGGTCGCAGAACCGTCTCAGCCTCTGATTCAGACCCTCCACTCGGCTCTGTACCAAAGGTCCGCAGACAGTCCTGTCGACGATGCTGCAGATGGTGAGCTCTGCTTTCATCCCGCTAGCGAGACTGGCAGTCTTCACCAAATCAGATAGCCGCCGGAAGCCAGAGAGGATTTCCTCCGATCCATAGCGACACACATCATTGGTGCCGACATGAGCAACCACCTGCAGATGGGTGCACCCTGTACCCTTCACGGCATCCGGAAGGACCCTTTCCACATCTGGAATGATTCCTTTGGTTGAGTCTGATTGGTAGGGTTGGTGGCGAAAAAGTGTTTCCACTGTAGGGACCTGGAGAAGGAGAAAAGGCCTTTGACAAGTCCTGCGTGATTTAATTTGGGAATGGGGCAAAAGGTGTTGCCTCTTGACTGAAGCTTCTGCATGGATAAGGCTTTTTGAGGAAAGGTTCATGACTGTGTTTCGGGTGTGTTTAGGTTCTGTATTCTGTATGGCGGTGGGAGCGAGTTTTTGAGGGTAGGGTAAATGCAGTAAGTGTAAGTGCCCGTGGTCTAGGGGTAGCGTCTTTGATTCATAATCAAAACGTCTTCAGTCCCGGGTTCGATCCCCGCCACTGCCTAAATTTTGATAAATAATCAGCATTGGCGTCCGAAGACTTCCGGCATAAGAAGTCAGCCTCATTCTGCCAACGGCCTTGTCAAAGAGGGCGGAGGAGCGGATAGAGGTTCAGGGCACACTCTTGTGCTAGGGGTGGGAAATTGCCCCTAAAGGCGGAAGAATCAGCAATGATCAACGACGTGAGGATGCAGAAGGCAATGGAAACCACTGCATTAAAGACACGTAAAGTGTATCCACAGGACATGTGGCTTGTAATTGAAGAAGTGTCATGATGATCTCTCCATTGGCAAAAGATTCCGGAATAGTCCCCCATTCGGATCTCCGGGAGGGGACTGCCAAGGGGGAGGTTACCATGAGAAAAAGATTGAATAATCAACGAAAGGATAACGTTCTACGAGTCAGGGCGTGGAATGTCAGAAGCTTGAACCTGGTAGGGAAACTAGAAAATCTGAAAAGGGAAATGCAAAGGCTCAATCTAGATTTAGTAGGGGTCAGTGAAGTGAAGTGGAAGGAAGACAAGGATTTCTGGTCAGATGAGTATCGGGTAATATCAACAGCAGCAAAAATGGTATAACAGGTGTAGGATTCGTTATGAATAGGAAGGTAGGGCAGAGGGTGTGTTACTGTGAACAGTTCAATGACTGGGTTGTTCTAATCACAATCGACAGCAGACCAACACCGACAACGATAGTTCAGGTATACATGCCGACGTCGCAAGCTGAAGATGAACAGATAGAGAAAGTGTACGAGGATATTGAAAGGGTAATGTAGTATGTAAAGGGGGACGAAAATCTAATAGTCATGGGCGACTGGAATGCAGTTGTAGGGGAAGGAGTAGAAGAAAAGGTTACAGGAGAATATGGGCTTGGGACAAGGAATGAAAGAGGAGAAAAACTAATTGAGTTCTGTAACAAATTTCAGCTAGTAATAGCGAATACCCTGTTCAAGAATCACAAGAGGAGGAGGTATACTTGGAAAAGGCCGGGAGATACGGGAAGATTTCAATTATATTACATCATGGTCAGACAGAGATTCCGAAATCAGATACTGGATTGTAAGGCGTACCCAGGAGCAGATATAGACTCAGATCACAATATAGTAGTGATGACGAGTAGGCTGAAGTTCAAGACATTAGTCAGGAAGAATCAACACGCAAAGAAGTGGGATACGGCAGTGCTAAGGAATGACGAGATACGTTTGAAGTTCTCTAACGCTATAGATACAGCAATAAGGAATAGCGCAGTAGGCAGTACAGTTGAAGAGGAATGGACATCTCTAAAAAGGGCCATCACAGAAGTTGGGAAGGAGAACATAGGTACAAAGAAGGTAGCTGCGAAGAAACCATTAGTAACAGAAGAAATACTTCAGTTGATTGATGAAAGGAGGAAGTACAAACATGTTCCGGGAAAATCAGGAATACAGAAATACAAGTCGCTGAGGAATGAAATAAATAGGAAGTGCAGGGAGGCTAAGACGAAATGGCTGCAGGAAAAATGTGAAGACATCGAAAAAGATATGATTGTCGGAAGGACAGACTCAGCTTACAGGAATGTCAAAACAACCTTTGGTGACATTAAAAGCAACGGTGGTAACATTACCAGTGCAACGGGAATTCCACTGTTAAATGCAGAGGAGAGAGCAGATAGGTGGAAAGAATACATTGAAAGCCTATATGAGGGTGAAGATTTATCTGATGTGATAGAAGAAGAAACAGGAGTCGATTTAGAAGAGATAGGGGATCCAGTATTAGAATCGGAATTTAAAAGAGCTTTGGAGGATTTACGGTCAAATAAGGCAGAAGGGATAGATAACATTCCATCAGAAATTCTAAAATCATTGGGGGAAGTGGCAACAAAACGACTATTCACGTTGGTGTGTAGAATATATGAGTCTGGCGACATACCATCTGACTTTGGGAAAAGCATCATCCACACAATTCCGAAGACGGCAAGAGTTGACAAGTGCGAGAATTATCGCACAATCCAGCTCATGCATCGAAGCTGCTTACAAGAATAATATACAGAAGAATGGAAAAGAAAATTGAGAATGCGCTAGGTGACGATCAGTTTGGCTTTAGGAAAAGTAAAGGGACGAGAGAGGCAATTCTGACGTTACGGCTAATAATGGAAGCAAGGCTAAAGAAAAATCAAGACACTTTCATAGGATTTGTCGACCTGGAAAAAGCGTTCGACAGTATAAAATGGTGGCAGCTGTTCGAGATTCTGAAAAAGTAGGGGTAAGCTATAGGGAGAGACGGGTGATATACAATAGGTACAACAACCAAGAGGGAATAATAAGAGTCGACGATCAAGAACGAAGTGCTCGTATTAAGAAGGGTGTAAGACAAGGCTGTAGCCTTTCGCCCCTACTCTTCAATCTGTACAGCGAGGAAGCAATGATGGAAATAAAAGAAAGGTTCAGGAGTGGAATAAAAATACAGGGTGAAAGGATATCAATGATACGATTCGCTGATGACATTGGTATCCTGAGTGAAAGTGAAGAAGAATTAAATGATCTGCTGAACGGAATGAACAGTCTAATGAGTACACAGTATGGTCTGAGAGTAAATCGGAGAACGACGAAGGTAATGAGAAGTAGAAGAAATGAGAACAGCGAGAAACTTAACATCAGGATTGATGGTCACGAAGTCAATGAAGTTAAGGAATTCTGCTACCTAGGCAGTAAAATAACCAATGACGGACGGAGCAAGGAGGACATCAAAAGCAGACTCGCTATGGCAAAAAGGCATTTCTGGCCAAGAGAAATCTACTAATATCAAATACCGGCCTTAATTTGAGGAAGAAATTTCTGATGATGTACGTCTGGAGTACAGCATTGTATGGTAGTGAAACATGGACTGTGGGAAAACCGGAACAGAAGAGAATCGAAGCATTTGAGATGTGGTGCTATAGACGAATGTTGAAAATTAGGTGGACTGATAAGATAAGGAATGAGGAGGTTCTACGCAGAATCGGAGAGGAAAGGAATACGTGGAAAACACTGATAAGGAGAAGGGACAGGATGATAGGACATCTGCTAAGACATGAGGGAATGACTTCCATGGTACTAGAGGGAGCTATAGAGGGCAAAAACTGTAGAGGAAGAGAGCGATTGGAATACGTCAAGCAAATAATTGAGGACGTATGTTGCAAGTGCTACAAAAAAAAAAAAAAAAAAAAAAAAAATAGGTCTGTAGGCAGTGTTTCTCAACTATGAGAGAAGGTGATGGAGGTTTGTTGGTTGTTGTAGAGGTCGTGGATAGTGGCAGTCCAAGGCTGTAATTGGAAGTGAGAAGGTTGGACAGTTTTTTGAGGTGGCGGTGTGCATGTTGCTCTATTTCCTCGAGGGCAAGAGTTTCAGTGTGTGATAAATAACTAATAATACTACATGAAATGCTACATTCTTTTGTATAAATGACAAATTTCACTACTTTTAGTATCTGATCTAATGTTTTTCCCTCAGCATTGCTTGATTTGCTTCGACACTTCTAATACCCTTGTTTTACTTTTATTGATGTTCATCTTATCATCTTTATTGCAAGACACTATCCATCCCATTCAACTCCTCTTCCAATTCATTACCCGTCCTTTGCAGAGTTACAAAGATTTTATTTCTTCTCCTGAACTTTAATTCCTTTCCAAATTTCTCTTTGGTTTTCGTCACAGCTTCCTTGATGTACAGATTTAGTAACGTCGAGGATAGACTACAAACATGTGCCACTCGAAATAGTTCAATAGTGAAATATTTCGTCATGAAGTAAGCCGGGGGAAGCTGAATAATCACATTTGTTTCACTCCGTTCTCACAAAGGCTTCCGTTTCGTGTACTTCACCTTTTGTAACTGCGATTTGGCTTCTGTACAAATTGTGAATAACTTGTCGCTCCCTACATGTTATCCCTGCTATCTTCAAAATTCCCGAGAGTGCTCTTGAATCAACATTGTCAAAAGCTTTTTCTAAACCTAAAAATGCCTTAAACGCAGGTTTGTCTTCATTCAATGTTGCCTCGTGTGTACCTACATTTCTCTGGAACCGAAACTGATCTTCCTCAAGGTCGGCCTTTACCTATTTTTCCATTCTTCTGTAAATAATTCGTGTCATTATCTTGCAAGCATGACTTATGGAGCTGATGGATCGGTGGTATTCAAAGCTGTCATCACCTGCCATTTTTGGGATCTGAATTGTTAAATTCTTCCTGAAGTCTGATGGTGTTCCGCCTGTCACACATACCTTGCTTAACAGTTTGAATAATTTTGTCATTATGGTTCTCCCAAAGATCTCAGTAATTTTTAGGGGATGTCGTGCCGTCGAGGAGGGTTGTTTCCGCTTAGATATTTCAGTGCTTTGGAAAATTCTTGTCTTAGTATCATATCTCTCATCTCACCATCAGCCACTTCATCTTCATGTTCTTAATATTATTCTCAGGATTGTTCTTATTATGTAGAACCCCTACATATTCCTCTCACACTTCAGCTTTTATTTGTTTGCTTAGCGCTAGCTTGCCATCTGAGCTGCAGTTGCTTCTCTTTTCTCCAAGGTCTGTCTAATTTCACACGGGCAGCATCTTCGTCCTGTATTTTATGCATGCTTCTCTAGCCAGTCGCCGGTCACGGTGGCCAGCGGTTCTAGGCACTTCAGTCAGGAACCGGGCGACTGCTACGGTCGCAGGTTCGAATCCTGCCTCGAGCATGGATGTGTGTGATGTCCTTAGGTTATTTAGGTTTAAGTAGTTCTAAGATCTAGAGGACTGATGACCTAAGATGTTGAGTCCCATAGTGCTCAGAGCCATTTTTTTTTTATCTAGCCAGTCCTGCTTAGCCATTTGCACTTCCTCCTTCCTGTCAGTGTAATTTTTTAGACGTTTGTATTTCATTTCCTCAATTCGTCGATTAAATTCATTATATTCTGTGATATCCAAGGATTTCTTTTAGGTCCTGCCTTTTTACCTATGTGATCCTCTGCTGCGTTCACTATTTCATCCCTTAAAGCTACTCATTAGTTTACCATACTATTCATTTCCCCCGTATCAGTCCAACGTTAAGTAACGCTCCCTCTGAAACTCTCAACAGCATCTAGTTCCTTCAGTTTCCGAAACAGACTCAGCATGGAAAAGAAATTAATTGTTTTCTTAAAACTGAAATATGTACGGCTTTGTATCACTTACTAGACTCAAATATTTGTCCCTTTCTTTTTTAGTTATAATTTTACCTTAAAAGTAATAATGTAACAGTGACACTAATTTCTCTGGGTTTAAAGCACAAAGTTGTAAGTTTCCACTTGTCTTTCTCATAAGATAACTCAGTTCTGCAACTTCGTGATTACTGTATCCATAAGTAGCTACAGTGTTTCAGAAGACGACTGTACAAAACCTGCAAGACATACAGAAAACAGACACAGATCAGTGGGTAGAATATCTCTCCAAGTTTCTAACTTACGTTACAGATGCTCAGTGGGGGCACCATTTGTGATGCGGCGATTATCGGTTCACATAAGTACTGACATTAATTACCCAGAAGGGCATGACAAAAGTCCACTTTGGAAATCTGTGGCGCAGTGGTGGAGTCTGATGTCGGGGAGAGGGGGTGAAAGAGGATGCCATGCATTGCCAGTCAAACAGCCATGAGTTTCCCAAAATCTTTGTTACTGCTCCCCGCCTTGGTTCTGTACAGAAAGCAGCAGCGTGGCTGAGGTGTTCAGCGCCTTCCTGTGTGTTGTCGTCCATCATTGCTGACAGGGCGTGGTGTCTGAGAGTGCTGGTGCTTGACACAGCTGCCTCGATCGGCGACGATTCGTGTCCCAGTGGCCTCAGGTAGCTACGACCATGAGTGTGTGGCATGGTCTGTGACCTCAGCACTGTCCCATCGGCGGTGAGCAGATAGTGTATTGGTCGTGACCAACTGCCCTGCGTTGATGACCCTCAAACTGCTTCCCAGGGCCAGTGCTGGCCTGATGTGATGGTGGCTCCAGTTCCTGCGTTTTAAGGTCGGACTGCCCTGTCGCTGAGTGAACTGCAGTCGACGAACAGCATTCTGGATGACGCCTCCAAGCATCAGAGGCCAGTGGCAGTGGAGCTGCGATATTAACGCAAATGACATTAGTACAAAGTTTACTAAAGTGGAACACCTACGACTGTCTTTTCGATGTTATTTATTATATAGCTGCTAGTTTACGTGATTCTGTACACTATCTTCAGACCGTAACTGACGCTGACGGGATGGGCTCCAATAATATACACGATCCCATCAGTGGCTGACATCTAAGAAATAGTTGCAGACACAACATCGCTTTTACACTCTACGGAAACAAGTGTAGAGACGTTGGCGGCTTATGGGATCATTTATACATTTGGGGTCCACCTTCCTATCAGTTAAGGTCTGCAGATGGTGTACTAAATCACTGAAACTGGTAGCTACATTATAGATAACAGCAAAAGGACGGCTGCAGGTGTTCCATTTTATTACGTAAGTGAACGGTCGAAGTGTCCCAAACCTTCAATCAGAAGGATGGACATACAAAACTGAGTACAGAATGACTAGGTATTTATACGCTTTCGGGCTCCACTTGCTTGCGTTTTGTTGGGGCTTGTGGCAGACATGCTAAACACGTCAGCGGCTGCTGGTGTGGAAAGGCTTCCACCTTCTTCCGCTAACTGTTTCCACACTTTGCCAGGCCGGCTTGCCTCGCTGCGCGACGACGGCTGTGTTGTACTTTGTAAAGCATTATTTGGCACTGTTGCTTTCTACTTCCTTCTCTGCACATTCCTAACCAAACATGGTCGGTGTAGGCCGGCCGGTGTGGCCGTGCGGTTAAAGGCGCTTCAGTCTGGAACCGCGTGACCGCTACGGTCGCAGGTTCGAATCCTGCCTCGGGCATGGATGTGTGTGATGTCCTTAGGTTAGTTAGGTTTAATTAGTTCTAAGTTCTAGGCGACTGATGACCTCAGAAGCTGAGTCGCATAGTGCTCAGAGCCATTTGAACCATGGTCGGTGTGTTGCAGTGTTAACTAATCTGATGCAACCCCACACAAGAGATGATATGTCTACATGTTCTGACACGCCTGCCCCCCCCCTTTCCCCCCCCCCCCCCCCCAAGTGCAACTGCACCACAGCGTATATTATGAGATATTCTATCCAGTTACACGCGTCATTTCTCTGTATGTCTTGTAGTTCCCACGCATTCATCTTCTGAATCCCTGGAGGTGCTTATGAATAGCCCTGTACCTTCAGCAGGTCCATGAAATTAACTTTTCCAAGCAACGCGCAGAAGTAAACGTGCATAAATTTTTGTTGTACTGTAGACACTTCAGCACATACTTTTAAAGGTTATTTTAGAAATTTTCTTGTAGTAGATGCACCCCTTAAGATTGAGTGGTTCTGATTGTGACCTGAGGTTGGACGTGGCACGGCCAAAGTACGCTGCAAGCACAAGACGGAAGGAACGAATTAAGTTGTTCAAATTACTGGAGGACCATATAGCTAAACCAGTGTTGACACATAAAACAAACTTTTAGGTTACCGTTCTGTGCGCCCAAAGTTTAACATATTCGCCTTTAGACGTAATTTACTAACCTGCGATTACTGTACGGCTGTTTCACGTAGTCAATACGACCTAACGAATATTACTTAGGTGGAAGATGACATCGGACTGGGTGGGAAATTAAGGACGAAGTTGACGTAGGAGTCACCTGGTGCCACGATAGCGACTCGGTGGCACTTAACGGCTAATCAAACGGCCGGAGGAACGGGTTACTCAGGCGGATGGGCGACGCGTCGCCGCAGATGGGGCGATAAGAGGTGCGCTAATGGAGGCGCCGGGTTCGACCCGCGGCCGCTATCGCAGTCCCCCATCATTTATTTGGCCGCTCCCGCAACGGGTAAGTAGGTCGCCAGCGCTTTTTACGTTAGAGGTCCCTCCAGAGGCGTTCGCTAGGCGGCCGCTCTTATTTTGCATTTACATATTTTATAGACACATTTTTCACAGTTGGCAGTGAAAGCTGAGTCAATACCTTCAGCCCCCTATTTACATGTAAGTAAGAGCATCTACATAGCCACACGAAAAACTTGCTCGTTTACTCTCATTGATATAGATGTTAGCGGAAGGACTTTAGTAACAGTTTTTAGGAACATCACTGTGACAAGTAAATAAGAAACTTTTTTTTTTTTTTTCCTGTTCCACAGGTTGATAGCCTTCACTCAACAGTGACACTTCTTAACCTCACTGTTGTTCATGTGTGTTACCTGTTCAGTGAACAAATCTATTCACAGTGATTTCAGAGCATTTTACTGTGAGTGGCCCATTCATTGCCCGTATGCTCCAAGGAAGAAATGAGTATGTTAACATCTCATTTCGCTGCTATAACCATGTGCTCTTACGGTGGCTATTGTCTACGGCAGGCTCCGTTTCTGAGGGAAGGAGGCTTTCTGCAACCTGGAGCTGGTGGTCTGCTCTTCCCTAATCCTCCTAAATGGGTTATCGTCGGAGCCTGCGTGACTGGCTTACAGGGAGAATAATTTTCCCCATGACCGAAACTGTTTCCAAGATCCATTGCACAAAATGTTCATTGAGTATTGGCATAAGGAAGTAACCAGTGAGAACTCCTACATTCTCTCGTTCTGATTGGCTGGAAAGCCTAAACGATAAATTATTTCGTGGAGCGTTTTGGTGGCTCATTAAATCGAGGAGTCAGCCGGCAGCTCTCGTGTGTTGTAGAAGTCGGTTGTCCTCCGGCGTGCAGGTGGTGTTTTCGTAATGTATTCCTGAAATCGGGTGTAGCTGATCCTTCGTGATTATCAGAGTTATCTGTTTCAGTTCGGAACACAGAAGTAATCAGTAGTGTGTTTCTAGGCGTGGGCGTGGAATTCCGCTTAGGCGCTTTCCTGTTTTTCTCTGCGAGTGTTGCGGGCTAGTAAGTATGAACTTGTTCAAAGAAGTCACGGGAATACAGCCGGGTGACGTCGTCGACAGATTAGATTAGATTTACTTTCATTCCTATTGATCCGTAGTGAGGAGGTCCTCCAGGATGCAGAACATGTCAGAAAAGCAACAATACATGACAAATATTTACAACTCAAGCAAATAAGCTAATGATCGTCATTTTTTGATGAACACTATATGAAAGAATCATTTTACAAATACTAATGCACTGAATTTAAAATAAATTTTATTTATTTATTTATAAGGTAATAAACATGTAATACAACTACTATAATACTTATTTACAACGAACACATTACTGCACTGAAATGGTGCAGAAGTTAGATTGTACTTACACACACACACACACACACTTATTTACAATGAACACATTACTGCACTCAAATTGTGCAGAAGTTACATTGTACTTATACATACAGGGTGTTACAAAAAGGTACGGCCAAACTTTCGGGAAACATTCCTCACACACAAATAAAGAAAACATGTTATGTGCACATGTGTCCGGAAACGCTCAATTTCCATGTTAGAGCTCATTTTAGTTTCGTCAGTATGTACTGTACTTCCTCGATTCACCGACAGTTGGCCCAATTGAAGGAAGGTAATGTTGACTTCGGTGCTTGTGTTGACATGCGACTCATTGCTCTACAGTACTAGCATCAAGCACATCAGTACGTAGCATCAACAGGTTAGTGTTCATCACGAACGTGGTTTTGCGGTCAGTGCAATGTTTACAAATGCGGAGTTGGCAGATGCCCATTTGATGTATGGATTAGCACGGGGCAATAGCCGTGGCGCGGTACGTTTGTATCGCGACAGATTTCCAGAACGAAGGTGCCCGACAGGAAGACGTTCGAAGCAATTGATCGGCGTCTTAGGGAGCACGCCATTCTCCAGGGCTGCATCAGCGCACCAGGGATTCCATGCGACGGAGAGTGGATGCATGTATCCTCGCTAACGGAGGACATTTTGAACATTTACTGTAACAAAGTGTTTGAAGTCACGCTGGTACGTTCTGTTGCTGTGTGTTTCCATTCCATGATTAATGTAATTTGAAGAGAAGTAATAAAGTGAGCTCTAACATGGAAAGTAAGCGTTTCCGGACACATGTCCACATAACGTATTTTCTTTCTTTGTGTGTGAGGAATGTTTCCTGAAAGTTTGGCCGTACCTTTTTGTAACACCCTGTGTACACACAAATCAGTTGGTTCTACTGAGAAATTCATCAAATGGAGCAGAAGGAGTTGGCCACCAATAAATCCTTTAGGCTTCTCTTAAACTGAATTTCATTGGTTGTTAAGCTTTTTATGGCTGCTGGCAAGTTATTGAAAATGTGTGTTCCTGAATAATGCACGCCTTTTTGTACAAGACTAAGTGACTTTAAATCCTTGTGAAGATTATTCTTATTTCTAGTATTGATCCCATGAATTGAGCTGTTGGTTTGAAAAAGTGATATATTTTTAATGACAAATTTCATTAAGGAATAAATATATTGGGAAGCAGTAGTTAGTGTACCTATTTCCCTAAACAGGTTTCTGCAGGATGTTCTTGAGTTCACACCACATATAACTCTTACTGCATGTTTTTGTGCCCGGAAAACTTTAGCTTGGCTTGATGAATTATCCCAAAAAATAATCCCATATGACATTATGGAATGAAAGTAAGCATAGTATGCCAGATTTTTCATTTTTATATCCCCTATGTCTGACACAATTCGGATTGCAAATAAAGATTTGTGAAGACGCTTCAGCAGTTCTGTGGTGTGCTCCTCCCAGTTGAATCTATTATCAAGCTGTAATCCCAAGAATTTAACACTGTCCACTTCTTCTATCTGCTTGTCATCATATGTTAGGCATATAGTCATGGGACACCCCTTACAAGTTCTGAACTGCATGTGGTATGTTTTTTCAAAGTTTAGTGACAAGGAATTGGCTAGGAACCAGTGATTAATGTCCACAAATATTTTATTAGGTGATCTTTCTAAGACTACACTTGATTTGCTTAATATTGCAATGTTTGTATCATCGGCAAACAAAATGAACCTGGCATCTGGTAATGAGGTAATGTTACTGACGAAAGGTCATTGATATACACAAGAAAAAGTAAGGGGCCTAAAATGGAACCTTGTGGCACGCCACATGTAATTAGTGCCCAGTTGGATGATGCCTGATAGCTTGATACATGTCTCTTTCCTAATAACACCCTTTGTTTCCTGCCAGAGATATAAGATTTGAACCATTTTGCAGCATTTCCTGTTACACCATAATTTTCTAATTTACTTAAAAGGATATTGTGATTCACAGAGTCAAATGCCTTTGACAGATCACAAAATATACCAGTTGCCTGCAATTTTTTATCTAATGAATTAAGCACATTTCTGTAAGTGAAACCGCCATTATTTTGGCAGGTGACCACCCTGTCATTTTCAAGGCAAAACTGCAACAAGTAAGCGTTCTGCAAGTAAATTCAAAACCTCGGTTTGCACAGCAATGCTGGAAAATTAACTACACACACACACACACACACACACACACACACACCTACACCGTAAGCACTAGAGCCACCGTACAATCGAAGATGACCGACGCCAGAAGTTATCGATCGTGAAAATTACCATACAACGAATGAGGCAGCATTAATTCTGTCCCTCTATTTTTTGACAAGGGAGAGAGCAGGATTCCACGCAGAATTTAAGCAAAACAATCCATTTCGATTTACAAGATTATTTGCAAATTTAATCTCAGTTTCTGGAAGTGCACTCCAGAGTTTTCGTCATGTCACGAGGGGCGTTCAATAAGTAATGCAACACTTTTTTTCTCAGACAGTTTTGGTTGACGAAAATGCGGAATTTGTTGGTGGGCATTGTGAAATATACCCACTTCAACCCCTATAGTTTCATGAAGTACCGATAGGTGGCAGAGCTGTACGTGCCCTTCAAAATGGCGTCTGTAACGGAGTGCGTTCCAAGCAGAGAGCTATCATTGAGTTTCTTTTGGCGGAAAAACAGAGCAGCACAAATACTCATAGGCGTTTGTAGAATGTCTACAGAGACGGCTATGAACATAAGCGCAGTGTCTGTCATCATCGGAGATCGCGCAAACCTGTCCGATCTGTCAAGTGCTGCTCAGCCAGCCGCACACTGTTGTGACTCCTGCTATGTTGGAACGTGCGGACACTCTCAATAGACTTGATCGACGGGTAACAGTCAACCACCTCGATGCTCAACTGGGGGTCTCTGTTCGTAGCGCTGACTCACGCGTCCACCAACTGGGGTGCTAAAAGGTTTGTGCTCTCAGGGTTCCTCGCCGCCTAATAGAATTTTTTGTCGAACATCATCACAGGCGATGAAACACGAGATTATCACTTCGAACCGGAAACAAAACGGCAATACGTGGACTGCCACCACATCTCCTCTCCTCCGAAGAAAAAGTTCAAAGCCGCACCCTCAGCTGGTAAAGTCATGATGACGGTCTTCTGGGCCTCTGAAGGGCGTATTCTGTTGGATGTCCTCCCTCATCGTGCAACGATCAACTCCGGAGTGTATTGCGCTTGACCTCAGTGTATTCGTCGCCATTAAAATGCGAACGAATTTCTCCTTCTCCATGACAACTCAATGAATCACACAAGTCCGCGCACCAGACAGGAGTTCACGAAACTTCAGTCGACTGTTCTTCTTCATCCACATTACAGCCCGGATCTCGTACCTTCCGACTTCCATCCGTTTGGCGTAATGAGTACACTAGGCGAGAAACAGAACGTGGATGAAGGGCAACACTATGACACCGATGTCGACCAGTAGAGTGGTACAATGCGGCCATGCAGGCCCTTCCAGCAGGGTGGCGTAAGGCCATCATATGAAACTAAACCAAACTCCTCCCGAAGAGGTCATGAAGGCTCAACGGTACCGACCAGCCGCCGTGTCATCCTCAGCCCATAGGCGTCACTGGATGCGGATATGCAGGGGAATGTGGTCAGCACACCGCTTTCCCGGCTGCATGTCAGTTTACGCGAACGAGCCCTACTCCCCAATCAAGTACTCGTAGCTCCTCAGTTTGGCTCACAACGGGTAAGTGCTCCCCGCTTCTCAACTCTGAATAAAACCAACCTGCTTAAAAAAAGAAAGACGTGTTGCATTACCTATTAAGCGCCCCTTGTATATTCCATAGGATGACCAGTGTCAAGACAGTGTTCTGCAATAGCTGATTTGCTCGGCTGTTGTAAGCGTATGTGACGCTTATTTTCAATATACCGATCCTCCACGGTCCTTATAGTCTGACCAATATATGTCATGCCACAACTGCAAGGAATACAATAAACACCCGCCTTAAGCAAACCAGATTGTTCTTAACGTCCGCGCGGGATTAGACGAGCGGTCTAGGGCGCTGCAGTCCTGGACTATGAGGCTGGTCCCGGAGGAAGTTCGAGTCTCCCTCGGGTATGGCTGTGTGTGTCTGTCCTTAGGATAATTTAAGTTAAGTAGTGTGTAAGCTTAGGGACTGATGACCTTGGTAGTTAAGTCCCATACGATTTCACACACATTTGAACATTTTTTTGTTCTTAACGGAACTTAAAGGGGTAGATGGAGGTTGGAAACCTCATTTCACATCATATTTTCGCAAAATGTGACCGATCTTGTTGGAGATGCTCCCAGAGTAAGGCAGAAATGCCGAAGACCTTGGTGCCAACTGGGTATTATTATTACTCATCCGGTGCACGGTTGGTCGATAGCGCAACACATATCAGATCTGTCTTTCACTACATCCATTCTTACGGAAGGTAATTTCAAGATGACTTCACACAGCTGATAAGCTCAGTGTCTGAAACGACGTGGACCCGTGAACCAAAGTACGAAGTATCACTTCACGCTGACCCGTCCTGTAGAAACAAGTCGGTGTGAGTAGGGTTCTCTGCTCGCTAAAAAAGAGACCTTAAAGCAGGGCATAAGGCCATTAGCTAGACAGAGGCGGTGCTGGTTAAAGTGACGGGCTTGCCTAGGGTTAATTCATGCCAACAAATTTAATTTATTTCCACGAAAATTTGGAAACGATGTTTTGGATGACTCTCTCCCTATTGACTTTGAACTGTGTTCCAGTTGCCGGCCGCGGTGGTCCAGCGGTTCTAGGCGCTCAGTCCGGAGCCGCGCGACTGCTACGGCCGCAGGTTCGACTCCTGCCTCGGGCATGGATGTGTGTGATGTCCTTAGGTTGGTTAGGTTTAAGTAGTTCTAAGTTCTAGGGGACTGATGACCATAGATGTTAAGTCCCATAGTGCTCAGAGCCATTTATTTTTGTATTCCAGTTTTGTTTTTCGATCGTCTATGAATCTCCAAAATATCGTTGGATTAGAGCTCAGATGACAAGCACAAACATAGCGTTTGAACATGTTGCAATCACAATTTAAGACTTCTTGAAATGAGAGGACCGTTGATGGGACGTGGGTCCTTTACTACAAATGACAGAATAACAACTCAGCATAGTGTGCACCCAAACACCTCACAACAAGAATATTCAAACGCAGACTCTCTGTGATGATGACAGTGTTCACAGATTTGGGGTGTGGAAGGACCACTGCTAATTCATTACATTCCTAAAGGTGAAACAGCTCACAGTTGCTTGTTTTCCTCGTAATGGACACGTCATATTTTAATCGTCTGACTGCCATGCGAATGTGACGTCTTCAAATGGGGAGAAAGGATTACGCAAACAGTGTCGTCCTCCAGATGCGATCAAACTCTCATGCTGGCACAGTCCAAATGATTATGAAGTTACATACTCACTATTTTGCTGTAAACACTTTTCGTTAGGAAATAAGTTTCAAAAGAGTGGTAGGAACAGATTATGAACACCTAAATGCAAAAGCAATTGCTGTATTCTAAATGAAAGACCTACTGCTTATCTGCCGCACCAGCAATTACAGGCCCCACAATACTTTGTTCGTTATCTGTCAGACACTGCGTCATCCATGCCGATAGTGACGATCTTTCTGACAGGCAGCGAATTTTTTACTAAGCTCCTGCGATATCTGAAACCCAAAATCAAAACTAAGAGGAGAAGTGTGCGATTTTGCTTCGGGATAATGCGCACCTTCAGAGTTAGTAAACAGCCCCACACCCGGGCAATGAGCGTATGGGAGCAGCTACGAGAATCCTGCATCGCCGTTCAAGGCAAGGACCTAGTGCATGTGGTTTGCCATTGCCTTCCTCTGATCTGTTAAGAAATGTCGAGCGTTTATCTGCGTCGTGTGCGTGACTATGACGAGTGCTTGTTCAAAATGGTTTAAATGGCTGTAAGCACTATGGGACAGAACATCTGAGGTCATCAGTCCCCTAGACGTAGAACTACTTAAACCTAACTAACCTAAGGATATCACACACATCCATGCCCGAGGCAGGATTCGACCCTGTGACCGCAGCAGCCGAGTGGCTCCGGACTGAAGCGCCTATAACCGCTCGGCCACAGCGGGCGGCCGAGTGCTTGTACAGTATAATATTGGGTTTGTGTTTTTATGGAGAAGGGAAGGGAAAGTGTGTAACCCGGTACCGTAACATAGCCTATGCCTCTGAAATGGTTCCAAGGATGGCAGCCGATCCTAACGTTCCCATTAAACGGACGGATCAACATTAAAAGCGTCACATGCCCTCACATCTACATCTATATCTAAATATATACTCTATAAACAACTGTGAAGAGCATGTTAGAGGGTATGTTGCATTGTACTTGTTATCAGAGTTTCTTCCAGTTCTTCACGTATGGAGCACGGAAAAAATGATTGTTTAAATGCCTCCGTGAATGCTGTAATTAATCTAATCTTGTCCTCACAAAACCAATGTGAGCCATATGTAGTGGGTTGTAGTATATTCCAGGAGTTATCATATAAAGCCGATTCTCGAAGCTTTTCAAATAGACTTTCTCGGGGGCCTGTAAGTTTAGTTTCCTTAGCATCTCTCTGACTCCTCCAAGGAATCAAAGAAACCTGTGACCATCCGTGCTGCCCTTCTCTGTGAACTTTCAATATTCCCTGTTAGTCTACTTGGTATAGACTCCATATACTTCACCAGTAGCCTAGGATGGATCGCCCAGTTCTCCATCTCTTACCATCTACAACTATGTCATGCCACATTAAAAGAAGATGTATACATTATTTTGGCACAACTTTGAGAGTGATTTGTAAGCAATCATTTTTGTGGACTGATTGCACTTCCCCAGTATACTACCAATAAACCGGAGTCTACCACGTGCTTTACCCACGACTGAATCCATGTGCGCAGTACATTTCATATCCGTACAACAGTGTTATACCCAGGTCATAGGATACTACTTCTTTTTCCTTTTCTGAAATGAACAATTTTACATTTCTCAACATTTAAACCAAGTTGCCAATCTTTGCGCTACTTTGAAATCTTACCAAGAACTGAATGAGTATTTATGCAGCTTCTTTCAGACAGTACTTCATTATAGATAATAGCATCAACTGTAAAAGTCTGCCGTTACTCTTAATATTGTCTGCAAGGCTATTAATACACAACGTTAACAGCAAGGGTCAAAACACACTTCCGTGGAACACACCCGAAATTAATTCTACGTGTGTTGGTGACTCTCCAAGATAACTTGCTGCGTCCTCTCTAGCAAAAAATCGTCAATCCACTCAGAAATATCGCTTGATACGATCGCACTGTTAATAACAAGCGCAGATCTGGTACTGAGTCAAATACTTTTCTGAAATCAATAAATACTGCGTCTATTTGTCTCTGATTGCTTTGATTCAAAGAATTCAGTAAGCCATGGAGACTGCGGAGAAGTTTGGAATTTAATCCAGGACGTTGACACTAAGAGCGCTAATCAGGAACTAGGCCACCACCTGTCCTCCCTTTGCCGGATAAATAGTGGCATTAAAATTTTCCTTCACCAAGATTCCAACCGACGTACCTCCACGCCGACGACTTTCGCATAAGCATGCGTTAGCGACCACTTCTACGGAGGCGGATCTCTGCCCTCGTACAATTGGGAGAACAATCCAGAACATTCAGAATCTTAGTTTTAATCTATTAGATCACCCCACCGTACATCATTGACGTAGTTACAAATGATTTTCACCTTCTTGGGCCGTTGAGGGGGCATATACATGAATCAAAGTTTTCGAAAGATGAAAACGTTGTGGAGATGTTGCACGAGACGATATGTAAGATACCACATAGCTTCTTCCAGGACGGAATTGGGTAAAATGTCAAGAGGTAGACCAACAACACAGAAGTTCAGAGAGAAATTGTAGAGACATTATGTTACTTCCGATTTTGTTTTCCCGATAAAAAGTTTCTTTTTTTCGAAAGTTGCCTTTAATTTTTGTTTTGCCATCGCATTAAAGTGGATTTGTGGTTTTTAAAACATCCCGGAGAATTCATCGGTCCATAAAATTCCAGGGAAACTGCCGTTTGTCTGTAGCTTGTTTCCACGACATTTCGACCCAGTGTCTTCTGGCCGTTATCTGTTGCAAACTGACGAAAGTGCACTGAAGTCCTCTACTGCTGTCGACTCACACCTGATGAACTCATAACCTATAGCTCAGATGTCACATGTGGACACACCGTTTACTCAAAGTTTCTAATGTGTCCTACACTGTGAAAAATAACAATCGACGAAATCTGGTTTTCCAGAACGGGTTATTCAATTAACTATGAAAAAGGAAAATGGCCCAAACATACAGACATTGGGACTACATCATTAAGGAATAGGAAGGTATCATCTGTAAAAATGTATTTAGGGAAATCCATTTCTTACGTCATCGACGTTTTTACAATGACAGAAGTCAATCCCGTCAACATATGAGCCAACTTGTGCGGCAGGAGCTTATATGAATTTATTAAATTTTTGCCAGGTTATACCCGAAGATGGCGAGAAAACTCTGGACAAAAAAAACATTCAGCAAGTTACGGAAATTTTTTGAATTTTATGAAAAAGAAAATTTAAATTCCTCGCGATCAATAAGTCAAATTTTGCACGTATCACGGAGATGTGAGTAAGACATCTTCAAACAGGATGAAAGGACTAAATAACTGCTGTTTTTCTCCAGATCCGAGCAAAATCACTTGCTTTTACAGTTTAAATCATGAAATTATATAGTGACTACTCTGTCGTATACAGTTTTGGTTATGAAATAAACTTCAAAATAGTTAGTAGTACAGTCTGCTTATAAAATTAGTAAAAGAACATGCTGTTAACAGCGTAGCGAATTTAAGTTCCCTCGATCTTTATTTTTTTAAATAAGTGCACGACTTGTTGGTGATCTGTCGCGACAGCAATTGAAAGCACCACAATGCTTTGTTTGTTGATTGTCAGATACTGTGTCGCCAATAGCAGTAGTGAAATCTTTCCCACAGGAACAGAAAATTTCACTATCTTCATAGAATCTCCAAAGCCCGCCTCAGTGTTGAACACTCTGAAATTTTTATTTTTATTCTTCTGGGAATGACTTACAGTATCGCCACTGATAACTGATACTAGACTCTCTGTCAGCGGATATTTGCTCAACTACTTTCTACAGTTTTTTGTTATGAGTGTCTTAAATAGAAACAACTTGTGCAGTGTTGTTCTTTATGAATACTTCCTCTCTGTAAGTTTCTTTGTTTTAGCAAGATTAAAAGCCAAGTAGGTCCAGCGTCGATTGTTAAATCTGCATCCTTTTTCATACACGAACGTAGCAGTACTCTGACTCGAAAGTTTCTCCTTCCGTGGTCTTTTTGGGTTTTTTTTATTTTTTAATTGAAAACCCCCAAGAAAACTAGAGACTACTGGCCTTGATGTTTGACAAAGTCACTCGCAGGAGATGCTCTGGTTATTGTCATTTGTCTCTGCAAAAACAAATTGCTGTTCCATTCTTTATTAAACATGTTATTCTCTTCCTCGTATCTACGCTTCTTAGAAAACATCGTAAGTGTTTTAATACTAGCAAGAATGACAAGTTTACTTAAATAATGTAGCATCGTGGAGAATTCGCCCCGAGGGTGAGAGCCTACTATACGCACAATACAAGTTGGCCTCTTTGCAGGATATGCTGGGAGCTTAATCACATGATCGCAGCCACTTATGGTTCACTGGGGTGGACAAGGGGGGGAGAGTGTAAGGGAAACAAGCCCCGACTCTTTCTCGGAAGGCAGCCAGCTCAATGGAATCAGCATTTCGTTCGCAGTCTCTACTAAAATGATTCGCCTTGATGAATTGTTTAGTAGATAAGTTTGGTAGCAGGAGAAACGTTTCGTACCGACCCCAAGTCATTTTACTTCCACTGACCCCTTCGCTCTCAGAAAAGGATCAACTTATACTGTGTTAAGCGTTATCAAGGAGGCAAGTTGCGCGTCCGTCCACCTGACAGGATTCACACTAGTTCGAGACAATTCTGGGTGTAACGATTCGTAGGGATATGTAACGGAATTATCACGTAGGCTCCGTCGAAGACAATGAACGTGGCAGACTTCGGTTCATTGGTAGAATGCTAGTGAGATGCAATCAGTGTACAAAGGATGTTGCTTACAAAACACTCGTGTGATCCGTTCTAGAATACTGCTCTGGTATGTGGAGCATATAGGTTTTTATGACCCTTGGGATAGTGTTACTGATATGCTGAGGAAGCTGCACCTGCAGGCGCTTGAAGAGGGACAAACTACCCCAAGAAAGACCACTTTTAAAACGTAAAGAGTAAGTTTTAAGTGATGAATCTAGGAATGCACTACGACCTGCTACGTAACTCTAATGTAGGACTCACAAAGAGTATATTAATAACAACACGCGTAGATGTGTATGAGCAGTCTTTCTTCCCGCACTCCATACGTAAATGGAACGGGAAGAAGCCCCTATATCTGGTACAACTGTAAATACCCTCTGCTGTGCACTTCACTGTGATTTGTAGACTATGGGTGTAGATGCAGATGAAGAGGAGCCGCACGCGGCTCGAGAGCCTAGATTCCTGATGTAGCCTGATTGTCTTCTTCTTATTTTTAAGTAGAGAACATTGTATTAGTTAAACACTGAATACAAAACAGACCCGGCGTCGACTTCTTCTTGAAGCCTTCGAGTTTGAAAGCGAAAATAGGACACACGAAATATGAGTCATTTGTTAAATAAATTGTTTAAGTTACTACACTGGATGTTCAAAGAATATTGTTTATGTTTCAGTGTAGTAACTTATGTCATATACATATTTCATAACAAAATAGACATCTGTAGCTGAACTCTTCTGATACTTTCGAGATTGTTGCCTATGCATCTGGCAAATTCTTCAATGTTCTCTTTCGGTATTACACATATTCTATTTATATTACTTTTTATCCCTACAGGTATCAATCGTTTTATTTCATGTTACATTATTAAGAGGTCTGTGTTTGTTACACCCATGTCCGCTGCAGACTGATCAGGTCAGTTTGTCCCACGAGTGAACAGTGTCACCGTCTGAACACTCCACTGCAATACAATAGCGATACCGTTTTTTCACTGTGCCTGTGGTTCCGGATTTCACCAGCGACAATGGATGACCAGGACGACCGATTAGAGAATTTTGCCGTGCACACTAACAGTAGCTGCTTGTAAAAGAAAGCACTTGAAATGAATGTATCTTCACTGTGGCGTACAGTAAAATAACTTAAAATAACTGAACCTCCAAAAAGATCGGATGGGCAGCGTCAAGTCAAGTGTAGCTAGGAACGGATCACTTTTCTCAACAGCGTATAGTTCAAAATGTTGTAGAATCACTGAAGAAGGAACTCTTGCATGGGATGAAATACAGCCCATGTTCCCTTTGTTCTATTATAGCGTCCCACTGCAAAATTGTACTTGTAGAAAGGACAGTTGTGTTCAAATTCTTTCAGAGTAATACACTCTTGGAAATGGAAAAAAGAACACACTGACACCGGTGTGTCAGACCCACCATACTTGCTCCGGACACTGCGAGAGGGCTGTACAAGCAATGATCACACGCACGGCACAGCGGACACACCAGGAACCGCGGTGTTGGCCGTCGAATGGCGCTAGCTGCGCAGCATTTGTGCACCGCCGCCGTCAGTGTCAGCCAGTTTGCCGTGGCATACGGAGCTCCATCGCAGTCTTTAACACTGGTAGCATGCCGCGACAGCGTGGACGTGAACCGTATGTGCAGTTGACGGACTTTGAGCGAGGGCGTATAGTGGGCATGCGGGAGGCCGGGTGGACGTACCGCCGAATTGCTCAACACGTGGGGCGTGAGGTCTCCACAGTACCTCGATGTTGTCGCCAGTGGTCGGCGGAAGGTGCACGTGCCCGTCGACCTGGGACCGGACCGCAGCGACGCACGGATGCACGCCAAGACCGTAGGATCCTACGCAGTGCCGTAGGGGACCGCACCGCCACTTCCCAACAAATTAGGGACACTGTTGCTCCTGGGGTATCGGCGAGGACCATTCGCAACCGTCTCCATGAAGCTGGGCCACGGTCCCGCACACCGTTAGGCCGTCTTCCGCTCACGCCCCAACATCGTGCAGCCCGCCTCCAGTGGTGTCGCGACAGGCGTGAATGGAGGGGCGAATGGAGACGTGTCGTCTTCAGCGATGAGAGTCGCTTCTGCCTTGGTGCCAATGATGGTCGTATGCATGTTTGGCGCCGTGCAGGTGAGCGCCACAATCAGGACTGCATACGACCGAGGCACACAGGGCCAACACCCGGCATCATGGTGTGGGGAGCGATCTCCTACACTGGCCGTACACCACTGGTGATCGTCGAGGGGACACTGAATAGTGCACGGTACATCCAAACCGTCATCGAACCCATCGTTCTACCATTCCTAGACCGGCAAGGGAACTTGCTGTTCCAACAGGACAATGCACGTCCGCATGTAGCCCGTGCCACCCAACGTGCTCTAGAAGGTGTAAGTCAACTACCCTGGCCAGCAAGATCTCCGGATCTGTCCCCCATTGAGCATGTTTGGGACTGGATGAAGCGTCGTCTCACGCGGTCTGCACGTCCAGCACGAACGCTGGTCCAACTGAGGCGCCAGGTGGAAATGGCATGGCAAGCCGTTCCACAGGACTACATCCAGCATCTCTACGATCGTCTCCATGGGAGAATAGCAGCCTGCATTGCTGCGAAAGGTGGATATACACTGTACTAGTGCCGACATTGTGCATGCTCTGTTGCCTGTTTCTATGTGCCTGTGGTTCTGTCAGTGAGATCATGTGATGTATCTGACCCCAGGAATGTGTCAATAAAGTTTCCCCTTCCTGGGACAATGAATTCACGGTGTTCTTATTTCAATTTCCAGGAGTGTATTATGAACATGTTATGGACGCGTGTGCATGTCTGGCCCCCAAGATAACGTGGCATCTACTCTACAGAACAAGTTAGACGTGCACAACATGGGGAAATCTCAGTTTCTTGTAGGTGACTGTTAAGTAATAGTGGGTAAGTATAGACCTTCAGTGCCTGCCAATGCTATGACGAAGTTCCGTCGCCCATAGAGGATGAGGAGCGTTAATGACTACGGGAAGGAGTGCTGTTTCAAGCAGACGTTGGTCAGTTAAAAATTTTTGTACATGCCACAAACGGATTCAAAAACATTTCGTAACATTGGACCGCAGTCACATTCTCGGTTTAGTTCTCTCGCTCGTCTGTTTTGTAGTGCCGCAATTTTCTCTTCTGTGCCAACCTCGACTCAAGTCCTCTTTTTATTTTTTTTATTTAAGTCATTAGTCTTCTGAGTGGTTTGATGCGGCCCACTACGAATTCCTCTCCTGCGCTAACCTCTACATTTTGGAGGAGCACTTGCTACGTACGGCCTCAATATTTGTTAGATGTATTCCAATTTCTGACTTCCTCTACTGTTCTTATACTCTACAGCTCCCTCTAGTGCCAAGGAAGTTATACCTTAATGTCTAAAAACATGTCGTATTATCCAGTCCCTTCTTCTTGTCAATGTTTTCCGCATGTTCTCTTCTCCGCGGATTTTGCGGTGAACCTCCTCATTCCTTACCTTATCAGTCCACCTAAATTTCTACATCCATCTGTAGCTCCACATCTCAAACTCTTTAGTTCTCTTCTGTTCCGATTTTCCCACTCCCCATGATTTACTACCATAGAATTCTGTGCACGAAACGTACATTGTCAGAAGTTTCTTCTTCAAATTAAGGCCTTTGTTTCATACCTGTAGACTTCACATGGTCATGAATTCCCTCTTTGCCTGTGCTAGGCTGCTTCGTCCGTCATGGGTTATTTTGATTCCAAGGTATAAGAATTCATGAACCTCATCTACTTTGCATCACCAAATTGGATGTTAAGTTTCTCGTTGTTCTTATTTCCACTACTTCTCATTACTTCTGTCGTTTTTCAGTTCACTGTCAGTCCGTAGTCTGTGCTCATTAGACTTTTCATTCCATTCAACACATCCTGTAATTATTCTTCATTTTGACTGAGGACAGTAATATCGTCAGAGAATCTGACATCCTTTCACCATGAATTTTAATTCCACTCTTAAACCTTTCTTACATATTCGTCATTGTTTCTTCGATGTAAAGTATAGATTGAACATTAGGGATGAAAGACTGCACCCCTGACTTACACCGTTTTTAATTCGCACACTTTCCTATTGGTCTTCCAGTCTTATTCTTCCCTCTTGATTCTTGTGCAAATTGTATATTACACATATTTCCCTATACCATACTCCTACTTGGCTCAGAATCTGGACCATTGTAAGACGTGTATATTTCTATTGTCTATTGTAAAACCACAATTTATGAAAGATGTTTATATTTTATTAATAGGATTAAGTAGGAATAATAAATATGTGCCATGTTGGAAATAATTGGGGTATCAGGGAATGTCTGCACCAAAGTATTGTTGGCAGGGTAGACCGCACATTGATATAATTTTAAAAAGGGTGGGAGAGAGTGCGTATGGATATATTTTAAGAAAAGACCGCGCATTGATACATTTTGTAATGGTAGCAGGGATTGTCTGCACCAGAAAGCATTGTTGGCGGGAGAGACCGCACTTTAGCGTTCGTAGAAAGTCAGTAGTAAGCGAGATGTGAAGCGAGTCGGTAGCAGGTCTGAAGCGAGGGGTTAAGATGAGCGGTGTGCCTGCCAGCCACCAGCTATGATTTACAAGAGATTGTAAACTGATGTACAGAGACTTCAGCTAACTATTATCATAAGAGGAACTAATATTATTGAATTATTTTTCTGAGAAACTCAAGACTACTGAAGGTATGTTTGCGCAATGCTAGTTGTAAGATTATTGTAAAAAGTAAGTCCCATTTGAAAGTTTGTAAAATCATTTAATTCAGAATATAATTAGTTTTTGCCAGAAATATTGCATTACTGATTATCATCCATCCCAAAAACCATCAACGTAAAACTTCGCAAAATTTTATTGTTGTCAAGAAAAAGTTTAGCTATGAATTACGTACGTCAGTCAAATTAATTAAAGAATAACGTCAGCTTTACTATTAACGAATAACGTCAGCTTTGGTAATAAATACAGCCACTTATTATGACAGCCCACCAGCAGCTAATAAAGTATAGTAAAACAGAGTAAGTATATTCATGTCGCAGTTCAATGTAGCAGTCAGATGGCGATCCAGTAACAGTAAAAAAGGTAAGGAACAGTTTTGGGTTATTGCAGATAACGATTGAGGGCCACGACGACGACACATTCTATGTTTCGTAGAAATAATCAGAAAATCACTTTTAATAAGCAACAATTAAATTTGTATGCGAATATTGAGAAAGAGAATAAATTTCAAAGGGAAGATTTCATTTGTTATTATTAAGCAAGAGATAGAAATCCTAAGGGAAGGTTTCATAGGTTATTGTAGAAGGGAAGGTTGGGCAACAATAGAGATATAGAGGAGACGGGAAGGTTTCACCATATTGTATCATTTTACATTGCCGAAGGCTTTTTCTAGGTCGACAGATCTTATGAGCGTGTCCTGATTGTTCTTCAGTCCTGCTACAGTTATCAATCGCAGTAAGAATTACTTCTCAGGTGCCTTTACGTTTCCTAAAGCCAAACTGATTGTCATCTAACATATCCTCAATTTTCTTTTCTATTCTTCTGCATATTATTGTTGTCAGCAACTTGGATGCTTGAGATGTTAAGCTGATTATGCAATAGTTCTCGGACTTATTGGGTTGGCCTTGCTGTCTCCGGAACTGTGGATATGACATTTTATCCTAAAGACTGATGGTACGTCGTCAGTCTCATAGATTCTACACACTAACTTGAATCCTTTTTTGCCTTATTTGATCTAAAGTCTTACAGAGTTCTTTTAAATTCTCACTCTGCTACTGGATACCCTGTGTCTGCCAAATCGACTCTCGTTTCTTATTCTACCACGTCGGCAGCCAAGTCAACCACCCCTCATGGAGGCCTTCAATCTACCCTTACCACCTACACCTCCTCTCCTGTGCACTTAACGGTAGAATTCCCATTGCACTCTTAATGTTACCACCCTTACTTTTAATTTCACCGAAGGCTGTTTTGACTTTTCTATACGTTGAATCAATCCTCTTGATGATCATTTCTTTTTCTAATTATTCGCGTCTTTCCTGCAGCCATTTTTCTTTGACTGCCTTGCACTTCCAAATTATTTCTTTCCTAAGTAGTTTATATTGCTGTATTGCTGTATTTTCTGAACATTTTTGTAATTCCTTCTTTCGACAATCAATTGAAGTACTTCTTCTGTTACTCAAAGTTGCTTTGCTGTTACCTTTCTTGTATGTTCGTCTGTCAAACATCTGTGATAACCTTTTTTATAGAAATCCACTCCTCTCCAGATGAACTGTCTATTCTGGTATTCCTTCTCGAAATATCTACATCCTCGGCAAACTGCAAAAGCGTTTCATTATTCCTCAGTACTTCAGTACGCCATTTACTTCCACACTGATTCTTCCGTATGATGCTCCTAAACTTCGATGTACTCTTCATAATCACTAAATTGTGATCTGAGTCTATATATTCACCTGCTTTCGCCTTACAATCCAGTAGCAAATTTCGGAATCTGTGTCTGACCATGATGTAATCCAGCTGGAATCTTCCCGTGTCTCCGGGTCTTTTACAAGTATATCTCCTCTTATTGTGTTTCTTATTTGTTTGATATGACCAGGGTATATCTTCACCTACAACTGCCGGTCTCTGGTGGCCGAGCGGTTCTAGGCGCTTCAGTCTGGAACCGCGCGACCGCTACGGTCGCAGGTTCGAATCCTGCCTCGGGCAAGGATGTGTGTGATGTCCTTAGGTTAGTTAGGTTTAAGTAGTTCTAGGTCTAGGGGACTGATGACCTGAGATGTTATGTCCCATAGTGCTCAGAGCCATTTGAATCACCTATAATTCATACAGTCTGCAGCTCCCTGTAGCATCATGGAGGTTATTCCCCGATGTCTTAACACACATCCTACAATCCTGTTCCTTCGTCTGTCTAGTGATTTCCGCATATTGCTTTCCTCGCCTAGTTTGCGGAGAGTCTCCTCATTTCATACCGTAATAGTCCATCAAATTTTGAACGTCCGTCTACAGCACAACGTCTCGAACGCTTCGATTCTATTCCTTTCCGGTTTCCCCACATGTTTCCTCTTCAAATTATAGTCAATGTTTGATTCTAGTGGACTTTTTTTATACAGGAAGCCATTTTGCCTGCGCAAGTCTGCTTATTTCGTCGTATGTTAAGCGTTTTTTGCTTTCGAGGTATTAGAATCCCTTCACTTCGTCCTCTAGGTAGACCCCAATTTTGTGGTTAAGTTTATAGCTAATCTCATTTCTGCTGTACCACTTTACGTTCTTCGTTCTTTATGTTACTCTCACAAGGAAAAATGACCAATCTGACCTTATTTTTTAAGGAGAAAAAATCACACTCGCAAGACACCAACCCCAGCAACCGATCCAGGGCGAAAATTTTGGTCGTAATTCTGACAGTATGCAGTTATAACCTTCAAGTATAGCTTTTAAAAGTGCGCGCGCTCCACCCCCCTGCAGCCCTTAATAACCGAGCGTGAAGTACTATACATTCGAGTAAATAAGAGGTTTATGAATTACTGTTTCGACATATGTAAGATGCTTTGTTCATTCTGTCACAGTGCGCGGTTTCTAACTTGTAGCTGGTCGCAGAGATCTCTTCGCTTTGAACATTTTTATGTTCCGGTTTGCAAAAACAGTCTAAATAAATGAAACGAATTAATGTGTCATGAAAGCAGCAATGCAGCGCTATTTAATTACTAACATCGCTCTTGTATGTTATTTTCTTTGGATTTTAAAGCTGGCACTGTTAACGTGAATTACATTTGGAGGAGACATGATAGTCTTCAACATGATTGGCATGATTGAACTGTTCGTCGAAAATCACTCACTTCATTTCATAATAATTCTTCAGCTGCTTGAGCTTATTCCTTTTGAGTTTAAGGCTTATATAAAGCTGCAGGATATGAATACGAGAATATTGTTCAAATACTGTTATTGTTACATTCTTCGGCCAGATAACTGGTTTGATGCAGCTCTCCATTGGCAACAAAACTCTTGTCTTCCCAATTCTGTTCAGTAGCTCCTCATTAGTTACGCGATCTACCCATCTGATCTTGAGCATTCCTCTGCAGCACCACATTTCAAAAGCTGCTGTTCTCTTCTTATCTATACCGTTTATCGTCCAGATTTGACTTCCACACATGGCTATACTGAGGACGAACACCTTCATAAACGACTTGCTGACATTTAAATCTATATTCGATGTTAACACATGTTTCTTCTTCAGGAATGCTTTTATCGGCATTGCCGTTCTACATTTTATACCCTCTCTACTTCGACCAGCATCACTTATTTTGCTGCCAGAATAACAGTACTCATCTACTACTTTAAGTGACCCGTTTCCTGATCTAATTCGCTCAGCATCACCTTATTTAATCGTACTGTATTTCTACTGTACCGTTGTCCTTTCACGTTGTGCAGACGGTACTAAATTTAACACCATGGTCATTTTCAAGCCCAAAACAATGCCAAAACATTCTAAAATACCGCCAGGTGTTGTTCACATACATGATAGGGGTTGGATGGTCGAGGCTGTTATGAAAGTATGGATAAACAGAATGTTGGAGAGAAGGAATTGTGCTTTATTGAAGAAGAGTTTTCTTTTTTGTGGTAGATCAGCTTGATAGTCATTTGAAATATTCTGTGAAAGAGAAATTGAGACAGGGAAATACAGAACTTTCTGTTATTTCGGGAGGACTTACTTCACAATTGTAACCTCTTGATGTCTCGATAAATATACCGTTTGAAGTGTGTATGAGAGAGGAATGGAACACATGAATGACGGATGAAACCCAACACGTATTCAAGCCGGAGGGAACTTTAAAACAACGACCTACAATCAAACAAGTGTGTCAGTTGATAAACACTCGTGGCGTAGAATGAGAGAAGGTATTATCGTTAAATCTTTCGAGAAGTGAGGTGTATGTAACGCTCACCATATCACTGACGACCGTCTTACATATAAAGAGGACAACGATGACGCCGAAAAGAAGAAGAAGGAAGACCGCATGACAGTTTTCAGATATTTTGAAGGTCAGCTCGGTTTTATAAAAAAAAAAGAAATTTTTTTTAGTCCGAGTTTCGGTACTTTCTCTTAGTCCGAGCTGTGGCACTGTAATTTTGCTGCTGTATTGTAATGCCCATCACCAAAATAGATCTAGATCGTCTTACCTTCTTACAATATTGTCAGTTAGTGATAATTTCAAATATTAGTAAAAATCTAATAATAAAAATGGTAAAAATGTTATTCTGTTTATGAAATGCTCAAAAGTTATGATGCATCTTATAGCCCGTAGTGTCTTATAGTCTGTGACATACGGTAAGCGGATGCAGGGGGTTGGAGCGAGTGACACAGAACCGGAGCGCATGAAAGACTAAAAGCTGTATTTTCAGAAGGGCATAACTTCTTTTATCAGAATTACGGCCTAAATTTTTGCGGGATATCGATTGCTGGGGGTAACATTGTGCAAGAGCGCTTTTTTATTCTTAAAATATGAGTTCACGTTAGTCATGTTCCGTTGTTGAATCAAATTCCGGACGGCCGTTGTGGCCGAGCGGTTCTAGGCGCTTCAGTCTGGAACCGCAAGACTGCTACGGTCGCAGGTTCGAATCCTGCGATGGGAAGTTAAACACTAATCTCCTCCTCCTCCTCCTCCTCGAATCCTGCCACGGGCATGCATGTGTGTGATGTCCTTACGTTAGTTAGGTTTAAGTGGTTCTAAGTTCTAGGGGACTGATGACCTCAGAGGTTATGTTCCATAGCGTTCAGAGCCATTTGAACAATTTTGAACCAAATTTCATGCTCATTAGATGGTTAATTTCAGCCTGTACGCTCGTGGTGTTTTAGGTGGACGTTCACCGGACGTCCTCAGGAGGAGCACGACTGCGGGCAGGCCCCGTGCTGGCTGCCACCTCCGCCTCCACCTCCGCCTCCGCCTCCAGCGTCGCCACCAGCGGCGCCTCCGCCGCCGGCGACCGCTGGACCTGGCAGTGGAAGTCCTACCGCTGTTCCAGGCCACGCTTCCTCGTTCTGGTGAGCAGCTTCTCACTATTGTCGGCCACAGGGCTCCCATTTACTGTCACTGCTGAAGGAAAACCAACTGAGTACAGTTCGAGCGAGATAACGCGACCCTGATGCACAAGCGCATTCTCTCCCTGAACGCTGGTCATATCCATCCCTACGTTCTTAAGAGGCAGCTGCCGTAGCTGACTGCATCCGTATGGCGAAACCTCGTGGTCAGCGTCCATTCCCCTTCACTCGGTTTTCACGCAGTGTGGAAGAGCGCAGCCGGTAGGTTCCACACTCGCCGTCATACGGGAAGCACTCGCTTGCAACACGGCTAAAGCTACAGAGGTTCTACACACCTGCGTCAAAATGCAGCAGCACTGATGGGCCCGGCAAGTTTTCGAAACATGTTTAGAATTAGAATTTGTTTTCGACTGTCGATTTTCAGTGTTTTCTGTGTAGAAAGTGTACATAAGCAATATACTTGAAATTCACCAAGTATTACCAGAGTGACAGAATATCATTATTCATAACGAAAATTAACCATCAGAGACCTGTCTGTGATTTTTTTCATCTTCTGTATTAGTAACCATAATTTCATTTTAATAAAATTTTAAGCCTTTTCCTAATTTGTTTTGTTAGTCATAATTTTGGAGAATAATTACAAAAATTTACCTCTGGTTTGTGTTAAGTGTTGGTCCACGTTTCCTCGCGTACGGGCCTTGCAACCCTGTGCGGTTGGTAGCAATTTTTAAACTACCAGATGTCTCTCTATGCAGCTTCTGGTATGTCAGGTGCTATTGTTAACTCACGTTGTTATTCTTTCAGCGTTCAACAGTCCTCCTTGTGATAAGTCTATGTTCATTTTGGTGAATTATCTCATAAGAGTTGTCTTTTCTAAAAACTGAAAAATGTTATGGATAAAAGGGAATTGTCTGCGTAGTCTTCTGATTCCAACCTATTGACTTAGAATTTTCTAGTGATGACGATAATAAAGCAGAATACGCTGAAAGCTCAGAACAACACATTGATGATGATGATCAGAATAATACCTGTACAACGAAGGAGGAAAACAATTTAGTTTAAATTCTGTTGTGCATGACTCATTGTTTTTTTGTAATCAGCTCGTGAACTTTTTCCTGATAACGACATTCTGGTGATGACCCAACCCACACATTCGTCAGACATGGCCCCATGTGACTCTTTTTTATTCTGAAAAATAAAATAAAAACTGAAAGGGCTAACGTTTTACAAGTGCAGATGGGTTTAAAAACTCATCATAGAGAGTGTTAACAGCTATCCCAAAACCCGAGTTCCACAAGTCTTTCGGGGGTTGGAAAAAGCTCTGGTATGCGTTTGTAATATCTACTGGGGACTATTTGCAAGGGGATAACATTGATGTAGATGAACAAATAAAATTCCTTCCAAGAAACAAAAATAACCGTTAATTCTGAAAATACCTCATTTCTAATAGACAGTGATAAGTCCAGGCGCAAAATTGTTACCTTATTCGCGAAGCTAGTCTTTTTTTCCTTTCCAGTTGGGTGATGGTTGTAGCTTGGCTGTCAGGCTATAACGCTTAAATCTTCTTTTTCTTGATCCTTTGTTACGCATCTGCGCATAGTCGGCATGGTCATTAACGGATTTGGCGTCGTTGGTTTAAGGGGTGGCCTGATGCCCTTCGTGTCACCACCCCGTTACCCCTTTCGGACAGAATGTCTGTAGCCCAGCTGTGTGTACGTGATGAGAACCATGTGAAAGTGTGAAAGTTTTCTAAATGTTTGGGAAGCGTGTAACTGAGGCGGGACATGCTTACGAGCCTGGTATCCACCTAGTAGGGTGTTCGAAACCGCCTAAAAACCATCGTCATTAGCCTGTTGGGCAGATTATTTTTTCATGAGTAGTTTTTTTTTAAAAAAAGGATGGAATTTAATAAAAGTAAAAAAAGAAATGGAGATCAGAGAGATTAGAAGCAGCGATTCTTTAACCACCAAACATTACAAATTTTTACTCCATCGATTATAGAGGAATTTTATTTTTTATTTTCATTATTACAGATAAAGAGGGGAAAACATTAATATAAATGTTATGTTGCACAGTTGGTTTCTTCTGGTAAGAAAGCCGGCCGGAGTGGCCGAGCGGTTAAAGGCGCTACAGTCTGGAACCGCACGACCGCTACGGTCGCAGGTTCGAATCCTGCCTCGGGCATGGATGTGTGTGATGTCATTAGGTTAGTTAGGTTTAAGTAGTTCTAAGTCCACTCCAGCATCTCTTACACTTCGTCATCCGATTGCAACAAAAGCAACAGACCGTCCGTGTACGCTAAGCAGATGAAGGTATGACCTCTCAACGCAATTCCTGTCAACTGGCCTCGCAGCCCACGTAACAGTCGCTCGAAGGCGATGGAGTACAGAATTACTGGTAGCGGGCATCCCTGCTGTACCGATCAGGAGATGGTAACTGAGCATGCTTTGAGTCCATTGAGTGTCAGTTTGTGACGTGGCACCTCAGAGTAGAAGGATGACAATGTAGACGAAGGCCGAGTGGATGCCCATACACCGCAACACCGCGTCGATGAAGCTATGATTCACCCTACCAAAGTCGTGGTTGAAGCCCACCAACACCAAACCGCCTGTCAAAAAACAAGCCTCTGCCAGGGCTATGATGTTCCTTCAATCTCCGAGTCCCATCTGTATGTTACTGTGTTCACCCAGGAAACAATTTTGGACAGGACACACCGAATGTGAGTGGCGAGAATCCAAATAAAGAGTTAAAGAGTGTGAGGTCACTGTTAAGCAAATGGGATGACGACAGTATTTAACGCCCCTGCCGCCTGATGGCTTGGAGATCAGGAGAAGGAGGCCTTCAACGAATTCAGGTGACAGGGGGACGCCCAGGGTCATCAGTTCCTGGTACATCGTTACCCAACGAGGAGTCGGAACGTCACTTAAAATGCAGTAAAACTCTAGTAGAAAACCTTCCAACGCTAGATATTTTTAGCAACCCCTTTGAGATGAGCATCTTCAATGTCACTGGTCGTGATCGGGTCTGCTAACGTCGCCGCAGCCTCTCCATCAAAAATACCAGTCAGTAAATGGTGAACGTCGTCTGTCGATGAAGCGTCGTGATCCTCTGCTTCATAGAACCGCTGGTAGTGTTCCATAAATGCATCTGCTGTATCCTTTTGAGCCGTCAGACATTGACCATCCAGCATGTGGAGGGCATGTACCAACATTCTCTGGTGTTGCTGTTTTTCATGGAAGATATGGCACTTGGAAAGGGGTTCGCATCCAGTCCAATTTTGTCAGTGCGCATGTACAAGTGGCCCTCCAGATGGCGTCATGTGAGCTTGATGATCTTCGCCTTTATCCGCCATAATTCCACCTTAAGTGCGTCAGACGGTGCTTGGGGGGAGATCTCCTGTAGCAGCATGAAATAGTATTCCATTTCTTGGTGATGAGAACGCATTGCTTCGCGACCTGACTGGATCAGTGTGCATCAGAGAGCAGTCTTGGCGGTTCGAGCCACCATCTAAGCATTCCATTTCTCTGTTATCAACTGCCAGCATGCCGGCACTCTAGTTCCTTGAGGAGCGCAAAACTCAGTTTCCATGAGCCCCGTCCACGCCACACCATCTACTGTGGTAAGGATAATGTGCAGACATAAGCAACATGGTTGGATAGTGCTGTTGGCTGTGGCTCCACGTGAAGTGTCGCTGCCATGAATCCTGGAGAGTTGTAGACACAGTCAAGGCAGCTCGCCGAGTGGCTGGTGGCCTTATCGAATCCTTGCTGGTCGCCATGTATGCGTCACCAGGTACCTAAGAGGTGCAGTTCATTTACCAACTGCTTCAATTCTGTGCATATGGTGAAGTGTGTCAGTTGCCTTTTGGGGATAAGACACAGCTAAAGTAGCCTCCGAGGACAGTGTGGTAATAATGATCCCCAAATAATAGCGCTACCTCTTCTACATAAAACTGAACCCTTTCTCTTCGCTTATCAATAGCAGATGGAGCATAAAAGTTGATGGACCTACGCCCAAAAAGTACCAGCGAGACCCAGAGCTGATGGATCACTTTGTCCAGCTAGATACCTTCCTTCAGGAACATGGCTGTCCTTCAGCCGTTATCCACGCATGGCGCTTGGTAGATGTTGTACCCTTAAAAAGGTGATAACAGATCAAGGCGAGCTTCTTGAAGGAGTGTCCCATTGAGGTCTGCCGTCCTCAACATGTCACAGAACATCTGAAGCTTGACCTGTGTACCAGTGGTGTTGCGATTAATAGTGCCTACCCGATAAGCTTGCCACTGCATGGCGAAATTGAAGCTCTTATGAGGGAAGGAAAGGCTGCAGTGTTTCGGAACAGCTCCGCTGTCAGTAGTACACCTCCTCCTTCATCATCCTGCCGGCCGAAGTGGCCGAGCGGTTAAAGGCGCTACAGACTGGAACCGAACGACCGCAACGGTCGCAGGTTCGAATCCTGCCTAGGGCATGGATGTGTGTAATCTCCTTAGGTTAGTTAGGTTTAAGTAGTTCTAAGTTCTAGGGGACTTATGACCACAGCAGTTGAGTCCCATAGTGCTCAGAGCCATTTGAAGCTTCATCATCTAGAGTTCACAGGGTAGTGTGTTCACAGCTGCCACAGCCACTCCTTTATGTGGATCTTCATCGACATCGTCGGGCCACAGCAGCATGATAGATTGGTGATCGTCACTTTGAGGCCCTCCGTCTGTAGTGGTAAGTGTTTCATCTACCGTACACTTGTGCGATGGCTCCAGCTGCTGTCCTGTAGCAATAGGGATTTTGCTGTGTGTGTGTGTGTCACTGTTGCTGTCTCCACCAGGGGGCGGACTGAAAGTTTTGTAACTGTTTCGTCCTGCAGGTAAGGATCTCTGCCATTGGTAACATATTTTTCCTGAGACAATATCAGCCAGCTTACATTTCTTCCTACACTTCAGAGACCTTTGTATGTGCACACACATGTCCATGTCTGAAGACGCCTGAGGGTCCTGGCTGTTGGGGACGAAAGTTTCGTTTGACACAACCATAGAGGCGACTTCCATTTCTATAGGCTGTGTCACCCCTTTGTCTCTGATGAAGATGTAGCCAGAGGGGCCTCAGTCGACGTCTCCGTTTCTTATGCATTGGCCTCCTGCTGTTCGAGAGGGCCGGCCGGTGTGGCCGAGCGGTTCTAGGCGCTACAGTCTGGAACCGCGCGACCGCTACGGTCGCAGGTTCGAATCCTGCCTCGGGCATGGATGTGTGTGATGTCCTTAGGTTAGTTAGGTTTAAGTAGTTCTAAGTTCTAGGGAACTGATGACCTCAGAAGTTAAGTCCCACAGTGCTCAGAGCCATTTGAACCATTTTTTTGTTCGAGAGGTGTGGTCGGCTTGAAGAGCCTGGACGAACGTCAGTGGGAGTGCTGTTGGTATAGTCACTGGCTGCTCCTCCCCTAATTGTATGTGGGGAATTCAACGTTGCAGACAGCTGGAACATACATGATCTTGTTGTCTGCATCCCAGACATGTCATCGGTTGACTGTTATAGATGTAGCCGCCGATGTACAAATAGGACGGGACATGTTTGGAAATTTCAATGAGAATTTCAATCGTATGGCTAATCACTTTTCCATAGGCACTCAGCGCAGTAACCACCATCTCGGCTGGAACTTCAGACGGTAATTCGAAGACCCAAATAGTCCTCTGGGCGTGTCCCCCATGTTCCACCTGCACATTACTTACGCGTCCGACTGAATATCAAAATTTAAGACCATCTCGCTTCGAATTAAGATCGTGTCTCAAGCCATGTCATTGACCAACTTCACATACACCACATTTCTCAAGACTGAAAGATGAATACTGACAAGATCATTATAACCAAACCAGACTTCGTCTGATAGGAATTTTACTATTTCCAGTGCCTTTGGTCTTGCATACTCGTTCGAGGAACTGAACTTCAATGTGTCTTTGCCGAATGAATTCCTCTTCTGTGTAAGTTTAGTTCACGAAGACGGCTGAGGTACACAACAACACCGCCGCGCACGTGACACCGCGGCAGGAACGTAAACAAGACGCCCGCGCCGCTTCCGTGCCGAAGGCAGACGGCGGATTCGATCCGAGGCCGGGCCAGCGCGCCTCCATGTACTGGAAGTGGCGCTTTATCACGCACGGCTATATGGGCGGATAGAATTCTAGAACTTATTCTAATGCAACAAACATCCTGAAACAACATTATGTTCTTCTTGGAACCAGAATGCATACCTAAAATATCTGTTATGAGAAATCCCAATTCAAAGTTTTCGCATATGACATGGACGGTAGCAACCGGATGAAGTCGGGATGTACGGAGTATTAGCGTATACAGGATATGTATTTTAACTTGAGACACCTAAGTATCTCGAAAACGACGCATCGTATTTTCAAATGGGAACCACCCCCATTTTTGTTGCATATTCGGATCGTACATCAAAAATGTGTACGGTTTATTCAAATGATTGTTTTCCATTCGTGGTAGATCACGGTGTGCCTGTTTTTCAATTAAAAACGGACGCCTTTGATTCTACATTTCATTTACGATGTAAATATAAACCTTTGCGTTCTAACGCTTTATATTTATGTTCGAAATTTACTTTAGTTTTGGAAATTAGACTGTACAGTACAAAATGGTTAGGCGTTTCAGTGTCTGGTTAGAAACTACGTTTACCGTGATGCAGGAACAACTACATGGATGTAATAGTTTTGTGTTCGCATCAGGGATGCTTGATTTGGGTGGATCCCATTGCCTCTCACCATTGTGATGCTTGATTTCAGTAAGTATCTAAGGCAGGTGCGCCTGTCACTTACCATGCTTTCGATATCTTACCTTATTACAATGGTTGTGGCTTGCATTCCGCCGCCGGTCGAAATGGCCGAGCAGTTCTAGGAGCTACAGGGTGGAACCGCGCGACCGCTAGGGCCCAGGTTCGAATCCTGCCTCGGGCATGGATGTGTGTAATGTCCTTAGGTTAGTTAGGTTTAAGTAGTTCTAAGTTCTAGGGGACTGATGACCTCAGAAGTTAACTCCCATAGTGCTCAGAGCCATTTTGCATTCCGCCGGTAGCAGCGTACTGGGCAGCGCGAGAGTTAACGGCAGTTGTACGGAAACACAAACCGAAATCAGTCATCCTTATGGCGGGGTTCGAGGTCGGCCATCGAAATCAAGCATTCCGATGTTTTGGAGGCTCACTACAACCAACCCCGTAGGGAACTCAGAACTACATTAAACATACAATAGCTTCTTTACTACAAATATCCATGGGTAGACATATTATTTGTACCGTAGAATCACATTTGGAACAGTCAAATAACTTTGGAGCATAAACATAAACCGTTAGAACACAAAGGTTTACACTTACAGCGCCGGCCGTGGTGGCCAAGCGGTTAAAGGCGCTACAGTCTGGAACCGCGCGGCCGTTACGGTCGCAGGTTCGAATCCTGCCTCGGGCATGGATGTGTGTGATGTCCTTAGGTTAGTTAGGTTTAAGTAGTTCTAAGTTCTAGGGGACTGATGCCCATAGCTGTTAAGTCCCATAGTGCTCAGAGCCATTTGAACCATTTTACACAGCGTAAATGAAATTTAGAATGAAAAGGGTCGGTTCTTAATTGCAGAAACAGGGACACTTGATATTTGTCGATTACAGCGCCATGTATCACGAATGAGGAACAAAGATTTGAGTGAACTGTTTGTATTTTTGGCGTAGAGTCCGAATAGTCAATAAAAATGGGAAGTTGATCCCGTCTATGCAGGACGCATGGTTAGGAGATGGCTAGTTGTAGCACAGACAGCCTCCCTTCACTAATATTAACTTTTCATCTAAAACATGTTTTTCGTGGAATGTGTCGTTTTCGAGACATTTAGTTGTCTCGAGTTAAAACTAACACCCTGTATGTTAAGATATTTCAAACTGAATTCTTTAAAAATTACACTACTGGTCATTAAAATTGCTACACCAAGGAGAAATGCAGATGATAAACGGGTATTCATTGGACAAATATATTATACTAGAACTGACATGTGATTACATTTTCACGCAATTTGGGTGCATACATCCTGAGAAATCAGTACCCAGAACAACCACCTCTGGCCGTAATAACGGCCTTGATACGCCTGGGCATTGAGTCAAACAGAGCTTGGATGGCGTGTACAGGTACAGCTGCCCATGCAGCTTCAACACTATGCCATAGTTCATCAAGAATAGTGATATTGTCAATTGGTGAGAGATCTGGAGAAAGTGCTGGCCAGGGCAGCAGTCGAACATTTCCTGTATCCAGAAAGGCCGGCCGGAGTGACCGTGCGGTTCTAGGCGCTGCAGTCTGGAGCCGAGCGACCGCTGCGGTCGCAGGTTCGAATCCTGCCTCGGGCAAGAATGCGTGTGATGTCCTTAGGTTAGTTAGGTTTAATTAGTTCTAAGTTCTAGGCGACTGATGACCTCAGAAGTTAAGTCGCATAGTGTTCAGGCCTGCAATATGCGGTCGTGCATAGGGTTTCGCAGGGATCGAATGAAGGGTAGAGCAACGGGTCATAACTCATCTGAAATGTAACGTCCACTGTTCAAAGTGCGGTCAATGCGAACGAAAGGTGACCGAGACGTGTAACCAATGGCACCCCATACCATCACACCGGGTGATACGCCAGTATGGCGATGACGGATACACGCTTCCAATGTGCGTTCACCGCGAAGTCGCCAAACACGGATGGGACCATCATGATGCTGTAAACAGAACCTTGATTCATCCGAAAAAATAAAGTTTTGCCATTCGTGCACCCAGGTACGTCGTTGAGTACACCATCGCAGGCGCTCCTGTCTGATGCAGCGTCAAGGGTAACCGCAGCCATGATCTCCGAGCGGATAGTCTATGCTACTGCAAACATCGTCGGACTTTTCGTGCAGATGGTTGTCGTCTTGCAAACGTCCCCATCTGTTGACCCAGAGATCGAGACGTGGCTGCACGATCCGTTACAGCCATGCGGATAAGGTGCCTGTCATCTCGACTGCTTGTGATACGAGGCCGTTGGGATCCAGTACGGCATTCCGTATTTCCCTCCTGGACCCACCGATTCTATATTCTGCTAACAGTCATTGGATCTCGACCAACGCGAGCAGCAATGTCGCGATACGATAATCCGTAATCGCGATAGGCTACAATCCGACCTTTATCAAAGTCGGAAACGTAATGGTAGCCCACGCATTTCTCCTCCTTACGCGAGGCATCACAACAACGTTTCACCAGGCAACGCCGGTCAACTGCTGTTTGTGTATGAGAAATCGGTTGGAAACTTTCCTCATGTCAGCACGTTGTATGTGTCGCCACTGGCGCCTACCTTGTGTGAATTCTCTGAAAAGCTAATCATTTGGATATCACAGCATCTTCTTCCTGTCGGTTAAATTTCGTGTCTGTAGCACGTCTTATTCGTGATGTAGCAATTTTAAGGGCCAGTAGTGTAATAAACAAAAGAAAGAAAATTATGTTATGTATTAATGTTCCGAATTTGCGTGTGTCTTGAATGTGTGTTGTTGTCTTGAATTTTGCTGTGTCATTACGCATCGTAGAACTACACTAACGGAAAACAAAATCGGAGCACCAGGAAGGAGTTGTGGGAGATATATGAAAATTGGTAGGCGTGTTTCTACTTGTGAAAGGTGATATCTGTTCAAATTTCTTGCACTAGCATAAGAGAGGCACTAGTGGCGCCACTATGAGCGTGCAAACCAGGTTTGCGCCGGCCGCGGTGGTCTAGTGGTTCTAGGCGCGCAGTCCGGAACCGCGGGACTGCTACGGTCGCAGGTTCGAATCCTGCCTCGGGCATGGATGTGTGTGATGTCCTTAGGTTAGTTAGGTTTAATTAGTTCTAGGGGACTGATGACCACAGAAGTTAAGTCCCATAGTGCTCAGAGCCATTTGAACCAAACCAGGTTTGCTTTAAATATACGCTGTATGTAAGTTAACTTGGACATGGTGAGTTGATTATAGTCAAGAACGTCCTCAAGGTGATAAAAAGTCGGCCGCGTTGGCCGAGCAGTTCTAGGCGCTTCACTCCAGAACCGCGCGACTGCTACGGTCGCAGGTTCGAATCCTGCCTCGGGCATGGATGTGTGTGATGTCATTAGGTTAGTTAGGTTTAAGTATTTCTAGGTTCCTGGGGACTGATGACCTCAGATGTTAAGTCCCATAGTGCTCAGAGCCATTTGAACCATTTCTGGTGACAAAGACGCCATTATCAACACCTCACTGAGTTTGAACGAGGTCGTGTAATAGGGCTACGAGCAGCCGAATGTGCCCTGTGCGCCACTGCAGAAAGACCTGGCGGGAATGTAGCCACTGTACATGATTACTGTGAAACCACCTCCATTTGCGACTTCAGTGGGGTTAAGCGAGAGCTCATTGGAGGGCAGGTTGGTGATCTGTTGTTTTTTCAGGTGAAAGTTGCTTCTGCCTCGGAGCCAATGAAGATAGATTAGGCAGCCAGTTGAGGGCCTGCAGCCAACCTGTCTGCGTGCTAGACTCATTGGACCTACATTTGGTGCTATGGTCTGCGGTGCGACTTAGTATCACAGAAGGAGCACTCTCTTAGTTATCCCACGCACCCTGACTGCAAATTTGTTGGTCAACCTGGTGATTCGATCAGTTGTGCTGCCATTCTACATCTACATCTATATATATACTCCGCTAGCCACCAAGCGGTGTGTGGCGGAGGGCACAATTCGTGCCAAAATCATATTTCCCCCCTCCTGTTCCACTCGCGGATCGCGCGAGGGAGAAACGACTCTCTGAACGCCTCAGAACGAGCTCTATTTTCCCTTATCTTTGAATGGTGATCATTGCGCCATTTGAAAGTTGGTGGTAATAATATATGCTCTACATTCTCGGTGAAGATCGGATTTCGGAATTTAGTGAGCAGCCCCTTCCGTTTAGCGTGTCGTCTATCTGCAAGTGTGTCCCACTTGAAACATTCTATAAGATTTGTAATGCTCTCGCGATGGCTAAATGTAACAGTCACGAATCTTGATGCTCTTCTTTAGACCTCCTCAATCTCTTGAATCAGACCCAACTGGTAAGGGTCCCATACAGGCGAAAAATACTCTAAGACTGGACGAACTAACGTACTGTAATCTACTTCCTTTGTTGAAGGACTGCACCGCTTCAGGATTCTACCAATAAAACGCAATCTAGAGTTTGCCTTGCCCGTTACTTGTGCAGTCTGATTATTCCATTTGAGATCATTTCGAATAGTCACACCCAGATACTTGACGGATATTACCGCTTCCAAAGACTGAGCATTTATTTTGTACTCGTACATTAATGGGGATTTTCGCCATGTTATACACATTAGGTTACACTTACTAATATTGAGAGATAATTGCCAGTCATTACACCACGCACTAATTTTCTGAAAATCCTCATTGATTTGTTCACAAGTTTCATGTGGTACTACTTTCCTGTAGACTGCAGCATCATCAGCAAACAGTCTAAGGCCGCTGTCAATACCATCAACCAGATCGTTTATGTAAATCGTAAAAAGCAGCGGACCTATTACTTTGCCCTGGGGCACACCTGAAGTTACGCTTGTTTCTGTTGAAGTCGCCCCGTTCAGGACGACATACTGCTTCCTGTCTGTTAGAAAACTTTCTATCCAACCGCATATGTCATCGGATAGACAGCATTCCAGGGAGTGTTTTCCAACAGGATAACACTCGCCCAAATACCGCTGTTGTAACTCAAAATGTTCTCCCGAGTGTCTTGGCCTGCTCGATCACCAGATCTGTCTCTAGTCGAGCACATATGGGACATCACCGGACGACAACTCCAGCGTCGTCCAGAAACAGCTTTAACAGTCCCTGTACTGACCGACCAAGTACATGCCGCAAATTGACATCCGGCACCTGTACAACACAATTCATGCATGTTTACTTCCTGGCATCCAACATTCTGACGGTTGCACCAGTTATTAACGTATCAGCATTTCGCATTTTCGTTGGATTATCTTGAGCTTACATTAACCTTTGACATTGCAATTTTAATTACTTGAATAAGTTACCTAGACAAATATATTCCCAAAATTTCATTGCTCTACATTAATTATTTTATGGTACTGTGATTTTTTTTCCGTGTGTGTAAACTGACTGTCTTCCAAATGTCAAAGGAACACGGCATCAACCCGTTCGCCTTTATTTGCTGTCTTTTACACAGTAATTTAGAGTTATTGAACCGAAGCGCTTCTCTATCGCTCGTAACTGGTAGAAAAGGGCAGAGTTGGCTGCCACTTGCCAGTATTCGCCAAAAAAGCCACCGGGATGGAGGAGCGTGCGAGCGCAGCGTCGCAGACTTCCGGGAAGCACGGCGCACGGCAGTCGCAGTCGCGCGTTCCGCACACAGCGTCTCGCGAACACGACCTGCAGAAAGATCTCCGTGCATCCTGCAGCCCGGGAAAGTGAAAACCGGCACCTAAGCCGGGCGCGCTGGACCCCTACATCCGGACAACATCGGCGGTATGCGGTGTTCTCACGACCAAGCAGTGTTCCACGCCTTGTGCGTGGACAAAAGTCTTGAAAACATCAGCTGAAACAAATCAGCGGTAACCTTATCGGTGTTTAAACCTTTAGAGCCGAGACCAATCGTACGACGGACAACTGAGAGCATGTTATCGTTACGAGGCCCCTCATATGACGGACCAATGACAGCTTGACCTCACTGCGGCACGAAATATTATTTTAAGTTAGTCAGTATTACCAACTTAGAATCACAGAATGTAACCCACCCAACCAAGTTTCAGTTCCTTCTTTGTTTTATTTCTTCATTTTCTAACAACTGTTCCGAATAGAATTCTGAAACCTCTCGTAGGCAACAGTAGACTATCGCAGATAATCGTAAACTGCTATTGTTTTCCTAGCATCTTTGATCAGTTTAAGATCGTAACCGTGTTACCTGCACGTTAGGTGAGTTGCAAACCGATCGGGCATTACCTCACTTCGATTTCTTTATTTGCGTATGTGATCAGCGCCTTACCAGATTCCCCTAGAAACCGGAAGCAGTGAACTGTTTAGAAACAGAGTGAGAATATACTAACGGCCGCATAATCTGCGGAACATTTTTGTTCTATACAGTTACTCTCCTGTGTGTTACTTAATGTTAATTAAAAATAAACAGTATTTATAACAAAACTGAAATTGGCAATGTTCAATTCAAGTTTTATCCGAAATTTTTTAAATTTATAATATGAAACAGAGGGATACTGTAGTAAAACTAAAAAAATACACATTTATCATGCAGCGCTAGGAAACGCAAATTCCTGAAAACAAGGAAAATAAAAAAACATAAACCAAAAACATATTAAACATCATCTCAATTTTTCGTCGAACTTATATAAAATATGTTTCTGTTATTGCTAAACAGCTTTCGCACTTACCAATAATAACGGCAAACTCTTGCCTTTGATCTTGATGAAGGAAGTTATGTTGAGTACAAAATAAACAACAATAAATGCACAGATTTGTTTATGTTTGTCCATGTAAACTGTACTTGCATCAAAAGTAATTGCTTTCATTACATAAAAGCGCGTAACTTACACGAGCAACTAATTTCTGTTACTTATAAAACTTTTTTTTATTTTGTAACGATATAAAATACGCAATGGACTAACACTGAACGATGTGCGACTCTAATTATGTGAAAAAAAAGAAATAAAGAAAGAAAGGGAAGTTGTTGGCTCCCAGTACCTCTCTCACCATTCATTTGTGTTTCTTTCCCTACCAATGCCAAATTTACACAGACGCAAAATCCCCAAGATTGGCGATATTTTACAGAAGCTCGAAATTTAGCGCAGACTTCAATGCGAGATGCCTATAACAGTTTCCACAACGAAACGTTGTCTCGAAGCCTGGCAGAAAATCCAAAGAGATTCTGGTCGTATGTAAAGTATGTTAGCGGCAAGAAACAATCGATGCCTTCTCTGCGCGATAGCAATGGAGATGCTATCGAAGACAGTGCTGCCAAAGCAGAGTTACTAAACACAGTCTTCCGAAATGCCTTCACAAATGAAGACGAAACAAATATTCCAGAATTCGAATCGAGAACAGCTGCCAACATGACTAACGTAGAAGTAAATATCCTCGGAGTAGTGAAGCAACTTAAATCACTTAATAAAAGCAAATCTTCTGGTCCTGACTGTATACCAGTTAGGTTCCTTTTGGAGTATGCTGATGCATTAGCTCCATACTTAACAATTATACAGGGTGTTACAAAAAGGTACGGCCAAACTTTCAGGAAACATTCCTCACACATAAAGAAAGAAAATATGTTATGTGGACATGTGTCCGGAAACGCTTACTTTCCATGTTAGAGCTCATTTTATTACTTCAAATCACATTAATCATGGAGTGGAAACACACAGCAACAGAACGTACCAGCGTGACTTGAAACACTTTGTTACAGGAAATGTTCGAAATGTCCTCCGTTAGCGAGGATACATGCATCCACCCTCCGTCGCATGGAATCCCTGATGTAGCCCTGGAGAATGGCGTATTGTCCACAATACGAGAACGAAGAGTCTCTATATATGGTACCGGGGTTGCGTAGACAAGAGCATTCAAATACCCCCATAAATGAAAGTCAAGAGTGTTGAGGTCAGGAGAGCGTGGAGGCCATGGAATCGGTCCGCCTCTACCAATCCATCGGTTACCGAATCTGTTGTTGAGAAGCGTACGAACACTTCGACTGAAATGTGCAGGAGCTCCATCGTGCTTGAACCACATGTTGTGTCGTACTTGTAAAGGCACATGTTCTAGCAGCACAGGTAGAGTATCCTGTATGAAATCATGGCGGTGAATCGAGGAAGTAGAGTACATACTGACCAAACTAAAATGAGCTCTAACATGGAAATTAAGCGTTTCCGGACACATGTCCACAGAACATCATTTCTTTGTTTGTGTGTGAGGAATGTTTCCTGAAAGTTTGGCCGTACCTTTTTGTAACACCCTGTATACAACCGATCGCTCGACGAAAGATCCGTACCTAAAGACTGGAAAGTTGCACAAGTCATACCAATATTCAAGAAAGGTAGTTTGAGTAATCGACTAAATTACAGGCCCATATCGTTAACGTCGATATGTAGCAGGATTTTAGAACATATATTGTGTTCGAACATTATGAATTACCTCGAAGAAAACGGCCTATTGACACACACTCAACATGGGTTTAGAAAACATCGTTCCTGTGAAACACAACCAGCTGTTTATTCACATGAAGTCCAACATAACCTTCAACCCTGCTGAAATCCTTAGGCTCTTCCCAGAACCTCTCCCCTGATTCCATTTCCCTGCTCACACCAACATCAGCCTACACACTCAACTTCTGCATACTCTGAAAATCCACAAACCTAACGATCCTGGGCGCCCCAGTGTGGGTGGTTACAGTGCCCTCACCAAAAGAATCTCAGCCCATGTTGACCAACATCTGCAACCAACTGTCCAAAACCTAGTCTCCCACACTAAAGATACCAACCACTTCCTGCACCAGCTCTCCACCATCACCACACTCTTACACTCATCACTGCAGATGCAACCTCCTTACACCCCAACATCCCTCATGCCCATGGCATTGCCACGATTGAACACTACATCTCTGAATGCCCTGAAGATTCCAAACCCACCACTCCATTCCTCATACACCTAACCATCTACATCCTAACCCATAACTGCTTCACCTTTGAAGGGAAGGTATACAAACAAAATCGTGGCTCAGCCATGGGCACGTGCATGGTACCCTACTATGACAACCTCTTTATGAGCCACCTAGAGGAAATGTTCCTAGCATCCCAAAACCCCAAACCCCTGATCTGGTTCAGGTTTATTTATGACATCTTTATAATCTGGACCCAAGGCCAGGACATCTTATCCTCATTTCTCCACAATCTCAACACCTTCTCTCCCATCTGCTTCACCTGGTCCTCCTCTACCCATCGTGCCACCTCCCTAGATGTTGATCTCCTCCTCTCAGATGGCTCCATCCACTCCTCAGTCTGCATCAAACCCACCAATCACAAAGAGTACCTGCACTTTGACAGCTGCCACCCCTTCCACACCAAAAAATTCCTCCCATGCAGCCTGTCCACCCATGGTGGACACACCTGCAATGACGAGAACTCCTTTGCCCAGTATTCTGAATGCCTCACAAAGGCCTTCGCAGGCAGGCAACAACCCCACCCCTCCACCCTGATATAATACAGAAACAAATCTCCTGTGCTGTATCTCCACACACAAACACCTGATCCTCATATCCACCCCAAAAACCAAGCACAAAGAAGCGCCCCTCTTGTCACCCAATACCACCTGTGACTGGAATGACTGAACCATGTCTTTTGTCAGGGCTTTGATTAGCTGTCATCATGAGATGGAATGAGGGACATCTTACCCAAGACACATCTACCCCTCCCAAAGTGGTTTTCTGTTGCCCACCCAACTTCCACAACATCCTAGTCCATCCCTATGTCCCTCTCATTCCCAATCCCCTGCCACAGGAATCGTACTATTGTGGAAGACCCTGATGCAAGGCCTGCCCAGCATCTGCTACTCCAGTCCCGCCACTCCATCAGTGGCTGAGCCACCTGTGAAAGCAGCCATGTTATATACTAGCTCTGTTGCAACACTGCTCAGTGTTTTACATTGGTATGACAACCAACCAGTTGTCCACTAGAATGAATGGCCACCGCCAAACTGTCGCCAAAAATCAAGTGGCACAACAAACAGCAGAGCCCAACATGCAAGATTTCACAACCCATGCCATCTACATCCCCACCACCACCACCACCAGCTTTTCTGAGTTGCACAGATGGGAGCTATACCTAGTGCACATCCTTCATTCCCGTAACCTCCTGTCCAAAACCTGAGGTAACTCACTGTACCTCAGCTTCCACACAATACTCTGTGTGTGTGTGTGTGTGTGTGTGTGTGTGTGTGTGTGTGTACACTCCATCCCTTTCCCACTATCCCAATTAATACATGTCAGCTAGTTGTGAGCTGCCATGTCATGCCCTAATCTGTGAAATCATGTGCTCAGCCATCTGCCACCTGCTCCCTCTAGCTGCACCCTAGCTAGCCCATGGATGGCTCCCCACTCTCCCACGAGCCACTAGATGATTCCCTGCCTAACCCCCTCCGTGTCTCCTGCCTCTCCCCATTCCCCACTCCATCTCACTCCCCAACCCCACTTCACCCCAGTACACTCACCATGGGCCAGGAAGGAGCTGACAGTCGAATGAGCACAATGTTGGGAAAGAGGTGTGTGCATGTGAGTGAGCGTGTGTTTGTGTGTGTGTGTGTGTGTGTGTGTGTGTGTGTGTGTGTGTGTGTGTGTTTGTTGCAAGTTTCTCCTACAGCTTGAGAAAGTAATTTCATTCCGAAAGCTGGAAAAGCAAAGAACTGTACCTTTTGTTCGCGTATCTGTCGACAGCGCAGCGCTTCTGCCTTTCAGTGCTCCACCTCTTTATTCCTAAATAATTCATTAAATATGTACATTACTTCGACAAGTCTAGTCTCGTGTCGTGCGTTCGCTCACTATCACGTTATTTCCGTGTTCAGCGTTAGGCGAAATGTGCTGCCATAGCTGGAGGTGAAGAAATGAACCTCTCCCCTTCCGAATTTCCGAGTTCAAATTCATTGCATTAACTGCTGCTTTTTGTGTGTCCTGCCGTATCCTGTGCTGGGAGCTAAATTTCTCCTGAAAACTAAAATGATAGCGATTCTCATACACTACTGTAAAAAACGTTGTTAAACCTTCTAGGAGTCGATTGCAAGTTATAACCCAATTCCTCCACAAGTTAAGATTAGATCTTTACATCTATAGGTAATAAGTTTCTGTTGTTATAGACTTTTAGTCTGAAACTGCAATCAGTGGATATGCGACATGCGATACAAACCAAAAGGGGGAGGGTCCATCTGCATCTAGACCTAGTAATTTTTTCTAGCACTTTCACCACTGCAACATAAATGCCAAGCTGCTGGGAGGTTCACATATCAAGTAAAATTGTTCGCCATCTTATGACTGGCTAGGTCATAACACCTCCAATGCGGTCACGGTTTTTTTTTTTTTTTTTTCAACCGACATTCGGATTAAACATTGGAGCACAGACAGTACGATGAACATTAGGGAAATCACCGGCGGGCGCTGTTTTGGGAATATTCTCCTTTACTTTTAGTCATGTGTATCACACTGTACATAGTCGCATATCAATGAGGATGTAAATTTCCAGGATAGCGTGCCTTGTCCACTGGAAGTATATTTCCTTCAGCTTCAAACTTCTCTTTGGATATTTCATTGTAGACCATTCCTAGGGCTACTGGTCACATGGCATATAATCTTCTCAAACAGCTCCCTCTGTACAGGACGAACCAGAACTCCACCGAGAAGACGTGGGCAGTAATTCAGGGGTGTTTTCGGAATATTTAGGTTTAAGGCATCCATGGCCTCTGGTGCATCATTACAGAGTAATAACATAGATATGCTTTACTCAGTTAGTTGATAGAGACCTAATTATCTTCATTTCTATCGAAATATCGTCACGGTGGTGAAAAAGCCTGTAATATACAATCATAAGGGGGAGGGGATTTGGGGGAGACAACGTCATGAAATGAAAGCTCTCAGGCTGAGCGGATATGTGATGTTATTTCGGTAATTACAAAATCGAGTCGAATTTAAAAGAAATTGGCAATATAAACCCACCCACCATAACGTTGCACCCTTTTGGCCTGTATGCATCCACTAGTTCGGTTGGGAGGGGTTCATAATGCCATTTTATCCTCTCCTCAGCCAAGCTGTCCCACAACTGTTGTAATTGGTACTTTATATCCTGGATACTGGCACTGCAACGGAGTTAGAGCCCAAGCTAGTCTCACCCATCTTCAGTCAAAGATAAATTTGGGAATCTTGTTGGCCTTGGAGGTATCTCAACATATTGTTGACAGTTCATAGAGACATGTGCTACGTCTGGATGAGCTTAATGCTGCTTACAATGGCACAACGATCCAGTCGCATCAGAGGTATCACTTAAGGACAGAGGATGTCTGTGACGTACCATTGTCCGTCAGAGTTCCCTCAGGCACACTCATACGTGACCTGAATTCATAACCGGTGGCTTCCCACATTATGATGCCGAGAGTAACACAACTGTGCCTCTCCAAAACATTGGAAGAATGGGACCTCCCATCAAGTGGTCACCACACTCGGCGATAATGGTCATCAACGGTAGTGGAGATCCACAATTCATCGCTGAACACAATGAGATGCCATTCAGCAGCAGTTCATGCTTCCCGCTCGCAGCACTACTCCAAACGCAGTCGCCTGTGTCACGGTGTCTACGGCAGCCTACACATGGGGCACCCTTTCCCTGGTCTGGCTGCTAGTCTCTGACCACTGGTGAAGGACGTCACAGAATGTTTCAGGGAGTCCATTACTTGCTCTCAGAAGGCAGGCATAAGTGTGAAGAGGTTATGATGAGCTCGGTGTCAACACGGCAACCCTGACTTTTGATGGTCAGAGGTTAGTTAGTTACGTGTTCCATTCATCAATAGCACGGAAAACCGTTATGATGTGGAACGTGTCAAATGCACAAGAAATGCGCACAGGAAACAAGGATTTTTTTCTTGCATTATATGCTATACCTAAATATTTCTCTTATCTATCCAATTCCCTTAAATGGCACAAAATGCATATACAGGGTTATTACAAATGATTGAAGCGATTTCACAGCTCTGCAATAACTTTATTATTTGAGATATTTTCACAATGCTTTGCACACACATACAAAAACTCAAAAAGTTTTTTAGGCATTCACAAATGTTCGATATGTGCCCCTTTAGTGATTCGGCAGACGTCAAGCCGATAATCAAGTTCCTCCCACACTCGGCGCAGCACGTCGCCATCAATGAGTTCGAAAGCATCGTTGATGCGAGCTCGCAGTTCTGGCACGTTTCTTGGTAGAGGAGGTTTAAACACTGAATCTTTCACATAACCCCACAGAACGAAATCGCATGGGGTTAAGTCGGGAGTGCGTGGAGGCCATGACATGAATTGCTGATCATGATCTCCACCACGACCGATCCATCGGTTTTCCAATCTCCTGTTTAAGAAATGCCGAACATCATGATGGAAGTGCGGTGGAGCACCATCCTGTTGAAACATGAAGTCGGCGCTGTCAGTCTCCAGTTGTGGCATGAGCCAATTTTCCAGCATGTCCAGATACACGTGTCCTGTAACGTTTCTTTCGCAGAAGAAAAAGGGGCCGTAAACTTTAAACCATGAGACTGCACAAAACACGTTAACTTTTGGTGAATTGCGAATTTGCTGCACGAATGCGTGAGGATTGTCTACCGCCCAGATTCGCACATTGTGTCTGTTCACTTCACCATTAAGAAAAAATGTTGCTTCATGACTGAAAACAAGTTTCGCACTGAACGCATCCTCTTCCATGAGCTGTTGCAACCGCGCCGAAAATTCAGAGCGTTTGACTTTGTCATCGGGTGTCAGGGCTTGTAGCAATTGTAAACGGTAAGGCTTCTGCTTTAGCCTCTTCCGTAAGATTTTCCATACCGTCGGCTGTGGTACGTTTAGCTCCCTGCTTGCTTTATTCCTCGACTTCCGCGGGCTACGCGTGAAACTTGCCTGCACGCGTTCAACCGTTTCTTTGCTCACTGCAGGCCGACCCGTTGATTTCCCCTTACAGAGGCATCCAGAAGCTTTAAACTGCGCATACCATCGCCGAATGGAGTTAGCAGTTGGTGGATCTTTGTTGAACTTCGTCCTGAAGTGTCGTTGCACTGTTATGACTGACTGATGTGAGTGCATTTCAAGCACGACATACGCTTTCCCGGCTCCTGTCACCATTTTGTCTCACTGCGCTCTCGAGCGCTCTGGCGGCAGAAACCTGAAGTGCGGCTTCAGCCGAACAAAACTTTATGAGTTTTTCTACGTATCTGTAGCGTGTCGTGACCATATGTCAATGAATGGAGCTACAGTGAATTTAGAAATCGCTTCAATCATTTGTAATAGCCCTGTATTACATCTCCAGATTTATTTACTCATATTCAAGAATACATCTATGGTATAGAAGGAGTTGTCAAGGAGGTATGATTTTAATGTGTTTTTGAAACTATTCCTGCTGTCTGTCAGACATTTTATTTCATCTGGTAATTTATCAAGAAGTTTTGTAGCAGCATATTTTACCCCTTTCTGTGCCAAAGATAGGTTAAGTAAAGGATAGTGTAGGTCTTTCTCTTTTCTGGTATTGTAATCATGAATGTCGCTGTTGATTTTAAACTGGTCCACATTGTTGAGAAAAAATTTCATTACCGAGTAAATGTATTGTGAAGCAGTTGTAAGAATTCCTAACCTTTTAAACAGATGCCTACAAGGTGTGCGACTATGAACCCCACACATTATTCTAACTGCTTTCTTTTTTGCAGTGAATACCTTTTGCCTAAGTGTTGAGTTGCCTCAGAATATTATTCCGTATGACATCAGAGAGCGGAAGTATGCAAAGTATGTTAGCTTACTAATTTCTACATCCTCAAAATTGGCAATTATTCTTATTGCAAAAGTTGCTGTACCTAAAATATGAGCCAGCCGGGGTGGCCGAGAGATTCTAGGCGCTACAGTCTGGAACCGCGAGACCGCTACGGTCGCAGGTTCGAATCCTGCCTCGGGCATGGATGTGTGTGTTGTCATTAGGTTAGTTAGGTTTAAGTAGTTCTAAGTTCTAGGGGACTGATGACCTCAGAAGTTAAGTCCCATAGTGCTCAGAGCCAATTGAACCAATTGCACCTAAAATATGAATTTTCCAATTAAGATTCTCATCTATACATATACTCAAAAACTTAGTATGTTCTACCCTGGTTACTGACCTCTTTTGATGTGTTATGTTTATTGAAGGAATTATACTTTTTGCAGCAGAAAATTGCATGTACTGGTTTTTTTTTTTCTTTTTTTTTTTTTCAAAGTTCAGAGCAAGCCCATTCACAGAAAACCAATTAATAATTATTCCAAAGACTTATTTTGTATCATTTTCTATCGGACTTTCCTTTACTGGATTAATAATTATGCTTGTATCATCAGCAAACAGTGTCAGTTCAACATCTTGTTTCACATAAGAAGGGAGGTCATTCACATATATCAAGAACAGGGCGGGACCATGATCGAACCTTGTGGAACACCTAATGTAATTTCACCCTAGTTAGATGAAGTGGCAAACACCTTTGAATCACTTTAAGCATATAAAGAGACTTTTTGTTTCCTGTTATGTAGACATGTCTTAGACCACGCATATGCTGTTCCATTTATACCATAAAATTGTAATTTCTCCAACATATTGTCATGGTTCACAGAATGAAATGCTTTGGATAACTCACAGAATAATCCTACTGGTGACATTTTACTATTTAAAGACTCTATTATGCGGACAGTGAAATTGTATATTGCTGTCTCAGCGGAACAGCATTTCTGAAATCCGAACTGTGATTTACTATGTATCCCATTGCTGCTGAGATGGCTAACCACTCTTGAGTACATTACTTTCTCAAAGATTTTTGAAAATGCTGTAAACAAGGATACTAGTCGACCAGAGCCCTGACGTCGAGAATGTCTGCTCTTACGTTTCCACGTTCCCACGCAGTTCAGTCAGACCACTGTCACTACTAAATGCCCCACAAATCTGGATACTGCACGCTTCGGCCAGTAGGCCAAATGGAGATCCACAATGAGGTCCCTATCACCGTCAGGTGCTGATAACGCTCTCTCACACGGGTAAACGGGATCCCCCTCTCCTTCTGTCATCACTCAACATCTCACTCTGTTCACACCCTGTGTATTCCCTACCAGGTCTTGTAACAAAGAATACAAGAGCAACACTTATGCACTCTGGTGGTCGTCCAGCCTGTTACAAAAAATTTATGTGTATGTGTATGAACTTACGTTGACATCCGACCATGTCTGTTGAGTGTAGTTACGATGGTGCATACAACATTAGATTTTTTCAAAACAGTATAAATATTTAGGGGTTGGATAATCTGAAAGCACCAGAGATCATTGAGAGATCTTGAGAAAGAACATTAAGCTCCCACTGCCTGAAACATAGTAATGCAGTTCAACAGAAGATGAATGGGAAAGATTTGAGAGGTGAAGACAAAAGAGAATCAAACAGACAAAATGACAAGGCATTCTAGGAGTCCTTGGATAACAGCTGAGATATTTTTCTTTAATTGACGAACACAGAAAACGTCTAAAAATGGGTGACATAGAGTCAAAAATGGAAAATCGGAAATGTATGGGGGTGAAATGATAGGTGCCGCATGTAAGAAAAGCAAGGAGGAACAAGAAGCAACTGTATAAATATCAAGAGCTCAGATGGCAAGCCAGTGCAAGGCTAAGGAGGAAAGGTTGAAAAAAGTGGGAGAAATACGTAGAATAGCTAAAAGAGGGAACTTCAGAAAGGGAAGAGGAAGTAGATGAAAATGAGATGGGAAATATGCTCATGAGGATTTTAACAAAGAATGAAGAACTAAGTCAAAAAAAGGCCCTTGGAGCATAGAATATTCCCTTAGAATTATTGACATTCTTAAGAGAACATACCATGACAAATTTATTCCACCTGCTGTGTAAGATGTATGATACACGAGAAATACCACAAGACTTCCAGAAGAATGTAGTAGTTCCAGCTTAGAAAGGGGCAGACGCTGACAGGTATGAATATTAAGAAACATCAGTGTAGTAAGTCATGGCTGCAAAACACTGAGACGAATTATTTACGGAAGAATGGATTAAGCTGACCCTGGGGGGATCGGGGAAAATAAGCTTGGATTCCGGAGAAATGCAGGAACATGCGAGGCAGTACTTACCCCTACGACTTATATCAGAAGATACACAGAAAAAGACAAACTTTATAGCATTTGTGAATTTAGAGACAGTTTTCGACTATTTTGACTGGAACATACTCTTTGAAATTCTGAAAGTACCATGTGTCGAATACAATTTTATGTACAATATTTACAGAAATCAAAATTCAAGTTATAAGTTTCAAAGAGCCTGACATGGATGTAGTTGCTGAGAAGGGAGTGGGACTTGGTTTTAGCTATCCCTGAGTTATTCAGTTTCTGCAATGAACGAGCATAAAGGAGACGAAGGAGGAATTTGAAAACGAATTAAAGTTCACGGCAATAAACATTAAAACTTTCATGTTTATCGATGACAAAGTAATTCTATCAGCAAGTCAAGGGATTTGATGAGCAGCTGAATGGAATGGATAAAGACTTGAAAAGTAACTATAAAATAAACATCAACAAAAGGAAAACATAAGTAATGGATTGTGGTCGAATTAAATCACCTGATACTTTGGGTATTAGTTAGGAAAAGAAACACTAAATATTGTAGATAAGTTTTACTATTTCGACGGCACAATAACTGGCGCTGGCCCAACTAGAGAAGATATAAAACGTTAATGGCTACAGCAAAAAAAAGCATTCCTGAAAAAGAAAATAAGTAAACATCAATTACAAACTTATGTCTCACGAAGTCTTTACTAAAGATATCTGTGTGGAATATAGCTTTCTCCCTAAGAGAAATCTGGACGCTAAGCAGTGTAGATAAAAAGTGAACAGAAGCTTTTGAAATAAAACTTCCTTACTAGAAAGCTCTGTCGGGGTCAAGGGCTTTAGAAGTCCTTTTTTTTTTTTTTTTTTTTTTTTTGAAAGACGACAATGCAAATTTGTGGCGGATCGGCACTCGACCCACGATTTCTCACATTACGCGAGGAGTCGCCTTAACCACTTTGTTTTTTCTTACGGAAGTAGAGTGGTCAGTTTCAGGCCAGTGGAGACAGGGTGGTCGGCGGGTAGGGGGGGGGGGGGGGCGGCCCAAGGTCTGGTCACGATGTCTTTCCTGTCTCAGCACTGAATCTCCTACACTCAAGGCAGGTTAAGAAAATCATCTTTAGTCGAACAATTGTGTCCTTCTAGGGGTACAGAAAATATCTAAACAAGCAAAAAGCATAAATGCGACATAAAGGCCATCCTTCCGGTAGAACAAGAGAACCAAATTTAGAGATTACATCTACGTCTACTAGCTACAAGACGACTGTGGATCCTTCCATTGTCCTTTTTTTTTTTTTTTTTTTTTTTTAGGGGGGAAGGGGAGACAAATGTCTTTATTAGCAAGGTATGTGGCCAACAGATATACTGCATCTATAAACAAGAAAAACTTGAACTACGCTAGGAGGTGTGTCCCTAAAGTCAGAGAGGGGTGAAGAGAACAAAGGATGGGGCGTGGTAAGACTTGCAGGCATTCTCCTGCTTGGCAGACATGGCGAAGGGCAGAGTGGGCAGGGGTCAACATGTGGGGCCTCCCACATTGTCCCTGACACCACCACTGGGCAAGAGCACATTAAAGGGGGGCAGAAGTCAAGGAGGAGAGGGGGGACAATAGATTTGGTGGAAAGCCAAGTTTGGCCTGGTATAGAGTATAAATGAAATGGGTAGTTGTCCATGTACCTACCCCATTGTGGGGTACGATATAGAAATGTAGTGTGGGGAGTCTCAGATGTCACAAGGGGGCGAGGAGGGAGTGCTAACTATGTGTGGCACAGTCCAGATGAGCAGGAGGTGACATAAAGATCCAGGGGAGGTAACTGGTGAAGCAGTCGCAGTAGCATGGTCAGTCGTCTACAACACATGGTCTAGTGGGTAGTGTTGCTGCCTCTGGATCACAGAGTCTCAAGATCGATTCCCGGCTGAGTTGTGGATTTTCTCTGCCTGGGGACTGAGTGTTTGTGTTGAACTCATCATTTCATCATCATCATTCTTGACAGTGACTAGATTGGACTGTGTAAAAAATTGGACTGTGTAAAAATTGGGACTTTGTACAGGCGCTAATGACCAAGGAGTTGAGCGCCCCACAAATAAAACAATCAACAAATCAAGTACTGCCAGAAGTCAAGGGATGATTTATCATCATCATTGTACAGGTAAGTGATCGTCCACCCCATGACCCATACAACAGCGTCGTTTCTAGTGGAGAAATGAGTGTCCTAAAGATGGATAAAAGTCCACGGGTCGATCGAGTCTGCAGAGTATGGAGATAGCAAGTAACGCACTGTCGCCTCAGTTTCCAGACGTCACTGGTGGCAACACAAGTCAGGTGGTGGATATCGTCGTCCATGGGTGGCTAATTGTACAAAATGAAGAGTACGACAATCTGATTGCTTGATGACATTGATTTGTGGAGAATTTTCCACATGGTACCATGTTGCCTGGTCATTGGAGGGAAAGAAAACCTGGTGGACATGATGCCAAACCATGGGTCACCAGGTCGATGGATGTTCGAGTTCGACATTTTTGCGGATTATGCAATGCAGTAGTGGGGTGTAGAAATCTTTGGTTAAAAAAAGGCACATGCTTGGTAAGCGAGAGTGAGCATAACTGAAGTCGATGATGAATTCAGAAGTGTGCACCAGATGGGACATGCTATCGCCTGCTGGCACCATTAGGGATACGATCGTGGGCACAAGAAGTCCAGCGAGCTGCACGTAAGGGAGGTGCCCTGTTCCCATTCTTTTGCATGGTGGCCATGTACAAAGCCACTACTCGGATTTGAATACTGGCGATACCAAGGCCTCCACTCGCGGGCGGGAGGGTGAGCGTTTTCTACTGGACCTTAAAGAGAATACTGGCCAAGAGAAAGTATCCGAACGTCCCTGGAGGCTGTGTCCAATAGCTGATGGCAGGCGGAGCATCTCTGCGTTGTGGACCATCTTGGACGCCACTTGTTGATTGAGGTGTTCCACGCATTGCAAAGAATCGAGTCAGGCGAGGAGATTTTGTCGCAGCCTAAGATGGAGCGTACTCCGAAAATTTATGGCAGCGGAGCGGTGCAAATTGGAGGCGAAAATGATAGCAAGGTATTGAAGGTTATGTACGAACAGAAGGGGTGCTGAATCGTCGTATGAGGGATCGCATCTAATGGTCATCGCCGAGGATTTAGCCAAATTCATGGTACTGCCCGCTGCAGTTATGTACATTAAGGTCAAATCGACTATCATGTGTGGTTGTCCATGTGCCTAGCCCATTGTGGGGTACAATAGAGAAATGTAGTGTGGGGAGTCTCATATGTCACGAGGGGGCAAGCAGGGAGTGCCAAGCTGAGCCAGGGGTGACATAAAGATCCCACGGAGGTAACTGTTGAAGCAGGTAGCGTGGTCAGTCATCCACAGCTTGTGATCTACTGGCTAGCGTTGCTACCTCTGGATCACAGAGTCCCAGGATCGATTCCCTGCTGGGTTGTGGATTTTCTCTGCCTGGGGACTGGGTATGTGTGTTGACCTCATCATCATCATCATCATCATCATCATCATTCGTGACAGTGGCTATATTGGACTGTGTAAAAAATTGGACTGTGTAAATGTTGGGACTTTTTACGGGCGCTGATGACCACGGGAGTGGCCTGAGAGGTGGAGGTCGTCCATATATGCATGACAACAAAATGTGTGAAACTTCCTGGCAGATTAAAACTGTGTGATCGACCGAGACTCGAACTCGGGACCTTTGCCTTTCACGGGTAAGTGCTCTACCATCTGAGCTACCGAAGCACGACTCACGCCCGGTTCTCACAGCTTTACTTCTGCCAGTATCTCGTCTCCTACCTTCTTAGAGCACTTGCCCGCAAAAGGCAAAGGTCCCGAGTTCCAGTCTCGGTCGGGCACACACTTTTAATCTGCCAGGAAGTTTCATATCAGCGCACACCCCACTACAGACTGAAAATCTCATTCTGGGAACAAAAAGTGTGCTGTTGAAACATGGGACCAGAAAGGTGCGTCATCAAGCTCGTGACGAGTGGCTTCAGGGTTATGGCATAGAGCAGCATCGAAAGTGGGTAACCTTGCCATATGGATTGGCGTATGGTCCCGCATCACGGCCACCGACCTGAATCAGGGATCCGGCGCTGCTGTACAACCGCCGGATGATATCAATAAAAGGGGGTGGAAACCCATTCGTGTCATGATGGAGAATAGAAAACGATGACGTACCTTGCTGAATGAACTGTCGAAGTCAAAGGCAACCACTGCGGCACTGCGGCCCAGATTCTGCACGACACCGTCAGTGCGATAAGATTGTCACGTTCCCTAGTGGTTGTTTGTCTATTAACTTGGACACCCATAGTTGTCTGTTCCACGGACAGAATGCAAAGGAGTATATTGCGGCAACTCGTCGCCAGAAGTTGTGCAGAAATTTTATAAGCTGCGTTTAGTTAGCGGGCGATAATGTGCGGCTGCCGCTACCTGCGTCGGTTTGGGACGGGTGCAACAATTCCCTTGTCAAAGGCTGGCGGCGCGGCGTTGCCCATCGTCAACATTGTCATCCACTGGAACGAGTTCAGCGCAAGAAAGGCGCGATAAAATTCTGTCGGCAATCTGTTGACAATGGGGACTTGTTCAAAGTACCTTTGATGATTGGATCGTGGGCACTGTAGCACGTAACCACCTGCGTCAGCTCGTTCGCTTCGTCGTCGGTGAGGGCAACGTGTGGTAACACAACATCCTCAACACGGGTATCTGTACACTCCTCCTGGTACTTTGTACCCCGTAGTGGTCTACAAAGTCAACCACGATTTCGGCCTGACCAGGGACGCTCTGTGCGCGGCAGGTGTATATCTCAGCGATGAGTCGGCGTGGTCGTTTCTCATCAGTGGCGATATGGGCTTGATGGGGATGTTCCTGTTCTGCCAAAATTTTATGTCTGCTTCTCATCACCGGCCCCGGCTGCCAGAGTCACAATTTGTCCTGCTGCATGCCCTCTAGATTTCGCTGGAATCGGCGTAAAATAGTCAGTAGCATGCCGCTGTCACAGAGCTACTTCCCTGCCGTACTGAATCAAGGTACGTCAAATGGTACGTTTGGAACATTCCAGCCACCAAGTCAAAGTTGTGCAATATATAGGCAAGTGACGTTCACGGGTGGCCCACGTATCGGTAACTCGTTGAAGTCAGTCGGGATCGTGGAGGTGTTAGGTACTTAACTTCCACGGCGCACGACTGCGCTAGACTGCTTGTCGTGGGAGAAGAATATTGCAAATGTATGCGCTGTGGTCCGAAAAGGCCAACGGATAAAGTTATGCTCCTTGTAACGTAGGTGTGAGTTATCGAGAGACTTAAATACTGTCAAGGCAGCCCGCATACTGACCCATCTGTTAAGTATGTCCAGGTGCGTCGCCACCCGAACTTCCTAAGTGTCGCGGAGCAACAGGACAGGGCCACAAAGGGCAATTCTTGACAGGTGTTGTATTGGGGCAATTGACACAAAGGGTGCAGGGCACAATTGAAACCGCGCTCAAGCAGGTGATGGTAATAGCACCGAAGAAATATAGGGGCGATTTCTTCTGAGTAGAAGCTTTCTTTGTCGTGTATGCAGGTGGAGCCTGATGATGTGGACGATAACCTCCCCATGACAGTGATAGCCATGCCTCTGGCAGGTATGTGATGTTAGGTACCGGAATGCCCCCATGGGTGTAGATGGTTAGGCCGAGTTGGTCACCAGGGAAGGGATAAGTGGTATGGCCAGTGACGTGCTGAAGTCTACCCCAGTGTACTTCTTGTAACAGCATGACGTCGACGTCCGATGCCCACATCATCTCTCGCAGTAGTTGAATTTTCTCCTAGAAGCAAGTGTAAGTGTTCATCGTTGAGCTCCGCCGAGGAGCGAGGAGAGGAGTTCCATCATCGGGGAGAGGGGGAAGGGCGAGGCAGCGGTGCGCCGTGACGTACACCGCCTGGCGGCGTTGACGCCGGCGTAACTAGTCCTAGTCCTCCGTCTAGGGTAATTCCGTCCCCTGCGTGTGGTTCGGGTCATCATCGACGTCGTCACGCCCCGCCGTCGAGGATGTCGTCGTAGTGGCGTCCATATGTTCCACGTCCTCAGTAGGAGCAGGGGACGTCTCGGCGGCAGTTGTAGCGGTGGAGTCCAATGGTGCAGGTTCGAATAGGCGAGCCAACGGAGTAAGTATGACATGGATAATTCATTTAGGTTTTGAAGTGTAGTGCTTCAGAATAATATTGAAGACTGAATGTGTAGGCCAGAAAATTAACGAAGAAGTGCTGAATCGAAATGAGTAGAACGGAAGTCTGTGGCACAACTTCACTAAAAGAAGGGATCAAGTGATCGGACACATCCTCAGGCATCAAGGAATGGTCACTTTGGTTACTGTGAAATGGGGGAAGGGGGTAAAAATTGTAGACGGAGATCAAGACTTTATTACAGTAATCATGTTTAAATTGGTGTACGTCGCAATAGTTAAGAAGAGACGAAGAGGCTTATACAGGATAGACTCTTGTGAGGAGTTGCATGAAGCTAGTCTTCGAACGGAAGACTACGGCAACAACGGCAACAATAACAATAACAGTAACAATAACGCCAAACAAACAGAACACTTCACTTGTTTCTCACATTCTTCAGCATCTTTGATAATATGCACACAATCAACTAAGTTACTGAATTGTGTTAGTGTTAGGTGAAATGAGACCTACTACTCGTTTTTGTGATTTATATTTTACTCAGCCTTGATGATCCCATTGTTACTTACAATTCTCTTCTACCAAGATTCCAGGGAGAGTAGAACATTGGAATTAATCCTATTAATAAATTTTTGTAGCCATATTTTACTTCAATGTAAATGCTTCAGCAGTTGTTTAATGTCATAAATATGTTTGTTCGTCCTTTTACTTTGCGTCTGTGCAGTATTTTGGTAGACTGTCATCCTCCCTTCTACCGCTGGGCAGTTTTCATTTAGTTTTTTTCTTTGTTTTTTTTTCATTTAAAGACATTAATCCTAATACTGCTCTTCTTTATGTATTTCGCTTTAGATCTTGCCTTATGCATCTTGCTGCATGTCTCAGAAATATTGTTTCCGTACTCTGGATTTCCAGTGTATCGTTTTTGATTGTTACACAGCTTTCGCTTCCATAGATTACAGCTAGGAGTGACTGTTTCGGAGAATTTCAGAAATTTATTTTACCGTACTTTTCTTTATAAGGTTCGTCTAATAGTATCATTCGTTAAGTAAAATTCCTCTACGTTGTCTTGAGTATCATATTCCTCTTCACGTGATGTAATGCGTTCAATATATTTAACATTTGTTACTGGATCTAGTATTTTCCAATTTATTGCGATTGTAGATCTAATTTTGTTTTCATCATAAAATGCAACCACCTTTGTTGTTTTTATTACGAGTAGATATCTGGAAGTTGTGTGAAATAAAGATTCTTTGTAGCTAATATGCTGCTCTTTGTGAATTATTTTAATCTTTAGTTATAATTATCTGGTCATTTGCAAACGCATCGTCCGTACGTGGTCTGAATTTCTAACATTAACTGTGCAAAATGGTATTTCATTTACCGTTCCAAATTGATTACGTGTATGTAAATAATAAAAAGTAGGAGTGATGCACTGCACATTGTCTTGCAAATAAGTGTCAACCTCTCTATTTTGATTGTTCTTGTCTGAAATAGTTGTACGTGATTTTTATACATACTTTTTGTCTTCTATTAAATGCATAGTGGAACCCGATGTTGTCATGCATCTGTAAGGGGTTGTCTCCTTCAGGACGAATCTCTTAAACTAGCCATCCAAACACTTCTAAAATGAAAGATGCTACTGATGTGTTATTTTCACACACATAAAAGGTAATCAATGGTCCATAATTGCAGCTCACACATATGTCACTAGGTCCTTTATCTACTTTAGAAAAAAAAACTTTTTAAAGGATATAATAGTTACTGAATCTAGCAAAATTAAACTAAAGTAAATTTTAACGTCAGTGGTATTTCTCTCACGATCCTAGCACAAATAGTTCACTACTAGTCGCAGTTTGCAAATTACGAGTATAAATACTGGTAGTCGTCTGCGCCATGTTTCAACGTTAACGTGACGAAAAGATAATAAATAAACAACAGGGGTTTTGAACAAGAAAGATTATTATCTTTCAAAGATGATGTTCAAAATGTCGATCACCATTCTCAATACAAGTTTCCAGTCTGCTGGGGAAAGACTGAAGTTCGCGTTCTGTCACTTCATCAGAACTCGGGACCAAAAAATAATGTTAGCCCAGCGCAGAACCGTACCGCGTACGTCCTGCAACGCTGGTAGAACTACCAAAACAGCGTCCCCGTCCCCGCCCTCAAAGGAAACTTCCGTTTAATCTGTATTTAACAATAGTTAATTTTGTAAGTAGGTATAGTAACAATGAAGCGCAGGGAAACCGGATGTCCAGTAAGATATGATATGAGAATAACGTGGGTAAACGTTTATCAAAGAACATTGCGATTTTCGATCCCTCGGCGTATGCCAGAGATTCGTTTGCTCCAGAATGAAAACAAAATAGTCTACTGATACGTAACTAAAGCCTACTCTCATTGGCCTTACATCAGGTGTCGGGCCACTGCAGCTGATAATTAATGGCAGTGCATACTTTTATTTGCACGAGTGTTCAACGTAGATGAACAGAATACAGCTATCTATAGGTGCGTTGCAACGACTAATAACTCCCGCAGTGTCGTTAATCAGCAACAAAAAGCTTATTCGTGAATCCTTTTTTATTTATACAGCAGATCGTATCACGTTCTCTTCACCGATAAGTGTCGCATATGCCTCCAACCAAACAATCGTCGGAGACGTGTTTGGAGGCAACCCGTTCAGTTTCAACGCCTTAGACACACTGTCCAGCGAGTGCAGCAAGGTGAAGGATCCCTGCTGTTTGGGGAGGGGGGGGGGGCGACGTACCCCGCTGGTGGTCATGGAAGGCGCCGTAACGCCTGTACGATACGTGAATGCCATCCTCCGACTGACGGAGCAACCATATCAGCAGCACACTGGCGAGGCATTCGTCTTCATGGGCGACAGTTTGCACCCCCATAGTGCACATCTTGTGAATGGCTTCCTTCAGGATAAGGTTATCGCTCGACTAGAGATCCCAGCATGTTCTCTAGATATGAACCGTATCGAACATGCCTAGAATAGATTGAAAAGGGCTGCTTATGGACGACGTGACCCAGCAACCACTCTGAGGGATCTATGCAGAATCACCGATGAGGAGTGGGACAATCTGGACCAACAGTGTCTTGATGAACTTGTGGATAGTATGCCACGACGAATACAGGCATGCATCAGTGCAAGAGGACGTGCTACTGGGTATTAGAGGTACCAGTGTGTACAGAAATCTGGACCACCACTTCTGAAGGTCTTCCTGTATGGTGGTACAACATGCAATGTGTGGTTTTCATGAGCAATAAAAAGGGCGGATACGATGTTTATGTTGATCTCTATTCCAATTTTCTGTACAAGTTCCGGAGCTCTCGCGACCGAGATGACGCAAAACTTTTTTTGATACGAGTATTTCTAAATGCGACCCTCAGACATCTGTAGAGATATTTCGAAATCTTGTGTATTGATCCACAACAGAATTATGTATTGTGTTCAAGAAGATCGTGCTCACTTCACTATGATCTTCAAAAAGCCTAAATCTCTTTCTCGCCAATGGAGATTCGTTTATTAGTCTTCTGTATAATTTGAAAGTGTACGAACAAATAATATCTTTCGCCCCACCATGCAGAGAATCGTGTTCGCATCTATGTTTGACACAAGGAAAGCAGAAAGCCTAACGTTGGGTCATTTGCTGCTCTGCTACAAAACTTTCTTTATCTAAACAAAGTAAAGCTGCATCCCATACTGCGTTTTACTCTGTGCATAAATAATTGAAAATTACAGGTTTCGGAATCGCATGTTATTTTATTATGCAGGTGTTGTGAAACGATTGCTATCAGCTGCATGTCATTTAGGCGACTTGCATGTCCCTAACCTGTTATCAATAAAACCGGCAAAAGGGGAGCTGCAGTGTAACGTGGAATTCTAACCACGTTTTGTTTCTGGCGAATGTCAACATCACTGAGAGGTGAATTATACATAAAAACCTTCTGTGTGGATCACTCTATCTATTAGCGAAAGCCGGATCAAAATCCCCACAGCCAGTCCCAAAATTAGCCTGCATACACAGACAGACGCTAGGAGGCGACTTTGGTTTACATATAGACAGTGCTTGATATTGTAAAAAAAGAGGGTCCGGTACTGCAACTTTTCGAGTGATTTTTTTAATTCAGTCTTCTTAAACGTTATTTTAATGTTTATTTTCGCCAGAGATATTATTTTATAGCTTCTTTTCTTCCGAGGTACCGGTACGGCGTATGGTGTGTGTAGTCCCAAATCAAGCATTGCATAAATAGAGAGACGTTACAGTTCTTTCGTGAATAACACAAGAGTCAAGAAGGCATTTTCAGACTTTTCTGGCCCTAAACGCACGGCACGTTAATGTAACTTCCTTTTTTATATAAGTTTCGAATAACCAGGAAGAGAAATGTTTGATGTGAAAAGGCAGATTTCGTAATTCAGCATTTTCCTTCGTACGGACAAATGAAAGTGATGTTCCTCATTCCGAAAATGCTGAGAATTCATGTATATGAACGAAATTATCACTTGAAACAGTCCACTTGCGAAGAGAATGTGATTATTTTACACTTTACACTAAAATCAGTGTGTTTAGTATACCTGTAAATGATGGAAGGTGACAATTTTGATTAAAGCACTTCCACCAGAAGGTAATGTTGGGGCCACCTGACTTGGTTGGCGTCGGCTTCAGGTTCGTGATTTTGTAACAACTCCCCTTACTATACGTAAATATTTGAGACTCTACAACAATGCAGCGATGTAGTAGCAAGAACACTGTTGAAAATTAGCGATCTGTTTAGGCGGCAGCTGTGACATAAATCTTGTTAGCGACAGACAAAATGTTCTGTGGCAATCGTTTCTTTATTATGCTTCTTTGTCGAAATGACACTGTATAAATGACGCTGTGACAACAGCGTGTGTTTACAGGTGCGGATGGAAGGAAAGGCCTCTTGTCACAGGCAGAGGATAGGAAAACGAAATGTGGAATGATTTACGTCCGTCTCCCGATTAATAATTAAAACGTTTTCTTTTTTTCGATCAGCTTTTCCTCGCTCAGTATCCCTGCGGACAGGAAATCCGTCGTCACGAGACAGACCGCCGTCGGCACACACGGGACGCGCTGGTTAACGTGATTTGCGCTCTCAGCGCTCTCCAACGGCCGTTGTCAGCTTACTTGACTCGAAAACCACACAGCTTCCTTAAAAAAGTGGGCGCACTTAAAATAGCTGCGTAAACTCTATTTGTCGAAGAAGAGCGGAGAAAAATGCGAATAAGATTATGGACTTGTCGATAGCTTCAACAGCGAACTGCAGGTAGAGGAAAAGTACGCAATGCTGCAAAACGATCTGAGATACATGCTACACTGAAGAGCCCAAGAAACTGGCACATGTCCCTAATATCGTGTAGGGCCCCCTGGAGCGCGCAGAAGTGCCGCAACACCACGTGGCATGGACTCGACTAATATCAGAAGAAGTGCTGAAGGGAGCTGACACCATGAATCCTGCAGGGCTCTCCATAAATCCATAAGAGTATAAGGAGGTGGAGATCTCTTCGGAACAGCACGTTGCAAGGCAGCCCAGATATGCTCAGTAATATTCATGTGTGGGGAGTTTGGTGGCCAGCGGAATTGTTTAAACTCAGAAGAGTGTTCCTGGAGCCACTCTTGAGCAATTCTGGATGTGTGGTGTGTCGCATTGCCCTCCTGGGATTGTCCAAGTCCGTCGAAATGCATAATGTACATGAATGTGAACAGGCAGGAAGCTTACGTACATGTCACCTTCAGAGTCGTGTCTAAACGTATCAGGGATCGCATATCACTCCAACTGCACATGCCCCGCACTGTTACAGAGCCTCCACCAGCTTGAAAAATCCCCTGCTGACGTGTAGGGTCCATGTATTCATGAAGTTGTCTCCATACCCGTACACGTCCAACCACCTGATACAATTTGAAACGAGACTCGTTCGATCAGGCAAAGTGTTTCCAATCATCAGCTATCCAACGTCTGTGTTGAAGGGCTCTGTCGAGGCGTAAAGCTTTGTGTCGTGCCGTTATCAAGGGTACACGATTTTGCCTTCGGCTCTGAAAGCCATATCGGTGACGTTTCGTTGAATGGTTCGCACACTGACACTTGTTAATGGTGCAGCATTGAAATGTACATCAATTTGCTGAAGGGTCGCATTTCTATCACGTTGTACGATTCTCTTCAATCGTCGTTGGTACGGTTCTTGCAGGATCTTTTTCCGACCGCAGCCGATGTCGGAGATTTGGTGTTTTACCGGATTCCTGATATTCACAGTACACTCGTGGAATGGTCGTACGGGAAAATTCCCACTCCATCGTTACCTCGGAGATTCTGTCCCCCTTCGCTCATGCGCCGACTATAACACCACGTTCAAGCTCACTTAAATCTTGATAAGCTGTCATTGTAGCAGCAATAACCGATCTAACAATTGCGCCTGACACCTGTTGTTTTGTATAGGCCTTGCCGACCGCAGCGGCGTATTATGTATATTTACATATGTCTGTATTTGAATACGCGTGCCTACACCAGCTTCTTCTGCGCTTCAGTGTAGTAGAAGCTATTCATTAATTTAATTTAATTTTCATCCAGTTTTCGGTTTTAGATTGGATATAGTAAAGGTATGGTGTCTAATGTCAGTTTGCTCATACATTATATCCATACTCTCGATGTTTCAATGACTACCAACAGTCTGAAATAACGTATTTCATCACGTAGATTACAAGACAGAGATTCGTTTCATAATTTAATTCGAATGGAAGAGGAGATTTTTTCGAAGATGACGACCATAAGTGAAAAAGATATTTATGATCAAGATAGATACAAATATAAGCAAGTCCATAAACCCAGCGGCGGGCATATAGGCTTGGCCCCTAACTTTGTAGCGTTTCTCCATAAGCTTAATATCACAACAGATACAGCTGTCTATAGGTGCATTGCGGCGATAAGAACTCCCGTAGTATCATTAATCAGCCACAGAAAGCTTATTTGTGAGTTCTTTTTCATTTACACAGCAGATTGCATCAACCAAAACTTGGGAGGAGCATGACAAGCTAATTACGTACCCCTACCCCCTCCCCTCTCTTTTTTTTGGTTCGTTCCTCCACAGCCTTTACTCGCTCCATTCATCGTTAATGTATTCTCCTTCACTATTTACAAGTCTGCCAAGGCTGGGGAAACTTTTCGATTCCGCGATTGTAGAAATCACATTCATATCACGTACTCGTTGAGAAAGAAAACCCACAAAATACGATATTAAACGCCACACAATACGGCCGGTCCTTTGGTCTTTTTGCGACGTAAACGATGTCGCATTTCATCGGCCACGTCCCTCTCCGCTCGAGGCAAAAATATGAGATGCCAGATTCTTTATTTCACCCTCCGCAATTGTGGTAGAAAGTGGAATTCCAAGCTGTGACGTCACCAGCTCCTCGTCCATGGCCGGCGACAACGCCTAGGCAGATCTGCGGTCTGTGTGGCATATTTACACAGAATGTAGTCATTCTGCTGGTAATACACAGAAGACAAAAAGCAGTGTCTACTGCTATCATGACATTGCTGCAATTAAATGAAGTCGCGCAATCATTAAGACACTGCTCTCGTAATTCGGAGGTGCTGTTTTCCAATCGTCTGCCCTTCCAGATTTTTTACGTTTCCGTGGTTTTTCAACGTAAATTATATGAGAAACGCTGCAGGAAGAGTCAGATCTTAAGATTTCAAAGAGGTGCAAAAAATGGCACCTTCTTTAAACGTTCTGAAGGTGCAAAGCTGGTACTTTTTGCCGATGATACAAGTATAGCTATCACACCCAGCAGACAAGAATTAATTGGTGAAATTGTAAACGATGTTTTTCAGAAAATCATTAAGTGGTTCTCTGCAAATGGGCTCTCATTAAACTTTGATAAAACACAGTATATACAGTTCCACACAGTAAATGGAATGACACCATTAATAAATATAGACTTCGATCAGAAATCGGTAGCTAAGGTAGAATATTCAAAATTTCTAGGAGTATGCACTGATGAGGGGTTGAACTGGAAAAAACACACTGAAGATCTGCCGAAACGTTTGAGTTCAGCTAGTTATGCTATTGGGGTCATTGCAAATTTTGGTGATTTACATCTCAGTAAGTTAGCTTACCGCGCCTATTTTCATTCTCTGCTTTCGTATGGCATCATATTCTGGGGTAACTCATCACTAAGTAAAAGAGTCTTCATAGCACAAAAGCCTGTAATCAGAATAATTGCTGGAGCTCATCCAAGATCATCCTTCAGACACTTATTTAAAGAGCTAAAAATCTTCACTGTAGCCTCACAATATATATATATTCACTTACGAAATTTGTTATTAATGATCCGAACGAATGCAAAAGTAATAGCAGTGTACTGGGCTACAACACTAGGAGAAAGGATGATCTTCACTACTCAAGGTTAAATCTAACTTTGGCTCAGAAGGGGGTAAATTGTGCTGCAACAAAAGCTTTTGGTCACTTACCTAAGAGCATCAAAAGTCTGACAGATAGCCATATAGCATTTAAAAAGAAATTAAAAGAATTTCTTAATGGCAACTCCTTCCACTCATTAGATGAATTTTTGGATATAGTAAGTGGGTTATTTCCCCAACCCCCAGAAAAAAATAAAAAAGTAAAATAAAAATAAAAAAATATTAAGTGTCATGTAATATTTTGTGTAATGTAATATCATGTATAGACGCCCTTTATTAACCTGACACGTTCCACATCATTAGGAAGCGTCGTATTCATGATCTATGGAACAAGTACTAATGTAATGTAAAGTGGAACTACCCACATCATAGTTAATACGTGGTGTCCCATGATTACGGTGTCACTGAGACATTAGAACCAGTCAATCCATACAAGCACCTAGGTGTAACCGTATGTGGGGATATGAAATGGAATGATCCCATACGCTCAAAAGCAGGATGCTGGCATCGATTCATTGGCGGGACACTGGAGGACTGTCTCCAGTTTACAAATAAAATTTCTTACAAAATACCCTTGGGACTCATCTTACAATGCTGCTCAAGTGTATGACTGACAGGGAATACCAGACATACGCCTATACAAGCAAGGGTAACGTGAAAGGTTACATGTTTGCTTCACTCTCTGGAAAGCTTCACGGAACACAGAAAAAACCTCATACACGATTCAAATTGGCTCAAATATACCGCGAAAACCCACTCACAGAGTTTCAAGAGCCAATTTCAGACGATTAATCTTCGAATACACTAAAGTCATTGGCATGTTGACTTTGTAAACACCACGAAAACCAGATCATGCCAATTACAGAATGCACATAGGCATTTGAAGAAATTTTTCCGCTTTCTATACTCTACTGGAACGGGAAGGAACTCTAATAGTTGATACAGTGAGCTTTTTTGGTTTTTGGTGTATGGTGGTAGATGTAGATATGATTCTTCGCTAATGTAAGACCTGTACTGGTTGGTAGAATATCAAATTCGAAAACAGAGTACCTGCACGTAAGTGACTGATATGTGGATTCATTCTTCAGGATCTTCTTTCCTTTTGGATCAACTTACATTGTGCGGTCTACAACGATGACGTAATTGCCGTGTCGGTATGAGACTCCTGCTATTAACGGTTTCCGCTAAGGATATACGACAAGACAAGAGACGTGCGACGTAATACAGAAAGAACATACGTTGGTAGAACTCAAAAGAAAGCCGGTAATACTGATGTACATTGTAAAGAGAATGTTAAGCGTCGCTATCGTATTGGTCGGAGCAGGAGGGAATATTATACCGGAATGTTGTACTCTTCAACTGACAGGGTGGTGAAGAATTGTTTAGATTAGTTCTAACAGCGACCCCCCCCCCCCCAAATGGTTATTGGACAATTGTAATAATGTATAAGCATATATCACTAGGTGTAATACAGATACTGCCTACAGAATAATTAAAAAGATTTTTGGAGAAAACGTCTGTATGAATATCAAGAGCTCATTTGGAAAACCTATCCTCAGCGAAGAAGGGAAAGTAAAAAGGTAGGAGTATATAGAGGATCCATAGAAGGGAGATGTACTTACTTAAGGGCAATATTATGGAAACTGAAGAGGACGTAGAGAAAGATGAGAAGGGAGATATGACACTGCGTGTAGAATTTGATAAAGTACTGAAAGGCGTAAGTCGAACCAAGGCTCCGGGAGCAGTCAACATTCCGTTAGAACTACTGATACACTTGGTAGAGCCAGCCATGGCCAAACTCTTTCATCTGGTGAGCAAGATGTATGAGACACGCCTAATACCCTCAGACTTCAAGAACAATATAATAATTCCAATCCCAAAGAAAGCAGGTGTTGACAGATGTGAAAATTACCGAACTATCAGTTTAATAAGCCACGGCTGCAAAATACTAACGCGAATTCTATGCAGATGAATGGAAAAACTGGTAGAAGCCGACCTCGGGGAAGATCAGTTTGGAATGCGTAGAAATGTTGGAGCACGTGAGGCAATACTGACCCTACAACTTATGTTAGAAAATAGATTAAGGAAAGGTAAACTTACGTTAATAGCATTTGTAGACTTAGAGAAAGCTTTTCACGATGTTGGCTAGAATACTCTCCTTCAAATTCTAAAAGTGACAGGAATAAAGTACAGGGAACAAAAGGCTATTTACAATTTGTACAGAAACCACACGGCAGTTGTAAGAGTCGAAGGGCTTGAAAGGGAAGCAATGGTTTGTAACGCCGGAAATGCATATCCTCCTATTTCCATCTATTGTACTATAATTTGTTTTCCTTATTTTTGCTACCTGAATATATGACATTTCTGTGTCTTTACATATTGTAATTGTTTTACTATTTGTATATATATATTTATGCATTTATGTCGATGTATAATTGGTTTGTTTCGTAAATATTATTTGTATTTTTACGCTGGGTCTTGCCTAGGGAAAACTGCTATCGAACGATTACATCGATAGGTCGTGTGAAGAATCAAAGTGTGTAGGATCTTGGGTAGTGTTAACTCTGCCGCGTGGAGCGCGGGCAGAGCTGAGGGAGTCTGGCTGGGGTGGTGCAGTGGAGGAGGTGTGTTGTGTGAAGCTCCCGCGAGTTGCCGCGCTTTCGGGGTTTGGCAGCATGTAATTGCGCTCGACTTGCGATGATAGTTTCGGACATGGTGTCGCGGACGGAAAGCATTAGCTGGCGCACATCAAGAGCCCGTTTCGTCTGGTGACCGTGTCGAGAAGAAGGCACGCCGACATCCAGCTTCTGCAACAGCGACGGCCGACAATGAGTGACTGTCGCCACCTCCTCGATCGACGGCTTCAAACCTTCAATCAAACAACAAGGAAGACTGGAAGCACGTAAAGTTTTAGAACTGTATGGCAGACCTCAGTTTTACAAACTTTTAAAATTGTTGCATCACAAAATTACAGCAACTTAGCATGAACCTTTGTTGCTCATTGTCCCAATTGCATTGCCAAGCAGGGTCCCTTCCTTTTCCGAAATGAACCCGAGTGTCGTTGAAATTCAAACGCCAGCATTAAAGTAATATAATTCGATTTCACTGCATTAATTTCAAAGTTCAGTTAAGGCATTCATAGGTGGCTACAATATTTATATTACACAAGCACAAATTAAGAGTGCGAGTTTTGTTACCGTATTTTAGCTTACCTGTGACTGCAGCTCAGCTTGGTACGTACTAAATTTTACTATTGTTAATTGTTCAGAATCATTTAATTCAAGTTCAAAGTTAAATCTCTTATTTCTAAATTGCGTAGATTCAAGTAGCTTTTGAAATGATTGTTGAGGTAGTCCAAGACTAACCGTATTTTACTGAATTTCGATGTGCTTCAGAAAGAAAGCTCACTATTAACTTCAGTCACTAAATTAACTTTCGATTTTCCGGTTTCATTAATTCTTTTGCTAAATTAAGTGTAGCGAAATTTATCCCTATTTCAAAATTAATTTCCACCAGTTTCACTTGCATTTTTCCTTTCATTTAGATGTAACCCTTTCCTCCCTCTTTACCGACAGGTTAACTTCGGTGACGATTGCTTTTCCCAAATTTCCATTAGGTACACGCGGTTTAATTTTTCACTGTCATTAAGGTCGGTAAGTGAGGGGGAGGTTACACGTGGCGACCTGGTGACAGGACAATCTTCAGATTTGAGGTTGTTCTGGACACGAATTTTGCATTGTGCAAATCTCGTAACAAAGTACTGGTTACGAAATGGTCGATACGTCAGCGAGAATATTAGTGTGAGGAATCCTAATTAGATTTGAGATTTGTTATTTATATTGAAAATTATTAAAATGAGTGAAGGCAACAATTACCAAAATTTGGTAGACTTCGATACGGAACAATCGGTCGAACAGTGGGAAACGCGCACCGCGGTACCCATTGTTCAGAGGCAGGCGGCTAGCATGAAAGACGCGACTGCCAAAACGCAACAAAGAGCAGAAATGGAATTCCAAACTTTAGAAAATGTTTCGGAATCGGAAGTGAAAATCAAATCTGAATCCCTTGATGACGAATACGGGGGGACAATTAAAGAGGAAGCCGCTACAGAAGTAAAACCGGTAGTTTCCGGGAATTTAACTGATTTATTGAATGTTTTGATTAACGAAATCAAGAGTCAATCGGCCAAGCAAGAAGCTCAGTCTGAAAAAATTGAACGAAAGCTAGACAGTCACAACAAAGCTATTAATGTTGTTAACAACAATGTTGGAGTTGTTAACACAAAAGTTGATAAAATCAAAGAAGATATTGTTGTGATTAATAGCGAAATCGGTAATCTTAAACAGGAAATGATAGGCGTTCAGGCGGAAATTGCGAGCATAAATACTCGTTTTTATTCCGAAATTAGCAGAATCGAGAAAAGTGTAGGAGAATCAGTTGCTCCGATCATCGAGAATAAGGTGACGGAACAAATTCAATTAGTGAAAAAAGAGGATCAAAAGAAGGTGGAAACTTTAAAGGCTTTAGTATCCGAAGTAGATACCAAAGTGACGAAGCAGGCTAATACCTGCGAAGAGAAAAAGAGGGAAGTGGAAACGCTTGCGACAACCACTTGCCAAGTGATTACGTGGGTGTCGGAATTAGAAAGGAAACTTGACGAAAAACAGAGCTATGTGCCAATCTGTGCACATAGTTCGGAGTTGTTGACGAAAGAGGAGCGGTTCGACCCCTTGAAAAAAGGCGGTATACACCCGACGGATTTCATTAAAAATTGTGAAAGAGTTTTACCCTGATCATGGACTAATGAGAGAAAAATTAATGCGGTTATTGACTTGTTGGCTGGTGATGCCAATCGTTGGGGCTTAAACCTCAACATTACGAACCTGACTTTTGACGAGTTTAAAAATTTGTTTCTGGCTGAATACTGGTCAGAGCAAAAACAGCAAAGTGTCTGGCGCGGATTTGTCGTATCGAGGCCTTTCGATGCGAATTCGCGCGGCTCGATGAAGGAGTTTTGTGAGGGCTCGATCCGCAAGTTGGAATACTTGCGTGATCGCCGCACGGAATCCGAAATAGTCTGGGAACTCTACAAAAAGCTTCCAGATGATACAAAACGCTACGTAGGAAGCAATTACAGAACAATAAATGATTTCCTGGAAAGAGTGGAGGACGAGGACAATTGGCGCAATAATCGCGACAGTGGTAGAGGCCGTGGTAACAACAACGGGTACCACAGCAACCACAACAACGATAACCATGGGAATAATGCATACCGCAACCATGGCAGCAATAACAATAATGGTTCGGACCGTAATAACAATCGGTACAATGCAACCATGGCAGCAATAACAATAATGGTTCGGACCGTAATAACAATCGGTACAATGCAAATAATAACAGGAATAACGGAAACCAGTATCATACTAGCGTGATACGGGCTTCGCGCAATAGTAATAACGTCAGAGGGTGTGATAAGCCGCCTCAGCAGCATCCGGAGAGCGTATCTGCTGGGACGAGACAGGGAAACCATTAGCCGCGCCGGTGAGGGGCCGACCGGGCGTGGAGAAGTTTTGGCGGCCCAATAGCAGGAGAAAACCCAGGTGTCGTCGATATGAAAATTCCGTGTGGAATAATCAACGGCGGGAGAGTGTGCCAGTGTTAGGAGAAAGGAGTGCGCCCCCAAGTAGTAGATCAGCTGTATACACGGCAGTAGGAAGTACATTCACTGTCAGTGAGAACAATTTAAGTAGTGTTCCGGAAATCGGTTATAAAGTGGCAGCTGTAATACCCACAGCGGAACTGGAGATTGAGTTTAAGAATGATTCGCAAGTGTTGAGAGAAGATCAGATGTCGGATAAAACGTCCGTCATCGAGCGAGGGGATGCAGAGAGGGATGAGGTCTGGTTAAGGCAGTTCGGTCGCTTATACGACGAACTAAGAGATTATAGGGGCCTGTATGGGAGAAGTGTTTATGGGGAGCGCGTGCAGGATTTTCCGCGTCTCGTCCCGCAGGAAGATAGTGTTTGTGAAATGATAGAAAGTTCTGGCCCTAACCGGCAGACTTTACTAGAAATAGTTGATGTTAATGGGGAGCACGAGCAAGATTGGTCGTGTTTCGTCCCGCAAGAGTTGGATGTTGAAGTAGTAACGGAAAGTTCTGGCCCTAACCGGCAGACCTTACCGAAAGTTTCAGTGGTAGAAGTAGCCGACCCATCCGACGCAAACCTCCAGTTTAAACATTGCGAAAGTATTAAGGAGAAAGATTGCGAAAATTTTAGTGATAGCCGGACACGATTGGTAGAAAACCACGTAGATTACAGTGTGTATGAGGTTAGAGCTGACGTTATACGGTCAGACGATAACAGTGTGGGTTGCGCAGATCTAGAGTAAGTAATTGCAGATACTACTGGGCACATTTCTCCAGGTAGATTGGCAGATGAGATCAATCTGGCTAAAGAGGAATCAACGAAGGTGACAATTAGTGAATTGGTAGCAAAGCAACACTCGCTAGTTGACGAGTTACAGGAAAAGGTTTCGGTATTGGAGGCGAAGCTACAGACAAAGCCTCAGGACAAACGTGTTGAAATTAAAACTGTATGTGAACAGAGGCTGAAAAAGCCGCCAGATAAGCCGAATTTAGGATCAAAGCCGGATGGTTTTTTCTGGAATGACCTGGATATAGACGAGGATTTACTGTGGGAAAATAAAGAAACAGTCGAGGACAAGTGTAGACAGATTGTAGTGTCTGTTAATATGCACGACCTACAACTAAACGTGTTGATTGACACCGGTGCAGAATTGAGTGCTGTATCTGGGAAAATATTTGAGTTACTGAAAGACAGACCTGGTATCGTAGTTATGCCAGTAACAGGAGTGAAAATTATCGGTGCTACTGGGAAGGCCAGTAAACAGGTCACAAAACAGATTTTTGTCAACTTCGAGATATGTGGGGCACGATTTGAACAAGAGTTTGTCGTCGTGCCAGACTTAACTACGGAAGTAATTATTGGGTTAGATTGGCTATTAAAGTACCGTGCAGTGATTAATTGCGAAAGCAAAACTTTGACATGTACGTCACAAGATAAAACAATAGTAGTTAGTTTTGACGAGGCAGGAGACGGTGTGCATAGGCAATACCAGCCTATACACATTGTTAACTGGCCGGATGGTATTGATGTAGGTATGAATTTGAACTGCCGTAAAGTGAGGAATCTCGGCATTGACAAATGTGCAGAAAGTTTAGTGGAAGAGATAATCAAATTCCCTCCACGGATTAACATTAGTATTGGTGTGAAAAAAGATCGTTTGCGAGAAGTAATGAAGTTAAAAGCCGATGCTCGCATACGTCGTCATGACGCTAAAGCGCGTTTTGCTAAGTTTGCAATCGGGGACTTAGTACTTGTAAAAGCTCATGAGAAATCGAGCGAGATAGACCATGAAATCTCTGAATTTAAGTTTGTTTATAATGGAAGTCATTGGTATACCTCACACAAATGCTTATTACTTAGAGTATCCAAGCTCTGGAAAACTATTAGGTATACGGAACATTGTAGACTTGAAATTGTACCGACCTAGGATCGATTAGTACCACACAATGGGTAATTTGTACAGTATGTAAATATAGAGTGTAAGATTTAAGGATGTGCCATGTTGCGATGCTTTTGCCTGACCTAGAGGTCATTAAAGAAGTTGTAATTAATAAGTAATTAATGTTGATTAAATGATTTAAGAGTAATTAATCAATTGGAAAATCCAAGCTGCTAGTTTAAGTTTTCAGCTGAGTCACAGTAGATTAAGGAATGTAAATATGATTTTGTAAATAGCTGTAAGATTCCATAAATATGTGAATTACTAGTCATTGCCGATGTACTTAGACGCTGTTTTAAGTTTCAGGCTAGTACATGCGTGTGATGATGGACAGTGTTGAGTTATCCACTGTGATAGTGTTTATGGACTCCTTGAGATTACTCGGGAGTGAGTTTTACCGAAAGAATTTAGTGAAACGGACGTTCTGGAAATGCCGTTACAAGGGCGAGAGAGATCAAGCGTGCCGCACAGGCGGGCGCAACAATACTGGCGGGGCGGAACCGCTGTCGGCTCTTGTGCTCTGTTGTCAATATTTATGTTTTTGTCGATCTGCTGTATATTATTTTTGTTTAGCGTTAAGTACACACTCATGACGAGAATATTAATTATGAAAAGTTTATATAAAATACGTGTTCTATGTAATTAATTATTAATTTGCGTATTTTGATATACCTGTTTTCTATGACCATGTAATCTGATTAATTTTGTAAATAGTATTCCATTTCTTGATACTGCTAGGAATTTAGATTTTTAGAATAGCTAAACCATTTTCTATGTTTTCTATGAATTTTAATGTGTTGTCAACCTGTTTTATTTTGATCAAGATGACAGAGTGGAATAAGATTAGGAGTGTCTCCACTCAATTATTATCGTCTAAAAATTGGTTCATGGTTAATTAGGCGAATGCTAAATTTTGTTGATGTTTTGAGCATATGCATTTCCGATGTTTCGTTTTTTTTTTTTTTTTTTGACATTTTCTGAGTCTCTTTACGTTACACGAACATCCTCAGACAATGTGGGGCACGTGTAACGCCGGAAATGCATATCCTCCTATTTCCATCTATTGTACTATAATTTGTTTTCCTTATTTTTGCTACCTGAATATATGACATTTCTGTGTCTTTACATATTGTAATTGTTTTACTATTTGTATATATATATTTATGCATTTATGTCGATGTATAATTGGTTTGTTTCGTAAATATTATTTGTATTTTTACGCTGGGTCTTGCCTAGGGAAAACTGCTATCGAACGATTACATCGATAGGTCGTGTGAAGACTCAAAGTGTGTAGGATCTTGGGTAGTGTTAACTCTGCCGCGTGGAGCGCGGGCAGAGCTGAGGGAGTCTGGCTGGGGTGGTGCAGTGGAGGAGGTGTGTTGTGTGAAGCTCCCGCGAGTTGCCGCGCTTTCGGGGTTTGGCAGCATGTAATTGCGCTCGACTTGCGATGATAGTTTCGGACATGGTGTCGCGGACGGAAAGCATTAGCTGGCGCACATCAAGAGCCCGTTTCGTCTGGTGACCGTGTCGAGAAGAAGGCACGCCGACATCCAGCTTCTGCAACAGCGACGGCCGACAATGAGTGACTGTCGCCACCTCCTCGATCGACGGCTTCAAACCTTCAATCAAACAACAAGGAAGACTGGAAGCACGTAAAGTTTTAGAACTGTATGGCAGACCTCAGTTTTACAAACTTTTAAAATTGTTGCATCACAAAATTACAGCAACTTAGCATGAACCTTTGTTGCTCATTGTCCCAATTGCATTGCCAAGCAGGGTCCCTTCCTTTTCCGAAATGAACCCGAGTGTCGTTGAAATTCAAACGCCAGCATTAAAGTAATATAATTCGATTTCACTGCATTAATTTCAAAGTTCAGTTAAGGCATTCATAGGTGGCTACAATATTTATATTACACAAGCACAAATTAAGAGTGCGAGTTTTGTTACCGTATTTTAGCTTACCTGTGACTGCAGCTCAGCTTGGTACGTACTAAATTTTACTATTGTTAATTGTTCAGAATCATTTAATTCAAGTTCAAAGTTAAATCTCTTATTTCTAAATTGCGTAGATTCAAGTAGCTTTTGAAATGATTGTTGAGGTAGTCCAAGACTAACCGTATTTTACTGAATTTCGATGTGCTTCAGAAAGAAAGCTCACTATTAACTTCAGTCACTAAATTAACTTTCGATTTTCCGGTTTCATTAATTCTTTTGCTAAATTAAGTGTAGCGAAATGTATTACTTCTGACAAACTTTCAGTTTTCACACTACACATGTCAACCTTCAGTTGCCACGCTTCTAGTGCTAATTATATGTGTAATAACCTTTCTTTTTCAGTTATTATAGTAATTGTCCATAGGACTGGCGACCGTAATTTCCCCCAAATCTCAAATATCTAATTACCGCTAGTTGTTTGTTAACGTAACGGCCGCACAATTACTTTCTTTATTAACTTTATCCCTATTTCAAAATTAATTTCCACCAGTTTCACTTGCATTTTTCCTTTCATTTAGATGTAACCCTTTCCTCCCTCTTTACCGACAGGTTAACTTCGGTGACGATTGCTTTTCCCAAATTTCCATTAGGTACACGCGGTTTAATTTTTCACTGTCATTAAGGTCGATAAGTGAGGGGGAGGTTACAGGTTGAGAAGGCAGTGAGGCAGGGTTGTAGCCTATCCCCGATGTTATTGAGCAAGCAGTATAGGAAACAAAAGAAAAATTTGGAGTAGGAATTGAACTCTAGGGAGAAGAAATAAAAACTTTGAGGTTTGCCGATGACATTGTAATTCTGCCAGAGAGAGCAAAGGACTTGGAGGAGCAGTTGAAGGGAATGAACAGTATCTTGAAAGGAGGATATAAGATGAACATCAACAAAAGCAAATCGAGGATAATGAAATGTAGTCGAATTAAATCAGGTTACGCTGAGGGATTAGATTAGGAAATGAGATACTTAAAGTAGTAAATGAGTTTTGCTACTTGGGAAGCAAAATAACTGATAATGGTCGAAGAAGGGAGGATATAATGTGTAGACTGGGAATGATAAGAAAAGTGTTTCTGAAGAAGAGAAATATAACATCGAGTGTAGATGTAAGCGTCAGGAAGTTCATTCTGAAAGTATTTATAGGGAGTGTAGCCATGTATGAAAGTGAAACATGGATGATAAGCAGTTTAGACAGGAAGAATATAGAAGCTTCTGAAATGTGGTGCTACAGAAGAATGCTGAAGATTAGACGGGTGAATCACGTAACTAATGACGAGGTACTGAATAGAATTGGGGAGAATTTTGTGGTACCACCTGACGAAAAAAGAGATCGTGTGGTAGGACACATTTTGAGGCATCAAGGGATCACAAATTTAGTGCTGGATTGAAGCGTGGGGGGTAAAAATCGTAGAGGGAGACAGATGAATACAATAAGCAGATTCAGAGGGATGTAGGCTGCAGTAACTACTCGGAGATGGAAAGGTTCGCTCAGGATAGAGTAGCATGGGGAGCTGCATCAAACCAGTCTTTTTACAGAAGACCACAACAATAACAGTTCTAATTAGATTTTCATAAGACGTATAGGAGAAAAAGAGTATGTCTTATTTCTGTATAGATGGTCGAAGGAAGCTATGGACGAGGTTTGAGGATCTTCCTTGTCAGCATGGTATCTTCCATTTCCTGTAGTAACCCATTCCTTCAGCAACATTTCTCACCCATACCACCACCTCTGGGTGATACTTGTCATGAAACTTAATTGTTACAACAACAATGATCTACCTTCGTTAATATTAGTTTTTTCGTTTCGTATCTCCGCTTTTAGCGCATCTACTAAAAAGATGATTTTTGTTCGTTTTAATTGAAAGAAATCGTTTTATTGATCGCTTTTCAACCTCACAGATTCACATGTACTTTCTTATTGTAATGAGAAGTTCCACGTAAGATCTGTCTGCGAAGCGAGACTGTTTCTAGCTTCGTCGGAGTTGATAACGCTATCTCTTCCAAAGAGTGGAAGCAGTCTCTACTCGTTCGCTAGAATTCGTGAAATTCGTGTTTGTGAATTTGATGGACTTCAAATAATAAATAATACTAACTTCATCTCCAGAGAATTGTTGCAGCCGAGGCAAAAATAACATGTTTTCGCCTCCCGCTTTACTTTAATGTGCACGTCGTTATCGTAAAGATACATTCTCCAACTCACTTATCCGTAACACTTTTCGTATCTATTCAGTGCAAACTTCACCTTAAGGTTGAGTTATCGTTTCAGTGTGTAATAAACTTATTAAACATACTTGGAAATAGTACTGGAGCACGCCAAAGAAATACAAGGAATAATTTTACGACGCTGTCTTACCACACACTCCTCTAGGACACTGGTTTCGAAACTTAACATCGAGTCCACTAGCTCCATATCAGCTATCCGTATGAGGTTTCTGCGTGGTAGTTTCCTATAATAGCTCCACCACGTGAACGTAAGTAGTATTGACATACAATTGCGGAGAGGGAGCGCTACGGTCGCAGGTTCGAATCCTGCCTCGGGCATGGATGTGTGTGATGTCCTTAGGTTAGTTAGGTTAAAGAAGTTCTAAGTTGTAGGGGACTGATGACCTCAGATGTTAAGTCCCATAGTGCTCAGAGCCATTTGAACCATCGAAGAGGGAGAAACGGGAGATGCTGATTTAATACTCAAATGATGAAAATATGAGTGGAACCCAAATTTCATCTACAGAAATTTGAAAAAATTCTCTTGAATGTTTAATGCCTTCTGACATCTAAAAATAATTTTATAACAAATACTGCCTTTTATTTCAAACAGTTGTTTAAATAGTGTATTCAAAACTTTGTTATTTTTCGACTTTTTTTCCTTTACTGTTATTTTGACACCATATACAAAAGGTGGGCCGGCAGCGGCAATTATTTGTCGACAATAAATTTCTCTTAATATTTTCTTGCGTCAAATGAAACCTACATTTTTTTAAAAAAAATTCTTCTAGTGTTTTGCTGTCGTTTCGTTGTACACTTTTGAACAACGTATTGTAGATGAATTGTTTAGCTCGCATTAATATATAGACGGTGTATCAAAAGGAATCATCCGATTCTAAAAAATCATAACTATTATTTTATTTGGGATATGTGCGTGAACAATGTACTGTTGGAAAGAGCAAACTCTCGAGTTTTACATGGTTACCGCCAGGTGGCAACACCATGCATACACATCAGTTCTTGTAAAAACGGTGTCAGAACAACAAAAACCTTTTTGTGCTCTACGTTTTGCGCCGTGCGGGTCAGTAGTAACTGTTCAGCGTGAGTTTCGCACTACGTATGGTGTGGATCCTTCTACAGCACAGAGAATTAGACGATGGCATGATCAGTTCCGAGAAACAGCTAGTTTGTCTAAAGGCAAATCGCCGGGCCGTCCTCGAGTGTCTGACACAGACGTCGAACGCATCCGCCATAGTTTCACAAGGAGTCCCCAGAAATCCGTTCGCCGTGCAGCTCGACAGCTCAACATGCCACCGACGTCCGTCTGGCGTGTGTTGCGTCGACGTTTACACATGAAACCACACGAAATTCAGCTACTGCAAGCTTTTCGTGAAAGTGACAAACAACAACGTGTGGAGTTCCGTAATTTCGTTCTTGGCAAGATGGAGGACGACAGTTTGCTTTCACGCTTAGTGTTTAGTGACGAGGCCAGATTCCATTTTAATGGAAAGGATAACCGTCATAACGTGAGAATATGAGATACGGATCAACTACATGAAGCTGTACAACATGAGAGGGACTCTGCAAAATTTAATGTGTTTTGTGCAATTTCACGGGAAAAGGCGTGTCATTCATTTTTCTCTGCCGAGAATATTGTTACAGGAAGCACATATCTCGAAATGCTTGAGAACTTTCTTTTCCCGCAGTTGGAGACAGATTTGAACGACTTCATTTACCAAAAGGATGGGGCACGGCCACCGAAGATTCGACCGGAGTCTGATCCTGTGACCTTTTGGATTCCAATCAAGCGCTTTACCGCTAGACCACCAAGCCCGATCTTGAGGGAAAATGAAACAAGATTTTCTAAATTTTTAGAAGTTTGGATCTGTATGAAATGGAAGACAGATACAGACGTTCCTAAACGTGTAAGATCAGCAACTTTTGCGTTACGCGTAAAAGTAGAATTTTGAGATGAAAACGTCAAAAATTTTACTTTCGTTCGCTATTTTGCTCAACCATGTGTTAAATTATTACATTCTGGATAAAACCTCATTGTGAAAGATTTTCTTTGTATAAAATTGTATAGTGTTCCACTTTAGAACGTGTAGCACACAGCTCTTTAAGCAACTGAAATTCTGAGAAATAAATATTTTACTCGAAGCATAATAAATATTGCAGGTGAATTAATAACAACAAGCAGTACACTTACAACCGTACTGAGTTGGCTGGCAACTACCAATTACAGTTCTATAATAACAAGAACTTCAGGACGTGTGATACTACAACTGAGTGTGTGTGTGTGTTTCACACGTGTAGTTATGTTCAATTTGAAAAGGAATTAAAATTTGTGTAAAAGGCAATCACCGTAAATGATTACCATTTAGCCATGTTCTTCGTTAACAACATCAAACATATTTATAATCTAATTGACACGTTCCACATCATAGCGAGATCTTGAAGTAATTGGTCTATGGAACACGTAAGTAATGAATCAGCTTCAACTGCAAATTGGCGTACACCGCTCAGGATATTACGAACAAGTGACCGTGGCGTAGCTCGAGAAGCAGTATAAAGCAACGTGGAGGAGAAGGTGATATCATTGTCCACCAACACAAACGCGGTGCTAATAGTATGACAAACGAGCTTATCCGGCAGCAGCTGCTACAATTGTCGGTCTTCGAGACTGTGTACTGTCAGCCGTTAACAAGTGACACGTGGCGCTCATTTTGTGATCAATATCAACGAATGTCAAGAAAGGTCCATTATGAGGGAATTACTGCACTTCCGACAGAAAACTAAGGTAGGTGATCACAAAGCAGTCACGTTGTTCGAGACGTTTAATTACATGTACTTTAAGAACGGATAAAAATCGCCAAACAAGGATGGCTGCGCAGTAACACAATGCAACTTAGAACCCTTTAGCCTGTTTACATGAAATTTTTACCGTTTTCGGATAGTTCGCGTATTTTTTATAAATGATAGGTGACTTTTTAAACTAACACCAAAAACAAATAATAAATGGTTGAAATGGCTCTGAGCTCTATGGGACAGCTCTATCTGAGGTCATCAGTCCCCTAGAACTTATAACTACTTAAACCAACTAACCTAATGACATCACACACATCCATGCTCGAGGCAGGATTGGGACCTGCGACCGTAGCAGTCGCGCGGTTCCGGACTGAAGAGCCTAGAACTGCTCGGCCACCGCGGCCGGCTAAACAAATTACAATGAAACGTTTCTTTTATCTATCCAAGGAAATCACCCAGTCAGTCTGTCAGTATTTCATGCTAAGAAATGAACTGTAAAAGTAAGTTGAGTTACGCTTTCTGGCCTTAGACGGACCAGTCGAGCGCGACTGAGCGCCGTGTCATCCCCTGCCAACGGTGTTCTTGGATGCTCTATGCAGGAGCTGTGGTCAGCATAGCTCTCTTGAGATCGTTGTCCGGTTGCTTGATCTTGGAACCTCTACTAATCGGTCAACTAGCTCCTTAGTTGGCCTCACGACGCTATTCCAGTCCCCCCAAAGGAAAAATCGCTGGCAGTTCCGGGAATCGAACCTGGGTCCCTCCCATGGCAGTCAGCTCCGTTAACTTCCAAGCTACGGAGGCGGACAGAATCGCACTCTGCTATCGTCATATTATCGCGACTTATTTAACAAAACAGGGTTGCCCTAAAAACAAACATCTACCGACTTCTTATCGTCAGATCTTGTGAAAGCTGCAGCAAATACCTTTCTATTCCAGTTGATAATTTCACTAAACGAAAATTTCAAAAATATTTCAGGTCTTCTTCACGAGCTACATTGTGAATGTTTTCCGTGGGGTGCTTGCTCCAGGTGACTGCAAAATCATCACTTTCGTGAGGGTTCCTCATGGTATTTACGCAAAGTGCCCACGCTTTCTCTGTTTATTGACCAACACGGATAATTTACTGCCAGGCACTACAAAACTATTGAGTGCCCAGTACGAAATTAGTTCAACGTTAATCCTGAGTACGTAATGAGGCTTAGATGAGGAAAACTATACTGCCTGACAACAAAGTGAAGCATCTAGAGGGAAACGAAATGAAACTTCACAGTTCGAAAGGGAATGTGACGCTAATTCAGTGATTACTAAAAAGAGTCAACAACTTGGCAATATGAACCTGTTTATCAGTAAGAGATTTCACACCCTCTGGCCTGGAAGTGTGCTTGCCTCTCCTGAGCCAAGCTGCCCCACAAGTGTTGTTCAGATGGCTCTGAGCACTATGGGACTTAACTTCTGAGGTCATCTGTCCCCTAGAACGTAGAACAGCTTAAATCTAACTAACCTAAGGACATCACACACATCCATGCCCGAGGCAGGATTCGAACCTGCGATCGCAGCGGTCGCCCGGTTCCAGATGGCAGCGCCTAGAACCGCTCGGTCACCACGGCCGGCCACAGGTGTTGCAACTGCTCCTCCTATCCTGGATACTGGAATTGGGATGGAGCTGGTCCCACGCAGACGCGCGCGCGCGCGCGTGTGTGTGTGTGTGTGTGTGTGTGTGTGTGTGTGTGTGTGTGTGTGTGTGTGTGTTTGGAGCTTATGGGCGTTCAATGACGAGGTTATCAGCAACCTTACACTCATTAAAACAAACGAATGCGGATAAAATCTCTAAAATTGTTCCACAGAGGCAGGAGGAAATTTATAAAAGAACCTTACGCACTCACTTCCACCCCACTCGCATTGATCCACACGATACCTCTGCCTCACACGCCTGTAGACACCTGAGAAATCCTGGAAGATGCTACACATGGGAATAAAACAGATGCAAAACCACTGAAGAGATAAAAGAAAGACACATGAAAATGTAAATGGCTGACTACTTACAAAAAACCATACGTGAGCCAGCCACCATGTTGACACATTAAAAACGTCTTCCTAAAATTGTCGGAAACAAGTTGGACACATCACAAAACTTTAAAACGCATACCACTTTCCTTTCAACTATACTTAAAACAGAGGGCAGATCTGTCGATAAATCTGCTGCTGCCCTCTCGTCCGGAAATAAAAGAAGTCTACACGTGGCACACAGAGATCTATGTGCCACAAGCACTATACATTGGAGGGCTCTCTCGCCGGCGCAAGAAGCCATGCGTCAGAGGACTGTAGCCCATGCAAAGACGAGTGAGGGGGGACCTAATCCAGTCTTCATGGTTGAAAGAAGGTGCGCCACGGCCTCGTAGTTGGCTTTGAGAGACGCAGGCTATTATCTGCCGCTTCCAGCCACTCCTCTTCCCAACGGCTCTGTACCTCAGCATCGAGGTGATAGCATGCAGAGGGATCGCACACTGAAATAACTGAGAAACACGACACGCCTCTTTGGCTGCTACATCCGACCTTTTATGTCCCACCCATGTATCCAGCAGAGAGACAACTCTTCCCCAGCCGTTGAAGTTGGAGGAGGGCGTCCTGGATATTCTGAATTTTATCTGCTGGGTACAAGCTGTGTAGAGAATGAAGGGCACTCAGAGAACCGGAACAGACAATGAATTTAGCATTCGAAGCATATTTCATCTACTCCAGCGCCAGCAAGATCGCATATAATTCCGCGTCAAAGACAGTAAAGTTACGAGTCAGTCGGACCTTGAGGAACAATCAGGGAAAACAACAGAGCGACCACTGTTTCCACCCATCCGTAAAGACACCAGCGGAGTTGTGATGCTTATTTAAAATGTCATAAAATAATGTATTAAAAACAGATGCAGGATTGCAGTTTGCACCAAATCTAAAATTACTGTGGGACTCTGCATTAACCAGGCTGGCAGACGGTTAAAACTCTGGATATGGGGTCCAACTTACTCCACTCCAAGCACATGCTGCACGCAGATCCCAAATGGCCTTGTTGCTAGTGGATGACTGGAGAAAAGGATTTCCAGAGATGAAAGAGAAACAGTGCGGTATGCAGGTGAATTTGGAGCTGCGAGAAACCTACTTACCTGACGCAGCATGAGTTGCCGTCGGATTGTAAGTGGTGATTCACCAGCCCCAGCACAAAGACTGGGTATGGGGCTAGTCATATAAGCATCAGTGGCCAATCTAATCCACCCTATGGGGGACAGCATCAACGATCTTCAAATAAGAATGCCTCGCCAAACCATACGCCGTGCACTGAAACTCGAGCAGCGAACACAGAAAAGTCCTATAAAACTGGAGTGGACGCGCCCTTTCCGCTTCCAAAAACCTGCGGCTAAAGTGTTTTATGATATTCAAGGTCTTCACGTTTCTGACTTTCAGGTCTCTCAGATGTGCGCACCGCGACAATTTGGAGCCAAAAAGAGTCCCTTAAATCTCACTGTGTCCCTCACAAGCAAGTCAGATAAACTAAAAATACGACGAGAACGATTAACACATACACACACTTATCAACAGGAAATTGAAAACCCATCTTTGCAGCCTACTCCTCTAGTCTCAGCACTATAAGTTGCAACTGACGAGTCGCTATTGTGACATTGGAGGAGAAGCAGGAAACAGCATAATCGTCTACGAATAAGGAGAACGGTAAGGGACTCTTTACCATAGACATAATATTGTTTATGGCTATGGAAAAGAGGGTAACACTTAAAACACTGCCCTGAGGAGACCCATCCTCTTGCTCAAAACGATCTGACAACGTGTCACCACCTGGGTCCCGAAAAAGTGCTGAGACAAGAAAGATCGTATGAAGACGGGGAGGTGGCGACGGAAGCCCCATTGATGCAATTGAATGAGAATACTTTGTCTCCAAATAGTGTCATAAGCCTTACTAAAATAAAAGAATATGCCAATACAGTGATTTTTATGTAGGAAAGACTGCTGAATGGCCGCCTCTAGCAGAATCAGGTTGTCGATAGCGGACCGAAATCTTCAGATCCACACTGACAAGGAGAAGGCCTCAGACACGACCAACCGATTCGGCCCAAATTTGGCAGGTCACTTGTGTACAACCTAAAACGAAGGACTCTTAAGATAGTTTGGGTCAACACCCCCGCAATTTTGAGAAAATCACCCCTAAAGGTTATGACGATCAGTCTACTCAAAATTGGAGGGATCTATAGATAATTGTAAATAGAGAATTTTTCATCATCAGGTATGGGGTCCGCAAACGCAAACTTTTCCAGAAATCGAGGAAAGAAACTTTTACAACTGCCCTTGTGTATCCACATGGTAAAAGCCAATCGCCGATAGCGCAACAGCCAAGGTAAGTGGCTGGGAATCGGGAAACCCGCGTTCGATTCTCGAAGGAACTTAGCAGAAGTTGTTCTTTTCGTTTGTATTTTTCATATGTCAATTGAGAGGGGTAGGAGGGTTAATAAGGTAAGTAAATCAATAAGGAATGATAATAATAAGGAAGGCAAACTAATTTCCCAAACGTCGTGAGTTAGTAAAGTATTAAACTTTTAAGCCTTGTCACATGAAAACAACTCCGAGTAAGAGTGCTGCGAATTCCTCACGAGGGATCACAGTTCACAGATAGCCAACCGCGCGACGCTTGTCCCGGTTGCATCTTCGTCATTTCATAGTTGTGAACCTGGAAGAGTGAAGGTGCCCAGCACGAGCCTTACAGAAGTCAATCGGAAAGAGTTGTTTTCCGTCATTAGGCTGCCGCGAACGTCGCGGATACATGCAGTGATTTTTCCATCGTTAATGCGCCTAATGAAATACGTTTTGTGAATGAATACAGTTTTCTTCCATAAGTAACATACACTCCTGGAAATTGAAATAAGAACACCGTGAATTCATTGTCCCAGGAAGGGGAAACTTTATTGACACATTCCTGGGGTCAGATACATCACATGATCACACTGACAGAACCACAGGCACATAGACACAGGCAACAGAGCATGCACAATGTCGGCACTAGTACAGTGTATATCCACCTTTCGCAGCAATGCAGGCTGCTATTCTCCCATGGAGACGATCGTAGAGATGCTGGATGTAGTCCTGTGGAACGGCTTGCAATGCCATTTCCACCTGGCGCCTCAGTTGGACCAGCGTTCGTGCTGGACGTGCAGACCGCGTGAGACGACGCTTCATCCAGTCCCAAACATGCTCAATGGGGGACAGATCCGGAGATCTTGCTGGCCAGGGTAGTTGACTTACACCTTCTAGAGCACGTTGGGTGGCACGGGATACATGCGGACGTGCATTGTCCTGTTGGAACAGCAAGTTCCCTTGCCGGTCTAGGAATGGTAGAACGATGGGTTCGATGACGGTTTGGAGGTACCGTGCACTATTCAGTGTCCCCTCGACGATCACCAGTGGTGTACGGCCAGTGTAGGAGATCGCTCCCCACACCATGATGCCGGGTGTTGGCCCTGTGTGCCTCGGTCGTATGCAGTCCTGATTGTGGCGCTCACCTGCACGGCGCCAAACACGCATACGACCATCATTGGCACCAAGGCAGAAGCGACCCTCATCGCTGAAGACGACACGTCTCCATTCGTCCCTCCATTCACGCCTGTCGCGACACCACTGAAGGCGGGCTGCACGATGTTGGGGCGTGAGCGGAAGGCGGCCTAACGGTGTGCGGGACCGTAGCCCAGCTTCATGGAGACGGTTGCGAATGGTCCTCGCCGATACCCCAGGAGCAACAGTGTCCCTAATTTGCTGGGAAGTGGCGGTGCGGTCCCCTACGGCACTGCGTAGGATCCTACGGTCTTGGCGTGCATCCGTGCGTCGCTGCGGTCCGGTCCCAGGTCGACGGGCACGTGCACCTTCCGCCGACCACTGGCGACAACATCGATGTACTGTGGAGACCTCACGCCCCACGTGTTGAGCAATTCGGCGGTACGTCCACCCGGCCTCCCGCATGCCCACTATACGCCCTCGCTCAAAGTCCGTCAACTGCACATACGGTTCACGTCCACGCTGTCGCGGCATGCTACCAGTGTTAAAGACTGCGATGGAGCTCCGTATGCCACGGCAAACTGGCTGACACTGACGGCGGCGGTGCACAAATGCTGCGCAGCTAGCGCCATTCGACGGCCAACACCGCGGTTCCTGGTGTGTCCGCTGTGCCGTGCGTGTGATCATTGCTTGTACAGCCCTCTCGCAGTGTCCGGAGCAAGTATGGTGGGTCTGACACACCGGTGTCAATGTGTTCTTTTTTCCATTTCCAGGAGTGTATGACGAGTACTATATGTAGTTTGTAGTAATTAGATCGTCTGTTTATGCCGTAGTAACTAGTTATTGTTTGTTTTTGTACCTTTCAGATGCATAATCTGAATAATGGAGGATGTACACCCTTCGACTAGCGCTGTGATATATAGTTGGGAGCCTGTCACAGACGATGGCAAGCGGGAAGTTACCGGCGCTGTGTTTTGGTTTGTAAAAGTGTTGCAAGAGAGATGCATTATCAATGCACTACCGGAAGCAGGCAGGTCTGTTTCTCGGCGTTCCAGATTGATAGGAGCGGCTATCGTCGAGCGATTTTTGGAGCAGACGAACGAAATGACTTTTGTTGATACTGAAGTACTATACCATGAAGACTAAGCAGAAGGTGATTCAGTGGAAGATATCCCGACTAGTGAATCGCAAAATGGTCATAACACTATGGAAATCACCACACCACTGGGAATGTGTGCTTCATCTGTTCCCGATGAGTATTACGAATCGGTTACTAAACGATTGAACTACGGCGCTGTACTCCTTGAAGTAAAAATAAAGGCGATAGAGCTAGCCAGGAATCATCCAAATTGGAACTTACAAACACTGCGTAATAATGGAGCAACAACAGCCCTGAAAAGGAAGAAGGACTTGAAATTGTGGGAAAGTGATATCGTAAAAGAAGGGACAAGATACGACAAACACCAGGCGATACGTAAGTAGAAATACGACCGATTTGTCGAATCTGGTTGCCCTAACGAGAATACTTCAGGAGTGGGCTGCAGGTGCAGCGAGTCAATATAGCCAACAAGGATTTTACGTTTGCTGCATCATTATGTTGGGCAAGAAAGTTCAAATCGGAGTATAAAATTAGTCAACGGCACGTCACTTAATACGTCTTTCATAAGGAGATACAAAATATAGAAGATATGAAAGTGGCGGCTCTTTTCAGCACGCAAACGGCGTCACTTATGACCGGTTTTAATCGTCATTACGTGATCAACACCGATCAAACAGGATGCGAGTATCGGGTAAACATTCGACGCACGTTATCGCATAAGGAAGAAAAACGAACCCTTGTCGCAGTTGGTAGGAAAAACAAACTAACACATTCGTACACGGCGCAACATGCCATCACAGCCTATGGAAAAGTGTTGCCTAAGGTTTTCCTGTGTTTACAAGAAACGAATGTTTACATTTGGTCCTCGGGTTATAGAAGAGGTCAATCGTTTAACCGACTCGTTGAAAAATGTTTACATTATCTGCTCCAAATCTGGGAGACTGACGAATGCGATTTACAGAACATTTCTTGAGAATGTTTTAAAAGCATACGTCTCTGATAACAAGTTTTGTCTAATATTGGATTCCTGGAGCGGATAAATTAGTACTACAATATGTGACACAATGTTTATAGATGGCGAGGTCAGCCGACGTGCACAGTAAAAGTAATACCGCCAAACTGCACACCTGTGTGCCAGCCGTGTTAAAAACTTTGTTTCCAGGCTTCAGAATTGCAGTGTGCCTCTGGAAACCCAGCGGGAATTGCACAACCGCACGGATGCAATAACCATTCACAGTATAATTCATAACCAACTTTCAGCACAGATTTTTCAAGGTAATGATATCGTATGCGTGGTATGCATCAAAATTAATTCCCGAAAAAGACATATTTTTAAATGTGAACCAAGTTTGTTTTCCGCCGACTCTTCGGAAGGAACAGTGTAGCTGTCGAAAGATTGGTGCCGTGAGTATATTTGTTTCGAATGTTTATATGACAGGTACCATCCATCTAGTTGTTCGAAGAAAAGTGACTGGAAGAGCCATTGTAAAGTGACCTGGAGTAACATTTTAGTTGTTTACTATCCCAAGAGGTTTGAGAAATTTATTTGCCTACCTTATTATTATAATTCATTATTGATTTACTTACCTTATTAACTCTCCTATCCCTATCAATTGAGATATGGAAAAATACAAACGAAAAACATCCGCTATGTTTCTTCAAGATTCGAATCCGGGTTCTCTGATTCCCAGCCACTTACCTTGGCCGTTCCGCTATCAGCGCTGTCGGCGCAAAGTGTATACCATATGGCAACAGAAGCGCTAGTTGTAAAAGTTTCTTACCTCGATTTCTGGTAAAGTATGCGTTTTCGGACCCCACACCTGATGATGAAAAACGCTCTATTTACAATTATCTATCGATTCCGCCAATTCTGAGTCGATTGCTTGTCATAACCTTTAGGGGTGATTTTCTAAAAAACGCGGGGGTGTTGACCCAAAATATCTTAGATTCCTTCGTTTTAGGTTGTACACAAGCGACCTGCCAAATTTGAGCCAAAACGGTTGGCCCGTTGTGAGAGCGTCTAAGGAGTTGCTTGCTTTCTGACAACCAGACCGGCGATGGTTAACCATTCGCTCCTGGACTTTCCTACACAGCTCGTTAAGGCGGTACTCCGGTAACTACAGGAACATTGCGGTCCTTTCCTGCTTTGAGGGGAGATATCAAAATTGCTTCTCTCCATAAGTTGAGGAAGTGACCTGTCTGCTACATCAAATTAAAACGTTCCAGGAGGATTTGTTTGGACATTTCTGGCAAATGTCGAAGCATGCAGTACCGGATTAGGTCGTGACTTGGTGCAGTATCAGGAGTCTCAGACAACGTCGATTACAGCTCCCACATGGAGAAAGGGTAGTTGTAAGAATGAGTATTGTTGAATCTGAAGTCCAACTTACCCCTCTCTACAGTCTCACGGTGGCAACGAAACGGTGGATTCTGGCTTGCAAAATGCTTTGCTAGCATCTGAGCAATGTATCTGGACATTGGTTGAAGACAGGGGTTTGAAGACAGACTGGTGAATAATTGTGTTTACCTAAAATCCTCTGGATTATTTCAAAATGGTTCAAATGGCTCTGAACACTATGTGACTTAACATTGGAGGTCTTCAGTTCCCTAGAACTTAGAACGACTTAAACCTAACTAACCTAAGGACATCACACACACCCATTCCAGAGGCAGGATTCGAACCTGCGACCGTAGCAGTGGGTCTCACAACTCGATAGGCTGTGAGGTTATCTGCTGTCAGGCGACATTTAAACCGTCGAAGAGCCGCACACCTGTCCTGGAGTGCTGAGAGGCGCTCATCTTTCCACCAAGGTACACGTCGCCTCCTAAGATGATCCGAGGACTTTGTGATCGGTAGGTCAGCGGCTTGATGTATCACTCGTGTGATGTGGTCCTCCACCATCCAGCCCTCACTTGATTCGAGGGAAACAAGACACGACAGTGCTTTAGCAATCTGATTAAGAAAGAGTGAGCTAAAAGCGCTGTGGTTTTCTTCGTTGTTTATTGTAGATAAAGAGAGCAACGAGAGCAGCATTAAATGAGTTTGAACGTAAACTTATGTCATTCCCGGATGCTGTCGCGGTGTTCAAACACAATCGGCAGGCTCAGTAACTCCCAGTCAGATCTGCTCATCATCCATTTCGGTGGCTGCCCTTCAAGCAGTCCTCCATTCATCAGGAGGATCCACAGTGGGAAGTGGTCACTGGAATGAAGGTCATCAGTTGCTTTCCACTGTGCTGTCTCTGTAAGGGCTGAAGAGCAGAAAGGAGAAGTCGGTAATTAAGAACGACCCAGTAGCAACCAAGAAATGAATGAGACTGACCATGTTGAGGACACACAGCTCCTGAGGCATCATGAGGTTCTCCAAGCCTGGATCCCTGGGACAAGTATAGTTTCAGCCCCATAATACATTATGGGTATTGAAATCACCCACCTCAGAGTATTTTGCATCTTTCGGAGGTAAGTGCAGGGAGCAAACAGTGTTTTTCTGACCCACATGAACTGCAACAGCTACTGCTTGTAGATCAGTAACAAAGGCGAGAGCAAAGGAGTGTCGTGTGTTACTGACAAACACAGTAACACCTCCATTGGCTCTTTCCCGAATCACATCATCCTTTTGGCGGAGGGTATAGCCCTGTGGCACAGGGACATCAGTGGCTATTAAATGAGTTTCCCGTAAACAGAAGCACAGGGGTTACGCCTGTGCCAAGAGGTTTAGTTCCTCCACATGGTTCCCGAACCCATTCATGTTCCACTGTAGTATGGGAGCCATTTATCATGGGATGAGGAACCCATGATGCTAGCAGTAACAACAGTGAGCCTCTCCGAAAAATTGGAAGAATGGGGCCTAACCCCAAGTCCCTGACAAACTGATAATGGTCATCTGCAGTCCATGTTTCCCAGTTACAACACCATTCCAAACGAAGCCTTTCGTGTAGCGATCTTAACAGCAGCCTACGCATAGGATGGTAATTCCGTAGACTGGCTGCTGCTATGCTCTGATGACACAGAACGTTGTAGGGAGTCCGCTACTTGTTCTCGGTTGGCAGCCGCAAATGTGAAGGGGCTATGATGATGTGCTTAGATACACAATACAGCGATCCTTCCTTGTTGTGGTCAGATGTGGTCGACTGGAATGTTGACGACGAATGTGCCTGCCTCTTATGCAGGGGCCCCTGTTGTACCTGGATGCCTTACAAATCTGGATATTGCACGATTCGGCCAGACGGCGAAATAAAGACCCACAATAATGGCCCTTTTAAACTGTCAGTTGCTGAAGACGCTTTCTCATACGAGTATGCAAAATCTCTGTATCCTTCACAGTGATGAAACAACATCCGTTGCTGTTCATGCCCATTACGTACTGATCGGCCAGAACTTACGACCAACGACCGACTATCGCTATAAACCCGTGCAGGGGATGGCAGCATCATTTGGCAAGGAATGACTGCTAGTCAGACACATGGATGGCGCATTTAGTATCAGAAAGCGCGGTGTCCGTGTACAGAATTGGGAAGTCGTACAATCTATCTGAGTTTGACTAAGCGCAGATTGTAACGGCCCAGAGGCTTGGCACGAGTATTTCGAAACTGCGTGACTTGACGGGTCTCCGAGGGGAGCATTGAAAAAGCAAGTGACACCACGTCCAGCTATCATGGCGTTGGGCGAACACCCATCAATATTGATGTCAGATATTGTAGACTGGGCAGACTGGTAAAACACGACAGGCGGAGAACAATGGTGGAACTACCACCAGACCTTAATGCTGGGCATAGTGCAAGTTTGTCTGAACACACAGTACATCGAGTACTCCTGATGATGGGCCTCCGCAGCCGACGACCCATGCATGTGCCAGTGTTAACACCTTAATATTGGCAACTGCAACTGAAATGGGCACGTGGTCATAGGCATTAGACGTTGGCGCAGTGGCAAAGCGTTGCATCATCTGATGTATGCTAAGACCTTCTTAATCATACTGATGGGAGGGCGGGAATCCATCATGTTCCAGGGATCAGCTCCTTGACACCTGTACTGCAGGACAGAGACAAGCTGTCGGCGACTACATCACGCTCTGGGGAACATTCACCTGGGCATCCATGGCTCCAGTGGAGCTTGTGCAAGCCACCATGACACTGGTTGCAGACCACGGACGCCCCTTCATGATGATCATGTTTCCAGATGGCAGTGGAATTTTTCAACAAGATAATCCGGCATGTCACAGGACTGGGAGTACGATGTAGTGGTTCGAGAAAACAGTGGCGAGTTACAATAGATGTTTTGGCCTCGATCTCGCCAGACCTGAACCAAATCGAACATATCCAGAATGCGACTGAACGAGGTGTCACAGCTCACCATCATCCCTCTCCCCGGAATTTACGGGAATTAGGTTCAAAAAATTGTTCAAATGGCTCTGATCACTATGGGACTTAACACCTGAGGTCATCAGTCCCCTAGAACTTAGAACCACTTAAACCTAACTAATCTAAGGACATCACACACATCCATGCCCGAGGCACGATTCGAACCTGCGACCGTAGCGGTCGGGCGGTTGCAGACTGAAGCGCCTAGAACCGCTCGGCCACGCCGGCCGGCGGGAATTAGGTGACATGTCTGTGTAGATATTTTGCCAACTCCATTGAGCGAATTGCCAAGACCTCATTGCTTCCATGCCACAACACATCGCTGCTGTTATACGAGCCAAAGATGGACATACCGTCTATTAGGTAGGTGGTCATAATGTTCTGGCTGATCAATGTATACAGTATCAGTCCTGGTAAGAACGCTAAACGTTTGTACTCAGGTTGCCGTTCTACCTATCAGAGAGATTTGCAAATCTGGTCATTTACATAAACAGTGACATTGTGGATGTTTATGAAGTGACATTGACGTACTGGAAAATAATATGTTCGCTGACTTCTTGAAATGTACATTCTCAGAAAATTTTCAGTTATCTTCTCGCCACCCAATCACTTGTTTCTTCTACCGCCTGCCAGTGGAGTGGGAGTGCATCTACAAAACCCTCTCCTGCTGATAAAACGACTCTGTGACGGAATGCACTAGTCTTCTTTCATACTTCCATATCTCTTCTAGTAATGCTACCTGATAAAAGAGTCCCAGACGAAAGACGTGATGAGCAATGTCTGGTTGGACTGACTCTGGCTATAAATTGGGAGAAGTAAATAGCAAATATCTGCCCTGACGCTTTTAGGTGTGACACCCAGCATTTATAAAAGACACTGACGTAACACTCCATATATTTTTAAACTGAAATTTGATCTTTTTCATCGTAAACTCTGATTTTTCACCATTCCCTTGTAAAGAAACACCAAATGTACGTTACTTGATTGATTACCTTCCTTAATCAATGTTATTTCTTGTATGCAACATTTCGTTTCATTTAATTTCGTTCACTCGAGGTATTTCCTGAAATTTTGACAACTGGTTGGTTTTTTTATAAGACAGAGCTATACAAATTAATATTATACTTCATTTTTTCAACACCAACAAAATTTAAACTCTGAAAAAATTCACTTCATAAAAATTCTTGTTATGCAGCGTAATCTTGGAATTAATTTACTGTAAGCAATTGCACTGGGCTTAAAATAACAACACTGGAACGTCAAGTGTCACAATTCAACACTGACAAAATGCATGAGTGTTTGATGTAAATGCAGATTCTTAGCTCATCTGATATGCTGCATACTTCTATAAGCTACATTGTTGTCATGTTTCTTTTTTTTTTTTTTTTTTTGTTCTTTTATAAAACATGCACCATATTACAAAACAATAATTCATTAATTCCTAGAATGGAATACCAACCACCAAATATTGTTACATTGTTCTACAAATCTCTGCATTAATATAATTTACTCACTAGTAAATTGTGCACATACCTTATCACTAACTTGGCTAATTTTGATATAAGATATGATTAATTTCTGTCAACACAGATTAATAAAGAGGAAATTGTAAATTCACGCAAAACCTTAGCTATGGCTACGGATTTTTTAATGTAGCATTGCTGAGTCAATGGTTCAGGATGAGAGAAGGTTATAACAGAAAGGTAAGGACCAGAAGGGAAGAAGATAAGCGTTTCATGTGCTGTCAATGAGAGAATCAGAACAGTAGGATCATGAGCTTGGATCTATTAAATGAAATTCAGTGTCTGTCTATATCCAGACATACTTTTAGGTAATATGAGGAACAGTTAATGAGGAGTTTTTGATGGTCTGTGGAATGTCGGGTATTTTAGCACAACATCCTAGAATAAGACCTCTCATTTCGGGATGAAGATCGGCTTTTTATGGCAGCACTCTAGACCAGAAGGAGAACAGCTGAGGTGTTTGATGCAAGAACCAATAAAGTTCATAAAAGAGAAAGAAAAATGAAGTTTGGCATTCGTTAAAGGGGTGTGTTTGCAAAGATTTCATCAAAATGGCTATTTTATCCACAGCTTGTATATTTTAGGTTTCTCATGTGTGCAAGTGGCGACATTTGGGAGGCGTGGCAAATGGAGGGTGTGTCAGGAGGCACTCCCCCAGTTCGCCACTTGCCGATGCCTCAGGGAACAGGAGGTGGTTGTGACCTGTGTACGCCGGTGGGCGCAGTAAAAGAAGAGTGCCTTTTAACCATTTATTTCCGCCAACACATCTCTCCTTTATCGATGCGTCGGCGGTCCTCTGCCGCTGCTTGTCCGGGTGCGCCGCGAGCGCCCGGCAGCTACTGTGGGAATGGACGCTTCGTCTCCACCCTCCGCACTCGAAGAAGGTGGCGCGTGCGTACGTGGCTTAGGCCGGTATTACACTATCAAATTTCTTTGTCCAATATCTTTGTCCAGTATCTTTGTCAAAGATATTTGATAGTGTAATAGGGACTTTGTCAAATGTCGTCCAATATTTGATCAAATCTAGGGCCTCGCTGTATATTTGATCAAAGAAACCGCTTGTCTTCTGTTCACTGCAATGTGACGTGTTACCACATGGAGCGCTAGCATCGCTGCAGCGTTCTGTCGCGGTAGCGTTCTCGCTTCCCACGCCCGGGTTCCCGGGTTCGATTCCCGGCGGGGTCAGGGATTTTCTCTGCCTCGTGATGGCTGGGTGTTGTGTGCTGTCCTTAGGTTAGTTAGGTTTAATTAGTTCTAAGTTCTAGGGGACTGATGACCATAGATGTTAAGACCCATAGTGCTCAGAGCCATTTGAACCATTTCATTAGCGTTCTGTCGTCTGTAGTGTTTTTATAACCATTGCCAGTAAATACAATTGGTGTGTGCCGACAACTACAAAATTAATAGATATGTCTGAAGCTGATGAGGCGCTTTACAACGTGAGGCACCCTGGATACAAAAATAGATTAAGAAGATTGGAGACCTAACCTGACCTAACCTAACCTAACCTAACATAACCCTCTCCTGTAGCAAGGAATCGGAGTGTTATAGTGAGCCTGTCTTCTGAAGATGTAGCAGTTCTTAAGTGAATATTGCGCTTTATGATATGAGGATACACTTCATTGAGCACATACAGAAATGTATGCTCATCCATTCTTAAGTAACTGATGTACGACTTGACGTCTTCCACTGTAAGCTCACGTAACAAGTTTTGTTGAATGCTTTTATCGTGTCGTCGTAAAACCCACGGCTTCACCCAGATTAGATTAGTTTTTTGTTCCATAGATCCGTGCTGAGGAGATCCTCGTGGATGTGGAACATGTCGATTTTTTTAAGCTGAAATAACAATACTAATAGTATGAATAAATACAATACATCATTTGTTTCTATTAAAAATTTCACCAATGGAGTAGAAGGAGTTGGCCAGTAGTAAGTCTTTCAGGCTCCTTTTAAACTGATCTTTATTTCTAACTAAATTTTTTATGTTTCCTGGCAAATTATTGAAGATGAGTGTTCCTGAGTAGTGGACCCCTTTTTGAACTAAAGTAAGTGCAGTGCTTGTGCAGATCATTTTTGTTCCTGGTATTCTATGTAAGAACTGAGTTGTTTGTTGGAAAAAGAGATATATTATTTACGACAAATTTCATTAAGAAGTAAATATACTGAGAGGCAGTAGTTAGTATACCCTGTTCTTTGAAGAGGTTTCTGCAGGAGGTCCGTGAATTTACTCCACAAATAATACGTATTACATGCTTTTGAACCTTGAAAACTTTTGTTTGACTTCAAGATTTACCCCAAAATATTATCTCATATGACATTATGGAATGAAAGTATGCAAGCTTTTTCATTTTTATGTTGCCTATGTCTGCTAACACTCGAATTGCAAATACAGATTTGTTAAGGCCTTTCTGCAGTTCTGTGGTGTGCTCCTCCCAACTGAATTTATTATCAGGTTGTAATACCAGGACTTTTAAGACTGTCAACCTCTTATGTATGGTTCCATTTTTCCCCCACTTCTTTTCCGCATGTGCACACAATGCAATTGGAGCACGTAGAACTGCTGCGGTTAATAACAAGTTGTTGTCAGCCATCTTGAACTTTGACGAAAAATTTGATGACAGTGTAATACCCCGTCTAGCGCTACGTCAAAGATCTTTGTCAAATATATTGGACGGAATATTGGATCACATCTTTGATCAAATCTTTGACAAAGAAATTTGATAGTGTAATACCGGCCTTACACACACCGGCCTAGCAGGTCCTCGATCTCCTCCTGTAACTGTGGCTCAGCTCTGCTCGCTGAACCGCGACGACGTTGTCGCGTGGTAGAGAAGCGCGCCGAACCTGGCCTGCCGTGCAGGTAGGCGTCGTGGCACGCTGAGGTGTCAGGAGCGCTGGTGTTATGGCTCAAGTCGACGCGGAAGACCCCCAGGCCCTCCCATCTGTGTTGGAAGCTGTCAGCAGCGCCGAACTCGTTTTCGTTTGTTTCCAACTTTCACTTACTACGGGAATTTGACCAGTAGCCTTCACGTGTTGCTACACAAATATACAAAACAGAACGTCGCATTAGAAGATATATTTGAAAAATATTAGATCTCGCGTACTATATGTTTGCTTAACTTAACCCCATAGAGTGTCGCTAAGAACTGCAAAGGGTGTTCAAAAAGTTTTGCACAGTCGTCTCTAATTTTTTTTATTTTTTGCGGGCGGAGAATGAAATTTGTGTGAACATACTTGGAACATTTAGCTATAAGTTGGAGTATAAAAGTATTTCCTTTTATTTACAGGTAAACCATAGTGGGCCGTGAAGTAGATGTCAGGTTGCGACAACGGTCGGTGATGGAGTTCCTCTTCAAGACCGGCGATGACTTTGCCACATCGATTCACAGGAAGCTGCTCCCTGTTTATGGGGAGGACACAGTGAATCGCAGCAGTAGCCAGCTGTGGTTGCAGAGGTTTAAAGAAGGTGATTTCTCTCTACTGGACAATCCACGATTCAGTAGAGCATCGACGGCAGTTAGTGATGTGAATAAGGAGACCATTCAAAATGACAGTCGTGTGACGACACGACAGCTTGCTGAAATGACTCGTTTGTCATTATGTAGTATGGTATCACCGGTACAGTCACTAGGGTACAGAAAAATCTGTGTGGCGTCATCCGGGTTCCCCTCGGAAGTATAAACGAACATTTTCACGAACAGCAGGCCGAAATGTGATGGTCTCATTCTTCTGGGATCAGTGTGGTGTCACTATTATTGACTTTTTGGAACCTGGCTCCACAATCTACCGGGACCGCTACTGTTTGTCATTGGACAACTGCGACGTGCCATCAATATCCACAGACCACAGCTTCAGGGTCAGCTCATCAGACTACACCATGACAATGCGAAACCCCATACAGCCCTTATGACGCAGGATAAAATCAGGAACATGCTTTGGAAAATTGTTCCTCATTCTCCCTACAGTCCAGACTCTCCGTCTGATTTTTACCTGTTTGGTCGTCTGAAGGCCCACCTGCACGGTAAAACATTTCATAGTGAGAAAGACCTTATTTCCTGTGTCAAGCGATGGTGCAAAAGTCAATCCCCAGAATTTTACCAAAGTGCATTCACATCATGGAAAGAACGTTGTTGGGCCAGATGCTTCAGAGCTAATTGAGGCTACACTGAGTAGGCCCAATGTACAGCTGTATGTTCCAAGTATGTTCACAAAATATTTTATTCCCCTCCTGCGAAAAATAAAAAAATCAGAGACGATTGTGCAAAACTTTTTGAACGCCCTTTGTATTACAATAATTTTCTAAAACGATATTTGTTCACTGTAAGAGCCAATTGAGTCTAGAGTGAACGGTAGAATGAATATTTTTGCTGAGGAGTAAAAAAAGACGCTAACCCAAAAACGTTTTTATAGAAAACGTAAAATGTTATCCGAAATATTAACTTTAGACACGAATGTAGTTTTGCTTCACTTAAATAAAATTAGCCTTCTTTATGGGCGCAGGCATGCAAATGTATATCCGAGAATCGATAACTTCTCGAGTGTTGCCGACTGCGTGAGTGAAGCATAATTATGTGTGTGAAATCTTATGGGACTTAACTGCTAAGGTCATCAGTCCCTAAGCTTATACACTACTTAACCTAATTTATCCTAAGGACAAACACACACACCCATGCCCCAGGGAGGGCTCGAACCTCCGCCCGGACCAGCCGCACAGCGTGACTGAAACGTATGGGCCCTCTAGCACCTGGACTTTACTCGTATAAGTTCTCGGATGTGAAGTCGATTCCCTTTGCTTCTCGAGAACACAGCTTGTAAGGCCTGTACTAGGAAGTTGTTACCATAATTTAATTAATTTTTTGCAATCTGTTTGCTTAATTAGTGGCAATCATCACATCCACTGGTCTTAATCGTTTCCAAGAATAACCATGTGCTGTAAATGGTTAAAGTCATTATTATGAGTATGTATCATTACTGTTAGTGGACATACTAAATAATAACAATTGAAGTTTCACGACACTTTCGGAATTTACTATCAAATATCACTCACTATGATCCCTAGCTCTTTCACACAGCCTGCTGAAATCGCAGTTATACCTCTCAAACACCCAAGTCCATTACCAGCGCTATTTTTTTCAGTTATATGAATTATCAACGTAAGATGCATTTTGCGTAAATGGCTCGCAACGTCATTTGACCTCTGACCTGCACCTTAATATGTTTAAAATGAACAAGCGCCTCGCGTCAATAAGCTGGCCACAGGCCTTTATAGAACCCACACTACTATCTCAACTGATGTCTATAGCCCCCAATAGCCGTGCTGCAGGGCAAAGAGAACGGAAGGCAGAAAAAAGGGTTCACCGCGCAGACTAAAGTGAGCAGTACGCTTACAAGTTCTCGATTCCGTGAAGTTCTCTGTTCCACCTACCAGTACCCTGAGAGTCACGTTGTGGGAGAAAGACATCATTCCAACGGACTGAATTTTGAAATTGTGCATTGTGAAACAATACTAGCTCGACCGTGAATCATTTTGAAGTGCATCGCAACAGATGTGGATACGTCCTCGTCGTCAAATAAAAATCGCGTTTTACGCATGATTGTGCATAGCATTTGATGAGGATGATGTATCCACATCTGTTGAGGTGCACTTCAAAATGAGCGACGGTCTAATTGGCAGTGTTACATGAAGTACAATTTTAAAATGCAACCCATTGGAACGATGTCTTTCATCAAATTCATTCTACTAATGACAATGGTTCCATGTCTCAGAAATACTGTCATCGTGTATAATCTCTGAGGAGAATTACGATGTTTAGTTGTTAAAACGTTCGAGGCAAGAATCGCTGCCTAGCTTCGGTCTGACTTCTACCGTCTTACTCACGGTAATCACGCAATTTTATTTACTTGATATAAATTAAAAACTGCAAAAAGGTGGGAATTTAAGGAGATGGGACCTGGATAAACCGACAGAACCTGAGGTTGTAAAGAGTTTCAGGAAGAGCATTAGGGAACAATTGACAAGAATGGGGGAAAGAAATACAGTAGAAGAAGAATGGGTAGCTTCGAGAGAAGAAATAGTGAAGGCATCAGAGGATCATGTAGTTAAAAAGACGAGGTATAATAGAAATACTTGGGTAACAGATGACATACTGAATTTAATTGATGAAAGGAGAAAATACAAAAATGCAGTAAATGAAGCAGGCAAAAAGGAATACAAACGTCTAAAATGAGATTGACAGAAAGTGCAAAATGGCGAAGCAGGGATGGCTAGAGGTCAAATATAAGGATGTAGAGGCGTATATCTAGGGGTAAGATAGATACTGCCTACAGGAAAATGAAAGAGACCTTTGGAGAAAAAGAACCACTTGCATGAATATCAAGAGCACAGATGGAAACCCAGTTCTAAGCAAAGAAGGGAAAACAGAGAGGTGGAAGGAGTATATAGAGGGTCTATACAAGGGCGATGTTATTGAGGACAATATTATGGAAATGGAAGAGGATGTAGATGAAGATGAAATGGGAGATACGACACTGTGTGAAGAGTTTGACAGAACACTGAAAGAACTAAGTCGAAACAAAGCCCCTGGAGTAGACAACATTCCATTAGAACTACTGATAGCCTTGGGAGAGCCAGCCCAGACAAAACTCTACCATCTGGTGAGCAAAATGTATGAGACAGGTGAAATACCATCAGAATTCAAGAAGAATATAATAATTCCAATCGCAAAGGAAGAGGGTGTTGACAGAAGTGAAAATTACCGAACTATCAGTTTAGTAACCCACGGCTGCAAAATACTAAAGCGAATTCTTTACAGACGAATGGAAAAACTGGTAGAAGTCGACCTCGAGGAAGATCAGTTTGGATTCCGTAGAAATGTTGGAACACGTGAGGCAATACTGACCCTACGACTTATCTTAGAAAAGAGATTAAGGAAAGGAAACCTACGTTTATAGCATTTGTAGACTTAGAGAAAGCTTTTGACAATGTTTACTGGAATACTCTCTTTCAAATTCTGAAGGTGGCAGGGGTAAAATACATGGAGCAAAAGGCTATTTACAGTTTGTATAGAAATCAGATGGCAGTTATAAGAGTCGAGGGGCATGAAAGGGAAGCAGCGGTTGGGAAGGGAGTGAGACAGGGTTGTAGCCTGTCCCCGATGTTATTCAATCTGTATACTGAGCAAGCAGTAAACGAAAGAAAAGAAAAATTCGGAGTAGGTATTAAAGGCCATGGAGAAGAAATAAAAACGTTGAGGTTCGCCGATGACATTGTAATTCTGTCAGAGACAGCAAAGGAGTTGGAAGAGCAGCTGGACAGAATGTACAGAGTGTTGAAAGGAGGATATAAGATGAACATCAACAAAAGAAAAACGAAGATAATGGAATGTAGTCGAATTAAATCGGGTGATGCTGCCGGAATTAGATTAGGAAATGAGACACTTAAAGTAGTAATGGAATTTTGCTATTTGGGGAGCAAAATAACTGATGATGGTCGAAGAAGAGAGAATATAAAATGTAGACTGGCAATGGCAAGGAGAGCGTTTTTGAAGAAGAGAAATTTGTTAACGTCAAGTATAGATAAGTGTCAGGAAGTCGTTTCTGAAAGAATTTGTATGAAGTGAAGCCATATATGGAAGTGAAACGTGGACGATAAATAGTTTAGACAAGAAGAGAATAGAAGCTTTCGAAATCTGGTGCTACAGAAGAAAAAATGGCTCTGAGCACATGCGACTTAGCTTCTGAGGTCATCAGTCGCCTAGAACTTAGAACTAATTAAACCTAACTAACCTAAGAACATCACACACATCCATGCCCGAGGCAGGATTCGAACCTGCGACCGTAGCGGTCGCTAGGCTCCAGACTGTAGCGCCTAGAACCGCACGGCCACTCCGGCCGGCGGTGCTACAGAAGAATGCTGAAGATTAGTTGGGTAGATCACATAAGTAATCAGGAGGTATTGAAAAGGATTGGAGAGAAGAGAAATTTGTGGCACAACTTGACTAGAAGAAGGGATCGGTTGGTAGGACATATTTTGAGGCATCAAGGGATCGCCAATTTAGTATTGGAGGGCAGCGCGAAGGGTAAAAATCGTAGAGGGAGACCAAGAGATGAATACACTAAGCATATTCAGAAGGATGTAGGTTGCAGTAGGTACTGGGAGATGAAGAAGCTTGCACATGGTAGCGTAGCATGGAGAGCTGCATCAAACCACTCTCTGGAATGAAGACCACAACAACAACAAATTAAAAACGATAACTATTATCTTTTAGTTGATTGAGATTTATTTGTTGAAAATGATACCACTTTCTTATACTATCGATGTTAAAAGCTTCTTTCATATGTTTCAACTCTAATTACGTTCGGAAGTGATTGTTTTGGCGATCGTCGATTCGCACCACCATGAACGAATTTGCACATCACAAAAGTCGAACATAGCAGTCCGATTAATGTTTCTATAGTGTAAGTACTGCAGCTGACAAACCCAGCATTGCCCGCATATTGATTTTCCAGTTATCTGTGAGAAACGAAAATTTATATGTTCACCCACGGCAGATTCTGTATGAGATGATCCCGGGCTGTTTCTGCACACTGGCCGCAGCTGCTTAGCGTGTCTACAACGGGATTTGATAAACGTCTCTATGGCAACGCCTCTTCAGAGATTTATAGACGGCTCTTGTTTTCCTCTACAGCCGTTTACGCTTCGAAATTGAAAGCTGTCAAAATCGCTTCCAGGTGGCAAGGTTCGGCTGTAGCAGTGTCTTAGTACTAGAGAATAAATGTATTAAAACTTCGCACCTATTGCGGCCATTTTCCAAGCATCTCAGTGTTTATTACATCACGTGTCTTTACCTATGTGCTGTAAATGATATATTTGTTTAGGTACATTCAGCTGCATATGTTGATACTCTGCAAAATAACTTGTGAATAGGCCAAGTAGCAAAGTAGTAATAAATTTAAACATCATGCATGATGCGACAGTTTTTCACGCACCTCATTGTTAATGATGTCATATCTCAAAGCTATGTGTGGTACCCTCACATAATTTTGTAGGTACATGAAGCTATTTATGTGGATACTGTCTGAATTCCTTTTTGCGAACAGAGTTAGTGGTACATAAGTAATAAGTTTAAACGTCATACATATATGGCAGTTTTTCACGCTTCTCATTGTTCATGACGTCATATCTTCTGAACTTTGATATATAGGTGGTTGTTACGCCCAAGGCGATTGTTGCCTAGTAGTAAGGAATATTAACTTTTCAAATGGTTCAAATGGCTCTGAGCACTATGGGACTTAACTTCTGAGGTCATCAGTCCCCTAGAACTTAGATCAACTTAAACCTAACTAACCTAAGGATATCACACACATCCATGCTCGAGGCAGTATTCGAACCTGCGTCCGTAGCGGTCGCTCTGTTCCAGACTGTAGCGCCTAGAACCGCTCGGCCACTCCGGCCGGCTATTAACTTTCCATAACTGGGATTCGCAATCATGTAACATTTTTTTGGAAGACATGATGTTTACGCCAATGACTGTTAACCATTTTATTTCCACTATTCCAATTTCGGCCTTGGCCATTATCAAGTACAGATGTTTTGGCTTTAAGCCATGTCAACTTTACACAAGACATGGGACAACGACATATAAATGTGTCAGCTTGTATGAAGCTGACATGGCTTAAAGCCAAAACATCTGCACTTGATAATGGCCGGAGGCCGAAATTGCAAGAGTGGAAATAAAAAGTTTAACAGTCATTGGCGTAAACATGATGTATTTCAAAAAAGTAAGGAATATGAGTACCAAGTTCGGTAGAAATCGGTACAGTGGCTTAGGAGGGGATGTGAAACGTATATACACACACATATACATCCATTTTTATGATATGTATGGGTGTAAAAGATTTTATTGTATTATACTCCATGCTATCACGGTCCGCCGCCACCAAACTTATATATGCTCGCCAATAAGGACTCTGAACCTGACGACTACGCAAGCAGGTAACAAAATAAGCCTTAATCAACCATGAGCAGGATGTATTCGATGTTGCAGTGCCTATGTTATTCTGATTACGATGTCCAAAGGGACAGGCACTGCAGCGACTACAGCCGTTATGAAATACATTAACTGAATTCACAACTATGAATATGGACAGTCACCAACTGCATATTGGAATGACGAGAGTGAAAATTTGTGCCGGACCGGGACTAGAACCCGGATATCCCCCTTATCGCGAGCGGTCACCTTACCATTTTGTTGTTGTTGTTGTTGATGATCTCATTCTGCTGATTATGTTCTTTACTGTTCGTTCAATTTGTTCGCGGCGGACTTCCCATGAAGCTTTTTCAAGTTTATCGTTGATCCATTAACTAAGTTTTTATTATTATTATTATTATTACAAGCGGCAGCTAACCCTCTGACCGAACACACTGAGCTACCGTGCCAGCGTAGCATTTGACTGTCTGTGTTCGACTTCAGGCCGGACCCAAGCTTCCATATGTCGTCAACCCTGCGTCTATGACCTGTATTTGTACATCCATTATGTATGTACGTGCATGCATGCGTCTCCAAAGGACATTTGACTATCCGTGCTCGACTTCAGGCCAGACCCAAACTTCCATATGTCGTCAACCCTGCGTCTACGACCTGTACTTGTACATCCATTATGTATGTACGTGCATGCATGCGTCTCCAAAGGACATTTGACTATCCGTGCTCGACTTCAGGCCGGACCCAAGCTTCCATATGTCGTCAACCCTGCGTCTATGACCTGTATTTGTACATCCATTATGTATGTACGTGCATGCATGCGTCTCCAAAGGACATTTGACTATCCGTGCTCGACTTCAGGCCAGATCCAAACTTCCATATGTCGTCAACCCTGCGTCTACGACCTGTACTTGTACATCCATTATGTATGTACATGCATGCATGCATCTCCAAAGGACATTTGACTGTCCGTGTTCGACTTCAGGCCGGACCCAAGCTTCCATATGTCGTCAACCCTGCGTCTACGACCTGTACTTGTACATCCATTATGTATGTACATTCATGCATGCGTCTCCAAAGGACATTTGACTATCCGTGCTCGACTTCAGGCCAGATCCAAGCTTCCATATGTCGTCAACCCTGCGTCTACGACCTGTACTTGTACATCCATTATGTATGTACATGCATGCATGCGTCTCCAAAGGACATTTGACTATCCGTGCTCGACTTCAGGCCAGATCCAAACTTCCATATGTCGTCAACCCTGCGTCTACGACCTGTACTTGTACATCCATTATGTATGTACATGCATGCATGCATCTCCAAAGGACATTTGGCTATCCGTGCTCGACTTCAGGCCAGACCCAAACTTACATATGTCGTCAACCCTGCGTCTATGACCTGTACTTGTACATCCATTATGTATGTACATGCATGCATGCGTCTCCAAAGGACATTTGACTATCTGTGCTCGACTTCAGGCCAGATCCAAACTTCCATATGTCGTCAACCCTGCGTCTACGACCTGTACTTGTACATCCATTATGTATGTACATGCATGCATGCATCTCCAAAGGACATTTGGCTATCCGTGCTCGACTTCAGGCCAGACCCAAACTTACATATGTCGTCAACCCTGCGTCTATGACCTGTACTTGTACATCCATTATGTATATACATGCATCCATGCATGCCCAAAGGATCTTTGCACCGTAAGCAGAATAACACCGGCATTGCAAAATGCAATATCGTATTTATCTGCCGAAACCAGGCAAGGGACTTTCAAGTACAATGTTTGGCTTGTACAGGAATATACATAATGGATGTACGGGTACAGGTCGTAAACGCATGATTGACGATATATGGTAGTTTGGGTCTGGCCGCGAGTTGTGCACGGATAACCAAACGGTAAGGCACCGCCTGCCGGTGTGGCCGAGCGGTTCTAGGCGCTTCAGTCTGGAACCGCGCTACCGCTACGGTCGCAGGTTCGAATCCTGCCTCGGGTATGGATGTGTGTGATGTCCTTAGGTTAGTTAGGTTTAAGTAGTTCTAAGTTCTATGGGATCACGACCTCAGAAGTTAAGTCCCATAGTGCTCAGAGCCATTTGAACCATTTTGAACCTCAAATGTTAAATCCTATAGTGCTCAGAGCCATTAGAACCATTTGATAAGGAGCCGCTCGCGGTAAGCAGAAAATCCGGCTTCGCGTCCCGGTCTGGCAAGAAATTTCATTGTCGTCATTGCATTCTACAGCTGATGGTTGCCCTTATTCGCAATTGCGAATTTATTTAATTTATATCAGCAGGATGGGTTATGCAAGACTGAGAATATTTTAATCTATCTTTCCACGTTATGCTCCTGGTGTGGTCACTCTCGACTTCGAACAATTAGTTTTCGGAAGAATGCAACACTGTCAGCTCAAATTTCAGTTTTTCTCCTTTTTTCGGAATAACGTTAAACTACCCAGAAGCAATTAATCGAAGTTTCGAGATGGAAGTTTCTAGCCTTCGAAATGGTTACCTCCGGGTCACTCATCGGCGGTTCCTTGCCGTACAGGTGGTCTGTGGCGCGGGAAATTGCGCTGCCGCTCAGGGTGCGTGCGCGAGTTTGACAGCTGCCTGCCGCCGCCGCGTCAGAGGGAGGGGGCGGTATCGGCCTGCTGGCCTGCCATCGGTGTCCGCGAGATCGATGCCCGCGAGCCGGGCTCGGCGCGGAGCATTCCTCGCGGCCAGTGGCTCGCCGACCGCCGCTGGAACAGTAGCGACGGGAAGAGCCGGTCTAGCTAATTGCAGCCTCTTCTGCGTCCGAAGCACTGCGAAGCTCTAAAATATTAGATCGAGACTGCAAGAGTGATCGCCACCGCCGTATTACACACTGCGTGGCGCGGTGGCGGTCGAGTCGAGGGCACGTTCTTGAGGGCGAGGCTGCTCCACAAGTGGTCGTCGTACGGTGGAGTGCGAGCCCCGGGCGGATGTCGGCCGGCGGAGAGAGGTAGGCGGCAGCCTGCTGCCCGCGCTGCGAGAGTCCGGCGCCGTCGCCCACGCCGGCCGGCGACCCGCATGGGCGGCGCCGCGCGCCTCCCACATGCTGCCCGCGCCCGTCTCCTGGGTCTGGCAGCGCTTCCGCAACTCCTTCCGGCCCAGCCACGTCGCCGGCAGCGACGACGACGACGTCGATGACGAGTCGGTAAGGCCTGCTTACGCTGCACGGACACGGACAGCGCCTTTCGCCCGCTTAACCCTTTCGTGACGTAATTAATTAAAATTTCGCTCACTACTGCCTATCCCCGATGTTATTCAATCTGTATATTGAGCAAGCAGTAAAGGAAACAAAAGAAAAATTCGGAGCAGGTATTAAAGGCCATGGAGAAGAAATAAAAACGTTGAGGTTCGCCGATCGCATTGTAATTCTGTCAGACAGCAAAGGACTTGGAAGAGCAGTTGAACGGAATGTCTTGAAAGGAGGATACAAGATGAACATGAACAAAAGCAAAACGATGATAATTGAATGTAGTCGAATTAAATCGGGTGATGCTGCGGGAATTAGATTAGGAAATGAGACACTTAAAATAGTAAAGGAGTTTTGTTATTTGGGGAACAAAATAACTGATTATGGTCGAAGTAGAGAGGGTATAAAATGTAGAATGGCAATGGCAAGGAAAGCGTTTCTGAAGAAGCAAAAATTTGTTAACATCGAGTATAGATTTAAATGTCAGGAAGTCGTTTCTGAAAGTATTTGTATGGAGTGTAGCCATGTGTGGAAGTGAAACGTGGACTATAAATAGTTTAGACAAGAAGAGAATAGAAGCTTTCGAAATGTAGTGCTATAGAAGAATGCTGAAGATTAGATGGGTAGATCACATAACTAATGAGGAGGTATTGAATAGAATTGGGTAGAAGAGGAGCTTGTGGCACAACTTGACTAGAAGAAGGCATCGGTTGGTAGGACATGTTCTGAGACATCGATGGATGACAAATTTAGTATTGGAGGGCAGCGTGGAGGGTAAAAATCGTAGAGGGAGACCAAGAGATGAATACACTAAGCATATTCATAAGGACGTAGGTTGCAGTAGGTACTGGGAGATGAAGAAGCTTGCACAGGATAGAGTAGCATGAAGAGCTGCATCAAACCAGTCTCAGTACTGAAGACCATATCAACAACAACAACTGTCAAAATTGGTTTTCTGCTTTTAGAATGGATACTGAGTGAGCCCACGTCTAAATTTCGATCGTTGTTTGTAGTCTGTGCTCTTTTTCTGGGGGAACGGTGGACGACGCCTCTAAACTTTTCTGTCAGTAAAGTCACTTCTTTACGATGTTGGAGTGCTTAAAAGTTTGTCAACAGCTTATTTCACGGACATAATGGGATTTACTTCATTTTCTCAGGCTGTTAATCGCAATAGAAACGATGCCAGTGCTGTCTGTCAAAATTGGTATTCTGCTTTTAGACTGGATACTGAGTGAGACTATGTCTAAATTTCGATCGCTGTTTGTAGTCTGTGCCCTTTTTTGGAGGGAACACTGGAGGATGCGTGCCTCTAAACTTTTCTGTCCGTAAAGTAACTTCTTTACGATGTTGGAGTGCTTAAAAGTTTGTCAACCGTTTATTTCACAGACGTAATGGGATTTACTTCATTTTCTTATGTTGTTAATCGCAATATAAACGATACCAGTGCTGTCTGTGGCGGGAAAAGCGATACATGTGTAGGTTAGAGTCATAACTCACATGCTCCAAAATAATGAAAATTGAGATGCCGACGTATTCCCATATAGCTTTATACAAAGAACATAACTCACGAAACAGTTATTCACATTTGGCACAAGATCCTTGAGAAAACCGGTGTTAAACTTCATGGTTAGTTTCAAAAGTCTCATGATGCGCGGGATCTTGTGAGTTTTCTCCCGTACCTCGTCTTGGCCAATCAACGATTAGCTCACTAGGCGCCATTTTCTTGTGTAGTAGTAAATATTGATGCCAGAGGAGTGTGTTTTCTATTCTGTTCAGTTATTTTGGGGAATATAATTCAATATAGAGGTTGGAATAAAACTGATTTGAGACACAAGTCATGGAAGAAAACGTTTCACCTGTTGGAGAAAGAGGAAGGCCAAGGAAACGTTCACAGCATCCAGAAATGTGGAAGCCACACGAATGAGGTTAGAATATCCTGTTTCCTTCATTGTTTTCAAATTAAACTGATTCTTGTTATTGGCTTGATTTGTTCCTCTACGTAAGAATGTATAGGACTCTTTCTTTGGAACTTAACAGTGAGGAACCGCAAATTTAATATTTTAAGTCCATTTTTGAAAAATAAACCGAACTTCACAGTGTAGTTTGTTCTATCATTATAGGTACAAACTTTCAGTGCTGCCCTAGTATCCGACATGTCAACACCGTGGAGGAGCATTTAATTGCTGTTCAGTTTCTATGAACGATATCAAAAACTTTCATGATCTACATATCGAGTCGCAACACGCTAGTTCCCGCGAAACCAACATCGTCCAAACAGCTCAGTACCAAAACTCACAAGATCCAAAATGGGGATTGTCAAAACTTACATGTTCCATAGCTCATTAACAAAACTCACATGATCCATAGTATAAGCTTAAATAATTGTAATTTCTCAATAAGCAAACATAATCTGAAACATACATAATGATTTACAGCCATTGTTCTTGCACATACTGATGTCAATATATGGCACATGCGCACGACGCATGTAAAACACGTTTTTAGCCATTTGTGAAAATTTATGTTTTTGGAGCATGTGAGTTATGCCTCTAACCTACTCAGAAGTGACAGTTTCGAACGTTTCGTAGCAACAGGCAATCGTTCTCAACAACTGAATCGCCGGCAGCCATTTAGTGAGTCTACATTCCTCTTCTGTGAGTGAGCCGACATACGGGACAAGCCATACTTGGTTATTCACTTACTTTCACAACATGCGACATTGTCGCGAATAAAACAGCGGTCCGTATGTGCAATAAGTTTCCTTTACTTTACGTCTATGGCCACAAACTTTTTGTTAACAGATTACCCGGTTTCGGTCTATAATGACCATCAGATCTGTTTCATAAAAACGAAGTCCTGATGTACTGCAGCCGTAGTGGCATCGTCAAATGTCAAATGCAGAATCAGTACAAGCATCGTCAAATATACATAAACAACATCATATTCACGAGTCATGTTGTCAGTAGCACTACATCGTTAACATTTGACGATGCCACTATGGATGCAGTACATTAGGACTTTGTTTTTATGAAACAGATCTGATGATGGTCATTACAGACCGAGTTTGTGACTATAGACGTAAAGTAAAGGAAACTTATTCACTTACTGTTTCCTTTTTTGTTTGTTGTACGGTGTGTCCTGTCTTTCGTTGCAACTTTGCTTAGATATAAAGGTAAGATGATCGGCAAAATAACGGATTATTTTATTATTGTTCTTCATCAAAAAAGCTTAAACTTGTCAATAATTCCTGTGCGAATGTAACGTCAGGAACTTCGACGTTATCGGTGGATGATTAAAGTGAAAATGTAAACCTGCACACTGAACCCACCAGTCAAAATACAGTGGACGAACGTGTGCACGATAGTAAGTCAAATGATCGACCAGAGTGTTGGGCTTCGGTTCGAGAAAACGCATTTTATCAGAAAAATGATCGGATAATCGTTTAAAAAAATTACAGAAAAGAACTTGGTTGTAAAATTTGCAAAGAAATAGGAAATTTGGGTGTAGAAAGAAATAAACAGGGCATGGACATTGCTCACCCTTAGGCTACTGTAAGTGTCTCATCTTCAAATGATTCCAAAAATAAGTTTCTTTCTTTGAGGAAAAAAAGTACTTAAAGAATGTTCCACTCACCAATTTGCCGTCCAAATGCAACTTTGTGCTAAAGACAAGACTTTGGAAAATGCTTCCACTAGTGCGTTTCAAATTAAACAGGACGTGACACTAAATATATTTTGTACTACTTTCACCGCCACGAAAAATAATCAAACTTTCAATGATTTCGATACCGAAATTAATCTCAACAACTTAACGGAGTTGGTATGGGCCGAATTTTACATTCTGAAAATCCGTATGCTAACATTATTAACCATATAAAACTAATCTTATTATCATACCTGCAACAGCTTAATTTCACCTTCCTACTGTTAGCAATCTGATGTTCGTTAAATTGTTTGATCCTCGACTGGAATTGTTTCAGACTATGGATTATGTAGGCTCTTGGTTTATGAAAGGCAGACATCTTGCTGCCGATACGAAGAGTAAAGTAAAACTGCAGCAGTCATGAACTCATGTCAGTTTGGAAACTGTTTTAATGCTAGATAATGTTAAGTACAATGTAGTTTTATAGTTAAAGAAATAATAAGCTGTACTGAAAACTTCAATAACTGCCGCTGCATTATACGTATTTAATATGAGTGTTCACCCAGTCTTTCTTTTTTAGAAAAGGAGCACTAGCTATAGTCTTATAATTATTTTAAGTGGGCTGTATATTTTCTGCTGGACTCGAGGAGGAATAAATGGTTCCCTAAATTCATCCCTAACCGAGCTGTAGACCGATTCGAGTACCGGAGAGAAAGACATGCTACTGGCCTTAGGTGACTCAAATTTTGTAATAGTCTTTCTTATTTTCTTTTGGACGTTGCAGTAGTAAACAGTTTCCTCGTGTAATGGAGGAAAATCTTTCCTACTTTGTTTTCACTGTGCTCTTGAAAGGAAACGTTCATCTGGGATAAATATAAAGAGAAGGCAAAGGCAAGCGTTCATCACAAGAGTCAAACCACAAGTTTTTTGGAGAATTTCATTACATATGAAATCAAGGAAAATAAAACAAGATTACAGCACTGAATAAAATAAATAAATTTAAATATTTAGACACAAATATGAACAAAAGGCACAAGTAGAAGTTCTCTACACACACCGACCATAAAGCAGAATCACGAAACAAATTTAAAAGCGTATTATCAATAAAAATATTCACAAATCTGTATATTTCCAGCAAACAATCTAAAAAATGGACAATAAATACGAACTGAGCTTTCTACCGCTGTCGGGAAAAAATTTACATAAAACCTAGAAAAAACAATGCACACCACAAGCAATTGGCCAGCCTCGGTGGCCGTGCGGTTCTAGGCGCTTCAGTCCGGAACCGCGAGACTGCTACGGTCGCTCCTCGGGCATGGATGTGTGTGATGTCCTTAGGTTAGTTAGGTTTAAGTAGTTCTAAGTTCTAGGGGACTGATGACCTCAGATGTTAGGTCCCATAGTGCTCAGAGCCATTTGAACCATTTGAACCACAAGTAATTAAGCAACGCATCGCACATTTGATGCTAAACAATGCGTCTTTTGGCTCCAAACAGCTGATCCATTCAACGCTACATCATACCACCACACAGGCGTGGGACTTTCATACCGCTGTGAACTCATGGAAGAAAATTGTATGTGAGCCACATATATCCCACAGATCAAGAAAGGCATAATTCTGTGTTAGTTGGCTTCCAGAAATCATCTGAACAAAATACGGACTTACCGCGTGTCTGACACGATTTACCACAGCGTTAGGAACTTCGTATCACACAGATAACAACACGCCTGTCTTAATGATACGACATTGGGAGCTGTAAAAGAAACATTGTGAGTACTCCAAGCCACTCTTTGTAGTATCGTTACAGCGCGGAAGCGTTGTAACATGTATACCTGTAAAGGCTGCACAGTTTCGCGTTTTTGGGCGAGAGGCAGTGTTCCTATTTGAGCTAGAAACATGGGCTCAATTTTTTTGGTTTAGCCACTCGATCATCTGTCTTACTGAAGCTATGTTATGGTATGTACATATATTAAGTACACTTTGAGCGACGAACCAGAGCTGGCGCAAGTAAATTGTGTCAACCCATTAATTCCTTTTGCAAAAGATTTTAATTAAGCTGAAATTCATGCTCAGCTAATGGCGCCAGCCGGCCGCGGTGGCCGAGCGGTTCTGGGCGATTCAGTCCGGAGCCGCGCGACTGCTACGGTCGCAGGCTCGAATCCTGCCTCGGGCATGGATCTTGTGATATCCTTAGGTTAGTTAGGTTTAAGTAGTTCTAAGTTCTAGGGGACTGATGACATCAGATGTTAAGTCCCATAGTGCTCAGAGCCATTTGAACCATTAATGACACCATTTGGACGTGCACCGCTCGGGATTTACCACGAAGATACACTCAATTTTGTAGGTACATGAAGCTATTTATGTGGATACTGTCTGAATTCCTTTTTGCGAACAGAGTTAGTGGTACATAAGAAATAAGTTTAAACGTCATACATATATGGCAGTTTTTCACGCTTCTCATTGTTCATGACGTCATATCTTCTGAACTTTGATATATAGGTGGTTGTTACGCCCAAGGCGATTGTTGCCTGATAGTAAGGAATATTAACTTTTCAAATGGTTCAAATGGCTCTGAGCACTATGGGACTTAACTTCTGAGGTCATCAGTCCCCTAGAACTTAGAACTACTTAAACCTAACTAACCTAAGGACATCACACACATCCATGCCCGAGGCAGGATTCGAACCTGCGACCGTTGCGGTCGCGTGGTTCTAGACTGTAGCGCCTAGAACCGCTCGTCCACCACGGCCGACAAGAAACATTCACTCTCATTCAGATTTTACATGCAGAAACTGTCACCCTTACATAATTCAGGACTGGAGCTAGACTGATATATCAAATTTGGTCCACTGATGTATCAGACCTTGGTCTAAGATAAGTTTTAATGGTTTGAAAACTCTTGATTCGTTTTGATTTTATAGGCAAAAAAAAACGTTTTTATGGGGGATTTTTCAAGCACTATATTTCTATAGTCTAAACCTGTAAGAATCCATTCAAACTTCGCACAAAGGTAGATAAATAAATAAAGTCAAAAACAATTTTTTTTATCCAATAATCTTTCTGCGTTGTCGAGCGAGATACGAAGGCTTAAAGTTGAGCTAAATGTTACATGTAAAATCCAATCCTACGTGAATTGAATGCGTGGAAACGGTTTAAAGTGATTAAAATAAATAAAAATGCATTCTTACAATAAAATTGAAAACTCTGTTCCGAAAATCGAGATACATTCGGATTTTACGCCCAAAAGACACGTTTTTTGGGAGCTTTCTTACGAGTGCTACTTCCTATATTTCACAGCTTTGCGCACGGTATCAAATTTTGTAAGAAGGCAGAAAAGTTCTTGTAATTAATGGTCTCCTGTTTCGTGAAAGCTTTTTAGTTACCACGATATAAGGAATATGGTTCGAAAGCCAATAAAAAAAGAGCTATAGCGGATCATCCTTGCCCGAGTCAACAAAAACCTTCATCGGGTGCCAAGCTATGGCGGTCTAACGTTAAAATTATAGTGGAGTAAGAGCTGGGAACCAGAATGAAAAATGTTCCTACCGTAGTAGAAAAAAGCTGAATATGTCCTGGGCAGAGTCTGAGATGTAAAAGAAGGGAACTAGCTTTTCGACTTACCTGTCAGATACAGAGACATTTGAATCAAACATCTTGACGTATTCACTCTTTTATACTCACTCCCTGTTACATGTACGGTGAAAGGTTTAAGAACAAATAGACACAAATTTGTATGCTTCTTGAGAGTGGGATGCATCTACAATACGAAATATCCAAGAGTGAGGGTGCATCTATAATAGGAAGTACCCCACAGTGGCTATACATGCAGCGTTAACTTCAACGACACATTGCGTCTTATTGCACGCCATGAGGAATGCCACGTTGGATGACATGAATGCATAATGGCATGTCTTATGTTATACGACATGACATCATGTGTCATGTTACTTTGCATGACACGATGCGTTTTACTCTGAATTGCCAAAGAAACTGGTATAGCCATGCGTATTCAAATACAGAAAAATATAAACAGACAGAATACGGAGCTACGGTCGGAAAAGCCTATATAAGACAACAAGTGTCTGGCATAGTTGTCAGATCAGTTACTGCTGCTACAATGGCAGGTTATCAAGATTTAAGTGAGTTTGAACGTGGTGTTACAGTCGGCGCACGAACGATGGGACACAGCATCTCCGAGGTAGCGATGAAGTGGGGATTTTCCCGTACGACCATTCCACGAGTGTATCGTGAATATCAGAACTCCGGTAAAACACCAAATTTCCGACATCGCTGCGGCCGGAAAAAGATCCTGCAAGAAAGGAACCAACGACATTGGACTGTTGATGACTGGAAACATGTTGCCTGGTCGGACGAGTTTCGTTTCAAGTTGTATCGAGCGGATGGACGTGTACGGGTATGGAGATAACCTCATGAATCCATGGGCCCTGCATGTGAGCAGGGATTTGTTCAAGCTGGTGGAGGCTCTGTAATACCGTGAGGCGTGTGCAAATTGAATGATATGGGACCCTTGATCCGTCTAGATACGACTCTGACAGGCGACACGTACGTAACACCCCGCCCGATCACCTGCATCCATTCATGCCCATTGTGCATTCCGATGGACTTCGGCAATTCCAGCAGTACTATGTGACACCCCTCACGTCCAGAATTGCTACAGAGCGGCTCAGGGAACACTCTTCTGAGTTTAAAAACTTCCGTTGGCCACTAAATTTCCCAGACATTATTGAGCATATCTGGGGTGACTTGCAACGTGCTGTTTAGAAGAGATCTACATCCCCTCGTACTCGGATTCATGGTATCTATTCCCTCTAGCACTACTTCGTACATTAGTCGATTCCATGCCACGTCGTGTTGCTGCACTTCTGCGAGCACGCGGGGCCCTATACGATATTAGGCAAGGGTACCAGTTTCTTTGGCTGTTCGGTTTAGTAAAGAAGAAAAAAATTAAAACGTCATGCCTGATACCGAAAGTTTACCACATTTCCCGATCTCTTACGGGACTCGGCAAAGAATGTCTTCCACGAGTAATAAGTGTGTTGTGTAGGCACACTACGAATATAGTGTGTGGACATAGAAGGTGAGAATGTGGGTCTCGCGGGAGGCGTGCGCGAGATAGTCCCTTCAGTCGCACTATCCTCTGTGTCCGCGGTGTCTCAGACGGATAGAGCGTCTGCCATGTAAGCAGGAGATCCCGGGTTCGAGTCCCGGTCGGGGCACACATTTTCACCTGTCCCCATTGATATGTATCAACGCCTGTCGACAGCTGAAGGTATTAATATATAATCCTAATTTCATTCTAGACGGATGCAGTTCATATCCATATACGTACACTCCTGGAAATGGAAAAAAGAACACATTGACACCGGTGTGTCAGACCCACCATACTTGCTCCTGACACTGCGAGAGGGCTGTACAAGCAATGATCACACGCACGGCACAGCGGACACACCAGGAACCGCGGTGTTGGCCGTCGAATTGCGCTAGCTGCGCAGCATTTGTGCACCGCCGCCGTCAGTGTCAGCCAGTTTGCCGTGGCATACGGAGCACCATCGCAGTCTTTAACACTGGTAGCATGCCGCGACAGCGTGGACGTGAACCGTATGTGCAGTTGACGGACTTTGAGCGAGGGCGTATAGTGGGCATGCGGGAGGCCGGGTGGACGTACCGCCGAATTGCTCAACACGTGGGGCGTGAGGTCTCCACAGTACATCGATGTTGTCGCCAGTGGTCGGCGGAAGGTGCACGTGCCCGTCGACCTGGGACCGGACCGCAGCGACGCACGGATGCACGCCAAGACCGTAGGATCCTACGCAGTGCCGTAGGGGACCGCACCGCCACTTCCCAGCAAATTAGGGACACTGTTGCTCCTGGGGTATCGGCGAGGACCATTCGCAACCGTCTCCATGAAGCTGGGCTACGGTCCCGCACACCGTTAGGCCGTCTTCCGCTCACGCCCCAACATCGTGCAGCCCGCCTCCGGTGGTGTCGCGACAGGCGTGAATGGAGGGACGAATGGAGACGTGTCGTCTTCAGCGATGAGAGTCGCTTCTGCCTTGGTGCGAATGATGGTCGTATGCGTGTTATGCGCCGTGCAGGTGAGCGCCACAATCAGGACTGCATACGACCGAGGCACACAGGGCCAACACCCGGCATCATGGTGTGGGGAGCGATCTCCTACACTGGCCGTACACCACTGGTGATCGTCGAGGGGACACTGAATAGTGCACGGTACATCCAAACCGTCATCGAACCCATCGTTCTACCATTCCTAGACCGGCAAGGGAACTTGCTGTTCCGACAGGACATTGCACGTCCGCATGTATCCCGTGCCACCCAACGTGCTCTAGAAGGTGTAAGTCAACTACCCTGGCCAGCAAGATCTCCGGATCTGTCCCCCATTGAGCATGTTTGGGACTGAATGAAGCGTCGTGTCACGCGGTCTGCACGTCCAGCACGAACGCTGGTCCAACTGAGGTGCCAGGTGGAAATGGCATGGCAAGCCGTTCCACAGGACTACATCCAGCATCTCTACGATCGTCTCCATGGGAGAATAGCAGCCTGCATTGCTGCGAAAGGTGGATGTACACTGTACTAGTGCCGACATTGTGCATGCTCTGTTGCCTGTGTCTATGTGCCTGTGGTTCTGTCAGTGTGATCATGTGATGTATCTGACCCCAGGAATGTGTCAATAAAGTTTCCCCTTCCTGGGACAATGAATTCACGGTGTTCTTATTTCAATTTCCAGGAGTGTATATTGTTTCAGGGTGTTTGCTTTCAGACGTTTCATAATATGCACGGCAACAGCCATATTCCGATGGAGCAAAAAAAGTGATTCCTACGAAAAGCCACCTGTTGCCACTCATTGGACGTCCAGTTGCGGTACTGGCGTGCAAACCTCAGTGTTCGTCGCCGATGAACAGCAGTCAGCACGGGTGCATGAACCAGGCGCCCACTGCAGAGGCCTATACGCAGCAACGTTCGCTGAACGGTCGTTGAGGAGACCCTGATGGTAACATCTTGATTATCTTGGTGGTCAGTGCACAACAGTAGCACGTCTATTCGCCCGTATACATCTCCGCAGCCGTTATTCACACCTGTTATCTGTAGCACAAGTGCACCACGGTTGTCTAGGCACCGCAGTTGGATAGCGCCATTTCGCCTGGGACGATGTAGTTAAACCACGGCGGCTCACGAACAGCTTACAAACTTAGCCGTTTCGGATATACCTCCTCCATTGGCTCGAAAGCCAATGATCATGCCTTTTTGGACGTTAGGTAAATCGCTCCTTTTCCGCAACGACTGCACTATTTTCCGCTCTCCCCCCCCCCCCTCCCCCCTCTCCAAACATGCTTCATATACCCTCCACTGTTTGTGCTGCCACCTGCAGTCTGTGAGTGGTTATTGCACGATGACGTCGAACATAGGCAGTGGTCACATTAATGTGACTGGACCTTGAATTTAAATTAATTTCCTCCTGTTCGAATGCAAAATGACAAGCACCCGTTCGTAACAAGGGGAAATGGGCGATCTATTATCTGTGAAAACTACGTATTTACAAAGCCAGTGTCCAAACATTCTACTTTTCTCACTAAAACTACGTAGAGCAGAGTTACAAAACACAGTCAACTGAAAAGCCACTTGTCCACCTCCTCCAATTTGCAGATGACACCACCGTCCTTGCCCTCGCATTCACCCTACAACGCACCCAACGCATTCTCCAGTCCCACCTTGACCAATTCACCACTTGTTGCAACCAGTGGCTGCTCAAGATCACTCCTTCCAAAACCCAGGCCATCATCATAGGCAACACCACCCCTACGTTCCGACTCCTAGATTTTTACCCAATCACATATGGCCGCCCCATAAACCTCACACCCACCCTCAAGTACCTTGGTGTCACCCTCGACTGCCACCTTTCCTGGACCCCTCATCTCCAGACAGTCCAAGCCAAGATACATACCTGACTCTATCTCCTTAAACTCCTCTGTGGCCAAACGTGGGGTTTGGACCCCTCCAATATCCTCTGTACTTATCAATCCCTCATCTGCCCCATCCTCTGCTATGCCCATCCCGCCCCTCTCATCTACTACAGCTACTATAAGTCCATCCAAATCCTTGAACGCCATGCGCTCTGCCCCGCCTATCACATGCACCTCCCATCCCCCACATGGATCCTTTATGACTTGATTCCCTTCCTGCACCTTCTCCTTTTCCTCAAACAGATACGAATCCTCCACACCCACTTGTCTCTCCCATTCTCGCCCATCCCAGCCCGTTGCTGCACCTATATTCTTGCATCCCACCTGCTCTCCATCTTCACACTCTCCTTACCCTTGCACAAGGTGGCTCCTGCCAACTCCCCCTGATGATGTCCTTGTTCCCTCCATTTCCATTTACCCCTCCTACAAGATGTAACCCCCCTATACCTTCCCCCCCTATTCCTCCTGGGCTCCCTCTCTTCCCCCTCACATTCCTTTCTCCCCCCTCCTCTCTCCCTCGTCTTTTTTCTCCCCCCTTCCCAGGCTTCCAACCCCTACCCTCTCCCCTCACCCTTCTCTTCTTTCTCCCACTAGCTCCTTCCCCCCTCCTTCCCCCGTGCCTTCCCCCTACACCCAGTGGCAGCCCACTCCCCTTCATCGGTGTGTTGGTGTCTGTTTCTCCGATAATCGTCACCACAGTGGTTCTGTGCGCCAGTGTTTCTTCATTTTGTGCAACAGTGTTTTCATCGGTGTCCTTCTACGTTTGTGTATCCAAATCTATGTCTATGTTTGTTTTAACTGTTGACCTCCTTTGTGTTCACAGTGCCTTCACTCGAATGGCTTCATATCTATCATGTTACGTTTATCATCATGTTTTACCATGCATCAATTTCTATTCTTTGTCTTCTATTGTATCTAACGTTGTACCTATTGGCCGAAGAGTGGCGTATGTAGGCTGCTGCCAGCCCGCCTCACATGAGGAATGAATTTACAAGAAAGGGAAGAAAAGCCGCTTCGAGGTGGCAGTGTATGTCTGCAATAATTACAAATTATTTAGGAGATGGAGAGTAAGCCTTCAAGTTTCGACTTGTATGCTGACTACACCTATTCCACCTTTCGTCTCTGGACTTAAGCTTCCTACACCTTCTATGTCACTTCAGTTGCCATGCGCCAAGGATAGTGTACTGAGTAGAGTCTGACGCGGCGGCCACGCATGTCATTGTAATAGCCTGTGGACGGTATATCATAATTAACAGAAAAATCTGAAACTAGTGAAAGTGTACGATAGTAGATGCAAAAACGGTGCGTCAACATGTGCCTGCGAATGTGCTGTTTTCACGATAATAGCGAGTTTCTGATTCAAAGCCCCCACACGCTTCACTATTAAATATTGTCTTCGGTTAGTACTACTGTATTCGGAATGTAACCTTTTCGATTAAGTCGCCCATCTAACTGCGCTCAAATTTAACTCAAAGTCTACTTTAACAATTAATTACTGCTTCAGAATGTTAAAATTTACTAGACACTCGTACCTGTTAAAGCAAATGTTCCACTTGTCTTGCTCCTTTTTCAATACAATATTGGGCTCGTTTCTGCAGTTGAGCTACAAATAGTTTCAAACAACCCCGAATAATCTCATAAATGCTGGACAGGCGCGAGGTGTGAACACCCAGGAACATGGTCGTCTTGGTGGTCCACGTGTTATGGTGTGGGAAGGCATAATGTAGCATGGGCGCACAGCCTTCCAGATGTCTGATCACCGGTCGACATTATCGTGGCACTATACACCTTCCTAAAGTGCATCTTTTCGGAGGTTCATTCGGCGATGACTTCAGCTTTGTGAATGACAATGCGCGACCGCATCGAACAGCACAGGTGGACGACCTCTTGGAAGGAGAGGACATTCGACGAATGGAATGGAGTGACCTGCCCCTTCCTCCCCGACTTAAATCCCATAGCCACGTGTGGGATGCGTTCGAGAGACGTATCGCAGCATGTCCACACGCACCAACGACCATCTAGCAGTTGTCAACAGTGGTGGAGAAATGAAACGCCCCACCACAAGAACTCTTTACAAACGTTGTGATAAGCATGGGAGGACATTGGAGAACGTCCATTGCCGTCCTTGGTGAACACACATTCTATTAAGAACCATTTTACGCCTTTAGTAACGTCCAGAGGACCCTTATGAATCGCGTTGTCTTCAGTGTAATTATTGTTTTCGATTAAAAGTGTCATTCCAGTTTGTCTCATTGTAGGTGTCTTCCACTTAGTTTCTGTGCTGTACTGTAGCAGTTCTTTCTATGGATGGTCCAAGTTTCTCGAGCTATCGTCCTTGGCAGCGTCATAACATGCGAAAGTTACTTCCATCTTTAAGTTTTTATATCAGTGTATATCTAACCAAACTCCGTCCGAGCAGACCACGAACGCCCAACGGTACCGACTGGCCGCCGTGTCATCCCCAGCCCTCAGGCATCCCTGGATGCAGATATGGAGGAGTATGTGGTCAGCACACCGCTCTCCCGGCCGTATGTCGGCTTTCGAGACAGAGTGAACATCTGTGCTAACTAATTTTTGTAGAAGTTTGTGGCGGCTCGTAACTGCACATCCGCAGTTAAACGTTCCAGTCACATTAATGTGACCATCAACTATGTTCCACGTCAACGTGCAAGAACCACTCACAGACGGCACTAGCAATGCAGGATATATAAAACGTGTCGGGGGGCACGCGGAAAACAGTGCTGTTGTTGTCATATTACGGAAACGGAACGACTTATCTGACGTCCATAATGGGGTTATCATTGGCTTTCGGGAAAGGGTGGAAGCATTTCCGAAACGGCTAAGTTTGTAAACTGCTTGAGTGCCGCCATGGTTAAGGTATACCATGTATGGCAAAATCGCGCTGTCCAAAACCAGCGCCGAGGTGCACCACGGGCCATAGATGGCAGGGGTGAAAGACGGCTGTGGAGATGTCTATGCGCGGACAGAGTGCAACTCTTGAGTAGCTGACGGGCCGGATGAATCACTGGGCTCCTACTGAGTCTCCTCAGCGACCATTCAGCAAAAATTGCAGCGTATAGGCCTCCACAACAGGTGTTTGGTTCATGCACCCATGCTGAATGCTGTTCATTGGCCGATAAAGGCTGGAATTTGCTCCCCAATACCTCAATTGACGTCCAGTGAGTGGCGATAGGTAACTTTTTCGGATGAATTAATTTTTATGCTCCATCGAATTGATAACATACAGCCTGCAACAATCGTCGGAAAGGTCCAGGTCGGAAGAGGGAGCATGGCATTACCTGGGCTACTTCCTCTTTCTGGAAGGTACAATGAATCAACACAAGTAAGCATCTATCCTTGGGGACCATGTCCACCCCTCCATGCAGTTTTTGTTTCCTCAGCGTGATGGTATTCGCTGGGCGACCTCCTCACTCTGGAAGGTACAATGAATCAAGTAAGCATCTATCCTTGGGGACCACGTCCACCCCTCCATGCAGTTTGTTTTCTCCTCAGACGTTGCCCTTCCCTGGGCGACCTCCTCTTCCTGGAAGGTACAATGAATCAACACAAGTAAGCATCTATCCTTGGGAACTAAGTCCACCCCTCTGTGCAGTTCTTTTTTTTCCTCGGCGCGATGGTATTCCCTGGGCGACCTCCGCTTTCAGGAAGGTACAACGAATCAACACAAGTAAGCATCCATCCTTGGGGACCATGTCCACCCCTCCATGCAGTTTGTTTTCTCCTTGTCGTGATGGCACCTACCATGAGCTACATGTGACACAGCTCACAGTGTACATGAGTGATTCTAAGAGCACCAGGATGAATTTACCGTACCCCTCCAGCTAGCAAATTCCCCAGTCGAGAATCTGTAGGACCACCTCGATCGGCCTGCACGCCGCATGGCCACGGCACTGGAGTCCGTATGGCTCCATATCCCTGTCGGTACCTTCCAGATCTCTGTTGACTCTCTTGCTGCAGGTTTTGCAGAGGTCCACACTGCAATAGAACACCCCGATCGAGGTGATTCTATGTTGGGTTTCCATACAGGGAGTTTGATGGTCAGGTAAGTGCAGTAAACTCACCCCAGTGCTCTTCGAACCAGACACACATGCGAGCTGTGTTACATGTTGCAATGTCCTGCTGGTAGATGCCGTCATGCCGAGTAAACGCAAACGGCATTTAGTGGTGTACAATGTCCCCACAGAAAGACGAACAGCCACGCGGGATTAGCCGAGCGGTCTAGAGCGCTGCAGTCATGGAGCGGCTGATCCCGGCGGAGGTTCGAGTCCTCCCTCGGGCCTGGGTGTGTGTGTTTGTCCTTAGGATAATTTAGGTTAAGTAGTGTGTAAGCTTAGGGAGTGATGACTTTAGCAGTTAAGTCCCATAAGATTTCACACACATCTGAACATTTGAAAGACGAATACTTGTGTTGATCCATTGTGCCTTGCTGGATGACGAGACCACCCACGGAAATCATTCCCCAGCCCATGACTCAACCTCCTCCAGCTTGAAATCTTTGCTTTCAGACGTATCACGCCGTAAACGCCAACAGCCATCTGTCAGAAGGAGCACAGAACGTGATTCATCTGAAAATACCACCTGTCGCCACTCAGCTTACATCCGATTGTGGTACTGGTGTACAATACAAATTCCGGCCTCTGTCGTTGATGGACAGCATTCAGCCCGGGTGCATGAAACAGGCGCCTTTAGCCAAGGGCCATATGCTGCAATGTTCGTTGGGCGGCCTTTCAGGAGACACTGTTGGTGGCCCGCTGGTTCGTCTAGCTGCTCAGTGACTCAACAGTTGCAAGTCTGTTCACTAGGAGGCATTTCTACAGCTGTCATTCAACTGTGTCATCTGTGCCCTGTGGTGTACCACGGCAGCCTGTGCGCCGGGTTTGGATGGCGCCATTTTGCCATGCACGGTATACTTTAACCACAGTGGCAAGCGAACATTTTACAGAGTTACCCATTTAGGTAATGCTTTCACTCTTGGTCCGAAAGCCAATGATCATACTCTTTTGGATGTCAAGTAAATCGCTTCGTTCCCCCCTTACAACGATCGCATTGTTATCCGCGTCCTGCCCCGCCCCGCTTTATATGCATTCCACTGCTGGTGCTACCACCTGCTACCTGTGAGTGGTTACTGCACCTTGACGTCGAACATTGGCGGTGGTTACATTAATGTGACTGGTTTGTATATATGAAATTTACCAAATGTCCCGTTTCTTCCTTCATGGTAAGTGTTAGATATTGGCGGAACTATTTACAGAGATACATAGGATGGCGTACAAAACTATCTTAATTCTCTGCAGTGTCGATGCAGATGCACCCTGAGTCGTTGTACAACGGACTCTGTGCCATTACTCCGTAAGAAGCAGTTCCATTACCTTAATGGAAGAGAAATGCAGGCAGGCACTGCGTCTTCAGGCCACAAGTGGCCCATCGGGACCATCCGACCGCCGTGTCATCCTCAGATGAGGATGCGGATAGGAGGGGCGTGTAGTCAGCACACCGCTCTCCCGGTCGTTATGATGGTTTTCTGTGACCGGAGCCGCTACTATTCGGTAGAGTAGCTCCTCAGTTAGCATCACGGGGCTGAGTGCAACCCGAAAAATGGCAACAGTACATGGCGGCCCGATGGTCACCCATCAAAGTGCCGGCCACGCCCGACAGCGCTTAACGTCGGTGATCTGACGGGAACCGGTGTATCCACTGCGGTAAGGCCGTTGCCAATGGAAGAGAAAGACTGTTAGTAAATTGTTTATCTTGCAGAGACCGCCACGCGGGATTAGCCGAGCGGCCTACGGCGCTGCAGTCACGGACTCTGCGGCTGGTCCCAACGGAGGTTCGAGTCCTCCATCGGGCATGGATGTGTGCGTTTGTCCTTAGGATAATTTAGATTAAGTGATGTGTAAGCTTAGGGACTGATGACCTCAGCAGTTAAGTCCCATAAGATTTCACACACATTTGAACTTTTTTTTTTTTTTTTTTTTTTTTTTTTTTTTTTTTTTTTGCAGAGACCTAAACGTCTAAATGAAATATAAATGTGGGTAATATGGGCACCGAGTGAGAAGTATCATTTAATTGTCAGTCTCTGCGAATGGGAGCATGCCCACTTGCAAAGCGGACAAAATGGTTCAAATTGCTCGGAGCACTATGGGACTTAACAGCTGAGGTCATCAGTTCCCTAGAACTTACATCTACTTAAACCTAACTAACCTAAGGACATCACACACATCCATACCCGAGGCAGGATTCGAACCTGCGACCGTAGCAGTCGCGTGGTTCCGGACTGAAGAGCCTAGAACCGCTCTGCCACCGCGGCCGGCGCAAAGCGGGAATCCCGCCTACAAAATCTGAATGAACGTGTCACCTACAATAGTTGTATATATCTCAGCAGTGACATTCCCGTTGAACACATTCGACATTGGCCTCATTCACCTGAGTGGGGCTACTGGATTGCTGTTTTAACAAACATTTTTCGAAAATCATGTGTTGGTAATTGCGAACACAATAATATGGCTGTTTAGAATAGATAAATCAGTTTTCATCGTTTCAAATGGAACAGTTCCATTTGAAACGATGAAACCTGTTTTATCTATCCTGAAAAGCCGCATTATGAACTATTATAGTTAGCAGTTACGCAAAATGCCTTACTGAATCATGTTTTTACTCTGAAAAAAAAACTCTGAACACACCGCTTTTACACATAATTTGCACGAATGTGATATGTTTAGAAACCCTCACGCATTCGCAGGGCTACACTTTGCACATAATCAACGAGGTTTTTTATTTCGGCACGTTTTTCCATTCTGGCTGTCATTGAGATCGGAACAAACTTCACGGAAACGTGTTCCCTCAGGACGTGATATCTTCTTGGCAAAATGTCACCCACCAAGTCTGTTCAGTACAAGAACTGGAGAAAGAGTCGGGGGCCGTCCTGCTGCCTAATTGCCGCTGCCCGTGTTGTACCTGGGTTCGTCCACGGGCCAGACTCGAACTCGGCAACTTTTAACGACGCCAATAAGGGCATTCTGAAAGAGTGAGGTAATCCCACGCTCGATCTAGGCTACTCCGATGGCAGGTAGCAGGATGGCCCGACCCCAGGAATGAGTCAAAGGGGGTGCTGTTCCTGGCCCTCACCGAGATCGTCAGTCCTGTGAACGACAGCGACTCGCTGACGTCACAGAGTGTTCCGCTGCGTAGCTCAAGTTAGTCACCAAGGGAATAATATGGCAGAAAGGCACGTTTTGAAACGTATTTTTAGTGATTGTAGTAATATACGTTTAACCTGCAGTGGTTATAAATTGAAACCTTATAGGAGAACTAAGAAACGTGGATGGCGATGTTGTGGTAAAAACTAGTGGTGATCTGCTACATTTTTTGCAGTAGACAGCGTAAACTTATTTTCGCGTTTGCAAGGCACTCACGAGCACACACCAATTCCAGAACACTTGTTATACAGGAAGATGTATTTAATATTGTTTAAAGAAAAAGCGAAGCTTTGGATGGAAAACCTTAGAAACGTAAACTCAGACAGACAGTTCACAAGCCAACACATTAGCGAAGAAGGATGTAAGGTACATTAGCAAAAATTTTTACGCATACACGTTTGAAGAGTATGCCGAAACTGCCAAAATCCGCGGCGATAATTCATGTAGTCTTATCGCAAATGGAGGTGACAATTACGAAAGGCGAAGTCTTTGTCCTTAATAATGGTACGGAAAATGGTCATCTTGTTTTTTCTACCAACTTCAATCTATAATACCTATGTCAGGAGGAAACTACATGTACATTGATGCCGGTACTTTTCAGTCTGCAGCGAAACACTTTCTCCGGTTATTCAAGATCCACAGTTACTAATGAGGTTCATACATATTATTAGTGTTCAGCCTTATGACAGATAAGAAGGAAACATATTCGAAATTTTACAGCGTGTTCGAGATTAATGTAGAGAGAAGCAATTGTCTTTTAATCCAAAAGACGGCGGTAACTGATTTCGAACAGTCCATCGAGGAGAGTATGAAGATTGCCTTCCAATCGGTCAAGCTTACTGGTTGTCGCGTTCACTTGGCTCAAGCTTGGTAAGTACAGCTGTATTTGTTATTTTAAGAAAACCGTATTACTACTGAACGATAAACGGCCATAATTATTATATAATATTTTTTGTATTTTTAAACACAGTAGAAAACAGTCATTCCTAAAGTTATGCTGCCAAGGGCTGAGTACATAGCTCAAGTCACTCACCTTAAAAAACTTTTGCCTTTTAAGTTTTCGCACACATTAATTTTTATCCATATTTCAGGTGGCGAAAAGGACAAACATTTGGTTCGGCTTCGACGTACAAAGACCAGAACAGTGAAAGAGGCCAGTGGCTGGATTACATCTTTGGGCTTAGTTACTCAAATCCCCAAGATGTTCCTAATGTTTTTGCCGACCTGGTCATCATAGAGCCACAAGACCAAAAACTCATCAAATTTGCCGATTATATAACTGAAAATTAAATTGATTACGAATAAAACGTCAAATTCCTCCTCGTGTTTGGGCTGCAGATTGCGTTTCCTTACGGAGAACGTAAATTTTTATTTGTGAGACATCAAAAAGTGTTCTGCAACATGTTCACGGCAAACAATTGGGTCGGATTTGTTTCCCATCGAAAAGTTATGGAGAACGAATCACGCTCATGAAAGCTTTGATTCCCTTTTCAATGCTTCGAGTAAATCTCCTCACCCAACCATCTTCAGGTTTGTGAAAAGTTTGAAGCATAAACAAGCTGATGGCTACATAAGAATTAACTCTGAAAAAATGGCCACATCATCAAAATGGTTCAAATAGCTCTGAGTACTATGGGACTCAACTGCTGAGGTCATTAGTCACCTAGAACTTAGAACTAGTTAAACCGAACTAACCTAAGGACATCACAAACATCCATACCCGAGGCAGGATTCGAACCTGCGACCGTAGCGGTCTTGCGGTTCCAGACTGCAGCGCATTTAACCGCACGGCCACATCGGCGGCAGGCCACATCATCAAAACGGCCTCAAAAATGAGGAAAACCTAAGCTTTCCTACAACAGAAATTAAATTTACTCAGAAATGGTGAAACAGACAAAACAGAATTTGTAAAGTGCTTTACACACAACCCGGCCGAGAACAGAATATAAGATGAAAGAAATTCAGTTGTTTTCGGGATATATTTTTGTGTGCGAAATTTTTAATAAAAGTTTGTGTTTCTGTATGATTTGTTTTCTTTTTTTTTTTTTTTTTTTTGCTTATTCATTCTTCCAGTATTTACAATATTCTTTCAGAGCGTTGTCAATAGTGGCGGAGCCCGCACATTTGCTCCGTTCCAAAAAATGGTTCAAATGGCTCTGAGCACTATGGGACTTAACATCTGAGGTCATCGGTCATCTAGGACTTAGAACTACTTAAACCTAACTAACCTAAGGACATCACATACATCCATGCCCGAGGCAGGATTCGAACCTGCGACTGTAGCGGTCACGCGGTTCCAGACTAAAGCGCCTCGAACCGCTCGGCCACTGCGGCCGGCTGCTCCGTTCACATTTCGAACAGATTTCCGAGTTTGTCCAGTCGGTCTGCCACGAACTAGCAGAAGTTGCCGAGTTGGTACGTGGCCACTCAGGATGTGCTCTAGAAAGACTCGCCGAATTCTTGTGTTCCGTTTTCCACTTGCAGGTAGAGTTTTTCGAAATGGGGCGAGCCGAGTCTACGGTATGTTACAGAACCTCCAACAAAATTCACTGTAGGATGAAAATAGCTTAGACTACGCGTATCCTCAAATGTTTTCTACACTGAAGCGTCAAAGAAACTGGTGTAGGCATGCATATTCAAATACAGAGATACGTAAACAGGTAGAATATGGCGCTGCGGTCGGCAACGTCTATATAAGACAACAACCGTCTGTCTCAGTTGTTAAATCAGTTACTGCTGTTACAGTGGCAAGTTATCAAGATTTTAGCGAGATTGAACGTGGTGTTATAGTTGACGCACGAGCGGTGGGACACAGCGTCTCCGAGGTAGCGTTAAAGTGGGATTTTCCCGTACGACCATTTCACAAGTGTAATGTGAATATCAGGAATCGAATTTCCGACATCGCTGCGGCCGGAAGAAGATCCTGCAAGAACGGGACCAATGACGACTAAAGAGAATCACTCAACGTAGCAGAAGTGCGGTCCTTCCGCAAATTGCTGCAGATTTCAGTCCCGGGCCATTAACCAGTGTAGCCTGCGAACCATTTGACGAAACCTCATCCATATGGGCATTCGGAGCCGAAGGCTCTGTAATGGTGTGGGGCTTGTGCAGTTGAAGTGATATGCCACCCCTGATACGTATAGATAAGACGGACTTGGGCAATTCCAGTAGGACAATGCGACACCCCACACGTCCAGAATTGCTACAGAGTGGCTCCGGGAAAACTCTTCTGAGTTTAAACACTTCCGCTAGCCACTAAACTCATCAGACACGAATATTTTTGAGCGTATCTGGAATACCTTGCAACTTGCTGTTCAGAAGAGATCTCCACCCCCCTCGTATTCTTACGGATTTATGGACAGCTCTGCAGGATGCGTGGTGTCAGTTCCCTCCAGCACTACGTTAGACATTAATTGAGTCCATGCCACGTCGTTTTGCGGCACTTCTGCGTGCTCGCGGGGGCCCTACACGATATTAGGTAGGTGTACCAGTTTCTTTGTCTCTTCGGTGTATATGCATGTGTCATGTGGTAGAGAAAAATTTAATAAGTACATTACATACACCGCCGGAGAGAAATTGCCTCACCCTCAAGACTGCTAAGTGGTACCAGGGAATAGTATGTGCATACTAGTAGTGGTGGTGATTCATTTGGTACGGTCATCGGCAATCAGATGGCATTCAGGTGGATTGTCTGTTCATCCTCTGTTTTCACTCTTCATCAGCAACTGTTCCGAGTTTAGAGCTGACCAGTGTTTTTCAAAATTCGTTCTAGGGTACAACCAAGCCCCACTGACGAGGACATACTGCTGTTAAACAGCTTCAACCATTTGAACGGTGTCGCATTTTAGACCTGTGGGAAGCTGGACATGAGTATCGACGGACTGCTTCTCATATTGGACACAATGTATCGGTGCTCTGCCGCTGCTTTCATCAGTGGTCCGACGAACATTTTCTCACCTGTAACCCAGCTTCTGGCCCCCATATAATACACATGCACGTCAAGATAGACACATGCTAATGGCGGTGGCTGACCGAATATTATCCACAGATGAAATCCGTGCACATGTTTCACTTATTGTCATCACGGACCATTGGGAGCCTTCTGCTTCTAGCAGGATTAAGATCACATATGCCTCTGACCACCCTATTACTGACACGGTGACACCACCAATCATGGCTACTCTCATGAAAAAGTTCACTGGACATTGGAATACCGTTCCGATTTCTTCAGTGATGAGAGTAGGCTCTGTCTGTATGCGTATGATAGACATAGACCTGGCGAGCGGCCTATTCTAGGGCGCATTCTTCACGGCACACACATCCCATCCCAGCCTTCATGGAGATGGCCACCCTCGGTTGCAACTCACAGTCACGTATGGCGTCTCTGCAGGGTAAAGCGGCCACTGCCTGCTGCATTGCACAGGCTGTATCCCCGTCCTACTGCCATTCCTTCGACGTGAAGGTGATGGGCCTTTTCAGCAGGACTATGCACGTCCACGTGTAGCTGCTGCGGCGCAACATGCCATTTGTGAAGTACAGCAAATGCCCTAGCCAGTAGCGTCACCAGATCTCTCAGAAAGTAAACATGTATGAGAGATGATGACGCAGGAATTTGCTCGTTCACCAGGGGCCTGTATGAACCATTACCTACACTACTGGCCATTAAAATTGCTACACCACGAAGATGACGTGCCACAGACGCGAAATTTAACCGACAGGAAGAAGATCCTGTCACATGCACATGATTAGCTTTTCAGAGGATTCACGCAAGATTGGCGCCGGTGGCGACACCTACAACGTGCTGACACGAGGAAAGTTTCCAACCGATTTCTCATACACAAACAGCAGTTGACCGGCGTTGCCTGGTGAAACGTTGTTGTGATGCCTCGTGTAAGGAGGAGAAATGCGTACCATCACGTATCCGACTTTGATAAAGGTCGGATTGTAGCCTATCGCGATTGCGGTTTGTCGTATCGCGACATTGCTGCTCGCGTTGGTCGAGATCCAATGACTGTTAGCAGAATATGGAACCGGTGGGTTCAGGAGGGTAATACGGAACGCTGTGCTGGATCCCAACGGCCTCGTATCACTAGCAGTCGAGATCAAAGGCATCTTATCCGTATTGCTGTAACGGATCGTGCAGCCACGTCTCGATCCCTGAGTCAACAGATGGGGACGTTTGCAAGACAACAACCATCTGCAGGAAGAGTTCGACGACGTTTGCAGCAGCTCGGAGACCATGGCTGCTGTTACCCTTGACGCTGCATCACAGACAGGAGCGCCTGCGATGGTGTACTCAACGACGAATCTGGGTGCATGAATGGCAAAACGTCGTTTTTTCGGATGAATCCAAGTTCTGTTTACAGCATCATGGTGGTCGCATCTGTGTTTGGCAACATCGCGGTGAACGCACATTGGTAACGTGTATTCGTCATCGCCATACTGGCGTATCACCCGACGTGATGGTATGGTGTGCCATTGATTACACATCTCTGTCACCTCTTGTTCGCATTGACGGCAATTTGAACAGTGGACGTTACATTTCAGATGTGTTACGACCCGCGGCTCTACCCTTCATTCGATCCCTGCGAAACCCTACATTTCAGCAGGATAATGCACGACCACATGTTGCAGGTCCTGTACGGGCTTTTTTGGATACAGAAAATGTTCGACTGCTGCCCTGGCCAGCACATTCTCCAGATCTCTTACCAATTGAAAACGTCTGGTCAATGGTGGCCGAGCAACTGGCTCGTCGCTTATCAGGGCCGTTATTACGGCCAGACGTGGTTGCTCTGGGTACTTATTTCTCAGGATCTATGCACACAAATGCGTGAAAATGTAATCACATGTCAGTTCTAGTATAGTATATTTGTCCAATGAATACCCGTTTATCATCTGCATTTCTACTTGGTGTAGCAATTTTAATGGCCAATAGTGTAACTGCAACAAAAGGAACAATACGTTTGACGTTGTCGCCAGGTGGGAGGGGTGGGGGGGGGGAGGATACACTGTGTACTGATACGATTGTTTGGGAATCCTTTGTTGTGACATAAGAGGTGTTTGGGAAAAGTAATAAGACTGATTTTTTATCTACATAAGGTTTTGTAGATAAAAAGGTTTTGTCTGCTTGAAAGTAGTTCCCTTCGGCAGCTATACACTGGCCGAGTCGTTGTTCCCCGCCTTCGTAGCAGCGCTCAAAGGCTGCAGTTGGTAGACCCTTAAACATGACGCTTACATTCTTTGAATGTTCTCCAGATCCAAAATGACATCCTTTTAAGACTTTTTTCTCAATTTCGGGAAAAGTAAAAACCCACATGGACTCAGATCGTGTGAAAAGGGTGGCTATTGAAAAGCAGGAATGTCTTTTGAGGTCAAAAATTCGGTGATGGAAGTAGCCGTGAGACATGAGACGTTGTCATGATGCAGTATCCACTTGTCTGGAATGTCCGCTTTCATTGGTTCAAATGGCTCTGAGCACTATGCGACTTAACTTCTGAGGTCATCAGTCGCCTAGAACTTAGAACTAATTAAACCTAACTAACCTAAGGATATCACACACATCCATGCCCGAGGCAGGATTCGAACCTGCGACCGTAGCGGTCGCCCGGTTCCAGACTGTAGCGCCTAGAACCGCCCGCTTTCATTCCAGTCACTCTTTTCCCGAGCCTTTGAAGGACATCTTTGTAAAACACTTGGTTGACAGATCGTCCTTAAGAAATAAATTCTTTATGCACGACACCCATACTGTCAAAAAAACAAATCAGCATTGTTTTCATCTTTATTTGCTCATTCAAGCTTTTTTCAGTCGAGGGAAGGTCTCAATGCCACACTCCTCTCTTTTCCGCTTTGTGTCAGGTTCGTACTCAAAAATCCAGGATTCACCACTGTTATCACACTGGTGGCCATTTGCAATACTCCCAAGAAGAACAACGCACACGTTTCTTCGACAGTATTTTTGCTGAATTGTGAGGTTTTCGGCAACATGTTTTCGCAAGCCTTTCGCATGTGCAAAACTTAAGTCAAAATTTGATGTATGGTGAAAGTGTTTAACAGGTCATCCATCATCCTTAATGTTAAGCGTCAGCGTGATCTCACAAGAGCAAGCACACGTTTGACGTTCTCATCAGTTACTTGAAGTTGAAGGCCTCGCTGATGCAGGCTCATCTTCAACGTGTTCTGCACCTTCCAAAAATGATTTGTGGCAGCGAAAAACTTGTGCTGTTAATAAGGAATGTTGCCCATGTGCCTGTTTCAACTTTTCAAAGGTCACACTCGCAGATTCCCCAAGTTTAACACAAAACTTGATGGCATAACGTTGCCCTAAATTCCGCTGTTCCAAATAAAACATAACTTTACTTATGGAGCTCAGAAAAATCGAGTTTTGGCTGTATGGAGCTGAAACTTGGATTGAACATCTGGAAGGGATTAACACACCGGTCTACATAAGTAGAACAATACAGTGTCGGCAGATCGCTCGCAGTGTTGTCAGTCTCATTACTTTTCTCCTAAACCTCGCACATGTTTCATTTGATCTGAATTTGTTATCATACACTTCTGCAATGTTGAAATATCTGTCACCACAATACGAAACCGCTATCGATCAGCAAAATGCAAAACGATCATAGGCACACTTAAAACCGCTTTCAAAGAGATTGTTCAATCAAGAGAAAAAATACGTAGCGTCCATATGTTACAGATTCGTCGGAAAATATACTTTACAAACGAGACGTTTATGTCAGCGTTTTCGTAATATTTTGTCCAGTTCCTGTACAGTGTTTGGCGTTTGTTGCATGACCTTCAGGCCAGAGCCTAATGAAAAAAAAATTAAAGAGAGTCTTCAGGGCAAAGCAAGTCTCGTCTGGAAAGACGACCTGTTGCCATTCTACCACGCTCATGCTTGAGTAGCAGCCGTTACGTCCACATCCTGTAGTCGAGAAAATCTGTCTCATATTAAGCTTCAATCACAGCGGCACAAAATACAGTGCTACGTTTCTTGCGTGGTTGTTTTATGCTCGCTCTAGTACCGTCCTATGCCTTTTACTTTGTTGAGCCAATCTTCCCACATTTACTGCACCTTACATCATTGTTAAGTGCGTCACATTGGTTACTTTTTCCTCCCCCTTCCCGCTATGTGTGTCACATTGTTTATTTTTTCTGCTCCTATAACCACTTCTGGATTTGGAGCAAAGCACACATTAACCACTATCGCTTTCCGTAAATATTCACCATGGAATTCGTCCTAACCTTTGTAGTCCTTCATTTATTATTTTGCCTGTCCACTGAACATTGAATTGTTAACACCATACCACACTTCATATGTTCCAGCTTCTTCTTGATTAATTTTTTCACCGTCTGTCTTTACATTCCGTAAATTGTTTCGTAGTTTCATGTGATCTGTAATCTCTCTTTTCTTTTTTTAATTTTCTTCGTTTGCGTCAATCCACGTATAATGACTCTATCCCCTACGACCATATTTTTAATTTTTATTTACACGTCAAGTTCCGTTGGACCAAATTAAGGAGCAAACCTCTAAGGTCATGGAACGTGTCATTACATGAAATTAAAACATAAAAGTAATAACAGATAAAATGAAGATATTTATTAAAAGTCAAGCCATAAGTTTAAGTAACTGCAGTCAACAATACAACAAGAATCAGCTTAATTTTTCAATGATCTCCTCGACAGAATAGAAGGAGTGGCCCATGAAGAAATCCTTCAGTGTAGATTGAAAAGCGTCTGGATTACTGCTAAGATTTTTGAATTCTAGTGGTAGCGTAGTGAAAATGGACGCAGCAGTATACTGCGCACCTTTCTGCGTAAGAGTTAAGGAAGTCCGTTCCAAATGAAGGCTTGATTTCTGCCTAGTACTAACTGAGTGAAAGCTGCTTATTCTTCGGAATAAGCTAATATTGTTAACAAGAAATGACAGTAAGGAATATATTGAGAGGCCAATGTCAAATACCCAGACTCGTGAACAGGGGTCGACAAGAGGTTCGTGAACTTTAAACTTACACCACTTATTGCCCGAATCGCCTGTTTCTGAGCCAAAAATATCCTTTTACGATGAGTAGAGTTACCCCAAAATATAATACCATACGATATAAGCGAATGGAAATAGGCAAAGCAGACTAATTTTCGTGTCAAACGATCTCTCACTTCGATACCGTTTGGATAGAAAAAATGGCAGCATTAAGTCTTTGAACAAGATCCTGAATGTGGGCTTTCCATGACAGTTTACTACCTATCTGAACACCTAGAATTTTGAACTGTTCAGTTCCACTAATCATATGCCCATTCTGTGAAACTAAAATATTAGGTTTTGTTGAATTGTGTATTAGAAACTGTAAAAACAGAATCTTACTGTGATTTAGAGTTAGTTTATTTTCTACAAGCCATAAATTTATATCATCAACTGCACTATTTGAAACCGAGCCAATATTGCGAGCTAGTGTCATCAGCAAACAGAAATAATTTAGAGTTACCCGTAATACTAGAGGGCATATCATTTATATAAATAAGGAACAGGAGTGGCCCCATCACTGATCCCTGAGGCACCCCCCCCCCCCCCACCACTTGACTGTACCCCACTCAGAATCCACATCACAGCCATTCTAGACACTGTGAATAATGACCTTTTGCTCTCTGTTGCTAAAGCAAGAGGTGAACCAATTGTGAGCTACTCCCCTTTTCCATAATGGTCCAACTTCTGGAGCAATATTTTGTGATCAACACAATCAAACGCCTTAGTTAAATCAAAAAAATATGCCTAGCGTTCCAAACCTTTTCATTTAACCCATCCAGTACCTCACAGAGAAGAGAGAATATAGCATTTTCAGTTGTTAAATGACTTCTAAAGCCGAACTGCACATTTGATAGCAAATCATGTGATATAAAATGATCAATTATCCTTATATATACAGCCTTTTCAATAACTTTTGCAAACACTGATGGCTTAGAAATAGGTCTAAAATTGTCTACATTATCCCTTTCTCCCTTTTTATAAAGCGGGTTTACTACTGAGTACTTTAATCGTAAGGGAAACTGACCATTCCTGAAGGAAAAATTACAAATAAGGCTAAATACACGGCTAACATGTGCAGCACAGTACTTTAATATTCTGCTAGGCACCCAATCATGTCCACGAGAATCCTTTAGTCTTCAGTGATTTAATTCTTAACTCAGTCTCCCCTTTGTCTGTATCATAGAGGAGTATTTCAGACATCAACCTCGGAAAGGCATTTGCCAAGAGTGTTATATGATTCCCTGTAGAAGCTAAGTTTTTATTTAGTTCACCAGCAATGCTCAGAAAATGATCGTTAAATACTTTACATATAGCTTTTTTTCAGTAACAGAAATATTTTTACTACAAACTGACTTTATATCGTCAACCTTGTGCTGCTGACCAGATACTTCCTTCACAACTGACCATATAGCTTTAATTTTATCCTGTGAATTAGCTATTCTGTTTGCATACCACATACTCTTTGCCTTCCTAATGACATTTTAAGCACCTTACAGTACTGGTTGTAATGGACTACTGTAGCTTGATTGTGACTACTTCTAACATTTTGATATAATTCCCGCTTTGTTCTACATGATCCCACTAGTCAGCCACCCGGGCTGCCTTTCACTGCTAGTACTCCGTTTAGAACGTTCTGATGGAAAGCAACTCTCAAAGAGCATGAGAAGTGTGTCAAGGATAGCATTATATCTGTCATCTATGTTATTGGCATTATAAACACCCTGCTACTCTTGTTCCTTGACGAGGTTTAAAAACTCTCTATTGATGTTGGATTAACTTTCCTAGATAGTTTGTAATTATATGTGACATTTGTTTGAGTAAAAAGCCTTTGATGTAAAATTTATGCATCATGGTCTGAAAGGCCATTCTCCCTTTTACCAACAGAATGCCCATCTAGTAATGAAGAATGAATAAAAATATTGTCTGTAGCTGTGGTACTGTTCCCCTGCACTCTAGCTGAAAAAAACAGTCTGCATCAGATAATATGAATTTAAGAGATGTACCAACGTCCTTTTTGTTGTATCATCATACACAAAAGTTATATTTAAGTCACCACATATAATTAATTTCTGGTACTTCCTATAAACTGAATCAAGAACCCTCTCTAGCTTGAGCAGAAATGCTCTAAGTCAGAGTTCGGGGTCCTATAAACAACAATTAGAAGTTTAGTTTCACTAAATTCAACTGTCCCTGCACAGCATTCAAATATCTGTTCAGTGCAGTGCCGTGATACGTCTGTAGACTCAAATGGAATACTGTTTTTACGTACATGACCACACCCACACCCCGCAAGCCAGCTAATCTGCATCCTGCTAAAGGAAGCCTCTGAATTGTCCAATTACTGCCTGAAGGGGACAGCGATCTTGGTGACAAATTGTTCACTACTCAGCCAGAACATTATGACCAACTACCTAATAGCCGATATGTCCACCTTTGGCATGGATAACAGCGACGATGTGTCGTGCCGGGAGCTGGCATCACATCTGAACACAAGTCACCTAATTCAAATAAACTCTGAAGGGGGGGGGGGGGGGGAGGGAGAGGGGCGATGAGCTCTGACGTCACGTTCAATCACATCCCAGATGCGTTCGATCGGGTTCAGATCTGGCGAGATGGGGGAGAGGGGCAGCACGTCAATTGGAACTCGCCACAGTGTTCCTCAAGCCACTCCATCTCATTCCTATCCTTGACTCATGGCGCATTATCTTGTTGAAAAATGCCACTTCCGCCGAGAAACCAATCGTCATGAAGGATGTAGGTGGTCTACAACAAGTGTATGAACCTCCTTGGCCATCATGGTGCCTTCCAGGAGCTCCATTGGAGCCATGGATGCCTACGTGGATGTTCCCCAGAGCATAATGGATCCGCCACCAGCTTGTCTCCGTCCCACAGCACAGGTGTCAAGGAGCTACTCCCCTGGAAAGCAACGGACTCGGGCCCTCCCATCAGCATGATGAAGGTATCGGGATTCATCAGACCATGCAACGCTTTGCCACTGCCCCAATGTCCACTGCCGATGGTCAAGTGCCCATTTCAGTCGTAGTTGCCAATGTCGTGGAGTTAATGTTGGCAAACGCTTGGGTCGTCGGGTACAGAGGCTCATTGTTAGGGGTGTCCGGTCCACTGTGTGTTCAGACACACTTGTATTCTGCCCAGAATTAAAGTCTGATGTTAGTTTCACCTCAGTTCACCGCTTGTCCTGTTTCACCAGTCTGCCTAGCATCCGACATCTGTAATGAGGGGTGGCCACCCAACTCTATGAAGTCTGGCGTGGTTTCACCTTGATATCGCCACTTATTGAAGACATCACAGCAGTAACAGCACTACTCAAACACCCGACATGTCATGCAGTTTCTGAAACGCTCGAGCTGAGCCCCCAGGCCAACACAATTTACCCTCGGTCCATCTCACTTTGTCAGATACATTGCGCGTCTTCCCAATTCAACAAACAGACTGCACGCTCACTGATACTACATTTACCGTGCTGGTGTCTGCCTAGCAGTCACTCCTGATCAGGTGACGCTGCTATCGCCTGGACGGGTTTATATCGATTGCAGGTCGGTGGTCTTAATGTTGTGGCTGATCCGTCTATGTCGGCTGTTTGGAAAAATGTCCTCGAACCGGCCCAATAAAAGCGTTTGCATTCAATTACAAGTTCACTGATAAACTTCATTTGCCCGTCATTTCCAAGATTATATCACTTCATTGTGATAAAATGTTCACTGATAAACTTTATTTACCTTTCATTTCCAAGATTATGTCACTTCATGGTAGTAAAACTGAGGAACTACAGTAACCATTATATTTGAATAGACGGTTGAATGAATTGGCGTTACACACTTCTCATAATAAACGTGGAACAGCATGCTATTTCATTACTGCGTGAAACAAACACTAACAAAGCGATGACAGTTGGCGGCTGGATTAAATCACAAGTTTATCCACATAATTGAAAATGTTATTGGGTACTGTAATCAACGCAACAGTCACGAATGTAGCTGCGAGAATGTACTACAAATCACTGTTATAGTTACACTACTACGAGGGTGCTTCAGACAGTAAGTTAAGCATTAATATGACAGATATGGACGTACGCAGAAATTTTTTCGGGTGGGAGGCGGGGAGTAGACTAGGTAATACCCAATTTTGATACAAATTTTTTCAAATTAGATTGACGTCACGCCATTGAAGTTAAATTTCGTACGTGCAGCTAGAGACTTTTTATACAAGAGAGAATGGATGTTTATTCGCTCAGAATAAAAGCTCTGTACTCCAGATACAAAGAGATGCGGGGATTTTGTGGTGGTGGGGGAAGGGGGGGGGGGGAAATGCTACTCTTCCCTCCCTTGCCGATGCTTATAATGGTGGGCCAGGTAACCTTTACTGAAAGCTGCTTCAATGTGACACAGATGCAGGACACTATTTTCAACATGGTATTCCTCGGCGATATAATTCCACTTCTGAGTCATGTAGCCATGAGGGAACACCTGTGTGAACGTCTTCACCGTTGGAAAGTCGCTTTCCCCCGCCCCCACCCCCGTACCCCGCAAGTTTTTTCATCTTGCCGAAAAGACATAAATCGCATTTTGCAGCGTCTGGGCTTTATGGCTGATGCTTTCACACCTCTCATCGAAAATGGTGAGTAAAGTTTGTGTTACCGATTTGCGCCGATTCAGTTGCACATTGTGATGCAACTGTCATGCGTACCGCAGCAGAACTGTGTCTGCAGGAAACTCGGAACATGTACTCTCTTCTTCAAAGCACCACTCTTGTTGCGAAGTGGTCTTAGACTGGGACAACACGTGCCACTGACTATCTAAAGTCCCCGCTAAAAACGATTCGTGCGTGAACCTGGTATCAGACTGTGGAACTTTGGTAGAATACTAGGGATATGGAATCAGTTTACAAAAGAGAATGTTTACAAAACAGATGTGAGACCCATTTAGAACACTGCTTAATTGTGTGGGACCCATACCGAACAGGACTAACAGGGATATGGAACGTGTACAAAGAAGGGCAGCAGGAATGGTCACAGACTTGGTCGATCCACGTGTGAGTGTCACGGAGATATTGAAAGAACCGGACTGGCAGACGCAAACGCTTCCACGAAACTCTGTTTAGGAAGTTTCGAGAACCCACTTTTAAGTGATGGATTTAGGGATGTACTACAATGCCCTACGTATCGCTCACATAGATATCGTGGAGAAGAGATTAGAGTACTTACAACAAGTACAGAGGTATTTAAGCAGACGCCGGCCGGTGTGGCCGTGCGGTTCTAGCCAGTTCAGTCTGGAACCGCATGACCGCTACGATCGCAGGTTCGAATCCTGCCTCGGGCATGGATGTGTGTGATGTCCTTAGGTTAGTTAGGTTTAATTAGTTCTAAGTTCTAGGTGACTGATGACCCCAGAAGTTAAGTCGCATAGTGCTCAGAGCCATTTGAACCATTTGAACCATTTAATCAGTCATGCTTCCCACACTGTACGTCACTGGAAGGGGAAGAAACCCTAATAACCGTTACAATGAGACGCACTCTCTGTCATGCACTTCACACCGTGTTATTGAAGATTTAGATGGATGATGATGATGATTGGTTTGTGGAGCGCTCAACTGCGCGGTTACCAGCGCCCGTACAAATTTCCTACCTTTGCACAGTCCAATCTCGCCACTTTCATGAATGATGATGAAATGATGAGGACCACACAAACACCCAGTCATCTCGAGGCAGGTGAAAATCCCTGACCCCGCCGGGAATCGAACCCGGGGCCCCGTGCTCGGGAAGCGAGAACGCGGCTGCGAGACCACGAGCGGCGGACGATTTAGATGGAGGCCGAGTGATCAAAATTAATTATCGCTATTATGAGAATATTTGAAATATGTTGTTCTTGTAAGACAGAATTGTGAATCAGAGAAGCGTTGACGTAATAATACTACAATACCGTGCAAATGGAAGCTCAACCTCTCTTCCACCTTTTTTTGCACTGCTTCCTTTTCAGTCAGACTTCGGTATTATAGGCACACAAGTTTCAACGTGCATTTTTTCCTCATCTACAACTAAGTGAATGGCAGCGAAGTGTGAAACAGAGAGTACTCTTAGGCTCTTTTAATTGCCCCACATATAAGTATTCGTTTCCGTTCCACCAAGGGATGCAGCAACCATAACCTAAACAGCATATGAGCTGTTACGATGGTTAGCTAAAATGTGTTAATAGTTATCCCGAAAAGATTAAGTTACACAATTCTTTAGTATTCTGTTTGCAGGTACATGTGTGCGAGCAGCCGCAATTTGTACCACGACTGCACACGTGCCTGCAGAAAAACTATAAAATAAACTACGTAGTTTTTCAGTGTGGTAATTAATTATTTCTCAGTATCCCTCGAATATTATTGACTTTATCTGCACCATCTCCACAGGGCTGAGACTCTGGATCTCCACAACATCTGTATTTTTCTGTCGTGTTAAGTCAGTTATTGAGGTTTCCTAAACATGATCTTATGAGGCATACTGTGTCTTCATTCGGGGGTCTGCCAGTTAAAGATTTTCTTTTCTTAGCCCACGTCCCCCCTCCCCCCCCCCCCCTCTCTCTCTCTCTCTCTCTCACACACACACACACACACACACACATACACACACATTTCTAACCGTTCTATGACAATTAACATCTTCCTTCTTTGTATTCGCTCCATGTCTCTCGTTAGTTCAAAAATGGTTCAAATGGCTCTGAGCACTATGTGACTTAACTTCTGAGGTCATCAGTCGCCTGGAACTTAGAACTAATTAAACCTAACTAACCTAAGGACATCACACACATCCATGCCCGAGGCAGGATTCGAACCTGCAACCGTAGTGGTCGCTCGGCTCCAGACTGTAGCGCCTAGAACCGCACGGCCACTCAGGCCGGCTCTCTTGTTAGTCTTTTATGATGTAAAACCCATGTTTGGCGCAGGGAAATGGCTGCGGTTTGTCTGGGCTTAAATCCTTAACGATAGTTAAATTGTTTGTTGACCAATTTCAACAGCTTCGAGCGCGTACGCAAGGTGGCACAAGTACTTCACATAACTAAGCAAAAAACACCGACGTAAAAAAAACGTAACAGCAAGAAGGAGAAATGTGACATAAACAAAAGTTGGTATGCGTGTTTCTACTTCTGGAAGATGATGTGTATTCAGATTTCGCTCCAGTCGCATAAGGGTGGCGCCAGTAGTGCCACTGCGAGGATGCATATTAGGTTTGCTTTAAAAACACGCTGTAACGGTCATGAATGTTAGTTACCTTTGAGATTGGACATAGTGAGCTGATGTTAGTCAAGAATGCCTTTGAGTCGACAACGACGTCATTATCAACACCACACTGAGTTTGAACGAGGTTGTGTAAAAGAGAAGCTGTATGTTGCTTTTGCGACACTGTAGACAGATTTGGCAGGAATGTAGCCACTGACCGCCGTGGTCACGGCTGTGTACAGTCGCAAGAAGACTGGGCTCATGACGGCCACATGGAACTACCGAGATGTTTATGTACCAGTACTTCACTTTTGCGTTGGCTTATCTCGCGCTGACATTAACCTGTGATCTTGCAATGTTAGTCACTTAAATATGTTACATAGAGAAATATCTTTCCGAAATTTCATTACTCTACGATTATTATTTTTTGGTATTGCGATTCTTTTCCGTCAGTGTGCATAGTTTACATTCAACATAATAGAACATATGATAAAATAAACCGATCTTCCGAATTTTACCAACTTTACAAGCAATTAGCGCAAGAAATGTTAAACACAGTAAGTGAACAAAAAAGCACACAGTCAAACCAAAAGCAGAACAGTTAACTAATGCTACACATGCAGTTAACAAGACAGCAAGAAGTTACTCGATGATAGCCACAATAAATGAGAACAACAAAACAATGAATGCCGCGAAAAAGCAATTATTACACTTTCTCTGAACATAACAACAATAGAATGATACACTTTGTGATCAAAGTATCCGGACACCCCCAAAAACATGCATTTTTCATATTAGGTGCATTGTGTTGCCACATACTGGCAGGTACTACATATCAGCGACCTCAGTAGTCATTAGACATCGTGAGAGAGCAGAACAGTGTCTCTGCGGAACTCATGGACTTCGAACGTGGTCAGGTGATTGGGCGTCACTTGTGTCATACGTCTGTACGCGAGATTTACGAACTCCTAAATATCCCTAGGTCCACTGCTTCCGATGTGATAGTGAAGTGGAAACGTGAAGGGACACGTACAAAACAAAAACGTACAGGCCGACCTCGTCTGTTGACTCACAGAGACCGCCGACTGCTGAAGAGCGTCGTAATGTGTAATAGGCAGACATCTATCCACACCATCACAAAGGAATTCCAGACTGCATCAGGATCCACTGCAAGTACTGTGACAGTTAGGCGGGAGCTGTGAAACCTTGGATTTCATGGTCGAGTGACTGCTCATCACATCACGCTGGTAAATGCCAAACTAGGTCTCGCTTGGTGTAAGAAGCGTAAACATTGGATGATTGAACAGTGGAAAAAGGTTGCGTGGAGAGACGAGTCACGGTACACAATGTGGCGATCCGATGGCAGGGTGTCGGTATGGCGAATGTCCGGTGAACGTCATCTGCCAGCGCGTGTAGTGCCAACAGTAAAATTCGGAGGCAGTGGTGTTATGGTGTGGTCGTGTTTTTCACCAAGGGGGCTTCCACCTCTTGTCGTTTTGCATGGCACTATCGCAGCACAGGTCTACATTGATGTTTCAAGCACCTTCTTGCTTACCACTGTTGAAGAGCAATTCGGTGATAGCGAATGTATCTTTCAACCCGATCGAGCACCTGTTCATAATGCACGGCCTGTGGCGGAGTGGTTACATTACAATAACATCCCTGTAACGGAATGGCTTGCACCGATTCCTGACCTGAATCCTATGACACCTTTGGGATGTTTTGGAACGCCGACTTCGTGCCAGGTCTCACCGACCGACATCGATACCTCTCCTCTGTACAGCACTCCGTGAAGAATGGGCAGCCATTCCCCAAGAATCCTTCCAGCACCTGATTGAACGTATGCCTCCGAGAGTTGAATCTGTCAACAAGGCTAAGGGTGGGCCAACACCATACTGGATTCGAGCATTACAGATGGAGAGCGCCACGAACTTGTAAGACTTTTCAGCCAGGTGTCCGGATACTTTTGATCATGTAGTGTGTCTTCCCGCTTTAACTCACTAGGCTTTTCAGCAGCTTCGCCATAGCTGAAAATTGTAATCACTTCGAAACCTGATTTTACCAATCTAGACACCTTCCTTTGCACTAGGAGGCCGCCCTGGTCACAAAAGACAATTTCCTTAACAGTAATAGCTGGAGGCACACCACAGCTAACAAGCCTAGACTCCTGGATCCGCAAAGCTGAGCATCGTCCGCTGCTCCAGCCCAGAGTGGAACGATGCCTCGCGTTGTCAGCCAGCTCCAGCAGCCCCGACTGCAATTCCACCAGGTGGCCTCGCTGCTTTGCTCCACGACTGCCTGTTTCGCTATATCCAGCCGGCTGCTCTCCTCAGAAGTAGACAGCCGGGTGGGTCACCTTCTGGCTGGCCATTCTTCAGCTGCCTATGGCCTGCCGAGCTCCCTCTAGTGATGGCAGCAGTCGGCCCTCCTCCACACACGAGGCCACCATCACGAAATATTCCGTTGGTCAGCCACGCTGTTACGTAAACGACCTCGGTCGGTGCGCCACTTGTGATCCTGGCACCCAACATAAATGCCTCTAACCATTACATTGCTGCTGGCTCCAAGTTGACGATGCCGGTTCACTCGCATAGAGCCTGCACAGAATATGGTAGCAGATGCACTGAGACAAAGTTCCGTCCAATGCGCTGAGCAAGTTCATTTGTTTGTTTGGTAGGGGAGGCCTGCATTGTTTGCCTGCTATCGGCTGGTCGGTGACACACTGCAATGACAGAATCGACGCACGTGCCCTGCAATCTTTCTCAAACGATTTTACAGAAACTATTTGATAAAATATTGCTTTTTGCGTTACTTGTAGCTTTATATGTCAGCTTCATGATGACGTCCCCATCAATTCGTTAATGGTCATAGTTATTGTGATATTTGCATTTAAGTAAGACACTGCGCGAAATTCGAAAAAGTTTGCAATAAAAAATAGGGGTCACTATGATTTCGTGTTTGGTGCATGATACATAATATGTCTCTTGGACTTGGGTGGTTGTCTCTATCTAACACCAACCTCGAAAAAATAAATCTGATGTAGCACACTCATTTGCGATAGCATGCGCCAGCAATGAAGCCAGAATGAAATATTCACAACATCCCTCACATTTCATAAAGGGACTGAGATATCACAATCATAGCACGCCGCCGACCGGTGTGGCCGAGCGGTTCTAGGCGCTTTAGTCTGGAACCGCGTGACCACGACTGTCGCAGGTTCGAATCCTGACTCGGGCATGGATGTGTGTGATGTCGTTATGTTAGTTAGGTTTAAGTAATTCTGAGTCTAGGGGACTGATGACCTCAGGTGTTAAGTCCCATAGTGCTCAGAGCCATTTGAACCATAGCACGCCAAGAGGAGAGTATTTTGCCTTATGGTTATTATGCAAACTTCATTATCTAACGTGTTATTCCACTAATTACAGATTTCTTCGATGAAAGAAGGTAATTTTTAAGGGCCATCGACAACTGGTGAAACGAGAAATTCTAGGGGTTTTGGAACAACGTAAGTGAAGACATTACACATTTATTTTTGTACCGTGGATGTGCTTTTTCCTAAGCTATTGACCTTACTTTTCCTCAGTTTCTCAATCAATAAAATTAATAAAACCAGCGTTTCAGAATTCTCTCGCAATTACGTCTGCACAACATGTTGGTGATGTGATATTGTGTAAACTCGCTGTGTTTCGGCAAAAGAAGCAAATTCATGGCGAAAATAGAAATATATGTTTCACTCAAATTTCGCTACCCATGACGCTTCTCTGTAAGTTAGAAATGGTTAACAAGCTAGCTGAACATAATCACTGCTTTCATTGCATTTTCAGGGAAAATCCTTTTAGGTACTAACCAAAGCAGAGGTGACAGTAGATCTTTTTGAACTGTCACCAAGTAAGTGTTTGTGTGGAGGGCTCCACATAATACTTGCAAACAATTTGAGTATGCTCTTCAGTTTAGAACGGCACTTCTCCTCCCGTGCTAGGCATTTCGCCTCCAGCGCCTGCCCACAACGACCACTACCGCTCTCCCCACGCATGCGCTGCCAATTGCGAGTCTACCGACCACGTCGTTTTGCGCGCACTCTGCGCCTGACTGCTCCTCACAGTGACCACACGCCGCTCTACTGCTCGCCATAGTGCTGTGAGTGGTTAATTTGCTGTAGCAGGCGCAATCTACCATATTTGACAGCAAAGCGAGGTGAGAAAAGGACTATGCAGTGAATCTCTAATTCATGCAACATACATAAGCATGAAGGTGGTTTGATATGTCTGCCAAATTTCTATGAAAGAATGGAACATTCTTATTGCACTTGCATGGTTGGGAAGCTTGATTATTCCAAGGATCGTATTAGGAATTTCGGCAATATACAGTGTACAGTTCATTTTTGACAGCCGACTGAATTAGTCAGTATGTCGACTGTGACTGAAAATGAAGAACACCGACTTTCGTGCTATTGTTAAACACTTTCACTTGAAGGGTTGGACTGTCGTGCAAATCAAAACAGAACTGGATGAAGCTCACGTGGACTCTGCATCATAATTTGAGACCATTTACTTGAAGACCATTTACTTGAAGACCAATTAGTTTTGGATTAATGAATTTAAATATGGTTGGACAAGCACCGAAGATGAAGCGCACTCCCGCCGTCTAGTTGAGGTCACCATAAAGAAAACCGTTGACAAATCCATGAAGTGGTAATACAAGACCGCCGAATAAAAATTCGTGACATTCTTGAGACTTTAGGCGTCTCAAATGAGCGAGTACATAGGAGTGCGTAATATTCTGCACGGAAAATTGGTTATGAAGAGGTTGTGTGTGAGGTGGGTACCGCAATTGCTCACAGTCGACTGACAGCGCATCTGGCGCAACATTTCAACGCAATGCCTGGCGATGTATAATCGCAATCCGCAAGACTTTTTGCACCGATTTGTGATTGTTGGTGAAACATTGGTTTATCATTACACACTAGAGTCAAAATGGCAGTCAGACCAGTAGACAAAGGCTGGTGAAAGTGCACTGAAGAAGACGAAGACCATTTTGTCAGCTGGTAAGGTGATGGTCACTGCTTTTGGGATACTCAAGGAGCAGCCCTCGTAGAATATTTGGAAAAAGCACTGGACCCTGTCCTATTATTCTTCGTTGTTGGATCGTTTGAACGTGCGTTGGCTAAAAAGACCAACGATGACATTAAAAAAAGGACTCTTTCGCCAGCATAATCCACCATCACACACATCAATGATAATAACGTCTAAAATGCATGAATTGGGCTTTGAACTGCTTCCTCATCCACCCTATTCACCGGCTTAGCCCCAAGGGGCTTCTTCCTGTTCTCTAGATTGAAACTTTTGCTTGCTGGGAAGAAATTTTATCAAATGAGGAAGTGGTAACTGCAGTCAACGAATGTTTTGCAGAGTCTGACACAAACTTTTTTTCGGAGGAGATGAAAAAGCTGAAGGATAGCTGGGACAAGTGTACATCCCCCAAAGGAGACCATGTGGAGAAGTGCTTTTACCATGCTTTTTAAACCATCCACGTATGGACCATAAATGTCTTGTATGCAGTCTTTATTTCAGACAAACGGCAGTTTTCCAGTATCTGAAACTAAATCGTCGCTTTCTTTTTTGCTGTAACTACAAAGAAGTCTATTTGGACATTCCAGCCAGCCGGGGTGGACCAGCGGATCTAGGCGCTTCAGTCTGGAACCGCGCGACAGCTACGGTCGCAGGTTCGAATCCTGCCTCGGGCATGAGTGTGTGTGATGTCCTTAGGTTAGTTAGGTTTAAGTAGTTCTAAGTTCTAGGGGGCTGATGACCTCAGAAGTTAAGTCCCATAGTGCTCAGAGCCATTTGAACCATTTGAACATTCCAACAAACACCCTCCACAACTTGTGCGTCCGGAAAAATTTTTCACACCATTGACTCTAGCTGTGTCTCATTAATTCAGTACTGAAAGTACACTCTGGTTTTGTATTTCAGATTTCAGGACGTTCTCAGCTTTGCACTTGTCTATATTAATGGGAAGAATCAATCGATGGACATGCAACTTAACTGATACCTCAAAAAAAAAGAAAAAACCACGTAGCAGTGACCACGAAAACTGGTGACAGTGTCGTCCGTCTCTATATATAAGAGAAATCAAATGAAGCTCTCAAGGATTTTTACAACTAAGCAGTATGTGATAAATTAACACTGAACATAAAGGAAACAAACAGTATGAACTTCAGCATAAAGAGATTACGCAATTCTGTCGTATTAGGCATTCTTAGCGATGAATGTTGGTTATCAGTTAACATGGAATTAGCACACAAATATCCTGGCAAAAATGTTTTTCTCTCTTAGGGTTCTGTCATCAGTGTGTAACACTGACTGTCTTGTGGTGACATGCTATTCCGAGGTGTACACTCATCTCTTAGCTGTGGTGTTCTTTCCTGGGCATCGAAGGCACAGAACATGGACACAGGTTTTAATTGCAGCCAAGCCACGTAAGAATAATAACTAGAAGCAGTACCTGGACCAACTGTAATGAACTGTTTAAAAACCTGCATACCCTTACTGTATTAAGTGAGTATATCAACTGAATTGTCCTGCATGTCAGGAAAACGTTGTTAAGAATTTCACTAATAGTTCTATATATAATCAAGGAAAAAGAGCCAGTTTGTTCATTTACTAATGAAAATCAAAAAAAAGTTAAAACAGTATTTTCTACCAGGGACTAAAATTGTATAATAAATGTCCCAAGCTGATGATAACGATTACTTAAATACATCTGTTTAAAAAGGCAGGGAAGCGTTTTTCATGAGTAATGTTTACTACACATACAGTAATGAACAGGACCGATTTAAGGCTCAAGCGACGCCAGCTGCCGCTTGGGGTGCCAAACGCTAAATTTGTTCATGCTGCGTATTATAATTAATAGCGGAAAAAAAACCACTTCCACCACTAGGTTTATGTTTATTTTTAGAAGGGCCTAGAGCCTAACGAAGATCAACTAATGTGTAAGTGAGGGACCGAAGGGAGTGGGTGGATTAAATGATATGTCGCTTGTGTACAATAATGGGGTGAGGGGAGGCACGCCAAATAAATATGTCGCTTTTGTTGGAAAATGTTCTCGAGCCGACCTTGACTACGACTAAGCAACAAGGTGTTGGACGTTCACGCCTCATCACAAAATTTTGGATGTCAGAGTCCTGTCAGGTATGTAAAGCATGATAGTCGGCTATCTGTGGCAGATCTGAAGACGGAGTACAATGTTCGGACAGACACAAGTGTTTCGGAGCATGTGCTCAGCGCACACTGCACTGCACTGTAGTTCTTTCAGTGTAAAATTTTTTCTTCAAACGGTTCGCTCCTTCCCACTATACGAAGAGTAGTCACACTCTCGTAGATATATTTGCCACGAAATTCCCAAACTGAGTAATTCGTGCCTCTCAAATATCTGCCCCCAGCCTCCCTGCCCAAGACATAGTTCTCATGACGCATTCACTAGAATGTCCCGGAAAGAAGTCACAACTGATTACAAACCGAGACCTCAAACGTATTAATTTATATGAATTTGCAACAGAGGTGCAATAAATAGTTTTGGGGACGTCTTCTACTCCCTTCTTGGACATAAACGAAAAACTTCATTGATTTGCTAACAAATTTACCTAATTGTAAGATAAAAATGCTCCCCTAAAGACTGAAAACGTAAGAAGGAAACTTGCACCTTGGCTAACTGAAGAGCTATAGCAGCTCATAAATCTCAGAGACGCTGTACATCGGACATACAAACTACACCCCTCGCCTGAAAATCACATTGTTTGCAAGCAGAAGCGGAACAGAGTCAGTCAAGCTGCGAGAAATGCAAAAGTCAGGCAGGCGCATAAATTAACCGGCAACTGAAATAAACCAGCTGCCCTACAGAAAAGCCTGCGATGTCTAGGTACAGGAAAAGTAAATGCTACAGCTGATTTCATTGCCCCAGCCGAAGAACGTAAGCCGTAGTTCACGTTATCTACAGCCATAAGTGAACCACAAACGAAAAGGAGACTCATTGATTACTTTATGGAGCTAAACGACGAAAAATTCTATCTAAAGCATGTTACTTTCGATACCATTAATAGATCCATCATGCATATCAGATCAGCACCTACTGGTCGCGATGGAATCACAGTCCAAATGATGAAACTCATTACTGACCAATTACTGCCCACTATAACAGATGTCTTCAACCACTCATGAACCTCAAGTGTTTTCCCTGAGGGTTGGAAACAGGGACTAGTTAATCGACTATCCAAAAAGGACGTTGGCACAGCACCCTCTGATTACCGACCTGTTTGCATTCTTCCTGCACTTTTCAAGGCCTTAGAATGTATTGCACACGACCAGTTAATAAACTACCTACCAACAAACAACCTACTAGGCAAATACCAATCAGGTTTCTAAAGACATTGCAGCACACCTATTTAATAAAGGTAACATATAACCTGAAACTTGCCATGGATGCACAAGAGGGAACTATCGTGTGCTTCTTAGAATCAAACATTTTACTTGTCAAACTTAACACCCTAAACCTCTCGCCAAGTGAATGCAATGAGTTAGGCTCATACCTGACGTCTCACCAGCAACGCGTCGTGTGCGGCACCATAGTCACAATGGAGGCAGGTAATATCAGGCATCCCCCAGGGTTTGGTATTAGTTCCTACATACTTTTCATCGCACGTAAATGATGCGCCATCAGTTGCGTCATATTGCAAATACCACGTGTACGCTGATGATCTCCAGTTGTATCTAAGTGCAAAACCAATGAACTCGAAGACAGCTATTGAGAGTCTCAGTACCGACATGTGTGCATTATCAAAAAGGACGCGGGATGTAGGGTTAAAGTTCAACCCACCCAAAACCAAAACGGTATTGGTTGTTCATTATAGGCTCTTTAGTCCGAAATATCAGCAATCCCTACCCTCTTTACCCCTAATTGGGACAAACATCAACTTCTCTCCTTCAGCAAAGGGTCTAGGAATATTAATAGATGAAAATCTAAATTGGACTGAGCATCTGTCTGCAATGTGGAAGAAGGCATCAACATCTCTCCAAGCCACATAGAAAGCTCTTTCCTCTTGACCTGAAAAAGAAACTTGTACAAATACTCCCAAATTTTGATCACAGCGGTGTTATCCTGCAAGGCCTTACTCAGTAAACTTCATGGTGCCTGGAACTGGTTGTGTATTCGTTATATCTGTGGTGATCGACTCTTTGATGTTATTTCACCGCCATATGCGCAGCTATCCTGACGACATGCAAACAAGCGGAGAGATTTCCATACTATCTGCCTCCTCTACAGTCTGATCATCCATACTCCCCGCATATCTCCTCGACCATAAAGCTCTTGTCTCAACAACATGGCAGAAACACCCAATCTTATCAGACGAAAATCCCTTGAGTCCCAGTCCATCGCTCAGCCACTTTTCCATAATCCTTCTCAGTAGCAGGAACCCGTATCTTGAACAACGTCCCATATTATATTAGAGAACTAAATAAGATCTCCAAATTCAGAAGACATATAATAAAATATCTACTGAAGCAACAATAGGAATTACCATCGCCCCTGTACGCCCTCGTTATCTCGTTATCTTCGTACATCCTTCTTGCCAACCAGATCTTCCTCATTTCCTAGAGTTCTTAGCTGGTGCAATCTCCTCAAATTTGCTTTCCCCAGAAATCACTATATCATAAAACATATATTTTGTACACCTATAAATATCTGTCACTATTATTATTATTATTATTGTAGTCATTATTATTACTAATATCACTATTGTGTACTGCCAGTACTAACTTAATTTGTTCATAGTCAGTAGTATTACTCACATTGCCGCTTCAGACACTCAACTCATTTTAAATCTACTTGTCATATTAAAATTGTTATTTCTTACGTAACTGCGATTAAAAAAATATGCTGTGTGCGTGAAAACCTGCTCTACATTTACATCTACGTCTACATGGATACTCTGCAAATCACATTTAAGTGCCTGGTAGAGGGTTCGTCGAACCACCTTCACAATTCTCTATTATTCCAATCTCGTATAACACGTGGAAAGAACGAACACCTATTTCCTTCCGTACGAGCTCTGATTTCCCTTATTTTATCGTGGTGATCGTTTCTCTCTATGTAGGTCGGTGTCAACAAAATATTTTCGCATTCGGAGACAAAGTAGGTGATTGGAATTTCGTGAGAAGATTCCGTTACAACGAAAAACGCCTTTCTTTTAATGGAGTCCAACCCAAATCCTGTATCATTTCAGTGACACTCTCTCCCATATTTCGCGATAATACAAAATGTGCTGCCTTTCTTTGAACTTTTTCGATGTACTCCGTCAGTCCTATCGGGTAAGGCTTCCACACCGCGCAACAGTATTCTTAAAGAGGACGGGCAAGCGTAGTTTAGGCAGTCTCCTTAGTAGATCGGTCACATTTCCTAAGTATCCTGCCAATAAACCGCAGCCTTTGGTTAGCCTTCCCCACAACATTTTCTATGTGTTCAATCGAGTTGTTCGTAATTGTAATTCCTAGGTATTTAGTTGAATTTACGGCCTTTAGATTTGCCTGATTTAACGTGTAACAGAAGTTTAACGAATTTCTTTTAGCTCTCATGTGGCTGACCTCACACTTTTCGTTAATTTGGGTCATCTGCCAATTTTAGCACCATTCAGATATCTTTTCTAAATCGTTTTGCGATTTGTTTTGGTCTTCTGATGACTTTATTAGTCGATAAACGACCGCATACTATGCAAACAACCTAAGACGGCTGCTCAGATTGTCTACCAAATCGTTTATACAGATAAGGACCAGTGAAGGACCTACCTTGGGGAACGACAGAAATCACTTCTGTTTTACTCGACAATCAGGGGATTTTACGTCTGTTTAAATTTGGCATGTTTGTTCCGTTGTTTCTGCAACAGTGTTCTAACCCGTTTTGTGTACCAAGGAGGATAAGCTCCGTCGTTTGTTAATTTATTTGGTATAAATCTCTCAATTGCTGCCGATACTATTTCTTTGAATTCAATTCACAACTGGTCTACACTTATATTATTAATGTGGAATGAGTGGAGATTGTCTATCAGGTAGGCGTCAAGTGAATTTTTTTCTCCTTTTTTGAATAGGTAAATTTTTCGTTTGTATTTGGAGGTTACAATATTGAGCCTCGCTACGACAATCCTGTGTTCACTTATTCCTGTATCCGTTTTGATGCTCGTTATTAACTCAGGATTATTTGTTACTAAGAGGTAAAGTGTGTTTTCACAACCGTTATCTATTCGCGTGGGCTCATGAACTAACTGCTCGAAGTAATTTTCAGAGAATGCGTTTAGCACGATTTCGGATGTTTTATGCGTACCTCCAGAATTAAACAAGTATTTTAGTCAACACATCGAAGGTAAATTAAAGTCACCACCAACTATAATCGTATGAGTCGGATACTTGTTTGAAATGAAACTCAAGTTTTCTTTGAATCTTTCAGCAACTGCATCATCTGAATTGGGAGGTCGGTAAAAGGATCTACTTATTATTTTATTCCCGTTGCCAACAATGACCAATGCCTTGGGAGGGCATTCACATGGACGTCCATGGACCCTGTGCTAGTAATGAAAGGTACGAGCACAGTTGTGGACTACGTGAAAATTATTTCACGCCACCTGCATCACTTCATGCTTCATGTCCTCCCCGACGACTATGCCGTCTTCCAGTAGGGTATCTATCTGCGTGCGACAATGGCTTAAAGGAGCATGATAGTGAACTCTCGTTGATATCTTGATTTGCGCTCGATGGAACACATCTATGAGGCTATCGAGCGCCGACTCTGCGCTCACAAACCACCGCCCGGAATTGACGGGAGTTGCGCGAACTGTGCGTAGACAGCTAGTGACAACTTCCCAAGGACTTCTCGATCCTTGCCAGGCGGAACTGCTGCTGTGCTGAGTACCATCGGTGGATCAACTCGCTATTAAACAAGTCTAGAAATATATGTAGAAATGTAGAGTAGAATGGGTTTGTCGTCTCGTTTACTTCCGAGGTTACCAGTAAACGTTTATTTGCGACGTTATTTAACAAGGGAAGGCCGCCAATTGTGAAATTCAGATTCGATTCATACTGCGCATAATAAAAGCTCATGGCCAGATGTGTAATGTGGCAAAGCACCAACATGCACTTCTCAGCCGTTGTCGAGAAAATCGACAGTTAAAAGAAACCGTTGCGGTGAAATACTCTCTACGATTAATAATTTTCCAGAGCGTCGTGGCGCAGCGGTAAGCGCTCGGGTTCGTAATCCGAAGGGCACCGGCTCGAATCTCGCGCCATGCAACCCTTTTTTTTTTTTTTTTTAGTATTTGTTTTTTGTAATTTAAAAAAAATATATATATATATATAAATTCCCGGCAATCAGTTGCAACAATTATGCATATAATAAGTTGTTGAAAGTCGTTTGTCGTGGAAAAACTGGCGACTTCGAACATCATTATGTTTTCCGCAAACAAAGCTGTATTTCACAAATGTTATTAATTATCTTCATAATGTTATCCACGTATAGTTAACGGAAGACGTAGAAACGATATTCCGAAACGAATACGTATAGCGTAAGTCAAACGTTCGAATTAGAATAGAGACACCACGAACACAAATTTGCTGTGGCAGGTATGAAATATAAACTCCGTTACTCGCTCGTTACACTTGAAGGACAGATGTTGAATGGGCCGAAACGAGCCGCCGCATAACAGCGTAGTTGCGTGCTAACTTCGAAAGAAGGTACATGCGGTCCCTAGCGCAACTTATAACATCGTCGAAAATCAGTGCGGACGGGAGAGCTTTGGTACACCCTGTTAAAAAAAAAGGGAAAAATGGAGGCGGTACAATTGGAGAGCGATCCGCCTTCACCAACATGCATCAGCAATTCATTAATAGTATATATATATATATATATATATATATATATATATATATATATATATATATATATATATATTTGAATTACAAAAAACTACTAATAAAAAAAAAAGTTGCATGGCGCGAGATTCGATCCGGCGACCTTCGGATTACGAACCCGAGCGCTTACCGCTGCGCCACGACGCTCTAGAAAGTTATTTATCGTAGAGAGTATTTCACCGCAACGGTTTCTTTTAACTGTCGATTTTCTCGACAACGGCTGAGAAGTGCATCTCGGTGCTTTGCCACATTACATCTCTGGCCATGAGCTTTTATTATGCGCAGTATGAATCGAATCTGAATTTCACAATTGGCGGCCTCCCCTTGTAAGTAGTAATTAGGGTGTTCGTTGTTTGAGTTGAATCAGGCCTCTGTGTCAGCGAATGGAACAAGGGATAAATAATTTTCTACACTCTAAGACAAAAAAAAGACGCACTAAGACAGAACTATCCGAACAAGACGAAAATCGATATATGTGATGTGGATGTACAGACAAACAAATGATTACTTTCAGAAAAATTGGGTGCTTTATTCAAGAGAAGAGCATCACAAATTGAGCAAGCCAATAATGCGTTGGCCCACTTCTGGCCCTTATGTAAGCAGTTATTCGCCTTGGCACTGATTGAGAGAGTTGTTGGATGTCCTCGTGAGGGACATCGTGCGAGATTCAATCCAACTGGCCTGTTTGACCTTCAGAATCCCGAGCCGGTTGAATGGCGCCGCCCATGATGCTCCAAACGCTCTCAGTTTGGGGGGGGGGGGGGACATTGCTGGTTAAGGTAGGCTTTGGCAAGCACGAAGACAAGCAATAGAAACTCTCGCCGTGTCAGGAGGGCATTGTCTTTCTGAAACATAAGCCCAGGATGGCTTTACCACGAAGGGCAACAAAGTGGGGCGTAGAATATCGACGTACCACTGTGCTCTGAGGATGTCATGGATGACAACCAAAGGGATCCTGCTATGGAAATAAATGGTACACCAGACCACCACACTTGGTTTTCGGGATGTATGGCGTGCGACAGTCGCGTTGGTGTCCCACCGCTGTCCGAGGCGTCTCCAACAAGCCTGTGCTAGTCATCAGCGCTCGGGACTCATCACTGTCGACAGTTCTACTCTAGCCAATGAGATTTCAGGCCGAATGCCGCCGACACCACTGCAGATGGACTTGCTTGAGTACTGAAGTCAATGTTAGTCGGTGCAAGGAGAGCCGTGAGCTTAGCCCACTTTCTGTGAGATCCCTATTTATGGTCCTTGTGGTCACTGAAGTACGAGATGCACTTCGGATCGCAGATGATGATGATTCCGGGCCTCTGAATGCCTCTCTGACGTTTACTCGGTACTCATGTTCTGTCGTCTCTCTAGGTCGACAGCTTCCTTCTTCACAGTGTGTTTGGCCATGTTTCATCCATTCCTGCCAACATCGTCGAACAGTGGCATCGGTCCTGTTCAAATGTCGAGCGATTCGCAGATTACTCCAACCGGATTCTTTGAGCCCAATTAACGTCCTCTCTCAAATGCTGGCATCTGCATAAATTACTCATGCGCCTGCCTTCTGCGAGGCATAATTAGTGTCCAACTTAGTGCACGGAATGAAAAGCGCTAAGCCTTAATGACCTGGTATTGTTTGCAGATGACACTGTAATTTACAGTCTAGTACAATAATCAGACGATCAATTCCATTTACAAAATGATCTAGGAGAATTTCTGGACGTTGCGAAAAGTGGCAATTGGCAGTAAACAAAAAATGTGCGAGGTCATCCACATGGGTACTAAAAGAAATCCGACAAATTTCGGGTATACGATAAATCGCACAAATCTATGCGCTGTCAATTTGACTAAATACCTAGGAATTACAATTACGAGAAACTTAAATTGGAAAGATCACATAGATAATGTTGTGGGGCAGGCGAAAGAAAGACTGCGCTTTGTTGGCAGAACACTTAGAAGATGCGACAAACTCACTAAAGAGACAGCCTACTTACACTTGACCGTCCTCTGCTGGAATATTGCTGCGCGGTATGGGATCCTTACCAGGTAGGATTGACGGAGGACATCGAAAAAGTGCAAAGAAGGGCAGCTTGTTTCGTGTTATCGCGCAATTGCGGTGAGAGTGTCACTGATATGATACGCGCGTTGGGGTGACAGTCACTGAAACAAAGGCAATTTTCTTTGCGGCGAGGTCTGTTTATGAAATTTCAATCACTAACTTTCTCTTCCGAAAGCGAAAATATTTTGTTGATACCCACCTACCTAGGGAGATCATAATAAAATATGAGAAATTAGAGCTCGAACGGTAAGATTTAGGTGTTCCTTTTTCCCACGCGCCATTCGAGAGTGGAATGTTAGAGAAGTAGTATGAAATGTGTGTGAAATCTTATGGGACTTAACTGCTAAGGTCATCAGTCCCTAAGCTTACACACTACTTAATCTAAATTATCCTAAGGACAAACACACACACCCATGCCCGAGGGAGGACTAGAACCTCCGCCGGGACCAGCCGCAGCGCCATAGACCGCTCGGCTAATCCCATGCGGCTGAAGTAGTATGAAAATGGTTCGAAGAACCCTCTGCCAGGCACTTAAGTGTGAATTTCAGAGTAACAATGTAGATGTAGATGTAAGTCATGATAGCAACTAAGGAACAACTTAAGCACGCTTGATATAATTTTTTTTACATTACTTCCCCAGAAGCAAATCAAACATACAAGTAGTATAGTAAGGTAAATAATCATCCATAAAAGGTAGTTTGGAAGGTAGGAGACGAGATACTGGCAGAAGCAAAGCTGTGGCAGTCTGCCGCCGGCAGTGCTGCGAGGCGGTCACGCGCCAGAGCGCTGCGGGCGAGGCGCGCACGGTGTGTTTGTGTTTACTTCGGCCGCTGTAAGTGCCGTTTTCCTTCTAGACCACCATGGCGCACAACTATCGGAAGAAGACATTACGTTTCAACTTTTGTTCCGACTTCGCCCGACCCAAGGCCCTGGAGGTAGAACGATTTATACGCGATGAAGTTAAAATACCACCAACGGATCTAATTGGTATCCACTTGTCCATAGTTAGCAGTACCGTCTACGTCAAAATGATCAACGATGCGGCGTGCGACAAGGTGATTCAAGAGGCAAAACGTGGACTGCGCTTCTGTCATTCCGACGGCAACGTCGGACCCGTTACCGTCGATCACGCAGGCCTCGGCACACGGACGATAAGGATCTTCGAACTGCCGTTCGAACTACCTGCAGACGTCGTCATCGAGGCGCTCCGTCCCTATGGCAACGTTCTGGAACATGTTGCCGAACGATGGGTCCAATTTCAGACCTATCCAGTTTTAAACGGTGTTAGACAGGTCCGCATCGAGTTGCAGAAACACGTGCCTTCCTATCTACGTATCGGAGGCTGCCGTGCCATTATAATGTCCGACGGCCAACCTCGGACCTGTTCCGGTTGCGGGAAAGAAGGTCACCTACGGTCTGAATGCATTCAACGACGTGTCGCGCAGCTCCCGTTGTCGGAAGCGTCCGTCACACCCACGATTACCGCCCTACCGGTCACTTACGCAGCGGCTCTTGCCACGTCTACAGTTTCGTCCAGTCCGTCGCCCGGTCCTTCCGATCGGCACGTCCCACCGTCCCAGTCACCAACGGACGGTACAGACGTCCCACCTGACAACCTTGCCGCCGAACAGGCTCCCGCACCGGACGCTGAGGAGACCAGTACATCTTCACAACACCTGTTTGACAATCTCATTGTACCCACCGACGCCTTCGAACCAGGTCGACGCTCCTCCTTGCCGTCGTCCGACGCTGAGGAACACGTGCGCAAACAACGCTCGCCACGTAGGCGCAAACGCCGTCGCCGTTCACCCACGGGCTCTCAGAGCGTTGCCACCCGCGACGACGAAGACGACACCCAAGCAGCCGACATTTCCACGCAGAGGTCGGCGGACAACTTTCACGATGAACAAGACGTTTCGCAGGACGGGACCACTATGGAGGTCGCCACGCACTATGTAACGATCGGTGCGCCGGTTGAGACGCCTGTCTCCCCGCCGACAACTCCAGATCTCTCTCACCACGACGCAATTCCCATGGACATTGGACAGACCCACGGCACAGGAGCATGGGCCGACGACATTGAGGAAGGTACGCCCCCTCCTCCGGATGAGTTACCTCCGCCGGACGAGGCTACCTGTTAACATCAAAAGCGAGGCATTGCAGCTGATGGGACGGGACTTCCTGTCGGTGCCCTCCTCTTACTTCCCTTGGTGATGGTAGATGCGCGTCCACCACCACTGAAACAAACATACCGGTTTGCCACACTGAACATCAACATGATCGGCACTGCACCCAAGCTGCAACTCCTATGTGACATGCTTCGGGCCTCTGACGTCGACGTCGCCCTTCTTCAGGAAGTACGCGTTGCCACACTACCACCAGTCTACGGCTACGACTCATACACGTCCACATGTGATCAATCAGGGCGTGGAGTGGCTTTCTACATACGCGAAGGAATCCCACTCACGGACACGACAATCCTTCCCTGTGGAAGAGGCATGGCTGTTACCATCTTCGACTCGCGCGTCATCAATATCTACGCTCCGTCTGGGTCCACGAACCGTCGGCAGCGGTCCACTTTCTTCGGACATGACGTGGCGCCCCTGTTTTCTGGACGCTATGATCGCCTTATCATGGGAGGGGATTTCAACTGTGTCCTCCATCCGCAGGACCAAGTACCTGGTTATTCGCCATGTCCGGCGCTGCTCACCTTAATCGAAGATTTTCATCTAGTGGACGTTTGGGAGAAAATTCATGGCAATACCCCCGGTTTTACCCATTATACAGCACATTCTGCGAGCAGACTGGACCGGTTTTATGTCTCTGCTCACCTCGGCAATGAAGTCGCCCAAGCTGAACGATGGCCCCTTGCATTTTCGGACCATTGCGCCGTCATTTGCTCCCTGGCTCTGCCACCTCAGTCAGTGTGGCGCAGCAGAGGTTACTGGAAGCTTAATACCTCCCTCCTTAATGATCCACATTGCCGACAATGTATTGCCACCACATGGGCGTCTTGCGAAAGACGCCTTCCGCAGTACACATCCACGTTCCATTGGTGGCTCAAATGTGCCAAACCTGCGATCAGAAAGGCCTTCATACAATGTGGCAAGGAAGCAGCAGCATGGCATCGAGACACCACAAATTTTCACTACGCCGTCCTCCGTGAGCTCGATGCGCTCCCTCCATCACCTGACACCCACAGGGAACGACAACGTACTAAAGCTCGTCTCCTCTCTCTTCAACGTGCACGACTGCATGGTGTCGTGGTGCGTTCCTGACGACAAGACCTCCTCCACGACGAAACCCCATCCACAATCCATGCCGCATCCGACCATAGTCGTCGACGTCGGCTTTTCGTCCCCAACATCACGACCTCCGATGGTGTTCACCACACAACACAGGCGGCGGTCGTGTCTGCCTTTGCTGAACATTATCGCCAATTTTATGATGATGAACCGATGGCGACGCCCATTCCTGATGATCTCCGTCCTTCCCCTGAACGGACCCTCACCGTAGCGGAGTCAACGTCCATGATGTCTGCAATCACCGCAGAAGAGGTGGTAAATGCGATCAACAAAGGGGCCAAGAACAAATCACCCGGACCAGATGGTCTCCCAGTGGAGTTTTACCGGGCGTTCACCACGTTAATGCTTCCTCGCTGGACGGAAATGATTCAGGAACTCTTTACTCCGTCCTTCCCAATTCCACCTGAATTCGTCACTGGCATTCTTCTACCTGTGCCTAAACCGAAGGGAGGGTCTCATGTCTCTGCATATCGCCCCCTTACACTACTGAATGCAGACTATAAAATCTATGCACGCCTCTTAGCAGCGCGCATACGCACCGTCTTACCTACGGTCCTTTCTCCTGAGCAGACTGCACGTGGTTGTGGGGCCACCTTACAAACAGCCCTGGGAGAATGCCGTGACCTCATTGCACTGGCGTCGGTTTGTCGCCTTCGTGCAGCACTGGTATCCGTCGATTTCACGAGTGCCTTTGATCGCGTTCGACACCCTTTCCTCCTCATGGTGGCGACACGTATGGGGTTCCCATTGCTTTTTGTCGATGCCATTCGCCGGTTGCTCCTTCCCGCGGTCTCGATGGTACAAGTCAATGGGAGGCTTGTAGGACCGATTCCTATACGCCGCTCTGTGCGTCAAGGATGCCCTATGTCTACTTTACTATATGCCATTGCACTTGAGCCCCTCATCACTGGACTTACCTCTAGACTGCAGGGCCTCACTTTGCGTGACCACACCTTTCACTGTAGGGCTTATGCGGACGATCTCCTCTTTCTCACCTGCTCCTCCACGGAACTCAATGACGCCATCCAATGGATCCAGCAGTATGGACGTCTTTCTGGTAGCATTCTTAATGTCCGTAAATCGACTATGATGCACATTGGGCGCGGCCTCCCGGCTATGGTGCCGACCCCACTCCCAGTTAGTGCCACCCTTCGTTACTTGGGTATCGAATTTACGAGCTCCACACACCGCACAGTGGCCCTGGCTTACCGGCGGCTTTTGCAGTCGATTCGGCACCATGTTCGCGGTCAAGTGCACCGTAACTTAAACCAACTCCAACGTGTGTCCTATGTAAACATCTATGTCGCCCCTAAACTGGTACACGTCGCCCAGATCCTCCCACTGCCGTTACTCCTTGGCCGCCGCATCCAATCAGCCTTTGGATATTTCGTGTCAGCAGGGGCACTTTTCAAAGTCCGCTACAACACTCTAACACTGCCTCCTGCAAAAGGTGGCCTCGGACTCATCAACGTGCGGGCACGCTCTTCTGCACTCTTTGTCCACACTCTGTTGCGGCACTGGCAGGGGCCGGTCCCGTCTTTAACACGTAGTCTCTTAGATATCCTCCGACCAGCTTCTCTCGATCCACCGATCAATGTGGCACCTATTTCTCCATTATTGTACTACGTCGCCAATTGTTTCATAGAACTCAGCTACGTTCGGGCCGATCTTCCAGTCACCCGTCCTCCCCGTACAAAAGATTATTATCGTTTGTTTATGCTGTCCAACCCTTGCGACCCCATGGTGCTACAGCATCCTGAAATTAACTGGCGCACGGTTTGGGGGTGTGTGCATGCACCCTTTTTACCGTCGTCTGTGTCTGCACTCTGGTATGTTTTAGTCTATGGAAAATTCCCGACTAATAGTCGACTTTATCGCATAGGACTGGCCACCTCCCCACTCTGTCCTGACTGTCAGCTCGAAGACACCGACGAGCACCGTCTTACGTGCCCCCTGAAACAAAACGTATGGCTCCTCATCCAACGAATCGTGGGCTTTTACCTCCGTGCCCCGCCAACGACGGTAACCCCGGATTTCCTGTTGTTGCCCCAGACATTTCACTACCCTCTTGCTAAGCACCATACCCTAATCTGGTTTCGAGGACAGGCTTTAGAATATCTCTTTCGGAGTGGTCCGCATACAGTCCTTGACTTCTGGTACAAAGTTGTGACCGCGCATAGCACCCTCACCCGAAAACCATCTTACAGACAAGCTTTTGCCGGTTATCTCCGCAGCGTCTTCCTTGACCCCCCTCAAAGTTGGGGTGTACCATGCCTACCTGTCACATGATACAACACCCTTATCCACGTTCTCATGCATCGACCAAAAACAAACACAATTTTATTTTATTTTTTTTTTTTAAAAGGAAGAAGACAGAATATGTTATATTTTGTTGTATTTAATGTTTTTCTTTTTTAATATTTTTTTTTGTTTAACTAACAGTCATTTGTATATTTTTAAATGGTACCTTGAAGAACTCTTGCATAGTGAATATATATGTACTTTTAGTTTGTTCAATACAAATTTTTAAACAAAAACAAAAAAAAAAAGGAAAACAGGATATGTTCTAATTTGTTGTATTTCCTGTTATTCTAATAATTTGTTTACCTAACACTCCTTTGTATATGTTTAACTGGTACCTTGAAGAACTTTTGCTTTGTGTATATATATATGTACTCTCCGTTTGTTCCATAATAAAGATTACAAAAAAAAAAAAAAAAAAAAAAAAGTTGGTAGAGCACTTGCCCGCGAAAGGCAAAGGTCCCGAGTTCGAGTCTCGGTCGAGCACACAATTTTAATCTGCCAGGAAGATCCATAAAAGGTATATTGTACCGGCTTGAAAAGGCAAACAACTCACGGACATGATATAAACTTACGAAATGCTCCACACTGTTGCCATAACAGAAACGCCGGCAATACATTAAGTAATGGAACACATCTTGTTGTGGGCTATGAATCGACAGAGTGATTTAAACTAATAACGAAAAGTGTGAGGTCATGCACATGAGTACTAAAAGGAATCCGTTAAACTTCGGTTACACGATAAATCAGTCTAATCTAAAAGCCTTGAATTCAGCTAAATACCTACGGATTTCAATTACGAACATTTTAAATTTGAAGAAACACATAGAAAATTTTGTGGGGAAGGCTAACTAAAGACTGCGCTTTAATGGCACGACACTTAGAAAATGTGACAGATCTACTAAGGAGACTGCCTAAACTACGCTTGCCCGTCTTCTTTAAGAATACTGTTGCGCGGTGTGGGAGCCTTACCCGATAGGACTGACGGAGTACATCGAAAAAGTTCAAACAAAGGCAGCACATTTTGTATTATCGCGAAATATGGGAGAGAGTGTCACTGAAATGATACAGGATTTGGGCTGGACTCCATTAAAAGAAAGGCGTTTTTCGTTGCAACGGAATCTTCTCACGAAATTCCAATCACCTACTTTGTCTCCGAATGCGAAAATATTTTGTTGACACCGACCTACATAGAGAGAAACGATCACCACGATAAAATAAGGGAAATCAGAGCTCGTACGGAAGGAAATAGGTGTTCGTTCTTTCCGCGTGTTATACGAGATTGGAATAATAGAGAATTGTGAAGGTGGTTCGACGAACCCTCTACCAGGCACTTAAATGTGATTTACAGAGAATCCATGTAGATGTAGCTGTCGATGTAAAATGTTACATGTATTGAATAGTGAGATTCAGTAGTCCTTAATTTATTAATTTAAGTAAATCCCGCTGTATAAGATTCCAAATACCAGAAATACCTTCCCGAATGCATCACACTATTTCCCAGTACTTAGTTTCATTGGCATATATACTTCCTTTTCCCAGAATGTAGTTCCAGCTACTAAATTGATCTGTTCGTTCCAGCTACTAAATTGATCTTTTCGCTCCACTCTATATCTCTCTGCAGCATTACCCCCTTGGATCTAAACGCTCCACAATACCAAACATGTTCACCACTATATCAGTTAGTGTCCTGACCAACACAACTTGCTTTTACTGTACTAGAAGAAATTGAAACGAATTTCATTTCTGTTGATGAAAAATGTGAAATATGCAACTAAACAAAGTAGCTTAGACTCTAATAAAATTCCATCTTTTTTGCAACAGTGAAAGTATTTGAAATTTAAAACTCTAGTAATGTCGGAAACAGTGTGGCAAACGAAGTAATTGTGGAATTTGACTTTGTCGCTTACCACTTCGCAGTTGCAGTTCGCAGTTATGACTGAGACGAACGAATCACAGACGTAAACGGAAGAATTGTCGACAAACGTCTGCTAACAACGACATTAGAATTATAAATTAATACCTTCAGCTGATGGCGGGCGTTGATATGTATCAACGGGGACAGGTGAAAATGTGTGCCCCGACCGGGACTCGAACCCGGGATCTCCTGCTTATATGGTAGACGCTCTATCCATTTATTTTTATTTTTATTCATTTATTTATTTCTTTTTTTTCATTTTGTTCGTGGTTGATGACATCCGTTCAAGTTCGTTGTTGATCCTTTCATTCAGTTTTTTTATTGCAGAGGCCAACCAGCTCTCTGACCGAACACGCTGAGCTACCATGCCGGCTCCCATCTGAGTCACCGAGGGCACAGAGGATAGTGCGACAGCAGAAACTATCTCGCGCACGCCTCCCGTGAAACCCACATTCTCACTTTATATGCCCACACACTACATCCGAAGTGTCCCTACCCAACATACTCATTACTCGTGGAAGACATTCTTACCAAGTCCCGTAAGAGTTCGGGTAATATGTGTGCATTCGCACAGAAGAGGAAGGTCATGGCAGGTTTTGCCAGAATTATATACTTATATGGATATGGTGTCTGTTCTTTCGGACATTTCCGAAAGAACAGATACCATATCCATTTAATTATCTGCTAACGAGCGTCTATAACGTATCAGTTCAGTTGAAAGCCTACCATTCGAGTTGCGTTTTTGACAGGTCCAAATATTTCTGACAACTTGGAGAACTGGGAGACATATCGATTTGACCGAGAGAGTTGAGGTAACAAGTTACGGTAACCAATGACAAAATGAGAGTGTAAAGGTTACCATATCGATGCGCCGGGCAATGAGAAGGTTGCGTGTGTTGCCAAGGACAAAGATGTTTACGATGTAAATTGCGTACATAAATTCCCCCAAGCCAGTTGCTAGCAAACGTTAAAGGTCCGACATTTCTAAATTGTTGCCCGAGAGTATGATCGATTTTGTTCCGAAATCGCTAAGCATTAACTTTACCTCTCGAAGAGAATTGACCAACCGCTTCAGACTGTAACAAGACCACAGTGTCCCAGGTCTTTTAGAAAGTTCTCATTCAGAAATACATCAAGTTCATCGGGATAGAGGGACGCAGGCATTAATTGAATACCAGGGTTGGTCAAATTATTGCAAACCTGCCTGCATATTTATACGTTATGATAAACGTCTATAATTGAATTTTAGCAAGAGAATAACCAGTGGAGTTAGCCCCAAAATTCGATTTAACATCGACTTACCACGGCCTAAAACATCGTCCTGGAATGTAATGCAACTGATGTGTAATCCACATACTGCTCTCGCTGTGGCGTCTATGCTACCTCCACCAATTATAGCTAATGTAACGTGACAGCAAATAAGTGCAAGGAGCCTCACCAAAGCAGATGCTGATTCTCGCCACTGCAGCATCAGCTAACGCCGCTTGATATTATCCACAAAAGAGATATGCCGTCTAATGACTTGTACACTGTTAAGCTTAAGGGCACACCAGGACAGGAAATCAGTGACAGTGCAGAGAGCAGGCAAATGCATTAGCTTTTAGGTTACCGGAGGTCAACAGTAACGCTAGAACCCTGCGAAATGCACACGCTTTGGGCAACTGACCCAGGGGACAGCTGTTGTAAGTCGTCACAGTAGAAGAGGGTCACAAAAGGCCACGTCTTACAAGAGGCAGCTAGCTCAATACTTGCCCCTGAGAAACGCAACGTCAGTGGGTTTACACAGGTTAGAGTAACACACCTGCGGACCCCACTCACGAAAGGCCTCAGGTAGGAACAAGTGATGTAAACAACTATTGTTGTTGGCAATAAGAGGAAGGGCAGTGTCGTTTAGCTTCCAGGTGAGCGCTGCTGTTACTGAACTTGGAGTCTGTTAATGTAAAGTCCAGAAACATGCCTACCCACTAAGCAGCAGAAGGGTTGTTGTTGTTGTTGTGGTCTTCAGTCCTAAGACTGGTTTGATGCAGCTCTCCATGCTACTCTATCCTGTGCAAGCTTCTTCATCTCCCAGTACCTACTGCAACCTACATCCTTCTGAATCTGTTTAGTGTATTCATCTCTTGGTCTCCCTCTACGATTTTTACCCTCCACGCTGCCCTCCAATACTAAATTGGTGATCCCTTGATGCCTCAGAACGTGTCCTACCAACCGATCCCTTCTTCTAGTCAAGTTGTGTCACAAACTTCTCTTCTCCCCAATCCTATTCAATACCTCCTCATTAGTTACGTGATCTACCCACCTTATCTTCAGCATTCTTCTGTAGCACCACATTTCGAAAGCTTCTATTCTCTTCTTGTCCAAACTAGTTATCGTCCATGTTTCACTTCCATACATGGCTACACTGCATACAAATACTTTCAGAAACGACTTCCTGACACTTAAATCTATACTCAATGTTAACAAATTTCTCTTCTTCAGAAACGATTTCCTTGCCATTGCCAGTCTACATTTTATATCCTCTCTACTTCGACCATCATCAGTTATTTTACTCCCTAAATAGCAAAACTCCTTTACTACTTTAAGTGTCTCATTTCCTAATCTAATTCCCTCAGCATCACCCGATTTAATTTGACTACATTCCATTATCCTCGTTTTGCTTTTGTTGATGTTCATCATATATCCTCCTTTCAAGACACGGTCCATTCCGTTCAACTCCTCTTCCAAGTCCTTTGCTGTCTCTGACAGAATTACAATGTCATCGGCGAACCTCAAAGTTTTTACTTCTTCTCCATGAATTTTAATACCTACTCCGAATTTTTCTTTTGTTTCCTTTACTGCTTGCTCAATATACAGATTGAATAACATCGGGGAGAGGCTACAACCCTGTCTCACTCCTTTCCCAACCACTGCTTCCCTTTCATGCCCCTCGACTCTTATAACTGCCATCTGATATCTGTACAAATTGTAAATAGCTTTTCGCTCCCTGTATTTTATACCTGCCACCTTCAGAATTTGAAAGAGAGTATTCCAGTTAACATTGTCAAAAGCTTTCTCTAAGTCTACAAATGCTAGAAACGTAGGTTTACCTTTTCTTAATATTTCTTCTAAGATAAGTCGTAAGGTTAGTATTGCCTCACGTGTTCCAACATTTCTACGGAATCCAAACTGATCTTCCCCGAGGTCCGCTTCTACCAGTTTTTCCATTCGTCTGTAAAGAATTCGCGTTAGTATTTTGCAGCTGTGACTAATTAAACTGATAGTTCGGTAATTTTCACATCTGTCAACACCTGCTTTCTTTGGGATTGGAATTATTATATTCTTCTTGAAGTCTGAGGGTATTTCGCCTGTCTCATACATCTTGCTCACCAGATGGTAGAGTTCTGTCATGACTGGCTCTCCCAAGGCCATCAGTAGTTCTAATGAAATGTTGTCTACTCCCGGGGCTTTGTTTCGACTCAGGTCTTTCAGTGCTCTGTCAAACTCTTCACGCAGTATCTTATCTCCCATTTCGTCTTCATCTACATCCTCTTCCATTTCCATAATATTGTCCTCAAGTACATCGCCCTTGTATAGACCCTCTATATACTCCTTCCACCTTTCTGCCTTCCCTTCTTTGCTTAGAACTGGGTTGCCATCTGAGCTCTTGCTATTCATACAAGTGGTTCTCTTCTCTCCAAAGGTCTCTTTAATTTTCCTGTAGGCAGTATCTATCTTACCCCTAGTGAGACAAGCCTCTACATCCTTACATTTGTCCTCTAGCCATCCCTGCTTAGCCATTTTGCACTTCCTGTCGATCTCATTTTTGAGACGTTTGTATTCCTTTTTGCCTGCTTCATTTACTGCATTTTTATATTTTCTCCTTTCATCAGTTAAATTCAATATTTCTTCTGTTACCCAAGGATTTCTATTAGCCCTCGCCTTTTTACCTACTTGATCGTCTGCTGCCTTCACTACTTCATCTCTCAGAGCTACCCATTCTTCTTCTACTGTATTTCTTTCCCCCATTCCTGTCAATTGTTCCCTTATGCTGTCCCTGAAACTCTCTACAACCTCTGGTTCTTTCAGTTTATCCAGGTCCCATCTCCTTAGATTCCCACCTTTTTGCAGTTTCTTCAGTTTCAATCTGCAGTTCATAACCAGTAGATTGTGGTCAGAATCCACATCTGCCCCTGGAAATGTCTTACAATTTAAAACCTGGTTCCTAAATCTCTTTCTTACCATTATATAATCTATCTGATACCTTTTAGTATCTCCAGGATTCTTCCATGTATACAGCCTTCTTTCATGATTCTTGAACCAAGTGTTAGCTATGATTAAGTTATGCTCTGTGCAAAATTCTACCAGGCGGCTCCCTCTTTCATTTCTTAGCCCCAATCCATATTCACCTACTATGTTTCCTTCTCTCCCTTTTCCTACTGACGAATTCCAGTCACCCATGACTATTAAATTTTCGTCTCCCTTCACTACCTGAATAATTTCTTTTATCTCGTCATACATTTCATCTATTTCTTCATCATCTGCAGAGCTAGTTGGCATATAAACTTGTACTACTGTCGTAGGCATGGGCATTGTGTCTATCTTGGCCACAATAATGCGTTCACTATGCTGTTTGTAGTAGCTAACCCGCACTCCTATTATTTTTATTCATTATCAAACCTACTCCTGCATTACCCCTATTTGATTTTGTATTTATAACCCTGTAATCACCTGACCAAAAGTCTTGTTCCTCCTGCCACCGAACTTCACTAATTCCCACTATCTCTAACTTTAACTTATCTATTTCCCTTTTGAAATTTTCTAACCTACCTGCCCGATTAAGGGATCTGACATTCCACGCTCCGATCCGTAGAACGCCAGTTTTCTTTCTCCTGATAACGACGTCCTCTTGAGTAGTCCCCGCCCGGAGATCCGAATGGGGGACTATTTTACCTCCGGAATATTTTACCCAAGAGGACGCCATCATCATTTAATCATACAGTAAAGCAGAAGGGTAGGAATCTAAAAGTGGTTGGCCAGAGGCACGCTGGAGGTGCAGAGCCACTCGTTAGATTGGTCGAATCCTGTAAAGAGCCGGTAGATTGGAAGGCCGGCTCTGGGAAGGAGTTCATGTTTTTATATTCAGAAAAATTTCCCAGTCAGATCATGGTGGCGCTCTTGCTGTGTCGCTCGTTGCCAGCCGCGGTAAGCTCCGCCAAGCGTGTTTTCCGCACTTGGAGTACTGCTCTCAAAGTTTGTCCTTGAAATTATGCTAGTATTCGCTGCTTCTGTTACCGGTCTCAAAGCTCGAGGAATATCATGTGGCTTACGGTATTGGCGTGGAGAGTTTGGATGAAGCAAGTTTTGTTGCACAAGTAAACAAATACATAACTGTACACAAAAAAACAGCACAGTTACAGAACATATGTAAAAAAATGTTTACACCAAACTTCAATCTTTTTTCGAGATGTGTGCATTTACACTCTGAGCACAGCAGGCACGATTTAGAAAAGGAATTCAGCAACTGTGTAGCTTAAAAAACTATATATGTCCTCTCTCACTTTCAAAACAACACAGAAAGACTTCCCGAAATATGTCACCTAACCGCACGGAGAGGCACCCTAGAGAGCGTTTATATACGTGACACAGCCTCTCTATGTTTTCTCTGTGTCTTTGATAGTTCCGCATATCAATTATTGGTAACAAGTTTACTGCACTCAGTTGAAAATAAATATCACATACAGAATGAGTTCGAGTCTCGGTCCGGCAAACAGTTTTAGTCTGCCAGGAAGTTACAAATATCATATTGTCACTTCTAATGTAAAGAAGAAAGACGATCTACTGAGAACCAAATCATTCATATATTCTTTGAAGGAAAATTCAGTCACCGCGCCATGAGATAACATTTTAAAAGAAATTAATTAAAATTAACTGCATTAGATCTGGCTTGACGCAAAAATAAATAAGTTGGTCTGGAAAGAGTACAAAGGAAAGACTGACGAGTACATCTTGTAACATTCTTATCGTTTTTGGGCATGGCAGCAGCGAGTTTTAGAATCCGTGCTGTTAGGTGAGTGTTCCGCGCTTTGGCCGCTTTCGCATCCTTCATCCGGGTACTCCTTCCCCAGCCTCGAAGATGAGAGGAGGCTCCGAAGCTCTTGGTCGCCGACATTATGATACAGCTCTTCAAAAACTCATTGCTTAAGAGATTCTCTTCCCACTTGCTGCCCTTCTCTCATCGCTCAGCGAGCGTTTGTAATACGAGGGCGTGCTGAAGGGTAATGCCTCCAAATTTTTTATGTGAAACTCTTAAAGCATTTTAAATAAAACAAACGTTATTAACTTTCTACATCTTTATTCTTCGTGTCTACGTATTTATTTCTCAAGATAGTCACCTTGGCGACGAACACATTTCTCCCAATGAGAGACCAGTTTGTTGGTACCGTCACTGTAGAATGTTTGACTTCGTTGATCGAGCCACAACCTCATCTTTGCTTGCAACCCTTATCATTATCAAAGTGAAGTCTCCGAAGGTGTTCTTTAATTTTTGTATACAAATGGAAATCGGATGGGGCCAATTCGTCACTGTATGGAGGGGGATTGATGACGGTGAGACCAAGGCGTCGGGTTGTTGAAGATGTCGCGCCGTTCGTTGTGGTCTGGCGTTGTCGTAATGGAGAGGGTGCTCCATGTGTGGATGGATTCTTCGAATTCTTATTTGGTGTCGGTGGTCCTTTGTGGCGGAAATCCATTGATGCTCTCTTTTTTCAGGGTTAAACAGGGTCAAAATGGTGAACCAGCTTTCATCAATCGTACGATGTTGTTAAGGGGCTCACGGTCCTCACCCTCAAAACATAAAACAAGTTGTTGACACATGTCCAGTCTCCTCTGTTTCTTCTTCTTCTTCTTTCGAATGGGCCAGCTAAGGACCGCGACATTCAACTTTTCAGCCTGGAGAGGGACTTGATGTTTGCCCAGTAATCCCGCATTCTCTGACTATGTTTCTCCTTTCTCTCCTTTGTCCAAATGGCGCCGATCTGTCCTAAAACTTCTTTTCTTTTAGTATCCTTCTGAGAAGTGCTCGGTTTCTAATGTCACTTTCAGTTATTACAATGAAATGAACACCCTTAGCTGCTTACAGGCGTTGACATACGTCAACGGGGACAGACGAAAATGTGTGCTCCGACCGTGACTCGAACCCGGGATCTCTTGCTTACATGGCAGACGCTCTATCCACCTGAGCCACCGAGGACACAGAGGATAGCGCGAGTGCAGGGATTTATCTCTGGCACGCCTCCCGCGAAACCCACATTCTCAACGTATTGACCCGCACTACATTCGTAGTCCCACCCTTTCAGTCATGTTCAGTTCCTGGATGTCTCTGTTGACTTCTAGCAGCCATGGTGTCACGGTCACCCTGTTCTTCCAGTAGTTGAGAAGTCGGACGCTCAGTCTTGTTTGGTCCATCCTTGTGATACGTCCGCAGAAAGCGAGACGTCTCTTCCTGGCTACATCTGTGATTTTCTCGGTGTGATTGTATAGCTCCTGGTTTGAGTGTCTTCTGTACTCACCATCTGTTTTGACCGGTCCCAGAATTTTTCTCAGGATCTTCCTCTCCTGAATGTCTAGTTTATCTGTCAAGACTTTCCTGTTCAGATTCAAGGATTCTGAGGCATATAGGGCTTCAGAGCGGATAACTGTTTGGTGGCGTTTTATTTAGAATTGCGAGATAGCCATTTCTTATTATAGATATTTTTGGTTAATCGATGTGCTAATTGTAACTTATTAATCCGAGTTCTTAGTGCTGTTCCATCTGATAGATTAGGTTCCAACCATTCTCCTAGATACTTGAATCTGTCAACTTTCTCAACTTTACCTTGTTCCAACAGTAGTGCACTGGGAGTATCACTGACGTTGCTGAGGTATTTTGTCTTTCCTAGTGACAATTGAAGTCTTACCTTGGCAGACTGGAGTTTGAGCATATTGAGCTGCTTTACTGCTACTTCCACTGAGCTCGCTATAAGTGCTAGATCATCTGCGAAAGCTAAATAGTCTACTACCTGTCCCTTTCGTTTTTGTCCCAGGTAAATAGCGTACGGTATATTTTGTACTTCCATTTCTTTTCGCCACTCTCTGACCACCTTGTCCAGTGCACATTTGAAGAGAAGAGGTGAAAGTCCATCTCCCTGTCTAACTCCTGTCTTTATCTCAAAGGTTTCTGAAAGCGTTTCCCTGAACTTTACTCGTGATCTAGTGTAACTCAGGGTCTTTTGGATAGGGCTGCAAAATTCTCATAAGAGTATGTCTGTCGACTGAATCGTATGCTTTCTTGAAGTCAACGAAAGTAACTACGTACTGTTTATTCGCTAGTTTAATTTGACTTAATACTGACTTCAAGTTAAGGATCTGTTCAGCACAAGAACGTCCTTTTCTAAAACCACCCTGATAACCTCCACGTTTTGGGTCCAATTGAGATTCGGCTCTGTTGAATAATGTCTTAGATAATATCTTATAAGTCACTGGTATCAACGAGGTCCCTCTATAATTGCTGATGTCAGTCAAATCACCCTTCTTGGGTAAGGGATGGATCAGAACAGATGTAGACTCATCTGGTAACTTCTCAGTGTCCCGAATGTTTCGTAGGATCTCGGTCAACTTGTTGATTGCATTGTCTCCAGCCTGCTCCCACAGCTCTGCAACTATACCGTCTTCTCCTGGTGTTTTGTTATTCTTCAGTGACTCATTGATGTTTTACACTTCTTCTTCTGTTGGGGGGAGAGAGTTTGGTTGCCTGGAACTGTTTTGATAGATAAAGGAGGTTTTAGGAGACTCACAGTTGAGGAGATTCCCAAAATATTTGGCCAATATGCGGCAGTTGTCTTTGTCATTATAGGCTATGTTTCCATCTACTCCTTTGAAGTGTAAGCTGGGTGGGGCATAGATTCTAAGGTTTCGCTTGAAAGTTTGGTAAAAGTTTTAGTGTTATTCTTCTTGAAATTTTCATCTAATTGAGCCAATTGTAAGAAAATGAAACGCCTGCAGCCGTCCTTGCGATTTCATTTATTGTGTAGCTACCAGTTTCGGTGCTTCAATGCTCCATCTTCAGGCCTTAGTTGAAGCTAAACAGATTATCACAATCAACATATACGATGCATCAGTGGCCAAGATAACGGGTTTACGCAAAGTACCTGTGACTGTGATGTCGTCTCTCCAACCACCAACAGTTAACTGACTGGAGAACTGTTGGTTGGAGAGACGACATCACAATTACAGGTAGTCTGCGTAAGCCAGTTACGTTAGCCACTGGTGCATCGTATGTATGGATCGTGATAACCTTTTCAGCATCAGCTAAGGCCTGATGATGATGCACTGAGCACCGAAACTGGTAGCTACACGATAATTGACCTTAAGGATGGCTGTAGGTGTTCCATTTTCTAACAATAGTGAACGGCCATAGTCCCCCAGACCTCCAGCCAGCCGGTGGCTGTGGCCGAGCGGTTCTAGGTGCTCCAGTCCGGAACCGCGCGACTGCTACGGTCGCAGGTTCGAATCCTGCCTCGGGTATGGATGTGTGTGATTTCCTTAGGTTAGTTAGGTTTAAGTAGTTCTAAGGACTGATGACCTCCGATGTTAAGTCCCTTAGAGCCATTTGAACCTCCAGCCACGAGAGTGGACACACAAAAACTCCTCTGTTTCATGTCTGGAATGGGCAGTCGAGGCACCCACCGCGCACACAGTTCTGCAGTGATGGTCCGTCCATGCCACAGTTACCTGGTAGCAGTGGTTGTGTTATCCGATGATTTACTCTGATGAGTTTATCAACGCGTTTCCAATGAGTCTCGATGGTTGCCGTACTCGGTCGCCCACACCGAACCCTGTCACACTCGTTGAGGTTAGCACCACGTTTCCTTCATTACGAGCACGAACAACTCAGCTACGCACGTTACTCTGCTCGATAGAATCACCACCGTACACCGCTTTCATTCTGGTGTGGACTTCAATTGGAGGAACGTTTTCTGCGACCAGAAACTCGATTACATCACGCTGTCTCTCAGTCATCGACATAGTTAAGTTACACACCACCATTTTAAATACCATAATTCGGAGCCCCCTAGCGGCAGATGTTTGTAACCTGCGCCAGTGAAGCGTAAAAGGCGACCGAGTAATACGCGTGACTTGTAATATCTCAAAGGATATTCAGAACACAATAAGAATTTCGGAGGTATTACTACAGCCTCGTACATTATCCTAATTTTCCATGAGGAATTAACACCTTATGGGGAAATAGGTAAAGACCGGGAGCAAATGAGCCGTTGCAGTTTTTGCGGTAATCCGGGATATTTCATTGGTTTCTTTGTAAGATTTTAGCGGAAGCACTTTACCACTTCTTTTCACTTTATTGTTAATGTGTAGAATATATACCACTGAAGTCTGAGTGACAGTGTTGGATACACGTACAGTTCAATATCTTATTTGTGTTGTTACTTGTGGTTAAGACAAATTGGTTACTTTTCTCATAAGTCTGTTCTTATTGCTTCACTAGGCGTTCATCCATCTTGAGAAGTGCCTCATCCAGCTAATTATATGGAGCCCTATAAATCAGTGCAGGACCTAGACCAACATGTTGTTAGTCATTCTTGACGTCCGCATAGAAAATATCATATTAAATCATTCAAAAATCTTGTCATTGGATAGGTATCGATTCCCTAACTTTTGCATTTATAGTGTGCGATCCTCCGAACCACCAAGCCACTGCAAGGGAAAGCGGTGAAATCCTGTGCCTACATATAGAGCTCTACTGTTGATCAGATCAGCCCAATTGTTTGGGTGGCTCGTTGGGGATGTGTGAGGAGGGAGGGTGCACTGACAACAATGCCCATCGATGGGTTGGTCACAGTTATTAGTAGTATATCAGTGAGAGAACGAATAAGAACTTCGCTGTTGTCAGCTATAAGAGGAATACTGATGCCGACATCAACATTAGCATTTCCAGAATTCTACTCCCCCCCCCCCCCCAATTTCTCCGAATCCCCTCCCCCTGCTCCCCTTTCCGCCGTGGCAAATAGCGACACGTATGTGCGTCGATGTCATCACAAACTTAGCCACCCTCACCACACACCTCGAGCAATTAATAAAATTAAGTGTGACTCAAATGAACAACTGTCTTTACAATATTACTCTTTTATGTTCTTGAATCGTCATTGTGATACATGGTTACTTCTGAACAATTCAGCGACGAGTGGGAAAATAGTTCACAAGGAGTACTTGTAAACTACTCCCTCCATCCTACTTCCATCTATTGTCCACATTAATGTCTTCTATGAAGATATGAGAGGAACGAAGAGTACAATAAAGTTTCTAGTTTACTTAACTTGTCGTGTTGAGTTGGCTCCAGTTCTTCTTATCTAGAGGTCTCATTCTTGAAGCTCACTATCTCACATTTTAGGTTCTCAGGATTGGATTGAACTAAATAAATTTGAAGATTGTTGTCGCAGAATTTTCGTTTCCACGTAAATATATTTTCTCACATTTTAGTACATCGTACAGACTTTTGGTTTTTCACGTTAACAAAGCCGAAATTACATTGTTCGCACAAAAATCCAAAATTACGTCCGATCATAACTGAGGCACGGTTATGACTCTCACACTCTGCGGAAGTAACAATATTCTAAAGGGTTCACGACTTTTCTTAACAAATGAATTTCTACTAGTTTGTGTTACATTATTAATTTCGATTATTATTTCATGAATTGTAACGTCCCCTTAGAAAAATTATGAATGACTGTGCTAGTAAACTTCTACGTTATTTGATACAAAGACAGCTGAGAAAAACTGAATGTGCTCAGACAGTTCTCTCTTTACTTATTCTGATCATGACTAAACTGATACACAATGTTTTTTAGCTCAACGCAATCTGACTTTCAATAATCCCTACAAAAGACTGGCCCTGACTAACAATAACCTATACCTTTCATAAATCACTTGCTTCACAAAAATCTTCGTTACTCGAACTTCTGCAATACAGGGAACGTCAATACTGCCAGCTAAATAAAAGATTCTAACTACTGAAGGCATTAACTACTGATAGGCATAGTTAGCAGACGAAAGATTTTAATAGAGAACAAACAACTTATTTATTTTAATAGCGTTCAAAAGTCATAATATATATATAATTTAGTGACATCCAATTAAGCAAATTTTCTTTTTCTGACGGACACACGTCCAGTTCGTCCGCTCAAAACTCTGGCATCTCTCTCCCCACATCCACCACTGCTGGCGGATCACCTCCAACTGCCCAACGCTACGTGCTATTCACATCCAACTGCCCAACACTACACAAGCGAATATTCCAACATCAAGTCCAACCAGCCACAGACTGCACACAACACAGTCAGTGATTTTCACACAGAGCGCTACGTGGCGTTACCAACATAAACAGCCTACTTACAAAATGAAACCAGAAATAAACATAGTCAACAATGCAGGATTGCTAATTAATAATTGAAATTTTAAGTGTGCAAATATTTCGTAATTTCAAATGTTTCTAAAAAAATTATTTACAAAGTAATTCCTGTTCATAAATTTTAGTTTGACATATAACGTATAAAATTACATGAAAGTTTTGAGAAAAGCAACTGAGATAATGCTGGCCTGTGCAAAAGTCGAAAAATAAGGCTGGTATCGACAACTACTATTGAGGAAAAGTGACGCTAGAGGAGGATGTCCCATTACACACTGGTAAACTTTAACATGTGTATCGTGACACCTGTTGTAAGTATTACAGTGCCCTGGTAAATTTGTTTTAGACAGGTGGACGGAAGAGCTAATGTGGAATAGTTAGTACTGAGAAATAAAAACAAATATACTGATGTGGATACGACTAAAAATACAAGAACCTTGGTATTTTTCTCACTGAAGTATACCCTTCTATGGAGGATTTCGAATGAGGAGATATACTGTGGCACGCCGTTAGCTGTTTAATACAATTTCTAGTGCATTCATTGGATCAGTAACAACAAGACGTGCTGAATGCTGTCGGCTGCTGTGTACGGTGTAGAAGGGAAAGTCGCGCCATCGAGTCGATGTATGGTATCACGTGCATACCTACTGCTGTCACAATTTTCCCTCGTATAGGAGAAGTCTTGCGTAACTGCAGGGTGGACTTCTAGCTACGGCGCGTGCAGGCGATAACGTGCGCTTGACGTCCTCAGTTCAGCGTGGGAAGCTGACCCTCGCGCTATCCATGATTGAAGCAACGATCGCGTCGCTCTGGAAGTAGTCCGCCGAGTCAACCACGGTTGAAGGTGCACCAGATATACAGCGAAAGAAGGTTCCCCCCACAACCAGCTACAGCCATTTTCTACCCGTTCTTCTGAAGATCGGGTAGATTCCCTATCGCAGTGTCATTATGTCACTGTTTCACTACATCATTAGCTCCAGCAACATTTTAGCTAAACCTCGCGAAAAGCATACCGTATATTTGTTTACCTCTCCGCGTCAACTCTATAAGAAGAGCGAAACAAACATAAAACAGTACTATAGCAAAATATGCATCAGGTCATCTTTACGTAGCAATATGTGGTATTGTTACACCGCAACTGGCATGTCGAGCTCAAAAGAAAAAAAATCGATCACAAATAGCCATCATCAACAGTCGATTATCTCATTACAGAATGTCGTGATCTCATCCACTTCTTAAGTAACTGAATCTTCGACTAGACGTCTCCACCCACAGCGATCTTCAGCTCTTCTTTATATTATATGAAGAGGTAGGCTGGAAATCTTTTTCGTACGATCCAGCCATCTACTCGCAGCTCTTCCTCTTAGTACTCTGCCTTCGATTTTGCCTTGCAATGTCTTTTCTAAATTATCCCCTTTTTTTCTTAAAATGTGACCAAGGAACTGGAAGTATCTTTCGCTGACACAGGAATATAAACTTCTTGTGACGCTAAGTTCTTCTATAAAGGAAGCATTCGTTCTTCTTTCTGTCCACGGTACACGTAATATCTTCCACCAACAACACATCTCAAAGGCATCAATTCGGTTCTTGTCACTAACTTTCTCGGTCCGAGTGTCGCGGCCATACAAGAAAATGGCTCTGAGCACTGTGGGACTTAACTTCTAAGGTCATCAGTCCCCTAGAACTTAGAACTACTTAAACCTAACTAACCTAAGGACATTACACACATCCATGCCCGAGGCTAGATTCGAACCTGCGACCGTAGCGGCCGCGCGGTTCAGGACTGTAGCGCCTTTAACCGCTTGGCCGCCACGGCCGGCAGCCATACAAGAAATCAGGAAAAACTAATGGCTCCACCAAGCTCATCTTCGTTGTTTTAGATAGTGTCCGGATCTGCCAAATCTTCGTGACTTTAACCGTTGCGGCTCGATCAAGGAACGTTCTTTGTTTTACTCCTTTATTACACAATAAATACCGCTGGTGAAAGTGAAAGGTGGCTACACTGAGTCACAGCGCCAGAGATTGCGCCAAAGAGTATTATTCAGCCGCCTCCACTGGCAGTGCTTGTTGAGAAGTGGTAGTGGAGAGTTCTTGTCGAGAAGTCGTCGTGGAGAGTGCATATTGAGAAGTGGGCAGTAGGAGCTCTGATGTAGCCGTGACTAGTTGTGAGCATGTTGTATGCAGTTGTTCTGATGGGCTAGACAGCCGATGCTGTTCGATTGCGGAAGTTGTAATGATCAGAGTGTATGTTTCGTCAATATATATGAAGGTAAAGAAAATTTTTTTATTTCAAATGTCCTAAATAACAATGCCTCTTGGTCACAGGTTCAGTCAACAAAGCATCTGGCCTGTGTTCATGTATTAGAGTGTAATTCTGGTTTCTATATGCAATTATAGTGTTACTGGTTTTTTTAATTACTTCAGTGTAAATGGTGCTTAAAATACCTTGTCTTATTGAGGAAGAACCGTGCCAGATGTGTACGTTGAATCACACTTCCACACACAGAACAGTTACATTTGTGCTTTATTGTTTCGTAGTTTTGTTTCGTAGCTTTTATAGTTGCTGGGGACTTAATTAATTAATTGTGTTAACGGAAGTTTTCTTTCATTCTTTGTTGTTATTCTATGCAGTCAGATTGCGTACTATACCAGACAGGGCCAACCGGTTACGAGATAGCGTAATCGTACATACAGCTACTAAAATTAAAATTATTTGCATAATATTTAATTAAGCCCCCATGCACGTGGCTACCGCTGCTTCGGATCGTCCCTTGGAATCTTCTGATAGTAAAAATAGCAGACAGTAGTATTGTTGTAGTAATTTGTAGTAATAGAATATTGCATCCGTAGATTTGGTAATTGAACATTTGTAGTTGTCTTGTCTTTCTTCTAATGTTATTTTTGCAGAATTTAATTTTTGATGTGTTGTATAAAGGTCTGACAATTTTGTGCAATTGTGAAGGTTTTAATTGTTCGTTAGACGTGTTTGTCGGGAAGCATTTCGTGTGACTGGTATTGTTGGTGATAAAGTGTTATATTCTGTGTAATTTTCGTATTGTGACGAGTTTTGTATGTTTTGTAAATGATTACGCGATCGATGAAAAAGGCAAAAATAATGGATAGTGAGAATGACGAAATTGTTAACATAGCGAACTCGCCAACACAGGAGAACAGTATGATGAATAATGAAGTAGACAACAATTTAATAAGCAGGGAAAATAGTCCAGAACCAGCTCAAAATTTTTCACAATCAAAAAATTTTCAGAATACGAGATTAACGACAGCAGATTCTGGAATAGTATCGAACACAGATGCTATGACGAAGGAAGTTAGTTTTACGGGAAATGTTAGGGGCGAAAAGAATTTCGAACAAGTTAATATGGAGCAGTTGATGAGTGCAATATTAAACTTGGAATCACGGTTAGACTCACAAATAGGAACAATGGAAACACGGTTAGACTCACTGAGATCACAGTTAGGATCTGAATTAAAAACAGTGGCAACACGGTTAGAAACAGATATGGGAACAATGGAAACACGGTTAGATGCATGAATAGGGACATGTTTCAAAAACATTAAAGATGAATTAAAGAAAGAAATTAGAGAAGAAGTACAACCGATTTTGAATGCTCACAATAATAGATTCATTTCAATAGAAATCAGACAAAAGGAACAGGATAGAGAACAGGAAGAAAGAGATCGCGTGATAGTACAAAAATTTTCAGAGTTAAATTTACAACGTGCACACGATAAGGAAGAAATATTTGAAAGAATCGAGGAATCAGTACCAACTGACAGAATAAATAACCTAACGCAACAGTATGAACAGTTAACTACTAAATGTGTCAATACCGAAACCCGAGTCGCGACACTTACGGAAGACGTAAATAAACAGAAAGAACAGATAGGTGACTTATCGGAAAGGGTTGAGGAGATTTCAGATAAACTGACAAGTCTTAGTTTAAATGAGGACAGAGATTCAGATGATACAGCTCCATTACCATTTGCAGAAACCGAAGAGTACCAGAACATAAATCAGCATGTTGAAAAACAGGGAAAATTTAATGAACGCGTTAAAAGGGAATTTGAGGCATTACAAAAGCAAGTCAAACAAATTGAAGGCGAAATCGTAGGAAAAGACAGCAGAAGAAATTTAGAATCACAGATAGCAGAGGGGTTTGAAGAAAATAATTTGTTTCATTTACGAGATACAACAAGAGAGCGCCAGGCGCGCGAACTTGACAATAATCGACATTGGGACTGGGACAGACGCGGTAGGTCTTTGTCGCCACGAGGAGAAAACTTTGACTATAAACACTTCTTAACTGTTCGGAAATTTAAGATCTTTCGCAATTCTAAGAATGACATACATCCATGTTCATGGTTAGATCAATTTATGTACGCACTTCCACCAAACTGGCCACTAAGTTACAAACTGGAATTTATGTGTGGCTGTTAAAGTCCTCAGGGGATTCACTACACTAAGTGAATATGTGCCGTAGCGTGCACAGGGCCCCGAGCTGTAGTGGTGCTATTTCCCTTTTAGTTTTCTGCACTGCTGCCTACTCTTTTACTATTCTTTGCATCTATCAGAACAACTCTTCAACTATCAATCTATCTAGAGAGTCAGTAAACAATAACCGGATATGACTATTTTACCCAAAAGTGATTTCGGAAATTACCGTCTGGACTTACTGTATCTTCTGCAGCATTCATTCGTAGTTTAAAAGAAATTTTACCTGTTTATCTTCGTGACAATATTACTTCATATGTTGACGATATTCTTATTGCTAAACGTTCTTGGAGTGGGCATAACAAAATTTTGGAGTCATTATTACGTATTTTTGCAAGAGTTGACATTACAGTGAACTTGGAGAAATCTGAATTTGGTCGTTCTCAGGTGAAATTTCTTGGCCATATTATTTCTACAGAAGGTATTCTCCCTGATCCAGAGAAGCTAGACGCAATTCGTAATTATGCTGTTCCTACTACAAAACGTGATGTTCGTAGTTTCCTTGGTGTCTGTAATTTTCTTAGACGCTTTGTTAGATTGGACGATTTGGCCACACCTCGTTTATGTGAACTATCTGGAAAGAATTCTAATTGGTGTTGGGATGAGGAAGCTCAATCAGAATTTGAACAACTTCGTGATGCTTTAGTTGCTGCTCCACTTCTTTCACATCCGGATTTATCTAAAGATTTTTGTTTGGCGACGGACTCATCATACAAAGGCCTAGGTGCACACTTATTTCAAGAGATAGAAGAAAACGGCGTTGTAGTACAGAAAACTATTGCATTTGGAAGTCGTGTTCTCTCTAAATCAAAAAAGAATTATTCGATTACGGAACTTGAGGCTTTGGCTGTTGTATGGGCTTTCACAAAATTTCGCATCTTTTTGTATGGCAGACATACTAAGGTTTACACCGATCACCGAGCTCTGGAATTTCTTATGTCAACAAAATAACTCATGGAATATTGTCACGATGGGCGTTGTATCTACAGGAATTTGTCTTTAGTATTGTTTACATACAGGGTTCTTCAAATATTGTTGTTGATGCTTTATCACGTGCACCTAGGGGTTTGAAACAAAGTGCTGAGGAGGACTGCAAAGAAAACAATTATTGTTTGATGTATATTCAAGGTGTTGCGTTTGAGAATTTTATTTCGTCTTCGCTCCAGGACATCGCTAAGGAGCAAAATAAGGATCCAATCTGGACGGACATTAAGGAGAAGTGGAGGAGAAAAGAAAGCGTAGCGATTAGACAGTATTATTTAGTTCGCAATGATATTCTTTTTAAACGAAAATCGGTCGACTACTCTGTTTGGTTAGTTTGCATTCCTGATGAGTGGGTTAATAAATTGATTTGGTACACACATTTCAGTTATGCACACTTTGGTCCCAGAAAATGCTTTCATAAATTACGAGAAAATTGCTACTTCAGTAATATGGAAAAACGTATTCGATCTGTTCTTGCCAAATGCAAATTATGTCAAAAGGCTAAGCCGCCAACTATTTCTCACAGAGCACCGTTGTTTCCCATCATTCCAGCGAAATTAAAGGACATAGCTGCAGTCGATTTGTTCGGTCCAGTGGTTCGTTCTACTAATGGTTTTGCGTACATTTTCGTAGCAGTGGAATTGACACCAAAATATGTGTGTTTTACACCTTTACGCAAAGCAACAGCTCGTTCAGTATCTAATGCTTTCATCAAACATTTTCTTAAAGAAGTGGGTCATGTTGATAAGGTTATATCACATAATGGATCACAGTTTCGCTCCAAAATTTGGCTTCGTACTCTACGGCGTCGTAAGATTAAACCAATTTTCATTTCACTTTTTCACCCTCAATCTAATGCTTCAGAGAGATGGATGAAGGAAACCAATAAATTGTGTCGACTTTATTGTCATCAGAATCACAGAACTTGGGATCAGTATCTTCATATTTTTCAAAACATTCTGAATGAACTCCCTAATGATTCAACTTCTTTACCGCCGATATTGATATTAAATAATAAAGCACTGACAAATCGCATTTCTGAAATCGTTCCTTTTCCGCCTACACGGAAACTGCGGCATTCTGAAGTTGTGAACCTGGCTCTGCAAAATATTGCATCTGTGGCTGCTAGAAGAGAGAGATCAGCTAAACTTCCTGGTCGTTTAAAAATCTTGTCAGTTGGTCAAAAGGTGTTAACTAAGTCTCATCGTTTGTCTCACAAAGGAAAAGGCTTGTGTCGCAAATTTTTTCTGCTTTATAACAGTCCATATAGGATTCGCAAAATTATTCATGATAACACTGTCGAAGTAGAAACTCTTAAACTCGGCGCTCTAAGGGAATACATCATACATCCAACGTTAAAATTTTTTGTGGAATGACATACTTTCGAGAAACCAACAGTTATACGTAAACATGCAGAGAATACAAGGATACCGCGCCGTGTTCCGGCGGCGGCACATACTCAAAACAAGTCAAGTCTGCGCGCAGCATAAGGCAGTCGTTGACCGCAAACAATTACTTCCTACGTCACACGTACCTACAGCTGATCGAGCGCTCAGTGCGAATGCACTGACAGCCGTAAACAAATACACAGTCGAATTTCTCTGATTAAATTCAGTATAAAGCTATAGTGACTTGATAAATTATGTTATTAACGTTCAGTATTTTTCAGGATACGGTTGCATAAAATATTTAAGAACTTCAGGTAAATTCTGTGTGTGTCCGACGTTAAGAGGACTTGCTATCGAGAAAATTTCAGGAAGAATGTAATTTCGAAGAAGAAAACAACAAACTAAAAAGGTAACTATTAATTGAGTTTATTTTTCAGGTAACATATTTCCCCTTAGGTACGTACTTTAGACGTAATTTGCTGCTCATGATTACGTGATTTATACTTTGTGTTAACTGATTTTGACAATGATTGATTAATGAACAGGGTTGTTACTTGTGTATATTATGCAACGCTTGGCTGCTATGCTTTTTCACTGATGTCATATTTTTCTATTATGTGCCTGCTGCGCTTATTTATTTAAATTATAATTGTCACCTGATTAGTTGTGCTGATATGGTTATGTATGTAAGTTATACTTTGTGATTTATCTGCTTGCGCCTTCATGTTTACTTATTAAGATTACATATGAACATTTATTTGCTTATGCTGAAATGATGGTAATGACCTGTTTATTATGTAAGATCATATTTGCTGCTTTGCGTATGAATTGCGTATTTACACATTTCTGTTTTGTTGTCATAAATACACTCTAATTTGGTATATAGAAATGCTGATATAAGGTGTACGAACATGGAGTTTAGGCCACAGTATGGTGTTAATTATAGATTGTTCGCTTGGCAGAGCCTCGTTATAGGGATTGTGCTACATCCACTTGTTGACATTCTGTTCTCCACTGGTATATTTACTCGCTATTGCATGTTTTGCTTACGCTCAGTGCCTTATATTTTTAAGATAAGAAAATGAACTGCTATAATTCGACGAACGACATTAGTACAAGAAACTTCATAGAAGTCACATGAGCTGGAGGTTTTATGGAAGCTGTATAAATTTATGCTAATAGGAAGGAAGCTAACGACATGACATACCAACACTAGGTTTAGACCATTGACAGTTATTACACTGCATTCTTCGTGAGCAATTGAAATAGCAAGTGACGCTTGACATAAGAAATACTCCACATGTTTGCTTCTGTTTTGCCATGATTCTTGAAGTGGTGTACACACTGTGAAATATTACGATTTATTCACTCAAAGTCTTATGTGATCTTTCATACTATGTACTCGCACCTATTTACTGAAAGTTATTCGAACTAAAGGCTGTTAGAGGTCATGTATGCATTTCTTTTATTTTATGATGGACAAGGTAACCAAAATGTATTTTATAATTCATAATGAGTAGAAGATTTGGCTCAGGTGGATACACAGAGGTTGTGTGTGGACATTGTGTCTTCTGATTGTATGGGATGATGAACTGAAGTTTGCACTAGAATTTTATCTGTACTTGTTCGATGAGACTGACTAGAGGAAAGAGTTGTTATGGAAGTGAAATGATATTGGTGATAAGGTTTATATGTATCGACGTATTGAAGAGGTATTATTGAGGTATTGAGATTGTGTGAAGTTGATGATTATTGGAGTTTTGGTGGACAAGAGGTTTATATGTATCGACATAAGAGGTATTATTGAAGTATTAAGATTATGTGATGATACTGATTATTGGAGTTTTGGTGGATAAGAGGTGAAGTAAGTGAGGAGCATTTTTTTTTTTTTGTTTGTTGGTCTATATGGAACAAGGAGGATGAAGATGGCAGACTAGAACACTCAAGTGGTAAGAAGATTGTCTACACACACACTTTGTTAAATCAATAAGCAGTATATATATATTTTTTTTTTGGAGAGAAGAAGTAATTGCATATCTTGGCACACTGACAGTTGTTCAGCAACCGTACATTTTGATTTAGCTTGGCAAACATTGGTCTTGACATGATGACTACGACATTGACTAACTATTATTGACTATTATACATTGCTGCCACTACTACTTGATACACAAGTTGAACATAAAATTTTGGACAGAATTGCATTTACACAGTTAACACTATTCAATTACACAGTAGTACTTAATGTGGATGAAAGATGAGTGAGTGTGTTTTGTGTTTTCCTTTCCTAATCCCAAGTAATTGGTACCAACCTATCTCCTAAATATTATTTTACTTGCTTGTTGTGGCTTGCACTGACACCCATAAATATTATAGGTTTACTGATATTTGTGTATTTGTAATATTTAATATGACAATTATCTGATATCATTTGTGTGTTTATTATAATTTGTATGTTTAGTGTAAGAGCATTGATAATAATTTTGTAAAAGCAATTATGTGTGCATTCAAACTGTTGTTCGTGCTTGCACCTATTCAACATTGCTGGGTGCCACTTGGAAATGCTTAATTTCTGCTGATGAACTCTGATCAACTGTCTGATTAGTGATAGTGAATATTATGGTCTGTTACCTGCACTTGTTCAACATGATGGGTGCCACTAGGAGATGTTTAATTTCTGCTGATGAACTCTGATGAACTGTCTAATTAGTGATAGTGAAGATTATGGACTGTTACCTGCACTTGTTCAACATGATGGGTGCCACTAGGAGATGTTTAATTTCTGCTGATAAACTCTGATGAACTATCTGATTAGTGATGGTGAATATTCTGGACTGTTACCTGCACCTGTTCAACATTGCTGGGTGCCACTGTTGGAACTGCTTCTACTGAGATAATGTCACTTGTTGGTGTCTGCACCTGCTCAACATTACTGGGACTGCTTCTACTGAAATGATGTCACTTGTTGGTGTCTGCACCTGTCAACATTCTTAGGTGCCACTGATGGAACTGCTACTACTGATGAGGTCACTTGTTGCTGTCTGCACTTGTTCAACATTGCTGGGTGCCACTAATTAAACTGCTTCTACGTAAATGATGTCACTTGTTGGTGTCTGCACCTGCTCAACATTGCTGGGTGCCACTGTTGGAACTGCTTCTATTGAAACAATGTCACTTGTTGGTGTCTGCACCTGCTCAACATTGCTGGGTGCCACTGTTGGAACTGCTTCTATTGAAACAATTTCACTTGTTGGTGTCTGCACCTGCTCAACATTACTGGGACTGCTTCTACTGAAATGATGTCACTTGTTGGTGTCTGCACCTGTCAACATTCTTAGGTGCCACTGATGGAACTGCTACTACTGATGAGGTCACTTGTTGCTGTCTGCACTTGTTCAACATTGCTGGGTGCCACTAATTAAACTGCTTCTACGTAAATGATGTCACTTGTTGGTGTCTGCACCTGTTCAACATTGCTGGGTGCCACTGATGGAACTGCTTCTATTGAAATAATGGCACTTGTTGGTGTCTGCACCTGCTCAACATTGCTGGGTGCCACTGTTGGAACTGATTCTATTGAAATAATGTCACTTGTTGGTGTCTGCACCTGTTCAACATTACTGGGTGTCACTGATGGACTGCTTCTACTGAAATGATGTCACTTGTTGGTGTCTGCACCTGCTCAACATTGCTGGGTGCCACTGTTGGAACTGCTTCTATTGAAACAATGTCACTTGTTGGTGTCTGCACCTGCTCAACATTATTGGGACTGCTTCTACTGAAATGATGTCACTTGTTGGTGTCTGCACCTGTCAACATTCTTAGGTGCCACTGATGGAACTGCTACTACTGATGAGGTCACTTGTTGCTGTCTGCACCTGTTCAACATTTCTGGGTGCCACTAATTAAACTGCTTCTACGTAAATGATGTCACTTGTTGGTGTCTGCACCTGTTCAACATTGCTGGGTGCCACTGATGGACTGCTTCTACTGAAATTATGTCACTTGTTGGTGTCTGCACCTGCTCAACATTACTGGGTGCCACGGATGGACTGCTTCTGCTGAAATGATGTCACTTGTTGGTGTCTGCACCTGTTCAACATTATTGGGTGCCACTAATGGACTGCTTCTACTGAGATAATGTCACTTGTTGGTGTCTGCACCTGCTCGCCATTTTTGGGTGCCACTGTTGAAGCTGTTTAAATACTGCTGATGAAATGTTATGAGACTGCTATTTGCACCTGTTGATCATTGCTGGGTGCTACTGTTGGAACTGTCAACTACTCTGAGGAGTTCTACTTGTTTATTGAACTACTGAGAGGATTTTATGTGAATATTTGTATAAACTGATTTTTTGTGTGTTTACTGTTTATGAGATGTTATGAGACTCTTACCTGCACCTATTCGTCTTTGCTGACGCTATTGATTGAATTGTTTAACCACATGATACTTGTGTAAACTATTATGTAAAATCATATGTATGCAAGCATTTGTATTTCTTACTTTATTTTATATATTAGGTTATTGAAGGGTCAGTGCAAAGCCAAAATTTATTTAGTTATGTGATATTTACTTATTAATATTACTTTTAATTTTTGTCTGTATTTTTTGGACGAATTTGGTGGTATTTTCACCACCAATGCTGGCAAAAATACCATCAAATTCTAGCCCGTTGAGGAGGGGCATATGAAAGGTGGCTACACTGAGTCACAGCGCCAGAGATTGCGCCAAAGAGTATTATTCAGCCGCCTCCACTGGCAGTGCTTGTTGAGAAGTGGTAGTGGAGAGTTCTTGTCGAGAAGTCGTCGTGGAGAGTGCATATTGTGAAGTGGGCAGTAGGAGTTCTGATGTAGCCGTGACTAGTTGTGAGCATGTTGTATGCAGTTGTTCTGATGGGCTAGACAGCCGATGCTGTTCGATTGCGGATGTTGTAATGATCAGAGTGTATGTTTCATCAATATATATGAAGGTAAAGAAAATTTTTTTATTTCAAACGTCCTAAATCACAATGCCTCTTGGTCACAGGTTCAGTCAACAAAGCATCTGGCCTGTGTTCATGTATTAGAGTGTAATTCTGGTTTCTATATGCAATTATAGTGTTACCGGTTTTTTTAATTACTTCAGTGTAAATGGTGCTTAAAATACCTTGTCTTATTGAGGAAGAACCGTGCCAGATGTGTACGTTGAATCACACTTCCACACACAGAACAGTTACATTTGTGCTTTATTGTTTCGTAGTTTTGTTTCGTAGCTTTTATAGTTGCTGGGGACTTAATTAATTAATTGTGTTAACGGAAGTTTTCTTTCATTCTTTGTTGTTATTCTATGCAGTCAGATTGCGTACTATACCAGACAGGGCCAACCGGTTACCAGATAGCGTAATCGTACATACAGCTGCTAAAACTAAAATTATTTTCATTTTATTTAATTAAGCCCCCATGCAAAAGATAATAATAAAACGGGATAAACACTTTTTATTTTTCGTCATAAGATAAAATATCATGTGCTGTATCGACGTAATGAAGTAATATTGTCAGTTGGCAGCACATAATAAAATCAGGCCTATTGAAACTGTTTTTAAGCTCTAAATGTATTGACTTGAAGCAAAGAATCTATAGTACCACACTGGAAGAATAACATCTCTCCTCGAAGTTGTCAGGTGCATTTGCTCCAGTGTTTTAGCAGATATTTACAGTTTCCTTTCTGAAGTGTGGAGATACAGTCAGCCAAAACAAATGCGGCTCATTATGTGTTTATTGCGACGCCTACTGTCAACAGCAAACCTAAGTTTGTTTCTCCTTATAAACAAAGTATTTTTAATACCACAACTTCCTAGTGCGATCCATAGCCGAGCGTGTCAACACTCCGCCTCTGGGGTAGGGGAAGACGCACCGACCACGAAAAGAATCCGCCAGGCGTATCAACGACATGGTCGGTATAGACAAACGTTTAGAAAATGAGCTGATAGACAGATGAGGTAAACGAAATCCATCCTGAGGGTGAGGGTTGGCGTCAGGAACGGCATCCGGCCGCCTGCTGTCAGTAAAATTGCTTCAACCCATATAACGATCTACTTTTACATCTACATCTACATTTATACTCCGCAAGCTACCCCAAGGTGTGTGGCGGAGGGCACTTCACGTGCCACTGTTATTACCTCCCTTTCCTGTTCCAGTCGCGTATGATTCGCGGGAAGAACGACTGCCGGAAAGCCTCCGTGCGCGCTCGAATCTCTCTAATTTTACATTCGTGATCTCCTCGGGAGGTATAGGTAGGGGGAAGCAATGTATTCGATACCTCATACAGAAACGCACCCTCTAGAAACCTGGAAAGCAAGCTACACCGCGATGCAGAGCGCCTCTCTTGCAGAGTCTGCCACTTGAGTTTACTAAACATCTCCGTAACGCTACCACGCTTACCAAATAACCCTGTGACGAAACGCGCCGCTCTTCTTTGGATCTTCTCTATCCCCTCTGTCAACCCGACCTGATACGGATCTCACACTGATGAGCAATACTCAAGTATAGGTCAAACGAGTGTTGTGTAAGACCACTCCTTTCTTGATGGACTACATTTTCTAAGGACTCTCCCAATGAATCTCAACCTGGCACCCGCCTTACCAACAATTAATTTTATATGATCATTCCACTTCAAATCGTTCCGTACGCATACTCCCAGATATTTTACAGAAGTAACTGCTACCGGTGTTTGCTCCGCTATCATATAATCATACAATTAAGGATCCTTCTTTCTATGTATTCGCAATACATTACATTTGTATATGTTAAGGGTCAGTTGCCACTCCCTGCACCAAGTGCATATCCGCTAGAGATCTTCCTTCATTTCGCTGCAGTTTTCTAATGCTGCAACTTCTCTGTATACTACGGCATCATCCGCGAAAAGCCGATGCCGACTCTGCAGACGAATGGGACACATTGAATAAAACAGTATTTTACGTATTAGGTCGCGTCATCATAAAACACCAAAGCAACGAAATTGTCGACATTTCGACCGACTTGCTACTGTTGAGCCTGAAGAGCACCGCAGCAAGTCGGTCGTTCATCGACAATTTAGTTGTTTGGTGTTTTATAATGACGTCCCCTAATACGTAAAATACTATTTTATTCAAAATTACGATGAATCATAATATACCTCGATGTTAAAGTCTCTACAGCTACCTCATGATGCAATATACACTACGTTCTCATTTTGTATTGCTGTCTGTGGATAGTTTTGGTGTAATGGATGATTCAGAAATTGGGGCTCATACGGAGGCATACAGAGTCGTTTTTCCCTCGCTCTATTTGCGAATGGAACAGGAGAGGAAATGACAAGTAGTAGTACAGGGTACCCTCCGCCACGCACCGTACAGTGGCCTGCGGAGTATCTATGCAGATGTAGATGTAGGTACTACGATTATGTCGTGTGGTTTAACCGTTAAAATTGGTGTTAGATGTCAGGATGCCTTCTACCGAAGATCGAGAGCAAAAATTCCTTTGAGGAGGAAGATGTGCGTAAGCGTAACCCTTCTAGCCATTAATTTGGTTGTCTGACAATTGTATTTCCAGTAGTTCATCGACCGAAAAATCCATGAAGGATGCGACTAGGGCCAGTGTCTGTACGTTGTAGGCATGGTCTGACACATAAATCGTACGCCACTCGCTTTGAGAAGGGCTAGAGTGTTTACAGCTGCACTACGGGAAGAGGAACAAATGATGTATCGGACGCACCCAAAAAAAATGATGGAATATTCAATATGTAACACAAATCTTTCCTAGCCATATGACCAAACTGTCGTGTTTGTATACGTTTTTTTTTTAAGAAACAAAACTGTCAAACCTTACAGTAAACTCCGTTCTGAATAAAATACAGGCTGCGGATCCACTTTACAAGAAGCTAATTACTTCGCAGTTCCGACATCTGAGGTTCACATTTGTGAACAAATAAGCACTTTTCTCATCAGATTCTTCGAATTTCATGTTTCTTTTTAATCAGGTAATTTTCATGTACATTCAGATCTTTTATCCGCAAGGAGCCTTACTTTGTGTGGTGAAGGATCAAATCATTTCACATCGTTTTGCTTTCATCATTTACATCGTATGCTCCATCGTAAGAACGAAACTGCCGTTTATTCAGCTATGAATGTCGTAAACAAATTACCACTTCGCGAATTTCAAATACGCGAACATAAAGCAGAAACTACCTGCAGTGTGTGACAGAATACACTGAATGAGTTGTGCGTCACCGCCATAAGAAGAATTCGATGTTGCGTCCCACTACTCACAAAGCGGTCTTTCAGCCACCATCAAATAGTTTAATTTCACTGGATGAATGAACAAGTCTTGACGGTGTATTTCATTTTTCAGCCCTGACGGCTTTCATCTCGAATGTGTCAGAGGGATAAAGCCTTTCCAGTACCCCTACTAAGGGCAACTTCCGATGTAGGCATCGATCGACACCATTCCATTAATCACTCTTTCGAAAAATGGTCTTTCAACTTGTGACGGTCGCAATCAATTCAAAGCGCTTTGAGGTCAGTATATCTTGAGTGACTTACGAGGTCAGTGCACCATAAGGTCAGTCCACAGGTTTCGCTTCTAGCAAAATTTGTGTCTTATATTCCTATTACGGGTTCTGCATTTGTCAGAATCACGTCTTGAGCAATCACGGGGCGCATTGCCTAAAAATATTAGCAGCAGAAGGAAACTGTTAACGTTGGATCGGTAGGACAACCGATGAGCTACCTTAAAAAAAATTGGCTCCGATTTTGACACGCATATTACTAATGCGCATGGGTCAAAATTTTTTATGCTGACAGGCCCATTTAGAACTGCGCTAAATATATAGAAACGGTGGTTGCCTACCTCTGTGTTCGTATTTCTTTCGTTATTTTACTATGGGTTTTCTCCTCTGTTCAGCCTAAGTTGTCCAGGGCCCCTACATTTGCATTTTTTCTTTTCTTTTACGCTATCTTGCATTGTTGAGCATTAATTCGAAAAAAAATACTGTCTTGAAAAGAAGTTATAAGATCAATATGAACGAAAGTAAGACGTAGATAATGGAATATTCTAGAATTTATTCAGAAGATACTGAGTTAATTATATTACGTAATGAGTCATTAAAATTAGTCGATCAACTTTTTCTATTTGGACAGCAAACTAACTGAAACTGACGATGGCCGATGTAGAGAGGAAATAAAATGCAGGCTGTCAATAGCAAGAGAGGCGTTTTTTGAAGAAGAGAAATTTGTTAACATCGATTATAAATTTGTGTGTTACGCAGTCTTTTTCGGAAGCTGTTTGTACGGAATTTAGAATTGTACGGAAATGCAACTTGGGCGATAAACAGATTCCTGATTCTTTGCAAACTATCGTAGTGTGCTGCACGCCATATACTCTGGTCTTAAAATGTACAGCTACGGAGAAAAACTGATGCTGTTTGTAAACCTAGCTAGTAAAATCTAGTTGATCTTATAGCTGAGGCTCCTAAAATTTATTTTGGCCAGTGTAAAGGTGAATTAGTTCTATTTAACCTTCTAAATTGGAATAATATTGCGTATATCCATAACTGTAGCTAGATTCTACAGAAGATTCTATTACCTATAATAACTTTTAAATTTCGTAGGTATTCTAAGCTGATGTAAATTATTGCTAAGACTTTCACCGGAAAACAAGTGTATCGCGAAACTATCATTAGCATTCCTGAAACAGATACCTGCTGCAACTGTCTGCATTATAATTGCGCTCATAATTCTTATTTTCTTGTAACCAGTACAAGATCTCAGAATAGATTCACCCCCAAAAAATATATTGCCTGAAATAATGAATGTCAATACGAAAGAAACGTTAACTCATTAATTCCAACCTTCTCAGATTTCATTGTATTCTTGTGATGAAACTATAGCAGGTATTACTTTTTGAGTACGGGAGGGAGGGAAGGGGGAGTGGTCATCAGTCTGCATACCTCTGGTTTTCTTTTCAGGCTGCTAATTACACTCTGAAGACTTAGCGCTCTAATTTGGGTCATCAGTCCACTTTAAGAAATAGAAGTAAGGACAGAAGCCACTTGGCGCAGTTGTATTGTGAAACACACAGGACGTGTCGAACTGTTCATTGACAACTCCTTTAATTAGTTCAAGAAGTAACAAACTGATAATTTCTTGAAATTTTAATTGATCAAGTGAAGCAACAGTAGACTGGAAAACTCAGTAACCTACACAAGTACTGCATATCGCGCACTAGACTTTATGCAACGTGTGAAATTCATCAAGTTGTTAAAAATTCCTGAGAATTCCTAAAACTATAGCTGAACCTATAGGCAAGGCCATTATTTGAATCTTCCAAGAGGGTACATCGTCATGCATAAAACAGAAATAGTGAGATGGCTGTACTGTTGAGCCATGTTTTTTTTCTTCGCGCGAACGAGTGAAGTCTTCGAGTAATGGACTACCTGTTTTCTAATTATGGAATCACTGTAAAATAAACGTGACTCAACATCACAATTGTTATATCAGGCATGTGTGTTCTACAGATGCCCCTAAACGCTTGGATGGATTTCAACCAAACTTGCTACACATGTTATTTACTATTCGCAGAGAAGCGTTGCATTAGGAAAAACCACCGACCTTCCTTTGGACTGGGGATAAAAACGGGTGACATAAAAGCATAACTCAGGAATGTCTCGAGCAATTTCAAGGACATTTCGTGTGTACGTCAATCATTATTTGTGTTACTTGTGTAAAAATAGTGTGTGGGTAAAATACATCTACCTACCACTCCTACGGGTGGATGTGGAAATAAGAAGCCGTGACACGTAAAACTATTCGACAACGAGCGATATTAGGATCAAATCCATAGTATTTGGGGTCTGTAGCCTCATTGGTGACAGTCCTGATAACGTTTCGCCTGTAGGTGTCTGTTTTCGAGGTAAGCGGTGGAGGGGACGTGGGTGGAAAGACAATGAAATAACAGACCACCTCTGTCTGAGCAATTTCTTCCAAACTGGGCACAGGTTTCACATTCAACCTGTAAAAGAATTACTTAGACTCCAATCTAGCACCCTAAAAAACTTGGCGTTTAAGTGACTCATTTTTTGTATAAAGTACTGTGGTAAAAGGATTCCCCCTAGGAATGGTTGCATCCTTGATCTAGAGGCAGCGTCTTTGATTAATCAAAATGTCCTCGGTCCCCGGTTCGAAACCCGCCACCCTTAATTTCTGATAAATAATCAGCATTGGCGGCCGAAGACGTCCGGCATTAGAAGTCATCCTCATTCTCCCAACGGCCTTGTTAGAGAGGGCAGACGAACTGACAGAGGTTCAGGGCACTCTCTGGGGTGGGAAACAGCCCCTGAAGTCGGAAGAATCAGCTATGATCAATGGCATTAGGATGCAGAAGGCAATGGAAACCACTGCATTAAAGACACGTAACGTGTATCCACAGGACATGTGGCCTGTAATTGAAGAAGTGTCATGACGATCTCTCCATTGGCAAAAGATTCCGGAATAGTCCCCCATTCGGATCTCCGGGAGGGGACTGCCAAGGGGGAGGTTACCATGAGAAAACGACTGAATAATCAACGAAAGGATAACGTTCTACGAGTGGGGTGTGGAATGTCAGATGCTTGAATGTGGTAGGGAAGCTAGAAACTCTGAAAAGGGAAATGCAAATGCTGAGTCTAGATATAGTAGAGGTCAGTGAGGTAAAATAGAAAGAAAACAAGGATTTCTCGTCAGATGAGAATAGGGAAATACTAACAGCAGCATAAAATTGTATAATAGGAGTAGAATTCGTTATGAATAGGAAGACAGGGCAGAGAGTGCGTTACTCTGAACAGTTCAGTGACAGAGTTGTTCTTATCATAATCGACAGCATACCAACAACGATAGTTCAGGTATACCTGCCGACGTCGCAAGCTGAAGATGAAGAAGTAAAGAAAGTATATGAGACTACTGAAAGGGTAATGCAGTACATAAACGGAGATGAAAATCTGATAGTCATGGGGAACTGGAATGCAGTTGTAGGGGAAGGAGTAGAAGAAAAGGTTACAGGAGAATATGGGCTTGGGACAAGGAATGAGAGAAGACAAAGATTAATTGAATTCGGTAATAAATTTCAGCTTGTAATAGCAAATACCCTGTTCAAAAATCACAAGAGGATGAGGTATACATGGGAAAGGCCAGGTGATACGGGAAGATTTCAGATAGATTACATCACGGTCAGACAGAGATTCCGAAATCGGATACTGGACTGTAAGGCGCATACAGGAGGAGATATAGACTCTGATCACAATGTAGTAGTGATGAAGAGTAGGCTGAAGTTTAAGACATTAATCAGTAAGGATCAATGTGCAAAGAAGTGGGATACGGAAGTACTAAGGAATGTCGAGATACTCTTGACGTTCTCTAAGGCCATAGACACAGCAATTGGAATAGCTCACTAGGAAGTACAGTTGAAGAGGAGTGGACATCTCTGAAAAGGGCCATCTCAGAAGTTGAAAGGAAAAACGTAGGTACAAAGATGGTAATGGCGAAGAAAACATGGGTAAGAGAAGAAATACTTCAGTAGATCGACAAAAGATGAAAGTAAAAAAATGTTCTGGGAAACTCAGGAATACAGAAATACAAGTCGCTGAGGAAAGAAATAAATTGGAAGTGCACGGAAGCTAAGACAAAATGGCCCCATAAAAAATGTGAAGACATAGAAAAAGAAATGATTGTCGGAAGTACAGACTCAGCAAACAGGAAAGTCAAAACAACCTACGGTGACATTAAAAGCAAGGGTGGTAACATTAAGAGTGCAACGGGAATTCACTGTAAAATGCAGAGGAGAGAGCGGATAGGTGGAAAGAATACATTGAATGCCTCTATGAGGGGGAAGATTTGTCTGACATGATAGAAGAAGAAACAGGAGTCGATTTAGAAGCGATAGGGGATCTAGTATTAGAATCAGAATAAAAGAGCTTTGGAGGACTTTAATATCAAATAAGGAAGAAGGGATGGTTAACATTCCGTCAGAAATTCTAAAAGCACTGGGGAAAGTGACCACAAAAAGACTATTCATGTTGGTGTGTAGAATGTATAAGTCTGGCGACATACCATATGACTTTCACAAAAATATCATCCACACAATTCCGAAGACTGCGGGATCTGCCAAGTCCGAGAATTACGCACAATCAGCTTAACAGCTCATGCATCCAAGTTGCTGACAAGGATAATATGGAGAAGAATGGGAAAGAAAATTTAGAAAAGGTAAAAGCACGATAGAGGCAATTCTGACGTTGCGGTTGACAGTGGGAGCAAGATTAAAGGAAAATCAAGACACGTTCATAGGATTTATCGAGCTGGAAAAAGCGTTCGACAATGTCAAATGGTGCAAGATGTTCGAAATTCTGAGAAAAACTGGGGTAAGCAATAGGGAGAGACGGGTAATATACAATATGTACAAGAGCCAAGCGGGAACAATAAGAGTGGACGACCAAGAACGAAGTGTTCAGATTAAAAAGGGTGTAAGACAGGGATGTAGTCTTTCGCCCCTACTGTTCAATCGAAGAACCAATGATGGAAATAGAAGAAAGGTTCAGGTGTGGAATTAAAATTCAAGGTGAAAGGATATCAGTGATATGATTCGCTGATGACAGTGCTATCCTAAGTGAAATTGAAGAAGAATTACATGATCTTCCGAATGGAATGAACAATCTAATGAGTACAGAATGTGGATTGAGAGTAAATCGAAGAAAGACGAAAGTAATAAGAAGTAGCACAAATGAGAACAGCGAGAAACTTAACATCATGATTGATGGTCACGAGGTAGATGAAGTTAATGAATTGTACTACCTAGGCAGCAAAATAATCAATGTTGGGCGGAGTAAGGAGAACATCAAAAACAGACTAGCAATAGCAAAAAGGGCGTTCCTGGGCAAGAAAAATCTATTAGTATCTAACATAGGCCTCAATTTAAGAAAGAAATTTCTGATAATGTACGCTTAGAGCACAGCATTGTATGGTAATGAAACTTGGACTCTGAGAAAACCGGAAGGGAAGAGAATCGAAGCATCCGTGATGTGGTGCTGCAGACGAATGTTGAAAATTAGGTGGACTGATAAGGAATGAGGAGGTTCTGCGTAGAATCGGAGAGGTAAGGAATATGTGGAAAACACTGATAAGGAGAAGGGACCGGATGATAAGACATTTGTTAAGATATGATGGAATGACTTCCATGGTACTAGAGGGAGCTGTAGAGGATAAAACTGTACAGGAAGACAGAGATTGGAATACATCCAGCAAATAATTGAGGACGTAGGTTGCAAGTGCTGCTCTGAGATGGAGTGGTCGTCGGCACAAGACAGGAATTCATGGCGGGTCGCCACTGATGCGTGGAAAAACTGCCGCATTGTGCATGACTTAAATCTATTACTTCTTTGCAGCTATCTCTTTACTCACAACATATTTCACTTGTTCATTAGAAGAGCTGTGTTTCAAAATAGGGAAGATGAACAAGTGCTCATAGCTCTTAAGGTATGCATTTCAGAGCACATGTTTACTGGATATTTTGTTGTTGTTTTGGTCCATACTATCACTTCTCAAAATATGGAAAGCAAAGAGCTTGCACTAGAAGAGGTTTCCTTCACAGTATTGAAGTTCAAGAACTGCTCATAGCTCTTAAGATATGCGTTTCAGAGCTCATCTTAGTTGACTTTTCCGTTTAGAATGATCATTCCTGTCACACCCCTGAATACTGACCATCACTTCTGAAACGCTGGATCTACCCCCAAAATTATAACATTGTAGGAAACGTGCTCGTAGTTCAGGAGATACTCCCTAAACTTCATCTGCGTGAAAATCAAACTGCAAGGAGAAAGTCTATAGATATAAAAAAGCACTCCGTCTTCAGGCCACGAGTGGCCTACCGGGATCATCCGACCGCCGTGTCATCCTCAGTGGAGGATGTGGATAGGAGGGCGTGGGGTCAGCACACCGCTCTCCCATTCGTTATGATGGTTTTCTTGACCGAAGCCGCTACTATTCGGTCGAGAAGTTCCTCAATTGGCATCACGAGTCTGAGTGCACCCCGAAAAATGGCAACAGCGCATGGCGGCCTGGATGGTGACCCATCCAAGCGCCGACCGCGCCCGACAGTGCTTAACTTCGATTTAGATATATAAGAGAAATATATGTAAAATTACATGTGAAATATATTAAATATATGTTAAATATATTTGAGATGGACATACGTGAGCAAAGGCATGTATAAAACGATTTCAATCAAATTTGGTATACATTTTTCTTATGATCTCGAGAAAAATACTGTGTAAGAACCACCATCCTCCTACTGGGATGGGGGTGAGACGTGGAGAGAGGATATGGACAAACAGAGTGCTGATGGAGGAGATGGACAAAGATAGGAAGAGAGAAGGAACTGGAAAGAGATAGGAAGAGGGGAGAGATGAACAGAGAGAGGACAGAGGAGGAGATGGACAGAGAAAGGGAAGAGAAGCAGATAGACAGTGGCAGTGGTGCGGGGGAGGGGGAAGGGGCAGGGAGAGGGGGGAAGGGAAGATGGTTAGGGTGGTGTGGAGTGGAGGAGTTGGACAGAGAAATGAATGAGAAGGAGATGGACAAACAGAGGACGGAAGAGATGAATAGCGAGATAAGGAGGAAGAGCTGGACAGAGAGAGGGGGAGGAGATGAATAAAGAGAGGGGAGAAGTAGACGGAATTAGAGTGGAGGTGGGGGCAAGGAGGAGAGGGACAGAGGAGGAGGGAACAGATGGCCGGAATGGCAGGTACAAATGGCCAGAGAGATGGTGAGGAGCAGATGGTCAGAGCGAGAGGTAGGAAGAGATAGAGAAAAAGGGGAAAGAGGAGATGGACTAATAGAAGACCGGAATAATTGGGTACCGGGCAAAACCGGATTCTCAGCTAGTATAAAATAAAGAAGTTTGTACAGTGCAACGGCGGAAATATCATTCAAGCAGAAAGAAATGTGAAACTTCCTGGCAGATTAAAACTGTGTGCCGGACCGAGACTCGAACTCGGGACCTTTGCCTTTCGCGGGCAAGTGCTCTTCCATCTGAGTTACCCAAGCACGACTCACGCCCCGTCCTCACAGTTTTACTTCTGCCAGTACCTCGTCTCCTACCTTCCAAACTTTACAGAAGCTCTCCTGCGAACCTTGCAGAACTAGCACTCCTGAAAGACAGGGTATTGCGGAGACATGGCTTAGCCACAGCCTGGGGGATGTTTCCTGAATGAGATTTTCACTGGTAGAAGTAAAGCTGTGAGGACGGGGCGTGAGTCGTGCTTGGGTAACTCAGATGGTAGAGTACTTGCCCGCGATAGGCAAAGGTCCCGAGTTCGAGTCTCGGTCCGGCACACAGTTTTAATCTGCCAGGAAGTTTCATATCAGCGCACACTCCGCTGCAGAGTGAAAATCTCATTCTGGAGAGAGAAAGGTGTTTATAGGGACGCGCTTGTAAGCTACTGTGAGCGGCCCCCTGGCTGTGACGGTGGTAGTGACGTCGTCGCTGTGGTTGCAGCGGCCGGCGGCGGCGGACGCGGAGGAGTGCCCGGACTCGGCGACATGCCCGGCGTGCCGGGTCACCATCCACCGGCTGCGGCCGGACGCGGGGCCCTGCCCCTTCTGCGGACGGCCCTACCCGCACCCCCAGCAGCCGGCCGTGGGCGGCGGGGGCGGAGGCAGAGCCAGGGGGCAGCGCGCCGCCTCGGACCCGGGGCCGCCCGCGCTGCGACTCCCCGCCATCGTGAGTACAACTGGGCTCTCTTCTTCCCTCACATTCTCATGTTCGAGATTATTTATTTATTTATTTATCGTATGGCTTTACCAGTGCAAGTGCGGTACTGACATCGTAAATTTACGTCTACATCTACATCATTACTCTGCAATTCACATTTAAGTGCATGGCAGAGGGTTCATCGAACCACACTCATACTATCTCTCTACCATTCCACTCCCGAACAGCGCGCGGGAAAAACGAACACCTAAACCTTTCTGTTCGAGCTCTGATTTCTCTTATTTTATTTTGATGATCATTCCTACCTATGTAGGTTGGGCTCAAGAAAATATTTTCGCATTCGGAAGAGAAAGTTGGTGACTGAAATTTCGTAAATAGATCTCGCCGCGACGAAAAACGTCTTTGCTTTAATGACTTCCATCCCAACTCGCGTATCATATCTGCCACACTCTCTCCCCTATTACGTGATAATACAAAACGAGCTGCGCTTTTTTGCACCCTTTCGCTGTCCTCCGTCAATCCCACCTGGTAAGGATCCAACACCGCGCAGCAATATTCTAGAACCGCTCGGCCACATAGTGTATGGATATATGTTGTATGTATGTATGTTCCACATCTCCTTCTAAACCACTGGAGCGATTTCAACCAAATTTGGTACACGTATCACTTACTGCTTGGAAAGAATCTCTGTTGGGATATGAACCACCCACCTATCAAAGGGAATGGGAACGGGAATGAACAAGTAGTGTAGCCCACGACGTGAGAATGTCCATAGTTTAGTCATCTAATAATTCAGAATGCGGGAACTTAGAGAGCCACAACAAACTTCACACATAATTTCCAACCTTCACGAAACTTTTTCTCACTGACGACCCCCCGCAAAATGATGACAGGAAAAAAGTTTATCGTATATTACATTTTCGCTGTTCATGCAGTAAAACACCCACATGATGCATCTTCCCGTATACGTCAGTCTGGTTAAAACAACGCAATCTCATTCGGTTTGTCCCCAGTGTCTAACAGTGTTTAGCTCTTACATACTTACAAAGAACAATATAAAAAGACAAAGCTACTCTGTGGGTCTTCTGACTTTTCCTGTCCATCTGTTCAATACATGGCTATCGGTTTTGCAGCAGAATAGTGCTTCCTGTGACCTACATCATTTTCTTCATGCAACTGCTCGACATTGTCTGGTGATGGCTGCTGGTTTACTGCTTACCGGCACTAACAGCGGCAACTGCTACTTGGCAGCAGTAAGCATTTACCTCGATCAGTTGCCTCTAGGTAATATTGTGGGATTTACATTATTTAATCCCATTGCTGCACTGTTCATTTTTCACTACCAGTCAGTGCAGAATATTTCATGGTCGCACCATCAACAGAACAGGCTCTGCTAACGGAACACTACGCCTTCCACATCGCTGGCAACGGGCTGTACACAACGCTGGTTACTACTTTGAAAGTTGGAACAGATCGAAACATGTAACTCTTTTCTATCGGTTGTGAATAAATAGTTGCCACTATTTAAGTACCAACCCTCGTAGATCGCAACCAAAGGCAACCATGACAAATATGTTTGTAGTTTCTGAAAGTGTATTAGGTTAGAAAAGTTGCCTTGTACGACGGGCAGAGATAGGGTACTATCGCAGTGGCCACGGTTATTATCTATGACAGTGCTGTACACAAATTATCCAGTTAATAAGTACTTTAAAACAAAAAATGGTATTCGCAATAAGATAATTTGAAAAAGAAGTCTCTTATTCGTGGTTAATAAGTTAGCTTCGCAAAATATAGGTATGAAGCTCGGCATCTGTGACGTCCATTTGCCGATCACCGCTAAAAGTCTCTTTTATGTTAAAATTTACCACAAATAGTAAGTTTTTGCGCAAAATCGGTATGAAATGTCAGAAGCCAGTTAAAAAACATTTCTAACGATACCTCACTCATCCTGTAAGATTAGTAGGTGCTGAGAAAAAAGGATGTTGACTTGCGAAACTATGCAAGGTGTCCCAAAAAGACACCGACAAACTTTAGGGGCAGGTTCCTTATACAGTAAAAAAAAAAAAAAAAAAAAAAAAAAAAAAAAAAAAAACACACTAGTAAACACGTAACTTCAGAGGTACGAGAACTAGTGCATCTTCGACATTATGAAACATCTCTCTTCTACTTTAAGGTCTTTGCTTTCCGTATTTTGGAGGAGGAAGTATTAACCAAAACTAGACATGCGGTCTAAAATACATACTTTGAGAGCTATGAGCACTTCTCCTTCTTCGCTAGTGCGAAACACACTCTTCCACTGAACAAGTGTTCATACCTCTTAAGGTATCGCTTTAGAGGCCTTGTTTACTTGAAATTTTTTTGTTTGTTTTGGTATACAGAACCCGTACCTAAAGTTCGTCGGTGGTTTTTTTTAGATACCCTGTGTATGATACACCCCATGTACAAATTTTGCATTAGGGACTCCTTTGCACCCCTCTCAGGTTTGCAGCCACTTGCTCCTTGGCCCTTAAACCGGTTCTATTCGTTACTAAGCACCACTCTGAATCCTCCAACTAATCTTGGAATGTTGGTATGCATTACGTACGAATAACGCTTACTAGCCTTTTTTAAAAGAGGTATTTTAGTTATCATTTTCTTCTCCTTGGGAAATATTGCTTCCTAAGTAGCGGAATTCCTTAACTCCATCTACTTCGTGATCACCAGTGCTGAAGTTAAGTTTCTCGGTATTCTCATTTATGGTACTTCTCATTACTTTAATATTTTTTTCGATTTACTCTCAGTCCAGATTCTGCACTCATTCACTCATTAAACTGTCCATTCCATTCAACACATCCTGTAATTCTTCTTCACTGAGGACAGCTGTGTCATCAGCGAATCTTTTCATTGATATCCATTCACCCAGAATTTTAATCCCGCTCTTGAATCTTTCTTTTACTTCCGTCTTTGCTTCTTCGATGTATAGATTGAACAGTAGGGGCGAAAGACTACATCGCCGTCATACACTCTTTTTAAGTCGAGCACTTTGTTCTCGGTCTCTCACTCTTATTTTTCCCTTGGCGGTTCGTCGACTATAACGTATGCCCCGTTTTCTTGCTCATGATAGTAAACCATCCGGAGCTTACATTTCAGCAATGAACACACGGCGAGACTTTCTCTGCTTATCTTCGTGCTTACCAAACCCTACCTTGGCCAGCAAGGCCGCCGGATCTCTCATGAATTGAGAAAGTTCCGAGCATTATGGGCAAGGCCCTACAACCAGCTAAGGATTTTGATGCTCTGACGCTCCAATTGGACAGAATTTGGCACGATATCCCTCAGGAAGACATCCAGTAACTATCAATGAACGCCAAACCGAATAACTGCTTGCATAAGGGCCGAGGAGGACCAACGCTTTATTGACTTGCTCATTTTGTGAAGCTCCTTTTCTTGAATAAATCATCCACTTTTTTCAAACTGTAATCATTTGTTTGTTTGTCTGTACATGTACCTCACATCTACCGAATTCCGACCCATTTCATTAGATGGACGAAAAATCGGTTTTTCTGAGAAACGGTGAGAAACAGGAGAATTAGCTCCTGTCTGACACTTTCAGAAAAAACACCGTGGACAAGGAAATGGAAGTCAACATATCCACTACGAGTGTTCCCCTATCTGCTGAACTGAGGTGAATATATCACATGTTGAAGTACGGACAGCAGTTATACTGCACTGATGATATGCTCGTTGGGGCGTTGGGCACTGTGCAGTTGATGTACATGGTGTATATGTAATTCTCTGCCTACACAGTTGACGCAATATGCCGTCCGCAAAATCCTATGGCTGAAATTGCCTCAGTACAGGACAAAACAAGAGTAAAGATTTCTTTTTGCTCACTAGCCAGAAACAGAAAGTTCCCTAAAGAAGCAATCCAATGTGTATCAGACTCCACAGAGAGGAAAACACCCTTCACTAGAGTAAACAGAATAACAGCTCTGTTCGCAGAGAAACGCATTTACCCGCTCCTTGTGGCGAGATCAACACTTCTCAAAATCTAACTGCCAGGTTCTCCACTGTTGATATCGCCAGCGAAGTTTCTGGCTCGGTCCCCAGAGGGAAGCGTCCTCAATCAATCCCCAGAGGGAAGTGTCTCCATACCATACACCCATTCCCTCCGGGGCACACAGCGTCTATATTTGCGCTCAGATCACGAATCCCAGTGACAGTTAGAGAAACGGCACCTCCCAATACACAAGTGATGAACTTGCTAGCCAATCACCTGAATCTCATATTCCTTCCAGAAGATTTTCTGGAGGTTTCCGTTTTCCCTCCTGTATCCTCACCACTCTGCCAGTCATACGAGTGTATGCATCTCTGCTTCCTGGTGGGTGGCGTACCTTGGCGTTTCCCATGAGGAAATTCCTCAGAGGTCAGCTCACGGCCATCATTTGTGTCCCCATTCATTCCTTCACACTAAAAGGATGTCTTTTCGCCTTGTGGCCCCCCACCCTTCCCCATCAACGCTCATGCGTCGGGTACGTTATTACGAATTTTTTCCGCCCACCAAAGTGCAACGTCCCACCCACACTGTCCATACCTCGGGGGTTATGCGGTCTCCAACGTTGTAAATTGCCGCCTCCTCGCTCTGCTCTCTCTCAAGGCAGTAAACGTCCTCCCATGCAGAACACGACAACTCTCTTCCCAGCCTCTCTTCAGCCAATAGTGGTTTCTGAGGAACACGTTGCCCACGTCGCCCTTTCTGCCAGTTCTCAGCTCTAATTAACTCCCAGACATGCAGTACTACAGAAACTGTTAGTACATGGTGCTAGCCAGTATAAGCCAATGAAACAATGAATAGTCTGACTGTACATTGTAAACAGTTATCTGACACGAATATACATTTAAAAGAAATTATATAAAATTAAATGTATGGTGGTAAAATATTTTTGCCTTACACAGTGACAGTATCAACAAACTGGTCTCTCGTTCGCCGAAAAGTGTTCATCGCCAGGGTTACAATGTTGAGAAATAAATACGTATGTAGACATGAGGAATAAAGATGTAGTATGTTAATAAAGTTTGTTTTACTTGAAAAAGTTTAAGAATCTCACCAAAAAAATTCGATGGCATTACTTTTCAGCCTGCCTTGTATATGCAAACAAACAAAAATTAATTATGTAACTTTATTTCTTCGAGATAATAATTAAAATGTTATTACTACCTAGCATATTTTACGTTCTACACATAAGAATAAAAACTTCATGTGACCACATGTACAGAAACGTTGCTCAACTTGAGGGCGATGTCCTCTTAGCAGTTTCTCTTCTGATGAGAGTCCACTTGAAAATGGTACACATGCTGAAGTTGCTAACGTGAAATAAATAGATTATGACACAGCACAGGTGGATCTTAACGTTTTTCAAATACTAAAGGACTATTTGTGGAAGTGGACAAAAAATAACCGATTTTAGTGCTCTTTGGCTTTTTTTCCCTTTACTTTTTAAGTACTATATGTTTCATGTTATAACTCTTCTTCCAACTCCGTGAACTTAAAATCAGATTATGAAGTTCTGCAACATATTGTCTCAAAAAAAAGATCGGTAGAATAATTGTATTTCTTAAGTCAGACCCATTGTGTGTCTAGCCAAACTTCGAGTGTCATAGTGCAGTCGCCCTAATGTGCTCTTGGCCTTCAGCTATAGGCGGAGTTCCCTGACTCCATTTCGTCCAGTAGACTCACCTGTCACCGAACCAGACTGCCTACGTCCCAGGAACTCGCACGGTGAAGTAGGGTTCCAACGACCTCACCAATTGTTCACTAGCTTATCCGGACCCGGAGAGTTTGGTAAATCACGTGAACAGCACCAAAACCTGGTGAGGCTTACGATCATAGTGGATCAACGCAGCCAGTTTGCGTGCTGATCGCGTGTCAGCAGGGACGTTTATCCAATCTCATTTAATGGCTAGTCAGTGTTTGTGTAGCAAAAATAAATTTAATATAGAGAGTAGAAACCTGGGCTTGTGCGACCAGTCATAGTGGCTACCTTATAGGCACCGATATCAGCAAGATTTAAACGTCTGGACTAGACAACCGAGCAATGGTGCTACCCTCACCGCCCCCCCCCCCCTTTTTTTCTTTAGAGTAGCTCTTGCAACCTACGTCCTCAATTATTAGTTGGATGTCTTCCAATGTCTGTCTTCACTAAAGTCTTTACCCCCTACATGGAAGTTATTCCCTCGTGTCTTAACACGTTTGCCATCCTGTCACTTCTTCTTGTCAGTGTTTTCCAAAGTTCCTCTGTTCACCGATTCTGCGGAGAAGCTCATTCCTTATTTTATCAGTCAACCCAATTTTTAACATTATTCTGTAGCACCACATCTCAAATCCTTCTATTCTCTTCTGTTTCGATATTCCCGCAGCATATGATTCACTACCGTACAATGTTGTGCTAAAACGTACCTTCACAGAAATTTCTTCCACAAATTAAGGCCTATCATTGATAAACTTCGTTTTTTTTATACTGATACTAAATCCTATACTGTCATTAACAGGTATCTTCACAATTCTTAATAGTCACCATTTGCTCCCTTTTATTTAGCAGACTGCCATCAACAACGAAATGAGGCATTTTGCAAATCTACACTGCTTAGAATACGCCCTACGGTGCATTCACTATTGCTTGTTATAGAAGGAGGCGTCTACCTAATTTCATGGCGAATACCTTGAACTGGTATTCTCAAAACAGAATCGTGTCGTAAGAAAACCTAGTCGGGTAGCTTCTCCAGAAATAAGAGATTGTTCCTAATAGGACAAGTCTTTTCTTGGAAGTCACGCGATGGCTGACGTCTAAAGCTAGGAAAAAAGGTCGTGGTACTCGAATGCCGTAAAGAGGGCAAACTTACAGGCCTGCAGCGCCACACTTCTTTGAACTGCATGGACATTCGGTACTTTTTCTGCTACTTTGCTGTTCTCCTCCTGTAGCCAGCCGTCAATGTAGTTTTCAATTTCTGTCCTGCAGTTTTCTGTTTATGCAGCTGGAAATAAATGCCACATAATTTTCATTTTTTTCGATTTAATTCTTTTTGGATCTTCCCCTGATGTTATTTAAACCTCCATTACACCATTTCCTAATCTTTTCAGTAAACTTTCATGTATTACCCGTCCACTCCGTTCTGCTTTCCTTGTCTTCTTCTTCGGTCTTATAGGTCAAATGCTGTTCGCGTCAGACTTCTTCATTAATTACGGTACTTGGTCCAGATGTATTTTTATTAATTTTCTATAGCACTACATTTCGTTAACTTCAATTGTTTAGCTTTTCGGTGTTAGGGTGGTCTAATTATGACTCTGCTGAGTAAAAAACGTGTTGATGAATACCTTTGTGAAGTTCATTAAACGAAATTAACTATTTATTTCTGCTCGTAGGAGGATCTTTTTGGTCAAATGTTTGAGCGGGGCGAAAGAAGATTCCCTATAAATTACACAATGGGTTTTTGTCCGAATTTTCGCAACGAAACGAAGAGTAGGAAATGGACAAATGGAGTATGAAACTGACCAGATTGGGTCTAGTTTTTCAAAACAAAATATTTAATTACTTTAAAGTAATCGTGGTAATTAAGGAAAACTTAATTAGTTATTTGACGCAAAATTATTCAATGAATTCTTGTCCGATTTTTCATAGCCAAACTAATAGTTAGAAAATTGGGTATCAAATTGACTTGCATGAGACCTAGTTTTGCAACAACAAATAATTCCTTGAAAACAATCAGGGTAATTAAGAAAAATTTAATTAGTTACTTTAGGGAAAACTGAAATATTTCACGAACGCCTGCTGCTAGGTATGCAAATGAAGTGACAAAAAGTTCAAGTTCTAGTTCTTTGCGCATAAAAAGTTACATTGGTGTGATATTTAAGTGTCAAAATTGTTTCCTTCAAATCACTACTAAATTCAGGACATTTTGTGAATAGGCGACGCTAGAAAAGCAAATGAAGTGTCAATAAGGAAATGATTTCTAAATAAAACTTGAAAACAGACAACTATAGAGGAATTTCCCTTTTGGACTGCACGTATAAGATCATGTCAAGAATACTATACAACCGCTGTAAAGATCAACTAGAACTGGAACTGGGAGAATATCAAGGAGGGTTTAGATCCTGGAGAAGCTGCCCAGAACAGATAATCACTTTGAAGTTAGTCATGGATGTCTACAAAAGAAGGCAAAAACAACTAGTCATAACCTTTGTAGATTTCAAAAAGGCGTATGATTGCATCCATAGATCTTCAATGATGAAAATATTAAGGAATTTTGGACTTCATCCTAAATTAATAAAAATGATACAGTTAACCTTAACAAACACCAAATCCAAAGTAAAATTTAGAGGAGAAATATCTGAACCATTTACGATTAAAACAGGGTTGAGACAAGGAGATTGTTTATCACCATTGCTATTCAATTGTGCTCTTGAATATGTAATGAGAGAATGGTACAAGGAAAATCCTATGAATATTAAAATTGGAACTAAGAAAGATAAAATAAACCTAAATTGCTTGGGATTTGCTGATGACCTAGCATTACTAGCTAATAATATTCAGGAAGCCACGAAACAAATAACAAGCTTACAAAATATAGCACAAAAATTAGGACTCCAGATATCATTTGAAAAGACTGAAATAATGGTAACGGATCCACTTGTAATAGATCACATCACAGTGAACAATAGGGAAATTAAAATAGTGAAACAATTTAAATACCTGGGTGAAATTATAACACATAAATTGGACGAGAAACCTGCATGGCGAGCAAGAACTAATAAAATGATAAAAGCTCAAAAACTAACATGGTCTACGTACAATAAAAAATGTCTATCAATTAAAACAAAATTAAAACATTACAAGACGGTGGTTCAACCAGAGGTTACATACGGAAGTGAAACTCTTTTTAAAGTCACCCAGAAAAACAGAATTGACAAAATTTTAAAAGTAGAGAGAAGAATTGCTAGAACATGCATAAATAAGAAATATCAAAAAGCTGGGCAATGGCGGATAGTTCCAAATGAAGTGGTATACAGAGAACTGGAGCCCATCACCGATACTATACGAAAGAAAAGGATCTCTTTTTGTGGTCACATTCTGAGGACACCAGAAACCAGATTATCAAGGAAAATTATTGAGAAACTCTGGAATTTGAAACAACAAGGAGGATGGCTTAAGGAAATAAGAGAGGATATGGAAGAACTGGAAATAACTCTGGATGATTTGCAGAACAAAACGCCAAATTTAAAGAAGTTGAGGGACACAGAAATAAGATTTAAACCAAAAATTGACAAACGACATACAATGGGTATTTACAGATGAGGAACGACGAAAAGCATCGGAAAGAATGAAGAGATACTGGGCCACTCGGAAGGGGAAAATACCAAAGAAGAGGACCAGAAATGATTGACTGAAGTGGTCCAATGAGGCCGTAAAAGCAGAAGAAGAAGAAGAAGAAAAACTTGAAAAAGAAAAATAAAACTAACTGCATAAAAATCGTTCATATGTTTTGTGAAATGATTTGCCAAAAGTAAGAAATAAAACAGATTAGAGAAACATTTGACGAGACTTTGAATGATGTTGTCAATCACGTGCAGCAAATGAGATGCGTCAATTTTTTTCTCTATTCCGTTTCTTATTTTTAGACACTCTATTTCAGAAAACATTTGGCGAATATTTCTACCGTTTTTTATCTGGTTAATTGAGCTTAGGATTTTTCCTTTTTTCTCTGTTATAGGCTATTTGATTTTGTTACTAAGTAATTCTTGCATCTTACTTCTTAGCTCCTCATTCAAGGAAGTTTGTGTGGTACTCTAATTTTAGCAACACTGCTGACTAAGTTTTAATTACGTTTGGGTTGTATTTTGTTTCTAAAATTGTTTACGTTTTGACCAGCATTTTTTCACCTCTCTTTTCACTTTGTGTAGGATTTCTGTGATATTCGCTCAGCTAACAAGATAGTTTTCCTCGTACATGTTTACTCCTGCGAGTTAATGTACTCTCTGATTTCATGTAAATCCTTGCATGATGTAAAATAAAATAATATTAGTTGCGGGACAGCCGGCCGAAGTGGCCGTGCGGTTAAAGGCGCTGCAGTCTGGAACCGCAAGACCGCTACGGTCGCAGGTTCGAATCCTGCCTCGGGCGTGGATGTTTGTGATGTCCTTAGGTTAGTTAGGTTTAACTAGTTCTAAGTTCTAGGGGACTAATGACCTCAGCAGTTGAGTCCCATAGTGCTCAGAGCCATTTTTTTTTTTTTTGAAGTTGCGGGACTCTATATTGTGATTAGGCATCGCGATCGTAAACACTGACTTACCGTGGAAGAATGTCAACATTCACGCATTCACTTGATGCATGTCCAAAAATTTGCAAAATATCCTTGTTTCTCACTTACACCGACAAATGTCGACATTCACCATACACTGATGACAAATGTTGAACAAAAATGTTTTTGTTATGTTTTAAAATCATGTTTTATTATGCAAACATTTTATATGTTAAAAGAGGAGGAAGTTTAAATAACAGCACAAATAAATAAACTGTTGACCTTAAAAGGAACAGTACATTCCGAGTGACATAAGAAAATAATACCAATAATAAACTTGTGTGATTGGCATTATACAATCCTATTTATTACAACAAATTAAACAGTTACGACACTTCTAACTGCACAAGAGTCCCTTGCTATTGCAACTGCATTTAGTCGTTGAACACTTCTTTTTGCACTGCATAGCCTTGCCCTCCACTTGTCGAATTAGTGGCAGCTGCTTCTCTCAGCGACATTTGTTAAGAAGAAATCTAGTCCCTGGCAAATAACTTTTCTTTACAAATTACAATCTGATTGCGGGTGCGAACTGCTTGAGAGTTTTTTTTTTTTTTCTTTTGTAATATTTGAATAAATACTTCAGAGCCAAGATGTCATATAACGGTTTATTTCGAATTTGGGTTCCTAAACAATTTAAATTTTCAATGTAGTCAAAATATATGGCACAATAAGAGCTCCAAAGATGATAGAAAAGTACTGCTGAAAGCGTTCATCAATTCAAAATAAATACTTAAATGTGATCTTGGCTCTGAAATATTTCGTAAAGTATTAAAGTGTGAAGATACCCCCTGAGTAGAATGTCTGTAATACTCGTACTTTTTTTATTTGCTTATTCGTAGAAGTTAGAGCCTTATATTCGACAACAACCGCCAACACATTTCGGATATATGTGTGGCCACAGTCGACATCACGAACTTGTATTCATACTACATTACCAATTTGACCGGGAGGAAATACTCTTTTTGAGTTTCGTGATAGGTTCAGTGCTTGCATTAGAAGATTCTCTTTTGCCGCAGCCCTTTTTGTAGAAATAAACTCGTGTTGTTCAGTGAGGGCTCGATATGAAGACGTGGGGAGCTGCAGCTTCTCTTCAATATCTTTATTTGGAATATGGTTTTCTCTATGCCCACTGCTGAAATTTTCTTCAAAAGTATTAAAAATTTCTTCGAGCTCTTCTTCGGCTTAAATATTTGCGATTTGTTCAACAAGTAAAGGAGACGATGCTATGGCTCTCTTTGGTTTCATGCCAAACATGACCTCATAAGGACTTTTCTTTGTCGTATGTAGTGTTCTTGGCAAACTGAATAAAGTCCAGATAACCGTTATCGTTCATCCACGTAGTTAGCATATTCTATATATCCTGACTGATCCTTTCAACTGAGCCCTGTGTTTGACTATGATGAGGCTTTTCATGAACTATCTTAACACCTTTCCACATAGTCTTTAGTTCAGATATGACCTAGTTACAGAATTCCCTATCATTATCTGATTCATATACAGCTAGAACACCAAACAATAAACAAATTTGAAGGTGATACGCTACTTCTTCATCTGTCTTTGTTTTCAAAGGTTGTATTTGCACAAACTTTGTGAAATGATTTTAATACAGCGTTATTAACTTATATTCGCCATCCCCGTGCGACTGCAGTCTATCAGACCAACCTGACATGTTGTGTTTAACTTTGGACAGACCACTGGTTTGACAACAGTACCTTTTTTAGGTCCACTGTGTATCATTTGACATTGTTTACATAAATTTAAATACAACATTGCAACATCATATGTAATATTTTTTATTCAACTTGCAACTAATTAAATGATTTTTTTATCTCCATGATACGTTTCAAAGGTGTAAACCTCGTATAATTAGCTATTCATCATTGGTAACGTAATACTATATATTCGTTTCTCCTGGTTTTAATTGTACAATTAATTTCTCTTCAACATTAATTTTCAAAACGTCAAAATGTTTTAAGGAAGGAGTTTCACACAGCAGTTAGTCGCATTAGTTTTTATTGTCCTTGCACATCTAGATTTCGTGTATAAATAGCCATCTCCAGTGCATTTCCGTTATAATTCAACAGACTCGCGGCAGTTTACGTCACCATACGTTCTGACAGGTGTACCGCCAGAATGGCCCAAAGTACTGCAGACGGCTATTTAAAGCCGAAATCTAGATTTTAAAGAATAATAAAAACTAAGGGTATTGCGACTGACTGCTATGTGCCACTGCGTTCGTATAGTCTACGGTCCCCGTGCATAGCTGTCCCTGATGGAATCAAAGTTGATGAAAATGTTTTAATCGTTTGTAATACAGCAGTGTACGGCACTTAGTTTTAGCAGAAATCACTTCAGGATGTATTTTGGAACACTTTTCTTCAGAAAAATAAAAACAGTTGTCTCTCATTTACCCTCATTTAAGGCATGCAATATTTAAAAAAAACTGCAGTTCACTGCAGTGGCAATTTCATATAAATTAGGGTATTGGATAAAATAATTAAATTTAAGAAAATGTTGAACGCTCCATCACACTTTGCGTAAGACTGCCAAACAACAGTGTTTCATACTATAGCATGACTATGCCACGTGACCTCAGTCACAGCAGAACAGAGGTTCTGGCGACAGACTGTCGCCCATCTGTCGATATCGGCTTCTCGTTTCGACCTCCATAAAAGCATATCTATGCTTGTCGACATACATCGATGATGATCCGAATCTGTGAGATTATAACCAAATATTCGGTGTTTCACAGACGTAATTGGTATGTGTTGACGTTCATGAAAGAAAGTTGACATTCTCCAACTTCGGTGTTTCACAAACACCGAATGTTTAAAATTACCTCATGCTACGTTTGATGTAGTATTAAATGACACTCAAGGAAAGACGGCGAATAGTCACTTAATATCGCATCAAACGTAGCCTGATGAAGTTTTAACCTTTGTATCACTTGTACCTACGAAGCTAAGACTTGTTAATTTGATAACGATCCACGTGTTAACATCACCGAGCTAGCTTCCTTTAGGACCACATTCAACAATTTCTCACTTGCCCACACAGAGTGCATTTCCTTCAGGGATCGGCCATCTCCAATGACATTCGTCATGTTTATTTAATCATTGTGTTTATCTTCCGAAAGTTCTTTTAAAAAAATGAGGATATGGAACGTCAATATGAGTAAGGATTCTAGAAAGGTCCATACAGTTTTCTAATACGTTTTATGTTATTACTTAAAGTTAAGTGTACTGCCGTGGATATTGTAAAGGAATTTCTAAAGTCTGCGAAGCTTAAGGACACAATCAGCTATTGTTTGAAACTTCCCCACACTGCAGGTCCAATTACCTTGACCATCTGTCATAGTGCAGTGGGTAACCTGCCTATCTCTCCTGACATGCGCAGTCATAGCAATGACTGTAACTCTGTACTTAAATTAATTTATGAGCTGCGACTTCGTATAAATGTCACAATGGGATTAACAACCTCGTTTCTCTAGAATAGATGAGTGTGGAACAGCAGCCGCTGATTAACAGTATTATCATAATCCTAATGCCATCTTTCCCCTGATTAACACTATATCGTGATACTTCTACCATATTGTTACACTGGTACAGACGAGTGTGGAAGATATCCCTGATTAACAGTATTACTGCGATGTTATTACCACCTCGTTACCCTGGTGTAGAGCAGTATAACGCAAATGCCCTGGGCAGCTGTATTCACAGGGGGTGCGTTCATGTGTTCCAGCTGGAGCCGGAGCCACAGAGCCGGCGTAACAGCGGCGTGGGCGTGGCCATGGGAGTGGGCGTGGCCACCAGCCTGATGGGCGGACTGCTGCTCAGGCCATCCTCCGACACCTCGCTGCCGCCAATCAACAAGGTGCGTGCCTAGTACTGTGTGTTGGCAAAACTTCGGACGGGAGGAAAGGTATAATGATAAGCAAGGGATGTAACAGCTCCTCTTCTCGTTAACTTACCAGCTACTTTGAATCGTCTGTGCTGTACCACCTCCTGTGGAAAATATATGAATTGAATGAGATTTGGTGAGATCTTATTTCATCTAGCAACCTGCATGTGCAGTGAGCAGTGAGACGTTATTATGTGGTGTGTCACTTTTTTTTGTTTTTTTGGTCAGATTCTGTAGTTATTTCCGAGGTGATAGTAAGAGGACAGCTGAAACTATTGCTAATTAAAGATTAGAAATGCATTTTACAACCCTCATTATCCCCCACTTCTTTTGAATTTTTTCACCAGTTTCAAGGTGGTGCTTAGAGGCCTAAGTCCACAGCTGAAATTTGTTTGCACATTCTACTCTATGTCTTACAGATATATCTACTCCGGGTGTGCCATGAGGAATAGTAAATACTTTAGGACTAATTCGAACAAAAAATTCCATATACACTGCCTGACAAAGAACGTGAAGAACTCGGAAGGGGATGAGGCAACGAAATGAAACTTCAGGAGCCCAGGATGTATGTGATATTATTTCAGTGATTACAAAAGAAAGTCAAATTTTCAATGTACCTTGCAATATGAGCCCCTTTATCAGTGTGAGATTGCACCCTCTCCAGTTTCTAGACCCGTGATACATGTGGGAGAGCACTGCTCTGCTGAAAAATGGCACCACGATACCATCGCATGAGGGGTAATACATGAGGATACCGGATGCCTGTGACATACCGTTGTGCCGTCATAGTGCCCTCAATTCAGTCGTGACATAAATTCATACTCGATGTCTCCGAACACCATGACGCCACGGGTAACACTACACAGCCTCTCCAGAATATTGGAAGAAAGGGACCTCTGCCCAGGTGGCTGCTGTGCACACCAACGATGTTTATGCTAGGTAGTTCAGAACCCCAATTTGTCACTGAATGCAGAGCGATGCTATTCATCAGCAGTCCATGTGACCCAGTCATGGCCCCACTGCAAATGCAGCCGTTTTTGCTGTGGTGTTTACGGTGGCCTATACATGGGAAGTTAATCCCCTAGAACACTTGCTGCTAGTCTCCAGTCAAAGGTGAGGGCTAACACAGAATGTTTCAGGGAGTTCATTACCTGTTCTCGAATGGCAAGCGCAGACGTGAAGGGGTTACACAATGCATGGTGCACAGCACGATGACACTCCCTTGTGATGATCAGACGTGGTCGACCAGAACCTCGATAAGAGGTATGACTGCCTTCGCGTTTTCATACTGTCCAGTTCGGGCCACTGTTACTTCTGAATGCCCACAAATCCGGATGTTGCACGACTCGACCAGCTGTTCAAAATGGAGACCCACACTAACCGCGCTTTCAATCTCTGTCAGGTGCTGATAACGGTGTCTCACACGAGTACGGGACACAGTGATCGCTCTGTTTCTAATGCAGTTCACACCTCTTACATACCTTAAAAGGCCTGGTAACAACACTAAACACGAGCAAAACCAATGACCTCTGGTACTCATTCTATCATAGAGAACTTCAGCGCTAATCGTGTACATACTCGCTGATAGTGAGTACGTGTACTAAATTACATGACATCCAGTGAAGTCCTCTGGATGCTTCGCTTTTTTTGTCAGGCAGCGTACACGAGTCCAATTTTTATTGGATACAGAGATATGGGTATGGAGCTAATTTTTTATTTTGTGTGTTGGTGTTCGGAATGTTTCTTGATTGTCACTTTCGTGTTGAAATTCAATTTGTTAGTTTGTGCTTGAATTTACATCATTGCGTTTTTCAACTACGACTGTGATTGTGGTTTGTTGGTCAGATATAATGTATTGTTCGAGCATACAAAACGTATGTACAAATGCTGTGGTTGTCGGTATGGTATTCGTCCATTGGTTTTGTAATAGAAGTGGTGCCATTGGTAACAGAAATGCTGTTGTTCCTTCTACAGAATATGGTAAACTATTTGTTAACCACAGATTACTACATTTCAGAGTGTTTATCCATCTTTTCACTTGACTGTGAGAGATTGGTGCAGCGCCCAACAGACATACTTCATTAGAACACGCATATGAACAGAGTGTGATGAAGTAGAAGACATTGTTTAGCTTGTAGAGTGCAGCTCTTCAACTTCGTAGGCCACCATCTTGCATGTAACTCGTAAGTTTAAAATATAAAGGGGGTCATATGACATACCATACCAGTAGAGAACTGCACGAGAAAAACGATTTACTTTTCATTACGTCTTAGATTTATTCATTCCCGAGTTATGTCACCTTCCGTTGAGAACACGATAATTGCTACTGATAACACAAAGGCAACAGGACATGCTTGACGTGTGGTATAGTATGAGGTTCCTCGCGTTTTGGATAGCATTTTATTTTCTAAATTTTATATTTTACTGGGGCTTTGCAGCTAGCAGAAGTAATCCGCCGCCTTAAGCAACACCGCAGAGTACGATAGCCTCGAATGAGCAGCTGGTTCTCATGTTGGCATTGGTGGCGAATGGACCATATGGCGCAGCAGTGAATCATTGGCGTGGGGAGATTATTTATGGAAGACTTCGAGGAGAAGGCTCTTGAATCTGCTGACTTGAAACCCACGGTATTCTGGAGGAATGTTGATGATACTTTTGTAGTTTGGCCCGATGGTGAAGATAACTTACAAGACTTCTTAAGACATCTAAACTCCCTCCACGATCAAATAAAGTTCACAATGGATATTGAAAAGGAATTTTGCCTTCTTCCATTCTCGGGTGTTCTGATTGGGCGCAGAGAGGATGGCACTTTGGGACATGAAGTGTATCGGAAGCCGACGCACGCGGATTTGTATTTACGTGCAAATAGCTGCCACCATCCTGCCCAGACGATGAATGTTCTCCGAACTCTAACCCACAGAGGGCATATTATTTCTGACGAAAGCAGTCTGCAAGATGAACTTTCCCACTTACAAAGAGTGTTGAAGACAATGGGTACACCTCACAGCAAATACAGAAGGCACTGAAAATGAAACCGAAAGAGGCCACAAAGAAAGCAGAAAAAGACGAAGAAACCTTTAAATTGACGGCCTTCCTGCCATATGTGGGTAGCCTCTCATCAAAAATAGGACGGATTCTCAGCAGACACAAAGTAAAAGTGATTTTTCGTCCTCCACCCAAGACAGCTGCACTCATGGGCTCCGTCAGAGTTGATTTTCTGTTCCGAAAATCTGGAGTTCACAAAATTCCATGTGAATGTGGCCTTTCTTACATTGGACAAACAACTCGTACTGTCCACGAAAAATGTACAGAACACCGGAGGTACACACGATTCTTACAACCTAACAAGTTGCCAGTGGCAGAGCATTGTATTGAAACTGGTCACAGTATGTTCTATGACAACGTCGAAATTTTGGCAACTACATCAGCTTTTTGGGGCTCGACAGCGAAGGAGGAAATTGAAATTCGCTTGACGACGAATTTAATTAACGGAGATAGTGGTTTCAACCATGATAAATCATGGAATCAGGCACTTGCTATAATAAACTCACAAAGACTTCGTCACAGTGCAGCTCACAATGATATATCGACATGCCAACAAAGATCGACTGCGGAGTCATAGATGTAACTCGTCTCTGCCGCCGACCAACGTCTCTGGCGCATTTGCATCTATGGCCGCAAGCGCAGTTGCGCGGTACACGAGTATAAAGGGACGAAACGAGCACTGGAGCATCTTACCGTACATCATGCCAATTCCCACACCTTCTACCCCTCTGCCGGTGTGCCCCAGGGCTCTGTCCTCTCCCCTCTCCTCTACCTCCTGTACACGGCAGATATGCCCCAACCCCCCCCCCTCCAGTACACCTCTTGCAATATGCTGATGACACCGCATTCCTCGCCCTCGCTCCTACCCTCCAACGGTCCCAACGCCTTCTCCAGAATCACCTTGACCTTTTTGCTGCATGGTGTAACCAATGGCTCCTGAAACTCAATCCTTCCAAGACCCAGGCAATCATCGTAGGTCGTACCACTCGCTCTTTCCGGCTCCTGGATTTCTCCCTTACTGTCTGCGCACATCCTGTCCGCCTCACCCCCACCCTCACCTACCTTGGCCTCACCATTGACCGTCACCTCACCTGGATACCTCATCTCTGCTCCATCCAATCCAAAGCCCACAACCGCCTCCGACTCCTCAAACTCCTCTCTGGCCAGACATGGGGGTTGCACCCCTCTACCATCCTCCACACCTACAAATCCTTCATCCGTCCCATCCTCTGTTATGCCAGTCCTGCCTGGATATCTGCCCCCCCCCAAATTCTATCAGTCCCTCCAGATCCTTGAGCGTCATGCACTCCGCCTCGTCTTCCGTATCCGCCTCCCGTCCCCCACGCGGCTCCTCTATGATCTCATTCCTTTCCCCCATCTGCTCCTATTCCTCGAACATATCCGCATCCTCTACACCTCCCGCCGTCTTGAACCCCCTCACCCCCTGGTTGCTCCTCTCCTCTCCCGTCCCCGCCCCCTGCCACGTCTTCACCGTTGTGTCCCCCCTACCCTCCATCTCTACACCCTCCATCTCCTTTCCCAAGGTGGCTTCCATCAACTCCCCCTCCCGGATGATGCCCTCTCTCCCTCCATTTATCCTTCCTATCAACTCTGATCCTCAATCCCCCTCCTTTCCTCTGTCCTTTCCCTGGGCTCCCTCTCCCCCCCCCCTTCCGTCCTGGTCCTGTTTTTCTCCCCACTAAACCACTCCCTACCTCCCTTCTCCCCCCCCCAGTCCTTTTGTATTCCCCTCCTCTGCCTACCCCACTCCCTGTCGCGTCTGCCCCCCTCCCCTCTTATGGGTCCTCATCCTCCTTCAGCTTTCCCGGCTCCCCCCTTCGCTTTTACTCTCCTTTCCCCCCCTTTTTTGTTTTCCCATCTTCTGTCCAGTTTTCCCCCATCTGCTCTCGACTGTGGTGTCACATTTGCCAACTTTTTAGTGCAGTGTTCCAGTGACTATTCAGTGTTGTTTGTCTTTCTCGTGTTGCGAACAGAAACCATGCTGTCGCTCGGTGTGAATTTTATGTCCTTTGCGAACAGAATCCAGACTGTCGCCGTGTTTTTTTTAATTGTCTATTGTTTTCCCTGTCTGCTTCGTATGTATTTTTATTAGCGTCATCATCCCTGTGTTGTTGTTTTAAGTTCCACGATTTCTTTTCGCCTTGTTACTCTCTAAGTCTCCGATTTTATCGCCTGTTTTTTATGATTTGTTCTCTTGATCTTTGTCACAAAATCTGTCGGCTGAAGAGCGGCATACTAAGCTGCTGCCAGCCCGCCCCCTTCGGGGGGAATTGAAATTCAATAAATGAAAAAAAAAAAAAAACTGGAGCATCAGTCTTGCGGCTCACTCTGAAGATGGCTGAACGTTATACAGCCGAAATATTAGAAAGAGAAGGAGAATTCTTGCGGCTGCACACCCTAAACCTAATGGAACAACCTGTGATTTGATTCTCGCTATCTCATACTCCTCTTCATCAGTGTTCTGCTACATTAGCAGGTCGTTTGCGCCTCTATACTCTGCGACCCTTTATTTCCTTCTTATTGCTGCTGTATGTGCTGCCCTGTATCACATCATCCAGCATCTTAAATCTCCTCCTTCGACTCCTCTTCCCTTCCATTTGCCTGTGTAAGAGAATTTTATCGTACCCTCCTTCTTTCTTAAGATATGTTCAATCCAGTTTCGTTTCCTTCTTTTTATTGTGTTCAGTAATAGTTTTTCATCTCCCACTCTTCTCAGTACCTCTTCACTTTCCACTTTATTCATCCCACTCATTCTTTCCATTCTCTGTTATGTCCATATCGCAAAAGCCTCCAACCTTTCTCTGTTTTTCTTACTGTCCACGTTCCCCTTCACACGAAAGATTTTACTGGTCTTTCCCCAAAACCTTGTCCATATTGCTGCAGAAAGAGCTCTTTTCCTTACAAAATGCCTCGTTTCCACTGCTATCTAGGTTTTAATTTCTGTACTACTCATCAAATCGGTTTCTATCCTTCTTCCTAGGTATTTAAACTTTTGCACATGTTCTAATATTTCTCTAGTCAGCCTTACTTTTACCTCTGTATTTCCTCCTAGTGGCATTATATTTGTTTCATCTGTACTGATTTTCACTTCATAAATATTCCCTTTAGGTTCAGTGGCATGCACTATATCCTGTAATTCCTTTTTTTCTCTTTCTAGAAGTACCATGTCGTCTACAAACACCCTATTCTGTGATGTTACGTTGGAAAGATTAACTTTAAAATGGCAGCCCGGTTGGTCGTGCGGTCTAACGCAGGAGAGCCTGGTCCCCGGCACGAATCCGCCTAGCAGATTTGTATCGAGGTCCGGTGAGCCGGCCAGTGTGTGGATGGTTTTTAGGCGGTTTTCCATCTGCCTCGGCGAATGCGGTCTGTTTCCCCTTATTCCGCATCAGTTACACTCTGTCGGCGATTGCTGCGCAAACAAGATCTCCACGTACGCGTACACCACCTTTACTCTACGACGCAAACATAAGGGTTACACTCGTCTGGTGTGAGACGTTCCCTGGAGGGGTCCACCGGGGGCCGAACCGCACAGTGACCCTGGGTTCGGTGTGGGGCGGCGGAGGGGTGAAGTGGACTACGATAGTCGTCGTGGGGTTGTGGACCACTGCGGCAGCGGCGGGGACGGAGCCTCTCCGTCGTTTCTAGGTCCCCAGTTAAGATACAGTACAATACAACTTTAAACTTCTGTGCGTGAAGAACTGTGAAGAGCAAGATAATACATGACGCTCATAATGCAGGAAGCTCTCGATCAGTCACGCCACACATCGCTTTCGGAAGGAGTATCCAATGCCTGACACTTTCGAGCCGCAGCAACTCTCATCTCAGGATCGTCGTCAGATTCTTCTGACCACATGGGCCGAATTGAATGAAACGACAATAAAGACAAAAAATACAGGAGCCTGACAGCAGCCTTGTCTTACTCCTTTCCCTTTTTTGTACAGTTGGTACTTTCATCTCTCACTTTCACTGTTTCTCGACCTGTTATTGTTTTAGAAGAGTCGTTCCAGGCCTGTGAATCACACTGTAGAAATCTCGTTTCATTCGTCAGTTCCACACATCCTGCCCTGCTCTTGTAGAGACGCAGTGCGACGGCAGGCGCCGCTGACGGGCCGCGCTGTTGCAGGAGTGCGAGTCGCGGCTGCTGAGCGTCGCGCCCAGTCCGTCGTCGACTCCCGAGTCGGGCTTCCGGTCTGCGCTCAGCGGCGACACGCTGTCCGCCTGCGACGACTCGCCGCCGCTGCCGCTGCCGCTCTCCAAGGCGTTCGTCGTCTACCCCGTCCGGAGCAAGACTCGCGAGGACTTCCTGTGAGTGCCACGCCTGCGCGCAACTGCACGCTTACCGTCGTATCAGAAAATTAGAATCTATCGCAAAGTAACCTCAGCTTCCACGTTCCACCGTAAGTGGTTGTACAGTTCAAATGGTTCAAATGGCTCTGAGCACTATGGGACTTAACTACTGAGGCCATCAGTCCCCTAGAACTTAGAACTACTTAAACCTAACTAACCTAAGGACATCACACACATCCATGCCCGAGGCAGGATTCGAACCTGCGACCGTAGCGGTCGCGCGGTTCCAGACTGTAGCGCCTAGCACCGCTCGGCCAGGTTGTAGAGAGCGCGCGAGATACACTACCGGGCATTAAAATTGCTACACCAAGAAGAAATGGAGATCATAAACGGGTATTCATTGGACAAATATATTATACTAGAACTGACATGCGATTACATTTTCACGTAATTTGGATGCATAGATCCTGAGAAATCAATACCCTGAACAACCACCTCTGGCCGTAATAACGGCCTTAATATGCCTGGGCATTGAGTCAAACAGAGCTTGGATGGCGTGTACAGGTACAGCTGCTCATGAAGCTTCAACACGATACCACAGTTCATCAGCAGTAGTGACTGGCTTATTGTGACGAGCCAGTTGCTCGGCCACCATTGACCAGACGTTTTTAATTGGTGAGAGATCTGGAGAATGTGCTGGCCAGGACAGCAGTCGAACATTTTCTGTAACCAGAAAGGCCCGTACAGGACCTGCATCATGCGGTCGTGCATTATCCTGCTGAAATGTAGGGTTTCACAGGGATTGAATGAAGGGTAGAGCCAAGGGTCGTAACACATATGAAACGTAACGTCTACTGTTCACAGTGCCGTCAATGCGAAAAGAGGTGACCGAGACGTGTAACCAAAAAATGTTCAAATGTGTGTGAAATCTTATGGGACTTAACCGCTAAGCTCATCAGTCCCTAAGCTTACACACTACTTAACCTAAATTATCCTAAGGAGAAACACACCCATGCTCGAGGGAGGATTCGAACCTCCGATGGGACCAGACGTGTAACCAATGAAACCCCATACCATCACGCCGGGTGATAACGCCAGTGTGCGAATGACAAATACACTATTCCTATGTGCGTTCACCACGATGTCGCCAAACACGGATGCGACCATCATGATGCTGCAAACAGAACTTGGATTCATCCGAAAAAATGACTTTTTGCCATTCGTGCACCCAGGTTCGTCATTGTGTACACCATTGCAGGCGCTCCTGTCTGTGATGCAGCGTCAAGGGTAACCGCAGCCATGGTTTCCGAGCTGATTGTCCATGCTGCTGCAAACGTCGTCGAACTGTTAGTGCAGATGGTTGTTGTCTTGCAAACGTCCCCATCAGTTGACTGAGGGATCGAGACGTTACAGCCATGTGGATAAGATGCCTGTCATCTCGACTGCTAGTCATACGAGGCCGCTGGGATCCAGCACGCCGTTCCGTATTACCCTCCTGAACCCACCGATTCCATATTCTGCTAACAGTCATTGGATCTCGACCAGCGGGAGCAGCAGTGTCGCGATACGATAAACCGCAAACGCGATACGCTACAATCTGACGTTTATCAAAGTCGGAAACGTGATGGTACGCATTTCGCCTCCTTACACGAGGCATCACAACAACGTTTCACCAAACCGGCTCCAACCTTGTGTGAATGCTCTGTAAAGCTAATCATTTGCATATCACAGCGTCTTCTTCCTGTCGGTTAAATTTCGCGTCTGTAGCACATCTTCGTGGTGTAGCAATTTTAATGGCCAGTAGTGTAGGAACTGATTCGCGCTTTAGCAGTAGATCAGTGAGTTTATAGGTGCAACAACGAGAAAGGGGCGCTCTTTCGCATAGACCTGCAGCACAAGTAGGCAACCGGCGGCCCGCTGGCCGAATCTGACAGGCAGTTGGTTTCAATCCGACCCGCGGAAGAAAATCGTAGCAGAGAGACTGAGGCCCTCACCTCGCGTTGTACTTTTCCCTTGAACCTGCAGCTCGCCACCGCTGGATACGAGCAGCAGAGAAACACGTTTCCAGTCTGATGAGGAGAACACGGCAGGTGCCATAACCCGATTTCTCAGAAACTTAGCTCGATGGAAGAGGAGTTGCATAAATGAACGTATGTTTCGGCTTATCCGTAGACAGACCTACTAGACCGTTTCCAAGAAAACGGCCATCAAAGTTTTCGATGTAGTTTATGTGTCTCTTAGCGGTCGATAAACTCTGCCCCATGGGCGGCACGTTGGCTAGCGTCGTGGCTTGAAACCCAATAATTGATTTTTTTTTCATTTACCTACTCATATCCATAGAAGATTGCTAGACCAATGTTTCTTAGTAAGTTACGGGATACAAGGGCATTATACTGTAAAATTACAACTGGGTTTCACAATATCTGCCACACATTTATTGTGTAATATAGGCTTGTACGGTATTTTCAGGGGTTACAATATTTTAAAATTTTTATAGTCTTGTTTTTCATTCTTATTTCAACTCTTATTTTTATATTATACTCTTATGTTTATTCTTCAGAAAGATTTTGTGCGTTTCCATGGATTATACCGATCGTAAAAACAGTCAAAACATAGAAGTTCGGAACACTCCTAGCATCGCGCAAAGGCAGGCCTGCGACAGTTTCATTTCTTTGTATAAATCTCACTTGGGAAAGAAACGTCGTTAACATTGCTGAAGATTTCACGCATTGACAACGAGTTTGCGACGAATCACTCATAATTGATCACTTTTCCGAAAACTGGCGCCTGCAATTGAATTTCACCGAAAACAATTTCAAGTAATTTATTTCATTCATTAATTTTTTTTAATTCATCTCCAGACATACTATTAGTAGACGAACAAGGACAACGCTACTTCAATATACAATCCAAAACATTCCTGCAGTAATCTTCTACGGATATGGGCAGATAAACGGAAAACAAAAACAAAAATAAAGTCGGGTTTCGAAGGCGGGGCGCTAAATTGCGAAGCCGCGACGCTAGCCACTGTGCTACCGCTTTGGTGCCGTGTGACTATGGCCTCCCGTCAGGCAGACGGTTCGCCTGGTGCAAGCCTTTCGAGTTGACGCCACTTCGGCGACTTGCGTGTCGATGGGGATGAAATGATGATGATAAGGACAACACAAAAGCCGGTCCCTAAGCGGAGAAAATCTCCGACGCAGCCGGGAATCGAACCCGGGCCGTTAGGTATGACATGCCGTCGCGCTGACCACTCATCTACCAGGAGCGGACACCGCTTTGTTTGAACCATTTACTTCCTCAAAGGCACATAAAGCTTTGGTTGTCTCAGAAACGGTCGAGTATCTATGGATAAGCCGAGACATGTGTCCGATTATTTTGCCTCCTCTTCCACTGAGCGAAGTTTCTGGGAAACTGGGTTATGGAGCCTTCTGTGTTCTCTTCGTGAGTGCGAAGTTATGGTCCAAGAGCGCATGGGCATGTGAAGAATGGGGGCAATACCTTACTACCTTGAAGGAGTGCAGGGAGAAGTATTTTCGCCCCTGGTCCCGACAACGCACACAGACATTATTTACTGCTTACTACGTACTTCCGTGCTACACAACGATTGTTCGCAAACGTTGGCAGTAGATGACAATGGGACGAAAATTATCGACTACTCGCGAAATGTGCCGATTTGAAAAAGGGCAGCCAGGGACATAACTTTTGCACAACCTAGGACCTGTCTGTTGTCAGTTCACGTGTTAAGTTCTGAGTACGGTAATATTCACTCATACTGGTTCTTCGTCGAGTTTATAGCGTTCAACTTGTTAAATTTACACAATATCGCCGTGTTTCAGTTTCTCTCTACTTTTCACTGGCACAATTTTTGCTGTTTTCCCAGTGAACATAAAATGAAAGTGCTCTCAAAAGACGTGTTTTGAGGCACAATTTGTTGACGTGGCGTGTCGGGAAAGGGGTGCCATTCATATCGGTGCGTTACCAAACAAACATTAACGTTACTGACGCTGTGCTCTGTAGTTTTGACTTTATGCACTAGGAGCGCTGCTGTCGCGTCTCGTGACAAGGCGGCTCGCGAGCGTAAGTAAGTAATCAGGTCTGCGCGTCACCAAAGGTTGCCTATACTACAGTACCACGGCCATCTAGCTGCAGCATACTAGAGCAGGCTCATCCAAGTGTAGTTCAGCGCCCCATCCGCGACCGTGTGTCGCTAGTGTCGGCATAGAGGCGAGAGAGAGAGAGAGAGCTGCAGAGCGAGTGAGACCGCACATCACTGCTCTGCACTGGACTGTCCAGCGGTCAGATCTAATTCTATTTCAGAATTAATTTTATGTAAGGGATATAGAGCCTCATTCTTACTGTTAGTAGTTACAAGTAAGTATTTTTTGTCATACTTCGAGCTACATTTTTTTCTATCCCTTTTCAGAGTTTAGAAATCGGATCCTTAGCTTTTTGTACGTAATAATTTTAACTGACCAAGTTTGAAAACTTATTAAAATAGAATTAAGGTTATAAAGCTCTTTAATTTTTACAGTCAACATTGTTAATGAAGACAATTAACAATTTCACTTTTTCTTTTTCGAGGAAACGATTTTGTCTAGTCTTGGTACAATATTCCGTGAGACTGCTAACCTCAAAGAATTGGTCAAATTTTTATCGCCATGGAATAAACGGTTATTAGTTTTAGCAAGCTTTAAAAGAGAGAAAAAGTGCTCACAAATATACGTGGAACAAAACATTGAGAGAACTTTGGCCGCGTGCTTGTGCAAAAGAGGATATTTCTCTCGTGGAAGACAGCTGTAAAAGTCATCCAAAGTTTTACACATAAGAAAGCGGTCCTTCAGGCGGATATGGCACTGTAGGTCAATCAGCTCTAGTTGAAGCACTTGTGAGACGTCCTCTGCCCGAAGGGAAAACGGGTGAACAAATATATCTATCGGCTGGCGTTCGGGCGGTCCGCACACCAAGCTAAGCGGCAAAGCTCGGCCGCTGCAGCAACATAACGAATTCGCCCGGGGCGCGGGCCGCGGGCGATCGCGGGCACTAGCGCCCCAGGGGCACAGTTTGGACGAGCCTGGACTAGAGGAACATGGGCTTCCTCAAGAGGAAGCCCCCTCCTGCAATCTGTTGTAGACTTTTTATTAATTTCAGAATCTCACGTACTACTAGTAGTGATTGACTTTGATTGTACGCAACAGTATGCAAGGTATAACGCAGGGAATTAAGAAAATACTATACTTTTTGTCATTACAAAGGTTTTTTTTTGTCATTACAGAACATTGGCTAAATAGAGACCCAATTTTTTCTGTGTCGCTTCTTTGTGCAGCCCTTAATGAGCTGCAGAAAGGGACAGTTCCAACATCAAGCAGAGTATAAACATGACTGCATTTTACCCTGCCGACACCCATCCAGAATTTCCTAAAGAATGGCCCCTTCGCTTGTATTCACCTACACTTCAGCTGTGGGCTCAAATACAGAAAAAATATAAATTTATTCGCTGGACGAAAGCAAAAATGGTGAAATATTAAGGTCGAAACTGTGTTTGCGCTTGCTTAACCTAAGGGGTGCAATCCCACGCGACATTCAGCCACAGACTTACGAGTTCTGTACTTCAGTTGCCATTTCTACATTATAATGTGTCAAACCAGGGAGTCCTACGCTGTTAACAGTTGGTTTCATCGACCAATCTGATGGTTGTTTTCGAACGTTTCCTACATCCATATTGATATTAGTAATACGAGACATGTACTTTGAATGTGCTAATGAAATATGCTTACCCTTATGGTATGGCTGTAACTTATCTCGAAAAAAATATTGACTAGATAACTATCAAACGTTTAAGATACAATATGCTTTGTGTCCTACGTGCAAATTTATTTCTCAGGAGACGACACATTGTTAAGTTCAATTAATTAGTTTACCAAAAATGTAATTTTTGAGATCTTGGCCCCTCCGGATAATTTTTGTTGGATAGTTTGGGGGAAGAGACCAAACAGCGAGGTCATCGGTCTCATCGGATTATGGAAGGACGGGGAAGGAAGTCGGCCGTGCCCTTTCAAAGGAACCATCCCGGCATTTGCCTGGAGTGATTTAGGGAAATCACGGAAAACCTAAATCAGGATGGCCGGACGCGGGGTTGAGCCGTCGTCCTCCCGAATGCGAGTCCAGTATGCTAACCACTGCGCCACCTCTCTCGGTCCTCCGCAGAAATTTCTGCAGTTACCCATTGCGGGGAGCCCCATTGACTAGTACCAAACGAAACGAAAAATACCTGTATGATATGAAACAGTGATCTCTTTGTGTATGTCTTCGTAGCGTTAATTTTTAAAAATTAGTCTCGTAGGTAAATGGCAGAATTGTTGAGTTTCGTAACTTTTCAAGTATCTGCATACTAAATACGAAATTTAACTGCTTACATATTTTATTTCATTACAGTTTACAACCTTTAAACTAATTTGTTTCCATTGTTAATGTAGGGTCAGGCGAGTCGCTTCGTACGGTCTTCTTTGAAAAGCGGACGTCGTTTTAACTGTAATTTAGACCAGTAAAGAGGACAGCTTGACGATGGGAAGACCGGTCCATCTGTTACTGCGACACCCCATACTCGAACCATGAAACAGAAAACAGAACAAAAATCTCTTACAGTATTACATTACAAAACACAATATACGAGATCTTTTCATTTTCTACATTGTCATAAAATCAACTGCAAGTACATGGTTCCAGAGACCTTTTCAAGTCTCAAACTTCAACAGTGTATACATGCAGACCGATGCGATGAAAATAATGTGTTCCAGGGAAGAGATCCGAATCTTGTCTCAGCACACCTCCCCTCTCAATCCAAATTCCAACTCATGCTTCAGCCCACTCGGTAGTCTCACTAAAATTCAAACAGCATTGGTGGGGTAGTCCAGGCTGTTGTGAAAAGCTACTGTGCCAGGATGGCTTAGTCTAGTGAGTAGGAGACCAGCGTTCGAATCCTGGCCTTGGTACAGATTTTCATTCGTCACTTCAGTCTGCATATATACATGGTAGATGTCTGAGATAAAAAAGTCTCTGGAACCATACAGTTTCAATTTCTTAAAGCACCCACGCCTGGGTGTCAGGCAGCATTCCCCATTTTGTTCGATGCTGCGGTGTTATTCCAGTACAGTTGGAGAGGGTCTGCAACGCTATTTGAGTTTAGGGGGAAACCCATATGGGCTGAGACGTGAATGGGAATTTGGCTTGAGTAGAGAGGTGTGCTATGGTAGTCCATGTAGTTCTGGAAAGCCACTATGCCACGGTGGCATAATGGTTAGCGCATCTGCATAGTGGGCAGGCGACCAGATTCGAATCCTGGCCTTGATAAAAAAATTTCATTCGTCGCTTCACTCTGCTTACGAGTATATACATCGTTTTAAAACTTACGACCACTTACAATCCATGTAATGTATGGCAGAGATGGCACGACGCTACGTGGTACTAATCATTGTATCACCACAATCGCAGACACGAGTAGACTAATTACTGCACGCAAAAGGAAATTTAAGCAGTAATTCTTTCCTCGTTCTACACGAGAGTGAAGCGCGAAGAAACAAAAACAAGTTGTACAATGGGAAATACGCCCTTCTATGCGGTTCACACTGTTTTGTAGAGTATGGGTGCACCGTACATGGAGAGCGCGCTGCAACGCATGAGTACTGCTGCCAACAGAATGGACCTCTTGCCCCTAGTATGTCGTTGCCATACTCTCACTTTGTAACTCACTTGCCCAGTTTAATGTGGATTCTGTACCATGGTTCAGTTTGGCATTTCTCATGTCAAGAAATCGCTGCCAGAGCTGAAAGAATCGATAAATGAAAACGAACCTTACACTCCAGTGGGTGGGAATTCCAATAAATAAGTTATTCGTAATGTAACACTTACTGAATGAGCTACCAAACTACTACAAGCCTACATGTTTTAATATATTCGGTTATTGTTGCGTTTTCCGAAACTTATGTATGCGATCAGCATTTAAACAAGTTGTCGACAGCAAAGGAATAAATGGCAACAATAGCCTCCAAAACTGCCATGAGTGTACCACTTGAAGATATAACGAGCTGCTGCATTAATTCGTCTGCTAGAATGGCTGCCGCGGGGTAGCACCACGGCATCTTTACTGCAGAGACATCTGTCGGTTCTTTCGGTTATCCGGGCTTCCCACGTACACTGCAACTATAGCCGAGTCGGCATAAGAGAATCCCTGATGGCTAGCATTGCTATTGGCAGCATTCAGCTGCTTCACGTTAACGGCTCCAGGCAAAAAAAAAAAAAAAAAACTTATCTGTTGAGGCGTTTCCATGCAGATGTTTATAAAATCGTGTCATATGACTGGATGAGGTATGAGCGCCAAGCCCACAGCAACTGTCAGGGATGTTCTTACGCCACCTCAGCTATATACGTTTGTTACAGTCGCCATTCAACATGAGCACAGCATATGAAACCGGTTTTGTAATACGGCTTTTAGCAGCAACAAACCTCATAGCCGTCGACATTCACTGTAAAATATGTGCTGTATGCTAACTGATGAGTGATGGTACTGTGCGTCAGTGATGTCATTTGCGTATGTATGGTGGATCGACTATTCTTAAAGACGATAGCATTTACTATCCGTCTGTAGCCTGCTAGTAACTTGGACAGAAAATTGACGAAAAACCGGCCTTTTTTAACATCTGCCCTACAGTACACGCTTTGTTCCAAGTAATTTCCACCTCTCTGCCCACATGAAAAAGCGGGTTACCTTCCAACGCTTAGACACTGACGAAGAACGAAATATTGTTATGGTCTGTCAGCGATCTCTAGTGTGAGAATGTGGTGCAGAGAGAATGCGTCAACTTGTTAAGAGATATTATGAACTAAAGGATTCTGAAACGGTTCTATTTAGGCTGCTGTTTACACGTATTTACTTTATTTAATTTCGGAAAATTGGCCTTTCAAAGGCTTTGGATGCCAACATGTCGTAATACATCCGATTACGTAGCAGCGGACATGTCAGCCCTGAAAGCTAGCACACATGCATGCAAGCGTCAAATTGAAAAGAGAACGTTTACTGAATGCAGTAATAGTCGTCGTAGAAATTATTGTCATGTTCTTAGACGCTATATGTGCTCATTTTCGAAGTTAAAACCAACTAATATATATACATAGTCCGCCTCGGTAGCTGAATGGTTAGCGTAGATGGCAGTTATGCAAAGGACCTGGATTCGATTCCTGGTACGGCCAAGGATTTTTCCTTGGTGAGCGGACTGGTACAGGTTGCACTCAGCCTCGTGGTGGCAACAGAGGAGCACCTGACCGAGTGGCCGCGGCTCCAATGTCTGCAAAACGGCTGGGAGAGCGGTGTGCTGACCACATTCCCTTACATACCGCATCCACATGACGTCGTAAGGCGGAGGACGACACGGTGGCCTATAGACATCCCTTGGGCCTTCACGATCTGGACAAGGAGCTCGTTTCGTTTGTTTGTTTTTTTTAAATATGTACAGACTGTTCGGAAATGCCCTTTACGAACGTCTGGGACTTGTAGAGAGGATTGAGTGCATAATATTTTGAATGAGAATCCATTTCCGGAAACGGTACGTACAGTTTCAATTCAGATGTGTAACGCGTCCACGTCTGCTGAGGCAAAGAGAAAAGTCTGAGAGCTGCTTGTCCTGATATGCAATAGGGTAGACAGGATGACGTGTACTATGCCAGACGGTCACCTGATGTCACTTAACGTCTGCCTTGCTGGGAGACGTATTCAGTGCCCGTCCATCTCCGACATAGTGACTGTGTTCTAAATTCGTGAAACAGCCATGTCTGGGCAGATAAAAACCCTGGAGCCACGCATGTTTAGGGATTTCAGCATCGGTCTGCTATTAACGTGGACTGCAGCTCGAGGGGTAGCCAATTATGGGCTGTGTTGTGGATGATCAAACACGTCCTATCGAAAACGCTGCAGGAGCATCTTCATTGCCCCAGCAGAGTGCGGCCGAGAATTGTGTAGAACGGACCACATAACAGTTATGTTATGTGGATTGCATAGCTTCAAGCGAAGTCTTTCACCAGGCCCTCATACGTGGCAGGAGAGGCTAATTTCTAGCCATCTTTACGTTCTCACCGTGAGCTCAGAACTGAAACGAGCGATGATGAGATAGACGGGCGTACTAGACACAATGCCCAACGCAACTATGCAAAGCTTCATCAGATTTTCACTGTATTTTCCATTTCGCAACAGATCGTTCCTTACTTTCCGAATAACGCTCGTAAGTAAAAGCACACCCAACTTGAAGCCGCTGTCTCTTCTGTTTCCAGAATTCTTATGCCTTTCACTTATTACTAAACAATAATTTTACGAATATTTCATACATCAACGATTTCTTTTACCTCTCACCAATAGACAAAACACTACAGTTAACATTACGGGCTGTTTCTTTGCGCTATCTAACAGTGACAACTTCAAAGGTCATCATCTGTTCGTTGGACATAAGATTTCTAAATTAGAAAACATCTGTTTTAGTCGAACGTGAAACCATCTGCAGATAGCGTAGCAGAAGTAAAATTTAGGAAGAATTAACTAGCACGCTACATTTGCACACGACAATGTGTTATTTGTCGTCATGGATAGAATCCCGTAATTCTTCTGAGAGAAGATTAATTTTTCTAAAAAACAGAAAATTAATGGCGTTGGCGAAGAAAAAATGAAAGCTAACCTGAAACTTAAGATACTGTCAGATACAGACATTTTTAATGTCTTGGTTCTTTAGTAACTAATGACTCGATTGCAGACGTAAAAGTTCAGAACTTAATGGAAATAGTACGTCGGTAAGTTTGTTTTTGATTATATGAAAGCAGCACCAGTGGCTTGAAAGTATACTATAAGTTAAACAATTTTACTGTGGTTATTTCAGGTATCAGATGCATATTTTTTTTACTTTGTTATGTTGTAATCATTTCATGTGTAGCTAATTTCCAATTTTTTATGAAACTCTTTCTCCTGTAATGACAATTTTCTCGTCCTTCTGTTCTAAGGATTCAGCATTATTAGTGAAGAGTATAGCAATAGATATTCGTGAGATATTAACTTGCATCGCGATATTTTCATGCTTCTCATTTTGGTTCCGCTTTGTATATCTTACGAATACACCAACCAGAATAGTATAAGGGGCGATCAAAAAGTTTCTGTTAGAAGGACGTGCAGTGCAGAATCGGTATGCCAATCAGGCAAAATCTCCATGAGCGACGAGGCAATCATCCCCTCGGACGCACTAGGTTGCAGATACCCATTTGGTAAATCACCGTGTCCTGCTGTGTGAAGAAGTCGGCAGCTGCATGCTGCACATCGTCACCCGACAGGAATCGTCGACCCTTCAAGGTTTTTTTCAAGGGAGCGAAGGCGTAATAATCTCATGATGAGAGATCAGGATTGTAGGGCTCGAGTATCTCCTACTTAAGTTGGCGTGACTTCCCAAATCGACCAGCGCTATGTGTCGAATCGCAACCAGCAAGGAGTTAGACGCACCACGTTGGTTTTCGACATTCATGCTACCCCACACACATCCTTCATTCTCCGGTGGATGTCTACCATTGTTTGTCCTCCAGCAGCCAAGAAAAGAGTAACAGCTTGTCGGTCCTGTTTTGACGCATTTGGTAATAACGTCGTTATAGCTCACGTTTTGACATATACCGCACGCACGTCGGAAGGACACGAACGCCACACTAATCCCTTGCCTAAACGTCGGTGCTTATATACTCGCATGGGAGTCGCGCTACGTTCCATATACACCGCAGCGACATCCTCAAACGGCTCGAGAAAAAGTAGTGTGAAATAACATTTCCGCTTGACGGAATCACTACGATCCTCTAAAGCAAAATACTAACACTAGACTCGTTCGCGGCTTGGCACAGCCATCGCATGTGCAAGCTTGTGGGGCAGCCACGACGACAATGCACGCAACGAAAGTACTAATTTTAAAAAAGCCTCACGTGGAAAACAAGCAGATTCTCATTAAAAATAATGTGGGGGAAATTACAAAGCTGCATGCCATTCTAGGCGTTCGCGTTCCAACTGCATTGCAGGGAATTACTTCGGTGTTCGCCTGATATAAAACGACGTGCCTCACAGGATCCTGAGCAATATATTTATTTATTCGCGTCAGAAGCGTTATAAAAGTTATATGCATGTACAACATATGCACAACATAAAACGAAATGATGGATACGAAGTATAATGTAAAAACGTCTACGTCAAATGAGTTTGGCGTTGCTAGCAACAGGTTAAACGAGCACGTTTCCTGACAATTAATGAAATTCGTTGTTGTTCTCCACGTTCACACATTACTGATATTTGGAAAATATTTCGAGTAGATTTTCCCACCATGTTATAGTTGTGGGTGGAGATTTTAATTTGCCGGATGTAGACTGGGAGACTCAAACGTTCATAACGGGTGGCAGGGACAAAGAATCCAGTGAAATTTTTTTAAGTGCTTTATCTGAAAACTACCTTGAGCAGTTAATCAGAGAACCGACTCGTGCGATAACATATTAGACCTTCTGGTGACAAACAGACCCGAACTATTTGAAACAGTTAACGCAGAAGAGGGAATCACCGATCATAAAGCGGTTACTGCATCGATGATTTCAGCCGTAAATAGAAATATTAAAAAAGGTAGGAAGATTTTTTCTGTTTAGCAAAAGTGACAAAAAACAGGAGTACCTGACGGCTCAACACAAAAGTTTTGTCTCAAGTACAGATAGTGTAGAGGATCAGTGGACAAAGTTCAAAACCATCGTACATTATGCGTTAGATGAGTATGTGCCAAGCAAGATCGTAAGAGATGGAAAAGAGCCACCGTGGTACAACAACCGAGTTAGAAAACTGCTGCGGAAGCAAAGGGAACTTCACAGCAAACATAAACAAAGCCAAAGCTTTGCACACAAACAAAAATTACGCGAAGCGAAATGTAGTGTGAGGAGGGCTATGCGAGAGGCGTTCAATGAATTCGAAAGTAAAGTTCTATGTACTGACTTGGCAGAAAATCCTAAGAAATTTTGGTCTTATGTCTAAGCGGTAGGTGGATCAAAACAAAATGTCCAGACACTCTGTGACCAAAATGGTACTGAAACAGAGGATGACGGACTAAAGGCCGAAATACTAAATGTCTTTTTCCAAAGTTGTTTCACAGAGGAAGACTGCACTGTAGTTCCTTCTCTAGATTCTCGCACAGATGACAAAATGGTAGATATCGAAATAGACGACAGAGGGATAGAGAAACAATTAAAATCGCTCTAAAGAGGAAAGGCCGCTGGACCTGATGGGATACCAGTTCGATTTTACACAGAGTACGCGAAGGAACTTGCCCCCCTCCTTGCAGCGGTGTACCGTAGGTCTCGAGAAGAGCGTAGCGTTCCAAAGGATTGGAAAAGGACACAGGTCATCCCCGTTTTCAAGAATGGACGTCGAACAGAACTATAGACCTATATCTCTAACGTCGATCAGTTGTAGAATTTTGGAACACATATTATGTTCGAGTATAATGACTTTTCTGGAGACTAGAAATCTACTCTGTAGGAATCAGCATGGGTTTCGAAAAAGACGATCGTGTGAAACCCAGCTCGCGCTATTCGTCCACGAGACTCAGAGGGCCATAGACATTGGTTCCCAGGTAGATGCCGTGTTTCTTGACTTCCGCAAGGCGTCGATACAGTTCCCCACAGTCGTTTAATGAACAAAGTAAGAGCATATGGACTATCAGACCAATTGTGTGATTGGATTGAAGAGTTCCTAGATAACAGAACGCAGCATGTCGTTCTCAATGGAGAGAACTCTTCCGAAGTAAGAGTGATTTCAGGTGTGCCACAGGGGAGTGTCGTAGGACCGTTGCTATTCACAATATACATAAATGACCTTGTGGATGACATCGGAAGATCACTGAGGCTTTTTGCTGATGATGCTGTGGTATATGGAGAAGTTGTAACAATGGAAAATTGTACTGAAATGCAGGAGGATCCGCAGTGAATTGACGCATGGTGCAGGGAATGGCAATTGAATCTCAATGTAAACAAGTGTAATGTGCTGCGAATACATAGAAAGAAAGATCCCTTATCATTTAGCTACAATATAGTAGGTCAGAAACTGGAAGCAGTTAATTCCATAAATCATCTGGGAGTAGGCATTAGGAGTGATTTAAAATGGAATGATCATATAAAGTTGATCGTCGGCAAAGCAGATGCCAGACTTAGATTCATTGGAAAAATCCTAAGGAAATGCAATCCGAAAACAAAGGAAGTAGGTTACAGTAAGCTTTTTCACCCACTGCTTGAATACTGCTCAGCAGTGTGGGATCCGTACCAGATAGGGTTGATAGAAGAGATAGAGAAGATCCAACGGAGAGCAGCGCGCTTCGTTACAGGATCATTTAGTAATCGCGAAAGCGTTTCGGAGATGATAGATGAACTCCAGTGGAAGACTCTGCAGGAGAGACGCTCAGTAGCTCGGTACAGGCTTTTGTTGAAGTTTCGAGAACATACCTTCACCGAGGAGTCAAGCAGTATCTTGCTCCCTCCTACGTATATCTCGCGAAGAGACCATGATGATAAAATCAGAGAGATTAGAGCCCACACAGAGGCATACAGACAATCCTTCTTTCCACGAACAATACGAGACTGGAATAGAAGGGAGAACCGATAGAGGTACTCAAGGTACCCTCCGCCACACACCGTCAGGCGGCTTGCGGAGTATGGATGTAGATGTGGATATAGATGTAGATTCTCATGGATAGCCTTAACTTATTCTTTCAACTCTAGACCTAACGACTCAGTGCGAAGTCTGCTCAACTATTTATTTCCTTATTAACATTACGAAGTGACCCACCACCTTGGTAACTATAGTGGGTCGTTTGCTACTGCAAACTAGACAGTTCTCAGAATTGTAGTACTTTTCTTGTTTTTTATACAATTAAATTGTTAAGTAAAAAATAAAAGCAAAACAAAAATAACAAAAAACAAAAGATACATAAAGTACAACTGGGAAAAAGATTAGTGTATTCTTAAGAAGAAAATAATACATGAAAGGAAAGATTTAGATAGCAAAAGAGGTCCCTTTACCTAGCTATTTCAAGTGGGAGAACTTCAGTAAAGACTTCGAGCCTGTCTCACCTGAATTAGTTTATTTTATTCTGCTGTAGCTAGTACTATATGTATGTACTTTGTGATATTAACTCTACATGATTTGCGTGTAAGGTATGCCGGAACTGTTCCTTACTACAATTGCTTCTTCCACTTAACCACACAGTAAGCTGGAGAGGAGCCTCGGAAGGTGACCATAAACCTCGTCTCCCCAAAAGGCGCTTCTTGTATATGTTGTGCGCTTGTGTTTGTGTATTTCGTGTTATTATACTGCATATGTACTTTTATGCACAATTTTATAAAGTTCACTTGTTTTACAGTTTGCATCTTATACATTTCACAAAAAACACGTTTATACGTTTGAAAATAATGATCCAAAGAACTGAATAATTACTCGTTTTACTTGTACAAACGGGAAAATTTGTTAGTTTATTTCTATTACTAACTTATTTCTCAATTCCATGTTTGTATTACTTGAAGTATTGTTGCAGTCGTGAGATCTGCTACTATGCCATATATGTATCTGGTGATATTGGAGAGTTCATGTAATCATCTGTGTCTATATGTTCATCTGTTTCCCTATCATTGTTAGAATCTGTGTTGTCCCATGCATCGCATTGTGGTGTAGGGTGTGTTTCGGCTCGTGATGTTGTATATGGTTTGTTGCTGCTTATAAGTCTTGTGTAGCGCTTCTGATATTTCATCAATGATGCTCCAGTTATCTGGGTCTCTTAAAGCTTGCCCCATGTCTTCGATTTCTGACGTCGACCTTACTTCTGTGAGTGTTCCACAATTTAGCCTTATGTGTTCGGGGAATCATGTTGCCCACATTCACACATATCACTTTGACTAAGGCCAAATCGATGCTGATGTGTAGGGTAAGGGCCATGGCCCATCAGGAAGTCAATCGTTCCCGGATGTTCGTGAAGAAGGAGAAAATCCGACGGCCCTTGGCAGATGTTTCCCATTCTTTTTGACATGTCTCAGCCTTCCAAAGATGTAATTGGCGTTTTTCTGTAATGTGCTCCCCTGTAATCTCATATACATTATCCAGTCTTCCCCTTCGAGCCAATGTCTGCTGCTCTGTGTCTAATGGTTATGTCGACAGCGTATGTTGCAAGTAAAACGCGTAGGGCTTCCACGGATGTGGTGCCAAATGCCGCTGACATTCTGAGCAATACACCTCTTTGTCCACGCCTCACAACGGTTTTTTGGGTCGTGAGTGACAAACTATATGCCCAGGAACTTGCTGCGAAACACGTTATAGATTGAAACAAGATTGTGTAATACATTCGCAGTATCTAGAATGGTAGTCCGTAGTGAGTCGAGTTTAGTGTGGCGAGCTTGTACATTAATCTTGTCGCTTTTTCAATTGTAGGTCTTAAGCGCTCGTAGAACGTCAGTCGTTCGTCAAAGTGTATCCGTAGGTATCTTTCTGTTATTTTCCTCTGTATGCTAGTTCTGTTCGGCATAATGGTGGGGTTTCTCTGCAACACCTCTTTGATCAATAAATATACTCTCTTGTTTACCCCAGTTGTGAGCCTGTTATGGTTGCACCAGTCACCTGTTTATATAAGGAGTTGTATAGCCTTGCTTTCGAGTTACATTCTTGAGTTTGCAGCTATTACTACTACTAAGTCGCCAGCACAGACTACTACACTCTTCATCCTATCATCTTTATACAGATTGTTTAGGAGCGGTTTTATGGCAATATCCTAGAAAATTGGTCCACAGATTGAGCCTCATGGTCATCCTTCTGTTATTTTCTTCATAACCATTTGTACCATTGCACCAACCTATCTTTGCAACTATCGAGTAAGCTAATTGTGTAAGACTGTTTGTGTCTGCTTCTCTCGTAGCTTTGTGAACAAGGCCGGCCACAAGAGATTGTCGAAAGCACATGCTAATCTATTGCTGTTGCTACTGCGTATCTTTCTTGTGTGTCCTGTATTATTTCCAGCTCGTGGTTAACTGCTTCGTCTATTGAGCCTTTTGGTCTAAAACCTTACTGATGTGGACAAAGGCCGAAGTGTCACTGTAGTCGATTACGCAGGGGCTTCTCCTGCACCTTAGCCAAAGTGTTCAAGAGGCAGATGGGACTGTAAGCCTTTGGTCTCTTGGCCCCAACCCTCTAAGTTTTTGATGTTTACTACATTCGCCGTTTTCCACGTGGCAGCGACGCCACCTTGGAGCAGTGCTTCATTCAATAACTCTGTTAGAAAGGGGGTGACCTGTACAACAGTATTTTTTAGTTTCTTTCTGAGTGTATGCCATCTGGACCGAGAGTCTTTTTATTCTTTAATTGTCTTGTTGCTAACACTCCGCCGGCCGCTGGTGGCCGAGTGGTTCTAGGCGATTCAGTCTGGAACCGAGCGACCGCTACGGTGGCAGGTTCGAATCCTGCCTCGGGCATGGATGTGTGTGATGACCTTAGGTTAGTTATGTTTAAGAAGTTCTAAGTTCTAGGGGACTGATGACCTCAAATGTTAAGTCCTATAGTGCTCAGAGACATTTTGCTAACGTTCCCTCTTCTTGGGCAAGCTGGACGGTAACGGAGCCATTTGTGTAGGTGTCCTCCATTTGTCTTCGTAAGTCTGTCTGATGTATCAGCGTCGACGTTGTCTCTCTGCATCTGTCTTGCAGTTCTTCTATGGTCGAAAACCAGCTTAACAGAGGTTTACTGGGCGCTCGCCGTTTTAGTTCTAGCCTAGTCTGCTGGTCTGACTCAGTCACACCTTCGGCAGACAGAATACAGCTTTTCCTCGAGGGACTAGGTGGGCGACTATGAGGGCATATGGCGGATCTGCTTCGGAAGTGATAAGCACCATATCGTGTGGCGATCTTAGACAGCCTATGATGACATGCCAGGTTTCATAGAGTTTGGCAAGGCAAGTCCTGTTCCATATGTTCCATACTGGAGACACTCAGTTGAAGAGTAGACAAAAGCTAAATCGCTGGTTCTTAGTGTCTGTGGCTGGACACTAAACGTGGCACCCGTTAGCTTTCTAATAGGGTTATTCTAGCCAAAACCTACTGTTTTGTATTTTGACAGTGCTTTCAGTACGTGAGTATCCTGTGTAGGGCAATCCCTGACATTTTGGTGTTCTAACTACATTCCTTCCATCTTAAAGACGTAGGTGTGGGTTTGGCACATTTTGGCTTGAGTTGATTGTTCTGGTTACAGGTTGTCGGTTCGGTTAACGCTTCAGACATCTTCTTCTGAGCACTTCCAAAATTTGCAGATCCAGCTCCAGTACCACGATCGTTTGCAAAAATAGGTTATTGATGCATATATGCTGATTTGTAGGAGCAAAGAAGCTTCCCTGTCATCAACTTCTAGGTCCTTGAAAACGCAAAAAGTAGCTGCAAATGTGAAGAAGGGTTTCTACAATTCGGACAAGATTAAAGTCTTTAATTATTTCGTATAATTTTTAAGCAGTTTTCTGCGGTCAGATCTGTTAACACAGCCAGCGTAATTTTCCGTTCTTCAAAATCATTCTCAATATTCCTTGTCGAATTCGTAACTTGGGATGTGCAACTCTTACCCGCTCGAAGTCCACCTCTAATAATCGAGCCGCCTGGATACTCTACAAGGGGCGATGTCAGTTTTCAGTATGCCGGTACCTATCTCTTTGGCTTCCACAATCCACAGAGGGCCCCCCATCTGGAGATTTGTCAGAGTAGTGTATGTGAAAAAGCACCAGTGATGTTTAAGTACCTTACTCATTCACTTACTACTCTGACCACCGGAACGGAAGTTAGACCTATAAGAGAAAACACAATGTCTGTGGAAAGAGGTAACGACTTTTGGAAGTCTATAGCTGACTAATTGAATCACAAATACAGTTTAATGTAAGAGATTACCATTCTGGCCATCCTCAGGTACTTTGAGCTTAGCTACAGGTGACGTGTCTACTTCATCGCCATGTACGGCTACCTCAACATTAAAACACTATTGGTCCCTTGCCCCAGTCACAAGTTTCCGCTTTTTTTTCTGTGTTGCTCTCTTCATCTGTTCCCATCTTAGTGGTGTCTTTTTTCATGTTAACCAATAATTTTTTTCTGTCTATCTATGTTTCCTTTCCAGACTTCCCTTTTAATTTCTTCATCTCTCACATTTCCATATCAAGATTATCGCATTTGTAAGTGGGCAGGCTTCCGTAGCCAGTGTCTTTTCTGGGTTTGGTACCGCATAACAGCGTAAATAATTGACATTTAGACCACTGTAACCATGGCTGAAGTATTCGAAACTGAACTTGAGGAATACTCTGTTTTATTCAATACGCTGAAAAGTCAGCCACAGTTCAATAAGCAAACTAATTCGAAGCCTATTTGCGTCGAGTCAAAATCCAAAAGAGTCCAAACTACAACAAAATAGTTTAACCAGAACGTCCAGGGAACCAAAGCGAAGTCGTCGTACGCAACAGCAAAAACTTCGAATATGTTAATCCAGTACGTGTCCGAGTCCAAAGGCAATGGAAAATGACCATGATCAGCTCAGTTGATGTCACTAGCTGCATGAAGATCCAAACTGCCCTTGATATGGCCGATGTAGTTCCTTATATACTGGTCATGTGCTATATTTCAGGTAATGGCTCGTCGTGTTGCGAGCGGCTCCTAGTGCGGGCATTGTGTCTCTCAGCAAACGTTCTGTATCGATATCGATGTCTAAGTCGGAGCCTGAGTCGCCGCTAGGCCGAGATGAAGAACAGTCGAAACGTCGGTTTTATTCCAAGACAACTACTTTACAATATGGCGCAGTACCATAATCAGATAAGCTTTATTAACTTAATCACTTTTGTTTAAATGAAACTGCACATTAATATTTTCAGTTTCGCTTAACTTTTCTTTTAAATAACAAAATTTAATATCAGTTTTTTCCCTATTATCAAACAATGACACTATGATAAACGATTTTTGTTAAAATTCAGAAGGTAAAGCCATTCTGTTGCTCTTAATTATACAAAACAATAAAATCACAGTTTCATATTTCCCAGGTACAGAAAATTATTACTTCAGATTCATAAGTAATGCTGTAGGCCTACAGAATCCTTAAAATTTTCAGTTATCTTTAAGTAGCATTCCTATTTTTGTCCCCATGTACTATTTTATACTACTGGCCATTAAAATTGCTACACGAAGAAGACACGCAGATGTTAAACGGGTATTCATTGGACAAATACATTATACTGCAACTGACATGTGATTACATTTTCACGTAATTTGGGTGCATAGATCCTGAGAAATCAGAACCCAGAACAACCACCTCTGGCCGTAATAACGGCCTTCATACGCCTGGGCATTGAGTCAAACAGAGCTTGAATGGTTGCCCATGCAGCTTCAACACTATACCACAGTTCATCAAGAGTAGTGACTGGCGATTGTGACGAGCCAGTTGCGCGACCACCATTGACCAGACGTTTTCAATTGGTGAGAAATCTGGAAAATGTGCTGGCCAGGGCAGCAGTCGAACATTTTCTGTAACCAGAAAGGCCCGTACAGGACCTGCAACATGCGGTCGTGCATTATTCTGCTGAAATGTAGGGTTTCGCAGGGATCGAATGAAGGGTAGAGCCACGGCTCGTAATACAACTGAAATGTAACGTCCACTGTTCAAAGTGCCGTCAGTACGAACAAGAGGTGACCGAGACGTGTAACCAATGGCACTCCATACCATCACGCCGGATGATACGCCAGTATGGCGATGACGAATACACGCTTCCAATGTGCGTTCACCGCGATGTCGCCAAACACGGATGCGAACATCGTTATGCTGTAAACAGAACCTGGATTCATCCGAAAAAATGACGTTTTGCCATTCGTGCACCCAGATTCGTCGTTGAGTACACCATCGCAGGCGCTCCTGTCTGTGATGCAGCGTCAAGGGTAACCGCAGCCATGGTCTCCGAGCTGATGGTCCATCTGCTGCAAACGTCGTCGAACTGTTCGTGCAGATGGTTGTTGTCTTGCAAACGTCCCCATCTGTTGACTTATGGATCGAGACTTGGCTGCACGATCCATTACAGCCATGCGGATAAGATGCCTGTCATCTCGACTGCTAGTGATACGAGGCTGTTGGGATCCAGCACGGCGTTCCGTATTACCCACCTGAACCCACCGATTCCATATTCTGCTAACAGTCATCTGATCTCGACCAACGCGAGCAGCAATTTCGCGATACGACAAACCGCAATCGCGATAGGCTACAATCCGACCTCTATCGAAGTCGTAAACGTGATGGTACACATTTCTCCTCCTTACAGGAGGCATCACAACAACGTTTCACCAGGCAACGCCGGTCAACTGCTGTTTGTGTATGAGAAATCGGTTGGAAACTTTCGTCATCTCAGCACGTTGTAGGTGTAGCCACCGGCGCCAACCTTGTGTGAATGCCTTGAAAAGATAGTCATTTGCAAATCACAGCATCTTCTTCCTGTCGGTTAAATTTCGCGTCTGTAGCACGTCATCTTCGTGGTGTAGCAATTTTAATGGCCAACAGTGTACATTGTGTGATATTCGATGCTATGCAAAAATAAGTGGGCTGTTTCTATGGGGTGAGTTTGTTCGATTGACTTTATCAACGAGACCTTGCACTACTTGTAGCGATATATGTTTCACTTACTGTTTCAAGTTTTGTATGTTAGTATGTTGTAAAGATTCTTCTACTGAAAAGAGAAAATCGATCAAGTAAGAAGGACATTAGGGCTTTAATGAAAAGTGAAAATGACAAAAAAGTTTTATCTTACGTGGAGAACTATTTTGAATTTGTATCGTACGTTTTGTAATGAAATTTTTGTAAGCCAGCGTTCTTATTGACCGGACATGTACTTTCCTTTTTGCCTTATAGTATGTTTATGGATATTGATATTTTTATTTACTTACATTACATAGAGTACAACATAACCAACATGTGGACAAGGGGGGAACCGTGTGTTTGAATAGAGCTAACATAGAAATTTTACGCCCCCGTTTCATAAACAAACTATGTGAGATGCGAGCCAGATACAGCCGACAACTGCCGCTGGAGCGCGCTGAGATAGTGTGTACCTAGAGTAGCAAACCTAACAACGGCTATCGTAGGCTACCATGAGTAAGCGTAGACTACGGTAGTTTTCTATGCACCTTTGGTCAGTTAAGGTCATACCCATGTTACTTGTACACTGGGTGTGCTGCATATCTGTCGGGATTTTCCGTCATAAAAATTGCTTTCCTTACGTAAGGGGTCAGTGGCTTATTAGTTTCCTGTAGGAACCGGAAGTGGTGAACCGCCTAGAAACTGAGTATCTATAACGTCGATTTTTAATTCGTGCTTAATTCGGTAATTGTTTTATAACGTCAAACAGTGGAATGTTGTTGTAAAAATAAAAAAACAATACAGATTTATCACATAATTCTAGAAGACGCAATTTTCTCAACAAAAAGGTAAAATTAAGAAAACTAAAAAAATAATCAAACAACGCTTTAATATTTTGTAAAACTTATGTGAAACATGTTTGTGTTGTTCATCAATCACAACAGGAAACTCTTGCCTCTGATCACCATGAACGTACTACTGAGTGGAAAACAACAAAATAATTACATATATTTATTATGCTTGCGCATGTAAACTGTACTTGCAAGAAATGAAATTGCTTTGGTTACATAAAAGTGCAGAAGTTACGAGATTAACAAATTTTTATTGTACAAATTTGAACATGGCTGACGTTTCCAGCAACCGTATACACAAATTTGAAAAATATGTAAAAATTAGTTTCACGTGTGTGTTACCAAATGAACGCCAGGAATTAAATTCCCTAGATCTGAAGTTGGCGATAATAGAGAATATAATAATTTTTTACTTTTTTCGAAAACCCACGAGTACTGATCATACCGTATCTGCAGACTCGACACACCCTCAGTCACATAAGAAAGTTTTCTTTCATTCAGCAATTCACCGTGCCGTGGTTACTCCCTTATCACCAGAAAAACTGCAGAAAGAAATTGATGTAATTGAGACAACCGCATTTAATAACGGCTATGAACCCTCACTACCGGAAAACATCCTTAAAGAAAACACCAAAGAACGAGTCACCACTTTAGGTACTGGTCACATTAATAATAATGATAAAAAGTACATCCCAATACCCTTTTTAGGTAATACATCGTATAGGATTCAGCGTCTGTTAACTAAAAAATACGGTCGCAAGGTTGCTTTCTCCACACATAATAATTTACAAAAAAATTTAATTCATAATCTAAAAGCTTCAAACGGACCTGGCTCTAGGGTATATAAAATTTCCTGTAATACATGTCCAGCATTTTACATTGGACTGACAGGCAGAGCTTTCAACGTAAGATACAAAGAACATCTTTTAGGCAAAAAGGCACTAATGTCCACAATTCAACATCTGCAGAACATCTTTTCATAACAGGGCATAACCCCAAAGAATTAAACGAAATGACAATTCTGCGTAGATAAAAGAAAGGGAGAAAACTTGATGTTTTGGAAGAACTTGAAATTTTCAGGCACACACCAAATAAAGATGACGTGTTGAATGAACAAGTACAGTTGAAAAATATAAATTTCTTTAATGCTTTTAAACCAGTGCTCTCAGTTTTATGATACTTATAATCCAGGTTATCTCCTCCTTTTCAAAAACATTATTTTGCCTCTGTTAAGTTACGCTCATTACTAACACACCAGATGACCTCTGTGCCATAGTTTTGCAAGCTTTCTTTTCAAATTTTGTGTCATATAATGAACTGATGTTTTTTTTTTTTCATTTATTGAATTTCAACTCCCCCCGAAGGGGGGCGGGCTGGCAGCAGCTTAGTATGCCGCTCTTCAGCCGACAGATTTTGTGGCAAAGATCAAGAGAACAAATAATAAAAAAACAGGCGATAAAATCGGAGACTTAGAGAGTAACAAGGCGAAAAGAAATCGTGGAACGTAAAACAACAACAGAGGGATGATGATGCTAAGAAAAATACATACGAAGCAGACAGGGAAAACAATAGACAATTAAAAAACACGGCGACAGTCTGGATTCTGTTCGCAAAGGACATAAAATTCACACCTAGCGACAGCATGGTTTCTGTTCGCAACACGAGAAAGACAAACAACACTGCACTAAAAAGTGGGCAAATGTGACACCACAGTCGAGAGCAGGTGGGGGGAAACTGGACAGAAGAGGGGAAAACAAAAAAGGGGGGAAAGGAGAGGAAAAGCGAAGGGGGGAGCCGGGAAAGGAGCTGAAGGAGGATGAGGACCCATAAGAGGGGTGGGGGGCAGACGCGACAGGGAGTGGGGTAGGCAGAGGAGGGGAATACAAAAGGACTGGGGGGGAGAAGGGAGGTAGGGAGAGGTTGAGTGGGGAGAAAACAGGACGGAAGGGAGGGGGGAAGAGGGAGCCCAGGGAAAGGACAGAGGAAAGGAGGGGGATTGAGGATCAGAGTTGATAGGAAGGATAAATGGAGGGAGAGAGGGCATCATCCGGGAGGGGGAGTTGATGGAAGCCACCTTGGGAAAGGAGATGGAGGGTGGAGAGATGGAGGGTAGGGGGGACACAACGGTGAAGACGTGGCAGGGGGCGGGGATGGGAGAGGAGAGGAGCAACCAGGGGGTGAGGGGGTTCAAGAAGGCGGGAGGTGTAGAGGATGCGGATATGTTCGAGGAATAGGAGCAGATGGGGGAAAGGAATGAGATCATAGAGGATCCGTGTGGGGGACGGGAGGCGGATACGGAAGGCGAGGCGGAGTGCATGACGCTCAAGGATCTGGAGGGGCTGATAGAATTTGGGGGGGGGGGCAGATATCCAGGCAGGACTGGCATAACAGAGGATGGGACGGATGAAGGATTTGTATGTGTGGAGGATGGTAGAGGGGTGCAACCCCCATGTCCGGCCAGAGAGGAGTTTGAGGAGTCGGAGGCGGTTGTGGGCTTTGGATTGGATGGAGCGGAGATGAGGTAGCCAGGTGAGGTGACGGTCAATGGTGAGGCCAAGGTAGGTGAGGGTGGGGGTGAGGCGGACAGGACGTGCACAGACAGTAAGGGAGAAATCCAGGAGCCGGAAGGAGCGAGTGGTACGACCTACGATGATTGCCTGGGTCTTGGAAGGATTGAGTTTCAGGAGCCATTGGTTACACCATGCAGCAAAAAGGTCAAGGTGATTCTGGAGAAGGCGTTGGGACCGTTGGAGGGTAGGAGCGAGGGCGAGGAATGCGGTGTCATCAGCATATTGCAAGAGGTGTACTGGGGGGGGGGGGGGGGGGTTGGGGCATATCTGCCGTGTACAGGAGGTAGAGGAGAGGGGAGAGGACAGAGCCATGGGGCACACCGGCAGAGGGGTAGAAGGTGTGGGAAGTGGCATGATGGATGGTAACATAGTGAACTGATGTTCTTCATTACGTATGTAATTCCAGTCGTATTTAACGCTGGTTCTATCTGTGCTACGTAAAACGTAGCGAGCTATGTACTATTTTATCCCGTTTCATGCTCATTTATAAATGTTACTCAATAATTTGTAAAATTAATTTTTGTTAAAAGCTATATTGGCTGTACGTATGATTTACTTCAGAAAATGTGTAATATACAAAATTGTTTTGCTCACGTTACTAGTGGCCCGCTTGTGGCGCGCCCTACATTACGAGTACGTTTACTTGGCAGCGTGACTAGTTGCCACACAGTAACTCTCCTCACACCACACCGGTATTACTTACGTTTTAATGATTGTCTTTTTGAAGAACATTATGTCTTATATTTTAATCTATGAGTTGAGCAACTCAGCTCTTAAATCACTGTACATCTTTGACGATATGTTCTTCATGTAAGTACTATTTGTTTTACACTCGTTTACATTAATGTAAACTTTTATTAGATATGATATTTAATCTGACATATTCACGTTACGTAATTACCTTACCTTCTGATTAAGTCACCCTTGGAGGTGACGAAGCCTGGTCAAGGTACGTAGAAAACCTATGCAACCGGTTGGGAGATTTTTTACATATTTTTCTAATTTTTATTGCTTAAAAAATACAATTTAGATTTTTTAAGGATATACAGTGGACCGATAAGGAATGATGAGCGATTCTAATTATGTGCAAAAGAAACACCCAAACACACACAAAAAAACAAAGACAAGTCTTCGGCTTCCATTTTCTCTCTTGTACATTCATTTATGTTTCAAATGACTCTAAGCACTATGGGACTTAACATATGAGGTCATCAGTCACCTAGAACTTAGAACTACTTAAACCTAACTGACCTAAGGACATCACACACATCCATGCCCGAGGCAGGATTCGAACCTGCGACGTAGCAGCAGCGCGGTTCTGGATTGAAGGGCCTAGAACCGCTCGGCCACAGTGGTCGGCTCATTTATGTTTCTTTCCCTACCAAATCTACCCACACCACTGGTAATCCTAGCATTCACCACGTCATTTATGTAGTGTACCAAACGTATACCACGTTGAGACACACGTACCGTATCCACAAGTCGCTCAACGTCGAAGTTCCAAAACACTGTCCCTGTGTGGACAACGTACGTTTTATGGCAGCAAATTGCCGCCCCGAGCGATGCCGTCTGAGTCGGTAACCTTGACGTGACAATAGTCGAGAGGAAATCGTGGAGGCGTCTGTTGGCGAAGGTGGCCAAGGCCCGTTGGCGGGAAGCGGCGTGCCGCAGCGGAGGATGCGGGGTCGAGAGGCGTATCGACAGGGCGGCGGCCGGCCGCTATGGAGACGGCGACAACAAACCGGCGGGGACAGCTGCCACACGCACGCCCGCCGCCACGTGGGCACGCATGCGTGACGCGCCTTGCGACACCGGGTACTTTATTCTGCCCTTTCCTCGGGCGGTTTCTCTCGGGAAACATTCATTACTCGACCGCTCGTCATTAATGTAATGTCTCACGTTTGCGATTGCCTTACCTTAGGTTCAATGTACGACAAAACATCCTGATCTCTTCAAGCTTTTAACAACAGTGGGCACACTCCACATACACACGCTAGTCTGACCTGCTGCTTACACGTTTTATGGCAGCAAGCTGCTGCCCCGCGCATTGCAGTCTGGGCCAGTATCCTTGATGTGACCCTAGTCGAGAGGAAATCGAGATAGCGGCTCACCAGTTCCAAAACGCTCCTAAATTTTACTCCACATGAAGAAACTCAAGCTATCGCCGTAAGCTGATTCTAGTAAACAATGTTTTCGCTGTTCAAATTTCGTCTCAGCCACCCGTTGACAGTTAAAAAAAATTACTAAAAATTACGCGTTTCGGAGATCAATCGTTCCTCTAAATTAATCTATGTAATGCGAAGTCTGACGTAGCTAGAATAGTGGTCGAAGAAGCATAGAAGGTTTGGCTTTGGTAGAAATTAAATTCCTTGATAAGAAAAAGATTTAATTAACCAACAGCTACTTAGGGTCCATTTAGAGATGAAGGCTTGACCTTCGAAACGCGTAAACTCTAGTGCTTTCAGGGGTCTGTACCTCCCTTCGTAAAAAGGAAATCGTTCGGGATTGCTTTGTTGTCCATCTGTTTGTCTGCCTGTCTGACTGTCTGTCCGACTGTTAAGAACCCTTTTCTCAAGGTTCAAATGGTTCAAATGGCTCTGAGCACTATGCGACTTAACTTCTGAGGTCATCAGTCGCCTACTTAAACCTAACTAACCTAAGGACATCACACACATCCATGCCCGATGCAGTATTCGAACCTGCGACCGTAGCGGTCGCTCGGTTCCACACTGTAGCGCCTAGAACCGCACGGCCACTCCGGCCGGCTTTTCTCAAGGACAGATAGACGCATCAAGGTGAAATTTATGTCGCACACTAAGGTTCACGGTCCCTTGGTAGCGTAAAAAGTTTAAGCTTCCAAGTCAATGCGATCAAAAGATACGGCCATTTATGTCAATTTTGATACTCAAAACCTATAGGATACGTCCCGTTGATCTAGAATCACGAAATTTGACAAGAAGCAAGGTTTCACAATGCAAGTAAAGAAAAAATATGAAAATTGTTAATTTGTTATGATATCAATGTGAGACCTTAATTTTTCCCGGCGCATTGAATGTTCAAATAACTTACGGGTTTGCTGCCGGGTGACGTCGTCGAACACCGCCGATATTTCGACAGGAGCACACCCTGCCATACTCAAGGCATAACTGCAAGGAAGAAGCAATGTGAAAGGGAATTTAATACCTCGGTTCACAGAGGAGAAACAAAGAAGATACCACACACAGAACAAGTAACCTCAGAGTCAACACACCCAAAGATAATCAACATCAGAAATATCGATAGTGACTATTAATCAACAGGTGAGGCAGCACTAATTCTGTCCCTCTGTTTTTTGATGGGAGAGAGCCGGATTCCAAGCAGCATTTAAACAAAATCCACCATCTCTGTTTATAAGGTTGCTTGATAGTTTGATTGCAACAGCTTCCTTAATAACACTATCCCAATAGCTGGACATGCAAGCCAGAATCTCCGTGTTGTATTCCATAGGATGACCGGTATCAAGGCAATGTTCTGCAAAAGCGGATTTGCTCGGCTGTTGTAAGCGTGTGCGACGCTTATTTTCAATACACCTGTCTTCCACAGTCCTGAATTGCGGAAATATGATGTGAAATGTGTTTTTCGACCACCTGTTGGCGTCCGTAAAAGATGATCTTGGTTTGCGTATGGCTGGTGTCTATCGTATTCCTTGCAGTTGTGGCGTGTCGTATATTGGTTAGATAATCAGGACTGTGGAAGACCGGTGTACTGAACATAAGCGTCGCACACGGTTACAACAGCCGAACAAATCCGCTTTTGCAGAACATTGCCTTGACACCGGTCATCATATGGCATACAACAACACGGAGATTCTGGCTTGCACGTCCAGCTATTGGGATACTGTAAAGTACCGCTACTAAAAGAGATATAGCAACTAGCTGGGGTATCCAGCTTCGCTCAGGGAGTTGACATGTGATTGTGCGGTAGTTGGAATAAAAGGATAAACTGTAAGGTATAAGAGGTAAAAAAGGTTATTGAAAAATACTCTATTTACAATACTTGTTTATAAGCAACATTTTTCATTTTGTTATCCAGAGTACATGTGCAGAAATTTTTCCAATTTCGTACTCGAGAGCAAGTTATCAAGTTACGTTTAGTTACCCGTGGGAGAAGCAGAAGTTGATTTTAAAGTTTGTCCTTGTGCTTAAAATGGTTCAAATGATTCTGAACACTAAGGGACTTAACTGCTAAGGTCATCAGTCCCCTATACTTAGGACTACTTAAACCTAACTAACCTAAGGATATCACACACATCCATGCCTGAGGCAGGATTCGAACCTGCGACCATAGGAGCAGCGCGGTTCCGGACAGAAGCGCTCGGCCACAACGGCCAGCCCTTGTGGTTAGTTAATTGTAAAACTGTAGGATAATTTGATAGGAAATTGCAGTCTTTTAAATTGGGATGACAGTTCAGTAGAGATAGGTGGTATTCTGAGGATAAATAGTGTGTGTTCTTTATACTTTCCAGTCATAAATTCAGCTTCAGTCATGTTACTCGATAGTTGTTTGACTATCATCCTTGTTCCATTACATAGTTTTGGCGAGCTGAGATCTCTGTGTAGTGTGATCGGAGATCCAATTTTAAGTCGAAAGCAGTGCAAAGGCTTTCCTGGTATTTGCAAAGAGTTCAAAAATTCTGTAGGCAAGTTCACACTTTCTTCAGCGTTTACCATCGCGTCGATCGTTTTGTACATTATCTCTCCACCGGGCATTTTTTTTTTTTTTGAATATTAAAGCTTATATCGTCAATAATATAATTTTTAGTTACCGAAAAAGTCCGGACTGGTATAGTTGAGAACAATGTTTGGATAAATTTGGTCGATGAGTTCGTTTTCAGCAGTGGCTACATTGCAGCAATTACTGTTGAGTAATAATGTGGCCGGTCGTCCGGTCAGCAATGATATGTCCCATCGCCTATTTGTAAAAGTTGTTGAGTAAAATGTGCTGTTGCTTCGTCTCTCGATAGTTCAACTAATACTTTTTGCTAATAGCAGTATTTGTATGTGTGGCTAGAGATGTGATTTTTTTAAGCGTGCATTGATCTCGTCTGGTGGTGTTGATTGGTGATAACTGGATGTGAGTTTGTCGGAAACCTCCTGAGAGTACGAGTAGAGCTCCTCCCATCACTTCGCGGTTCCCTTGCAAGCCTTGTAATATTCTGTCCATGGCTTCGAGAGACTTTTTATATACCTCTGTTCTTCGGCTATATTTAACGGTAGTTAAAAGACGGAATGGCAGTTCCTCCTCTTTTCATACGTGTGGCTGCAACGCCGGATGATGTCAGTGCAAGTGTGATGTGTTGTTTAGCATGTATCTCCATCAGCAATAGGTTTATTAGAAACGTTCTCCCGGTGCCGCCTGATACGTCCAAGTAAATAATGCCACCAATATTGATGTCGAACCAGTTCATGATAACGTTGTAACTTTCCTTTTGATTGTCATTTACGAGTAATTTGTTGTGAGCCATGTATTCAAATAGTTCTTTGAGGCAGTAGCTTTTTGCCTTTGTAACTTCGAAGTTCAGCACACTGACAGCATCTTTTCGTGGTGCTTGCATCCAAAGTTGTACTAAGGTCTGGTTGTTTATTGCTAATCATTTACCTTCTAGGTTAATGAGTGTTTCATTGAGGATATCGTCGTTGAATTCGAGGATCAGTTCAGGATGAGGTTGTGGGATATCTTCACTCTTACTCTTTGAAGGAGTCCCACTGCTGTTTTGGATTCGATGGGTTTCATGTTATCAGAATTACGGCGAATAAATCTCTCATTTTTTCAGCTGAGGCTGTGGCTGAGGCTTCTTGTAGTGTTAATTCCCTGTGGTTATTTTTTCCAGAAGTCCTAAGCATTGGCATGGTTCTCAGTACGTATGGCGTTGGTAACAGTCAACAGACTTGAGATCTGTGAAACTTATTGGTCCCCTTATTTTGTGTACCAACCTCCGGAGATAGAAACATTCGGCGTTATAAGCATTTATGGTGTATACTCGGCCTAGTGCGCCGGTTTTCGTGATTCTTGGATGATCTATTGGAATTCCTTGTTTTCGTCGTTGCAAGATTTCTCTCGTTGGGCTCCACGTGTATTGGATAGGGATGTCGATATATAGTAATGTTGTTTTCGCGAATGCATTCGTTTGACATTGTTTATGTTCTATTCTGAGGTGGTTAGCTTGCAAATTTTCTGGCAGTGTCTTTTGTGAAGTAAACTCTGTCCATTCTCCAGAGGTACTGCTAAATATGTTCGTACATGGAAAAACCGAAAATCTGCCACGCTGCTTAGTTACTATTTGGTGCATAAGGATCTCGCCGTTTCTGTTTTGTTGCTCGCTGTCTTGGTTATTTGAAATACTGCCATTGATTGATTTCACTGAATTGCAGTATTCTACATTTATGCAGGGAACATTTTGGTCACTCCCTTTGTTCGTATACTTACAGACATATTTGATTGATTTCACTGAATTGCAGTATTCTACATTTATGCAGGGAGCATTTTGAAAAGTAGTGTGTAATATGGTACTATTTCCAGTTTTTCGCTGTCTCTATTCGTATTTTCGCTGTGAAACCACGTTGCTGTATTTGGGATAGCCACCAACTCTGGTTTGTATGTCATCAAAATATGGTTTTGGGTTTTTTGTACATTTTCCATCACTTATAGCGAATTGGGTTTAATGTGAATGTTTTCTAATGTAGGTCATGGCATCTTGGGTGTATTCGTGCATGTGTCTCGGTCTTCCTACGTATGTTGAGGGTAAGATAACCATTGTTCCATTGTCGTCAGTGTTCCCGCCCTTTATGACTGCGTATCGTAGATGGACGTAATCTTCTGTGCATAGCTTCCTCTGACTCAGTCTTATGTAAAGCATCCGTCCCTGGACTCGCATTCGGTAGGACGACGGTTCAACCCGGCGTCCGGCCATCCCGATTTAGGTTTTCCGTGATTTCCCTAAATCGCTCCAGCCAAATGCCGGGATGGTTCCTTCGAAAGGGCACGGACGACTTCCTTCCCCCTCCTTTCCTAATCCGATGAGAGCGATGACCTCGCTGTCTGGTTTCCTCCCAAAAAACAACCCAACCCAACATTACATTGCAGTGCATCCGTCCCGCATCCACTTTTGCATACATATCCACAAGGAATTGTTGGAATAAACGGCGAGTGTTGAGAATATGACCGTATGTTTTGATTTCATTGTCTCTGCATAGAACTCTTTGGAAGTGACTTTTTTGTTTGTTTCTACTCCGTTTTTCAGGTTAGATTTGTTTCACATTAAAATGTCAAGAAATATTAATGTACATTGGAGGGCATCATATAAACGGTAAAAGTCTTTGCAGTGCCTTGTAGTCCTCTTCTTTGTTGTGCAATTATTTTATGGCTTGCGTTTTCGTTGTCCACGATTACGATGGCGACGTCGTCTATCTTAGGTGCATTAAATAGACGTTCGTGTTCTCTAGGTGATCTTTTGTCGGCTCTAATTATAACTTTATAGTCATCAGAAATCATTCGGTCTAGTGCTGTTTTGAATATATGAATCAGTTGATTGCGTTTGTGCAAGAACCTCTGTGCACCTTCAACTACTTCTTGTCTCAACCCACTAATATTTGTACTTCGTTGATCAATTTCTGTTTCTTCATTTCCGATGAAATATACTTGCAGAAATGTATGGTGTTCGTTGGGTAGTGGTAGTAGTGCTGCCATGTTATGATAGATTTGTCCTTGTATGGAAAAAACATAATCGCTTTCATCTGTTACTGTTAATCGAAGTGACACGGAAAGAACTCATTTGAAAGCGGGCGTTGTACGCTTCTAAATTTTGAAGAATGTGTTTTGGTTCTGGAGTTTCCCAGATCATGTAATGTAATAATACCTGCGGAGGTGCTTCCAATGGGGGTAATCGAATTTTTCCATTCATGCAAGAGAATCCTGGTCTTTCTGTACTGAATTTTTTCGCGTTGCACGGTTGGCAGATGCTCTATTACGACATGTTTTTGTTTGTTATATTATTTCGGCGGATCGTTTGTTAGGTTTTACTGTTAAACGAAGTGAGACCGAAAGATGTCATTTGGAAGCAGGCGTTGTATGCTCTTATATTTTGAAGAAAGTGTTTTGATTCTTGAGTTTCCCAGGTCATTTAAGGTAAAAATTCTTGCGGAGGTGCTTCTTCCAGTGGTGGTAATCGAATTTTTACATTAATGCGACAGAATCCTGGTGTTCCTCTAATGAATATTTTCGCGTTGCTGCACTGGCAGATATTATTCAATTTTCCTGTTACGACATGTTTTTGTTTGCTTTAGTCTTTGGTCGAGTCGCAGTGCAATGCTTCATTTGTTAGGTTGTACTGTTTACTTGTCCTAGTCCGTGCTTCACAAAGGGTGACATTTTCAAACCTGGCTTAAGGTGGCAGTCTTTTATTATAAGATTGTGTCGCAATTCTTGGTTCTTCGATCCCTTCTGTTCGTTGTCCTTCAGTTTATCTGCTTCTCGCGGTGCTCATTGTCGTTCTTTGGGAACTTAAACGCACTTCGCGCTCTTCGTCTACTTCGTTTTTTCGCTGTTCTTTTGTTTTCACCGTTTTGTCTCAGAACTGGCAAGGTCTCCTTTTCCTTTAGTTTGAGCATTGGCTGAAACATGAATCAACTTTTTATTAACACTCTGCCGTCCGCATGTCTAGAAGTTCTACTAGTCTCATCGTTAGTTCCTATAAGTTCTCAACCCTATTCCCCTACTTTCATTAAATTTCGGAGATATACATACGTAAATGAATACAAAATTTGTTTGTTTCATATATTTGTTTATTTGTCTTGTCTTTGGTACTTAGAATTTCTCTGTCATATGATATGCAGCAAAACAGTCTGCAAGATGCAATGGAACTCTACAGGACTTGCACATTAAATCTGTTGTTCTTCTTTTTTTGTTTCCGGAACATACATTGCAGCTTCTTAGTTTTAGTTTATTCGTTTCGGAAATAAGTATTAGTTGGTGTTGCTTTATGTGACCGGAAAGTCTGTCAACCGGATCATGATGAGACGAACGCGATGTAGTGGCAACCTCCAAGTTTTGCTCAGAAGCAGGTACATGGTCTTTTATCCACGAATCAGACACGTTCAATAAAAAATCGTGAAATCGGAATCTCTTGTGTTCTGTATTGAAATATTGACATGTACGGATGCATTAAATAATGCGCAATTAAAAAGGTACATGCAAACCTTTTTGACCATTTTATAGTTTTTCTGTATATAGGGTAATAACTCAAATATTTGTCTGCACGATCCACTCCTTTCATGTACTTCTTGTAGTCTAATAGACCTTCAGGTTTTTTTATTGTGTAATAGATTTTTCTACATTTTCTTTGAGTGTCAGTCAAAGTGGCGTTATGTATTGTAGAGATCATTCGTATCGTTTTAGTTTTCGAAGCTCTCCGTACCTTTGCGAGTACTTCACCTTCCCGCTGACGACAACCTACAAAAACATTGACTTTTGCACCCTTTAATTTTTCCGGAAGTCCTCCATTTTCTTTTCAAGTAACTTCTCTGCAAGTTCTTCACCTATAATAATTATCCATGAAGAGGTGATGCCACTTTCCATAAGAAGGTGTCAATAGTTTCATCACTGTTTTTGCTAAAGGCTGTCCAGCCCCGGAATGTATCTTGAATGAGGAAATGTATCCCGTACTCGAATCACAAAGAATCCCAATGAGTATGTCATATTTCGTAATTTTCGACGGATTGTAAACTTTAAAATTTAACCGTCCACGCCATGGTATCATTCCTTCATCAGTTGAGATGTTTCGACTTAGATTAAAAGGTCCTTTAAACTTTTTGGAAAAATAATCAGTTACGAATTGCACTTTGAAAATCCGGTCGGCATTATCCGGTTTACTGTTGTTGTCGGAAAAATGTAAAAATGATAATATTTGTCTGAATCGGTTGCGGGACATCGTTTTGCGAAATATCGGTGTGTCTGTCAACGGATTCGTTGCCCAATAATCATCAATCCTTGTCTTTTTTTACATTTGCCATAAGGATAGCAAGCCCAAACCATTTTCTAAGTTTGGGTCCCGTAACGTCGACAAATTTGGCATTTTTTTTAAATCTAGTTTCCTTCTATTGCAATTTTGACTGCAGTACTTTTTGGTTTCGTTGCGATCTATAATTTCTACGATATCCTCGACGCTCTGTGTATTTTTGGGACATATGTTTCGACCCGGAGATCCTTCAAATTTCTTGTTGGTCCTCGGTAGACCAAAGTCTGACCATTGTGCACTATCTTCTTTGTCTGATTCATCCGAATCAGATGCAACCGTAGCGTTCGCCGAACTCTTCTTGGACATATTTCACTATCTTCCGACGATCCTGCTTCACTTTAATTTTTTTGATACCCAGTGTCTTCTTCGCAAGTCGTCCGGAACGTCAGACAAGACGTCCGCGCATTCATCGTAAATAATCGTATCATCTTTTTCGTCTGCCACGATGAAAAGGCACAAGTATTTATAAAAACAAAAAACTTGTTGACATGTGCAACTTATTGTTACCTGAACAAAACACCACCACTGCGCGATATTATGCTCACAACACCACTGTGGTGTCGCCGGCCACAGCGATACTATGCACACGATACCACTGTGGTGTCGCCAGCCATTGACCGCTATTTCGCGCCATACCACCACTGTGGTGTCGCCGGACGGCATTGTGTTAATCAATACACTACATATCTTCAGTCACTGTATCACTTTGACTACTCACATTTCACTGTTTGATTTTATTCACTCACTGCACTACTTTTTCGGTTCCTCCCTTCGTCACTGATAAACTGACGTTCGAACCCACGGCGAGTCTTGCTTTATACACCCCTACCAGTGGCGAATTCCAGAACATACCAAGAAGGCTTCGAATGGTCCTCAATGTTCTAGAACTTTCCGCAGAACTTTGAAAGTGTTCTGGAATGTTTCACAATGATCTGTGATATTCCATGATGTTCCCGTACGTTCTGGAATCTTCCCAAATGTTCCTGAGCATCCCAGATGAATGTGGAATATTCAAAATGTTGTGAAATGCTCTCCAATACTCTCGAATGTTCTCGAATGTTTTCAGATACTCTCAAACGTTTGAAATGGTCTAGAAATTTCTAGAGGGCGTAAGTTCCCAGCCCTTATATCTTCAAAAACACGCCCTTCAGGTAAAAACGGGAATCTTCTTCATAGATACGAGATAGAGGGCTATCACACCAAGTAACTACCTTGCTCTCACCAGGACACGGTCTCATGATTTTAGCGACACGCACATCGTACACTTACATTTATAATATATATTGATAACGCCCACGAGGTTCGTACAAGTATTCAAAGTCTGCGATTTGTTTTCCCTCCATAACTCAATGCTACGATAATATGGCTTTTGGATGGCTAACGTGACAGCACGATATTTTTCCTAATTTTTGCATCGCAATGTTTTACCACAACATCTGAAGAAAAACGCATCAAGTGGGGTTAAAGAACACATTATAAGATGTTTAATTTTGTGCTATTGTAGTTCCTTTGACAATTTCATTTTGCTTTAGCGTGCTGAGTTATTCAAATTAGGCTTAATCTAGAAGTATAACATATCAGAATAAACTGTAGAAATGAAATATTAAATCCAGTGTTGAATAAGTTCAATCATAATTTGGTAAATTCACTGTTTGCTTAACATATATAACATAAATAATTACGTGGACTGTTCCATTCACGGCATTTTAAATGGTTTCATTACGAAAAGGATACTCACTTGTACCAAACTTCTCCGTTTATGGGTTCTGAACCTCAATCAGTAAAAACGGAGTTGAAGTAACACATCTAGACTGAAGCAGAAACATACAGTAAGTAACATCTTTGCAATTAAAAAGTAAAAACTGAACAGTACATAAATAACAATGGAGTAGACAGGAAAACCTTTAGCACAAAATAGGAATAGCATGCCTACATGACAGTTTCGATTAATAAACAAAACTAATAAAATAAAATAAAATTAGTACTATACAAGGCTGCATCAGGAGGTATGAAACATGGAGAGTGATAGATACAGTTATCAATGTAACTACAGAATACATTAGGAACTTAAGCAATATCAATAAGATAAACAGAAATAAATAAATGTAGGAAAATGGAGGTGTTTGAGGGAACCTACAGTTTGAGAGTGTGATGGTACTGCATTTTAACATTAACATTATAATCAAAGCAGTGGTTGTGTAACAGTTTTCATTAAATAAATGAGCAATGTAAAATATGAACAGTATTTGATGAGCCAACTGCGAGGAGTGTAAAACATGGACAGTAATACAAGTACCAGTTAAAGGAAAGCCTTAACTATTAAAACTACAGTCTATGTGGTATACAAAGACAACTTCAACAAATCAAAACAACTAAATGAATACAGGAAAATGGGAATATGTTGGAAGAGAGAATGTGGGAAGAAATGAACAACAAAGATGATTATATGAAGTTTAGGAGTGGGGAAGTGTTGAGCTGTGCCTGGTCATTTAGGATGAGATCTGGACCTTGAGCAGGATGTTTTTTTTTAATTTCCAGGGCTTCCAGCAGGTTAAGTTTATGGCCTTTGTTTGCTACCGGTGAATCGTCGAAGACTGTTAAGTCTTGAATGGCAGGTGTCCAGTCGAAATATCCTGCAATGAATTAAACGACGACCGGTTACAAGCCCGGAATTTGTTTGAACATGCTTTTGTTCGTCTGTTTTGCCACATAGTATGATGGTGCATTCACGAAATTACTAACTGGAATGAGGAGTTTGTGAAGCTTGCGTAAGCTTCTGAGTATCGGTGCTTTTGAATTCTTCTGTGTGATATGTTGTTTTTGTTTATCTGGTAGTGTATGTTTGATATATTTGAGGTTGTTTTTTATGTACGTCTGGAAATGTGTTGCTGGATCAGATTTCAGTTTTGTGATATTGTTTGATTAGATGAAATCTTTGCTTTTTTCTGTATATTGTTCTTTACTGATCAGTACCGTGCTGTTCCCTTTATCAGTTCTTGTGGCTATGATGTTATGAGAGTGTAGTTTCTCTTTTAATTTCTTAGTGTTGTTGTTTTCTGTTTGGAGTTTCCTGCTTTTCTCGTTTTCTTATATTTTGCTTATGTTGTTTATTTCTTTGTCCACTTCATCTCGTGCTAGCTCAGTATTTACAGTGTTATTTTCATGTTTCTCATCTTCTGCCAGAATACTTTCTCCTTCTATAGTCAGCTTTTCTATCTGTCTTAGTACTGACGTTGTGTTTTTGCTCTTTCTCTAACAGCCATGCTTCTTTCTCTGTTAATTCTGTATCAGTGGAGATTATTAGTTTTGGCTGATATTTGTGGTGGTGGGTGTGTTGTGCTTTGTTGTGGTTTTTCCTTTCTGGTTATTTTTGGTAGTAAGTGTTCTGATTTTCCGTTTGTGTTTCTTCTGCGTACATTGCAGTGTTCTTGTTGTAATGTGTTCAGATTTCTGTGTTATATTGATTATCACCTTTGTGTTGTTACTAAATGCGGATATCACGAGATGTACATCACATAAAATTCGCGTCAAGCATGAATTTTTTAGTATAAAGAGATTTAATTTCGTTTTTTAACCAAGTATTTTCTGCAAATGATTTCATTCTTTGTGCTACCAAAAAGTTCTTGCCGCCCTTTACATTATTACAACGTGGAGTTACAGTACTTATTTTTGAGGTCTCATTGAATCTGATATTCTGGATGGTCTTGTGAAGTCTGAGATGAATATTCTAGAAACTGTTGTATAACTTGATGGGAAATGCCTGACATGGCTGTATTATTGACATCTTTTCCGTTTCTTGTCGTTCCTTTGGTTGCTTTAAAATAAAAAAAAGCACTCTAACAAGGAATAACACATACACAGATAACAGAACACAAACACGCATACACAAAACAAAATAAAATATCAAACCACACACACAATACAAAAAAGACGAAAGATAAACACGCAGCGACAGTTGGCAACACAACAAACTGTTGACGGATACACGTTGAACACGCAATGAAAAGCGCAAGTGAAGTGTGGGCAAAAAAACGTGGAAATTATTCATCTGAAGTATGGGTCCGAATAAACACATCCCCATGACCACACAATGTGAACTAGCAATAATGGAAATTGTAACTAACTTCAAACGATAATTTAACCTCAAGAGAATTGGGCTACAGAAGTTGTTTCTACTCAAAAAGGAAGAAAGAAACATGAGAAAACGAAACACAGTAATATATTTTTAACTACTACGTAATGCATTTATTGTATATATAAAAACAAAAATGTATTACAGCCCACAGAATATGCTCCATTAATAAAAGAAGCAGAACATGTATGGCAAAAAACAAACTGCTTTTCATTTAGTTGTAACCACGGAACACACCGCCCTGAATTAAACATATTCTTTATATTCTTGACATGTGCTGTGGTGATCATGTTGCTAAAGAGAAGGATCACCTAAAATGAGGGAATATTCACTTCTTTTGTTGTTCTGCTGTTTACATAAAAAAATTTAAATATTCACTCAAATAGTATGAAATAGCCGTCTTCTTGTGGTGTGTTCAGTTGCCTGCATTACATGCAGCATTGCTGATCTTTGGAAGTTCATGAACAATGCTTAACAAGAGCCACAGAACCACAGCAATGGAAGGAACTGAACGCGCCACGAGAAGACAGATAATGTGAACAGAGCGCGACAGCCGGCCGAAGTGGCCGTGCGGTTAAAGGCGCTGCAGTCTGGAACCGCAAGACCGCTACGGTCGCAGGTTCGAATCCTGCCTCGGGCATGGATGTTTGTGATGTCCTTAGGTTAGTTAGGTTTAACTAGTTCTAAGTTCTAGGGGACTAATGACCTCAGCAGTTGAGTCCCATAGTGCTCAGAGCCATTTGAACCAGAGCGCGACAGTCACAGACTTTTCCCGAACGTGGCAGTACAGGATTCTGCCATTAGTTGGCGTTGTGAGCTCCTCCCTTGCTGTCCACTCGCTGGTTATTTTTCTGATCCTCCTCCTAACGTGTGGACTGCATATCGAGTGAACACAGAAACTTGAATTAATGGTAGGATCTTGTACTCCCGGGTTCAGGAAAGGTCATCTTAACACTTAAGTCTACCAAAACGGAACAAAGATTACGTCCATTTAATCAGTTCCGTCTTATGTTCACAAAACATTCATCGTAACAGTTATTAATTTCTTTAAGGACCATATGCCGCCGACATACGGCTCTACTTGTAAAACAAATCACGAAGAAGATCCCTACAACTGGCAGCGCAGGTGCAGACGGCTGCAGGCTTAAACATTGGTCGTCTGTAGAGCATTGTTTCCCAAACTGTGTTCCGTGGAACACTTGTGTTTCTTGGGAAGTAAATAAGTTTTCCGCAAAAAAACTATCAATAACATTCCAGTTTTTCAACATTTCGAGGATACTTATTATTTTATAAAAATGTTGTTTTGATTTCTATATTATTACTTATGATATAAAATTGAGGTAATCATTGGACAAAAGACGTTTTTCTCGTATATAAAATTTTATTAACCTTCAAAATGAATAAGGTGTCCCATTAAGTACAAGGATTCTCAAAATAATCCTTCAGAGGAAAAGTTTGGGAACCCCTGCTACAAAGCTACGAAAATGCTGAGGCTTTTTCAGAAGAATGTGTACAAAATCGAGATTCGTGATATGTTGAGTTAGACGTGCAAAGCGACCACGTCAAGGACACAGCTGCAAATGACAGAGTTCTTCATTCACCAGCCGGATAGAGCTGTTGTCCGTGCCAGAGGTGGCTGCTATGTGCACTAAATTTCGCATCTTTCATGGTCTCAAATCACCTATAAATTTCATCATATATTCTTTATACTATACTGTATGCTTACAACAAGTAAAATATAGTTACTTGTCATACTTTTTGGGTGTCCAATTTAAATGGCCAGTAGTGTGTCTGTTAATAATATTGCCGTTATGCATAAGGTATTCATCTCAGTTGTCTCTTATCCCTTGCAACGTAGCAAAGAATTTCTTCATTCTGAATTCTATCCATAGACTTGTCGACTTATCCTACCCTCCTCCACTTCATTTTGATTGTGGCCATAATTTTACGTCTTCTACTCCACTTTCTTACCTGATCAGTTTATTTATTTCCCAATGTCTCAAAGTAGTCCCCAACACGCATATCCCCACTGATCACTGAACAACTGGCAGAGTTCAAATAATCTCCAGGAAAGTCCGCATCACGCTCCTACTAGAAAAACCAGTTAATACACATGCATTGCAAATTTTCGGTTTAAGAAACACTGGAGATTTAGTTTTGAAAACCAATTGGTTTGCTAAAAGTGCTCCAGGGAGAGTTTTATGGTTACTTTCATTTCTTTTGCTGTAAATTCAGTCTTAGGTTTCATCAGTTGTCATCAATAGTAAATTATAGAAGCAACTAATTTTCTGATTTTTATGAAACCGCAAATAAATGTCTGGGGTCAAAGAACACTTTTCATGAACAAAGGAATATTTTCAAATAGTGAAATTTCAACCAAAGTGCATTGTCTTGGACTCCACGAAGACAATACACTAAAAACAGATTCTGGTAAAACAGAACTACCATTCCTTTGCCGAATGGTTGGTGCCTAGTATCCATTGCTACAGAGAATGTCTTAGCAGTTCCATTTTAATTTACCACTACTTACAGGTGTGAAATCGGCTACGGTAGCAATGAAAATAAAAGCGAGGACTCTACTGCATGTGTTGTTGGATACCAAATCCAAAATAAAAGGGATTGTTGGAAATAAGCAGTAGCAACTGTCTCATTGACTCATTGTTCCTTGGTTTATTAAAAACTACAGAAATAAGTCAGTTTTATATGTTTTAACATTAACTATTATTTACATTTGTCGCTATATGAAAGTGGTATTATGTTCTTCAGTCTATATAGTTCAGTTAGGTGTCCCGTTTTGTATGAAATGGTATTTGCCGTCGTCCAATGATAATTGTCCCTGAAAGGTTGGGAATCGCTGTTTTAGGAACTGTGGCAGGACGTGCTGAATGAAGGCAATATATTTTGTTCATTTAATCCGAAAGTATGTAATGTCAGTCACATAATCGTTGACAGTACCACCCCATAATTTCCCAACGTAGTTTTGTTGACAGGATCGGCACACCAATGCCTGAGGATTTTCGTCGTCCCATATTCATCCCATGCGCCTACTGTAGAATATGTATGACTTCGTCTGTAAACAATACGATAGCCGGAAACTTTGTTTTGCTCCGCTTTGCTGTAACAATCAATTAACAGACGCTACTTGACATGAAAAGTCCTCTGGCTGTAATGACAGCACCTTCTAATAGCGTGCTATTGTTATTCAGGTTATATTCTGAAAAGACTTATTTGAGTTGTGCCCGGAGCTCGTGAAAATGAGCATACACACTAGGCCGACGAAGGCTAACTAACGACGAGCGGCAGCTTCATTGGCCGAGATTTGCGTAATGGTACGGGGGGCATATCTCAGTCAACGAAGCTGTTGGGCTTGGTTGCTGTCGGCGGTAACATCAAAGCATTGGTGGTGCATTGGTCCTGGGAGCTTTCCCTAGTGTACTCACCGGATCGAGTGTTCGGATGTGTATTTACTGTGTTTAAAAATACCAGAGTATGGAGTGGAACACAGAGAAGACATTAAGGCTGACATAGTTTTATTTTGAAAGGGAATGTTTATGGGACTCTGCGAACTGTGATTATAAAAGCAAACTGAAAAGATTAGATGCTTGGAGGGAAATAAATGATCTGTTATAGTAATGTGTATGACTTCGAAAAGAAAATTGAGTTTTTAGTGGTATCTTCCTCCGTTACGACAAAGAGGTGTACATTAAGCTGGCATATGAATCCCCAATACCTCAGAGTAACTATTACTCTTTCTGCTACAGGTACAACTCTCCTAAAGGAGGTATCACCTTTGGAAATTTTAGGGCCTACACATTTCAGTTCGAAATTTGGAGGCTTCATTCGGAAAAAACTATCAAATATCCCACGTTATAATCAACTTTAACGTCAGAAATTAAGTTTATCCACCACACTGCTCCCTACTTTTTAAAAAGGAAGTCATCCACCAGCATCGTTTCTTCTCCTTTTTTTATGATTAGTTTCTTGCAGTAAAGTAAATGCTGCACATGGGACTACTGCTGAGCCTTGATATTCTCCCCTAAATCGACCGGTTAAATTGTAGTTAACATGATACTTTACAGCAATAACAAAATTAGGGAAACCTCGACAGGATATCGGAGCCAACTGCTATTCCATATGGTCGAATACTTCGTCCCCGGCAAGGATGAGAGGCCGAACGCCAAGGCGCTGGCGACCAATGTTCGGCCGACTCCATTGGCGGTCGTTCGTCGCCCTTGGTTGTCCTAGTGTGTACGCGCCTTAACGCTCCGACTACTGATTGCACGGTTGTCATCTACCGCGTGTAACACATTCTCTTTCATCACGAGACTGGAGCAGACGTCACAAAATCAGCTCCCTCTTCATTTGCCAATTTGGGCCACTAATATTCTCTTTTAAATATCAATCAATAAATAACATCGCCTATGTTTCTGCCCACTCCTGGCACCCGGTCAAATGAAGAATTATTTATACGCCACTTTTGAAGGGTTATAGTAGTAAGAGTGAGAACAGCAGACTAAAGTTGTTTTGCTCTAGTACTGTTAGATAGCCCTCAGGCTTGCACCAGTGGCGGGGAAGCCTTGCAAATCCCTTAACAGCATTACGCGGTCTAGCGTCCAGAAAAAATTTATGGAAATTGACTCGACCGCAATGGGCTTCGAACTTAAGAGACTGAAAAATTTTATATAGACCATGGTTTACAAAGATGATGTAAGTGTAAATAATAAAAAAACGTGACAAAATGAGTTGAAAATAAAACCGTATACAACTGACAATAGAAACAGTCCTATTAAACGTTTCCCTTGCACTCGTCGCGTTCACTCTATAGGAAAGTTGGAGATTTACAATAACCACCATTGTTTTCTTCACGAAAGCAGCAGACTGTCAAAGAAGTAATGGAACACAGAGATGTAATTTACACTATCTCTTACAAAGGTAACTGCTTCTGTGGTCACAGAAGTATCTCACGAAGTGCAATATATGATACTTTAGCGCACTAAAAGTGTATTGTATTCTGCTTTTAAATTATGGAAATAGTCTTCACAATTTTCAAAGGCTTCAGGTCCTAATCCCATGGTCATGAGCGCAGAAGCAATTTCATCCTACAGAACTGGCGTATATAAATAAGTTACTTACTAAAGAAGAAAATCGATAAATGAAGACTTACATTTTCCGTCTTGTTGAATTACACACCACATCAACAGTCCTTGAGAAAAGTTTCTACAGATAACGTGAGCTCAGAGTAATTTCATGTCTGGCTTGCCGTGCGGGTTAGCCGTCCGGTCTAGGGCACCTTGCCACGGCTCGAGCGGCTGCCTCCGTCGCAGGTTCGATTCCTCCCTCGGGCATGGGTGTTTGTGATGTCCTTAGCGTAGGTTAGTTTAAGTTAGATTGAGTAGTGTGTAAGCCTAGGGACCGATGACCTCAGAAGTTTGGTCCCATAGAACTTACCACAAATTTCCAAATTTATCCGGTTTGTCGTAAGCTAATCGAAATAAGCTACCAATAGTTTTCCTCCAAAATCACAAAACAATAGAACGGCAACGGCTTCTTAGGTATAATGCGAGCTCTTTGCTTTATGCTCTTTACTGAGCCAGCGGATAAAGATATCCTGTAATGCCAAACAGGTAAAAATATAAAAGATATTGTAAACTGAGGTTGTATTACCCACTGCGATACGCTCAGAGCAATGCCTGGAAGCAGACACTTCATTCTGAGAGACTGTACGAGCCTTTTTTGTAATTATTATTCTCGAGGTAGAGCCGGCTGTTCGAGTAATTACCCATTCTGGGATAAGGAACTTCTCAAGAAAGTACCAGTAAACTGGTAGTGGGGCAATGGGAGACCGATTGCAGAATATTTGGGAGGCAACTTCTAGTTCCATCATTTACGTTGCAACTAAGGAAAACCTCCCGAAAGCCGTAGTCACGGACATGGACTGGATACTGTTTTCAATGTAAACCTGTGACAGACTTCCCAGGCATAAAATCTGAAAGCTTGTATCTGTTTATGTACATTATAAGACGAAAAAAAGACACACCACGAAGGAGTTATGCAAGCTGGTCACAAATTGATATTCGTACAGGTATCGACGGAAAAAGCTGAGTTATTAACTCTGGCGGTCGATGGATGAATGTGTGACGCAGCAGAGCAATTCCACCGTCCGCACAGCTGGCAGAGGATAGTAAACTAGGGACACGTCGATACGAGAGCATAAAGGCACTGCGAATTTCACTGCATGTACTCAGTTTGACAGTAACTGTACCATGCAAAGAGGTGAGTGCACAGTATAAGCAGATATCAGCATTTGAGAGAAAATGTAGCTGGGCTTAGAGAAATCAGTTGGAGCAATCGGCGAATCGCTCGACATTGAATATGAGCGATGCCATTGCTCACCGATGTTGCCAGAAATAGAGAGCCGTAGCTGAACGCAGCGTCGAGAAGGAAGCTGCCGATCCAGAGAGGCGGCAGAGCATGAGGACTGAGCAATGGTCAGAGAGGCAGTCAGAGCCCCGGATCCATCTTTATCATTTACCCGACGTGCATTTGACGCTTCGATGACCACAGGGATCATTAACAGGCAGATCAAAGAGAGGGGACTGAGATTATGTCACCCCTTGAGCCGACTACCGTTGACTGTACAACAAGAAGCCCGTTTGCTGTGGGGTCGGGCACACTCGTGCAGGAATCTCGTAGACTGGAGTAGAACTCTTTTCAGTGATGAGCCCCGCTTCGAATTCAGTGGGTTACCAATCTCTGTCACCTGGCATTCGGCCCGACAACCGACAGTGATGGTTTGGGGGGCCATTTTATTGCATAGCAGGGCCACTTTGGTTGTGGTCCGCGGCATTCTTACAGCACAGTGACATGTATAAAATATTCTACGCACCTATTTGTTGCCTTTCATGGCAAGGCATCCTGGTCTTTCATTTCAGCAAGATAATGCCCGTCCGCCCTCGATGAGAGTTTCTACTGGTTGTCTTTGAAGTTACCAAACCGTACCTTGATCAGCAAGGTCGCCGGATCTCTCCCCAGTGGAGCACGCGCCAATTGGACAGAATATGGCACAAAATCCCTCAAGAGGACAGTCAACAACTCTGTCATCAATGCCAAGACGAGTAACTGTTTGCATAAGGATGAAAGATGGACCAACGCGATTTGACTTGCTCAGTTTGTGAAGCTTTTGTCTTGGATAAATCAACCAATTTTTCTGCAACTGTAATCTTTGGTTGCCTGAACATGTACAGTCATGCTCAAAAGTATCGGAACGACCTGAATTGCATTTCGCCTGATTCGCACGCAACCCACATAACGCAGCTATCTGGCAGGTCCTCTAATCGCTCCTCGGTACAGTCGTTTGATTATTGAAAATGGTTCCAACAAGTCACCACTAGAAAATACTGATCTGTATCGCAATAACTCAAGACGTAAAGTAAAACTACGATACTACAAATATCAGGGAACACCTTATCACAGATAAGACTGTCCTTAAGGCTTGTAAGCTCACATTTATTGCAATAAATGACATTCCTGAAATGTTACACTCTCATTATTAAGTCAGATACGTAATGCACGTAGAAAGTTCGTCGTATTCATGATTTCTTCTTCAAAGTAACATATCGTACCTGTTATTGAACACAAAATGACATTAAAAATTTAAGTTATTCACGAGCAGCTAGTTGAGAATATGTATGAACTACAAATGACACGACGAACCGTCTCGTTCTGCATATGGATTCAAGCCCAGGTCATGAAGACTAAGATTTCATGACTGACGGAAACTAACAGTCATTCCTGACTAGGCACACAGACAGTGATATACCCCGCTGTTAGACATTATCAGTAAGCAAATATCAACTTTAAATTACATAACGTAAACATTTATAACGGACGCGAATTCCTACCCAGCATCTATTGTCCCTGTTAACGAACTACGAGAGATGTTAAATACTGCTTCTTCACAAGTAACTTACTTGCAATGCCGTGAGGTAAAGCTTTGTGTTGGACAAGGATTCGAACCCAGAACCTAATCGGATTGTTATCGAAGAGCAATCATCTGTGACATATCGGATTTTCTCGGCAGTAGCTAGATGTTTTAACTGAAATGACGAGATGAAACATTACTTTATCCTTCCCAGGACTCCAACCCGGCACCTATCACTGTTATATTCTTGAGAAACCGAACGTTAAATATGGGTTTGTTACACCAGCAGCGACATGTGAGCAGTTTTGAACTAGAAATAATATGACGAAGAGTTCAGTGCTGACTGGGAATCGAACTCTACACATATCGTTGTTGACTACACGAAAGGAGACGTCAGCTACCGAATTTTTCTCCACCAGCAGCTTGGAATAACATCCTTGAACTTACAGTGATCTCTCAATTAGTTCAGTGTCTCGCTGGGAGTAAAAAACGTCAGATATCGTTAGTGCTGACAATGAATGAAAATGCATTAAAAATCAATATTATTATCCACCAGCAGATAGGTGTTCTCATGCTACAGCTTGATAATACATAATGGACACTTAAGTGCCTGACCAGGATTCGAACCCATTCACGAGCAATATGTCGAGATGTTGAGGAATCTGCAGTTTTGAACAAACAACAAATTGTAGTCGAGCTGCATTGTCACAAAGGGATCAAATTACGCGTTAAGGGCGGTCTGAGTTGCATTCCCAGTTCAGAACCAATTTTATCGACATACAGAAGCTCAAATAAAAGATGGAATAAGTGTCCTGTGACCCTACATAGCGTTTGTTTCGTCACTAGAAATAAATAACTCGTATAAGAAAGGTTACTGGCGATAGAATTTCTACATGTCGACACTCCTGACTTTGTTGTTGTTCAACCTAATGTCTACTTCGCAGAGGAGGAATATCATGTTTAATGTGAATTTCAGACCACAATGCCATTGTACCTTCTTCACTTGGCGTAGCCAGAAGAGAGTAGAATCTGTCTCTCTCTATTAAAAATCATCGACAGAAGTTGGAATTGAACCCAGTTCATCGTCAGAGTATCCTGTCATCAATCCAACAGACCACCAAATCCTCTTCCCGGAGACTCATTTTTCTGTCATAACAACGTTGCAGCACACGCAATGAGAATTCGGACACACAGGTTCCCTGTAGTGGTTTGCAGCATGTTCAGTACATTCATTTACTTAGTTGATCAAATCGCCATGAACTAGCTGCCTCAGCTACCCAGTGCATGGATTCGATTCTATTCTGTAATCACCGAAATAAAGTCACATAACTGCCACCTACACAGGACTGCCAACAGTGTGGGATGCAGAAATTTAAATACGAAGTGTTCTTTTACGTTTCAGCTTCTCTATTGCGTTATCTGTTTGTTGGAAACGTCGTGCAGTGCAAAAGAAAAGCTGTAACTGTCTGTCTCCCAGAAGTCTAGATCCCGCCATTGGAATGCGGAAGTTCTGGAGGAACTTATATTGACTCCTGGAGGTGCTGTAACTTCATGACAGCTAGTAGCGTAGCGGTAAGCGTCGCGCCCTGTAGATAAGACGTCGCGAGTTCTATTACATTCGCTGCTACATTTATTAAAACGCAATTCTGCTGTCTACTGTAGTTACCAATTTAATGAAACTTTGAACAAAATTCCCTTCACTTCTCAACCCAAAGGGCTAACGTTCTGAGACATTTTGTTCTTTTCAGGTTTAATAGATGGGCAGGCAGCAAATGCATCTCGAAGCTGTTGTATTATATATGAGGAGACCACATCGTGTCAAAATAGTGAGGAAAGTATTTTCTACATCAGCTGTCGTCTGGTAGTGGCATTTTATTCATCTTCAAAACTTGTTTGACATCTTGAACTCAGAACAAGTTTGCTACATGCATGTAATCAATAAACTGCATGTGCATTGTCAGACTGTTATAGAAACATCAGAGAATTCTCATATCTCATTGATGATTAATTTCTCTCTCATGTTTAGTATTGTTATAACAACACTAAAAGAAACCTTACGAAAATTGTGCTCTGTATTATAAGAAATGAAATAAAACTACCCTCGATAACCTTACGACGAAAGTCTGTTTTAATAAAACTGAGTATCTGTACACAAGCGTGCCTCTATCGGCGCAAATTAGTAAAATACTATTCACTTAGATTTATATTGGTTCTGTCTTTAATTGGTATGCTGTGTCATACTCAACAGGTATGCAAATGTGGCATTTCATTGATAAGGTTATGTATTCCTAGAAACCCAAAATTTACTTGTCAGCAGCGGAAATAGGCGTTACCTGTTGTGCAGCATTGTAAGTTTTTCACCATTGTTCTTGCGATTTCCTTATCGACGTTTGATCTGACTGTTTGTAGCTCTTCCACAGAAGGGATAAAAACGTTACAGTCTGCGAGACTGGAACCACGAACCATACCAGATGTTTTTTCACAGGTCAGCACGTCCCCACAGAGCTAGCAAAGAGGTATGTGTTGTGTGTTCCTCTTACGAGGCCAATAGTGTCTAGAACTCGAAAACCGCTATTTAAAGGAGGAGATTAGTTGCGATTTCCACGTGCAACGACTTTCCTGGGCTGAAAACCGTAAATTTACAATCTTTTGTTACACCTTCAAGCGATAATAACTCAGATTATTCTATGGAAATGACAGGAAAAATCAAGTGAACTTTGAGGCTTAATTCCGTGCACACCAGGAAGTAACTCGGCGATCACAGAGTTGCCAAACAGACCTTGCCTTGTTGCCAAATCTCAGTTACAGTACCAGCAGGAAGAAGACGAACTGATGTGATCCTACAGTGGGCTGGGAAGTGACCATAGCTGACGTCTCAAAGACGTGGCTGTTACGGCCTGCAGTACGTAATGCATCTGATTCGCATTTCTGTAAGTAGGTTTAGGGTCTGGAGCGTTGTTACTAATAATAGAACTGATTGCAAATTAAGCATCTTAAATCAGTTGCTCTCATAGTTGTTTTTATATTTCTTTCGTAACTATACTCAAAACTAAGAAACTCATTCACAGACGTTTTCCTACCTCGTCGATAGTCGAGCACAACAAACAAATAAAAGTAAAAAAAGAATGTGTGTGTGTGTGTGTGTGTGTGTGAGAGAGAGAGAGAGAGAGAGAGAGAGAGAGAGAGAGAGAGAGAGAGAGGGGAAGAGAGAAAAATAAAAGAGAATGAGAGAGAGGGTAATAAATTATTGTAAAGAAATTGAATACCGGTATGTAAAGAAATCTTTCATTAAAATGATACGTTCCACATCATTACGAAATGTCGTATTCATGATCTATGGGACAAGTATTAATCTAATCTAATCTAAGCTAATCATATCATATTGCTGACTAGCCGTGAAGAGTCATGAATTACCGCAATTTTCGCCAATATCAGTAACCAAATCTAAACTTGAAAATATAATACGACAGTTTTTATAATAGACCAGGACTCCTATCAAGACCCTTTCATCCCTGTTAACTAACCGCGAAAGATGTCTGATATACCTCCATTCGGAAGTAACAAAGTGAGTATACATTTAAAGGAGAAGCGCATGATGCGAAGTTCTGTGACGGAGATACGAACCCAACACATAATAGGATTGTTAACTACGTAAAATCAAATGTTACTTATCGGTTTTTCTTACCAGCTGCTAGGTGTCTGAATCTAACATAAGGATACAAATATTTGTGCCTGAGTGACAATCTAACTGCACTCCTATTGTTCTTCCTTATCGTCAACGAATATAGTTTAAGTATCAATTGCTTACTCACCAACAGTTATACGTGTGCTTGTTTGTCCATAAATTGCTGTCTTGGAAAAAGGAACGAAATGATTGAACTCTACTGTTCCGAGAGATTTAGATCCTCGAAAGAGGAGATACAAATTCGAATCACAGTCTAGCACCAAATTTTTCAACGTCTCTAGTTAAATCAAGTACAAGTAAGGTAAGAGCTCTGTTCCTTTAAATGGCTATCCGTTCATTAAAAAAAAAAATTTTCTGATGTAATTAAGTTTACTGGTGACAGTATTTCTGTTTACCATGACCTCCACCTATGTCATTTCCGAACGTAAACCGGCTCCGTCCAGCTGGGAATGAAGGAACGTGATGTTTAATGCAGATTCTGGATTATAACGTCTTTCTCTTGATGTTAACAGAGGTAAAGTAAATCTGTCTGTGCCTCTTAAAAGTAAATGCCTGAACCCACGCATTGCACTTGTGATAGTTCGTTCCACCAAACCATTGTGGCCACATTTCTTAGCCCCAGCAGTGTGCTGTAACGGAGGATGTGCTTAGCTTACAAAATTAGTCACGGTGGAAAAAATTCGAGTCTATTAAATGGTTAAGTAGAAGCAAGCTTCTGACGCGGAGGCTATGCTATTCTCACGTCAGTAGGATGTAAAGACTCTTCTAGGCATCATGGCCTCGATGTGAAGCCATTTTGAAATTCTCACTAATTCAGGAAATTTCTTAGTTCGAGAAAATCCACTGTGAAGTAAGAAGTTATCGGATAATTCGATTGTTACCGTCATTATTACTATCATTTTCTTCATACCGCTGCTGGAACACATGTGCTTGAAGTTCATTTAATGCCTCTTGGACATTATAGAAGTAGTTGCCCAAGAACAGGTTCTTTCCCTGTCTACGGAATCCGTTTCATGTTAATATTAAGCATCAGCAATTACTTGTAGATTAAATTAAAAGTAAAGTAATTGATGAAGACGTTACTAGATAACAAAAACACGCTGCTTTTCTTCATTTACTTGCGCCTAGAAATTGCTGTTGAATACTGCCAAACCAAAGCCAAGGGATGTTATTGCCTTCCGATATACGTGGCTGTCAGTTCTTCCGTATGATTTGGTCAACGTGACCTGTTTCAAGTTGTGTACAACAGAGAATGTTTTAGAAATTCAGTTGTTTTCCTTTGCAGTAAACAGAAAGATTTTCATTGTAAGCTATCCAAGTTCAATATTTTTGCAATATTAGTTCAAATTTAATATTCGCTTCTATAATGTGGGAAAGTATTTCACAGTCGCAAATCCCGCATCTGACTCATTGTCCTTACACTTTGTCGCTGACCATAAATTCTAGCTCAGAGTGACACCAGTTTAAGTAACCTAATGTAGCGAAGACTGTTTGCCAGTGCTCTTTCTCACCAAAAAATATGCATTCACTCACTGGGCTCCATAAGTACACTTTAACAGTAATTTCTGTGTGTATGCAATGCACACGGATTGTGAAATTTAGTGGTGCTCTCTCTTCCACTTCTGTACACAATATGCCTGACCTAAACGGGCCCTTTATCATTACGTGCCCTGGGCGGTGCAACATAATACTGACAACAGTTATGTGCTTATACTGACAACCTCGCTGTTCGTTTTACCTGATTTTGCAATCATTTAAATAAAACATCATGACCTTCCAGAGGGAGACATTTTGTCCCCCTTTCCCTTCTGTGAAATTTGTGAGTAAGCTTTTTGTCTTCCAACCAGCGAAATGCGGCGGAGTACGGCCGGTAAACGATTCACAAACCACGATTTAGTGTCGTTAAGACTATTTCTTTAAACGTTGGCGTAGCTGAAGGAATTTAGTTTCTTCTTAAATGGTCTTATACAGCAACGTTCACAGATATCTCAAATAGGAAAAGCTCTTTATCCAGGTACGAAGGCTGTAAAACAAATTTCCCACAGTTTGTGTCAGGTTGATCTTTTCGTCTGACAGCACTGCGTAAGTATTTTGTCTAAAAGGTATCACAAGTAGTGTTCCTGTAGCTGTGGGAATCATTGGTTGAAAACGAGTTCAACACCAATGGGTACCTCTGTTAACATCAAGAGAAAGACGTTATAATCCAGAATCTGCATTAAACATCACGTTCCTTCATTCCCAATTGGGCGGAGTCGGTTTACGTTCGGAAATGACATAGGTGGAGGTCATGGTAAACAGAAATACTGTTGCCAGTAAACATACTTACATTAGAAAAAAATTTTTTTTGATGAACGGATAGCCATTTAAAGGAACAGAGCTCTTACTTTACTTGAACTTGATTTAACTAGAGACGTTGAAAAATTTGGTGCTGGACTGTGATTCGAATTTGTGTCTCCTCTTTCGAGGATCTGAATCACTCGGAACACTATAGTTCAATCATTTCGTTCCTTTTTCCAAGATTGCAATCTTCTCTAGGTCTCCTACAAAGGTAAGAATGTAGGTCCCATTCCTGATCCAGTACAAAAATATTCATAATTTCATTTCAAGCCCTATCACGTGCACAGCGGCCTGCTAATGAAGATTAATGTACATTTTTAATGTCTGTTCATGTGTTGCCAACAATTTCTGCTCAAACACGCACACATCTTACTGTCGGTGAGTAAGCAATTGATACTTAAGCTATATTCGTGGACGATAAAGAAAAATGATAGGAGTGCGGTTCGATTGTCGCTCAGGCACAAAAATTTGTATCCTTATTTTAGATTCAAACACCTAGCAGCTGGTAAGAAAAACCGATAAGTAATATTTGATTTTATTTAGTTAACAATCCGATTACTTCACATCATGCGCTTCATCTTTAAATGCATACACACTTTGTTTCTTCCGAATGGAGGTATATCAGGCATCTTTCGTGGTTAGTTAACAGGGATGAAAGGGTCTTGATAGGTGTCCCGGTTTATTTCAAAAACTTCGTCTTTTATTATCAAGTTTAGATTTGGTTACTGATATTGGCGGAAATTTCGGTAATTCATGACTCTTCACGTTTAGTCAGCAATATGATATGATTAGATTAGATTAATACTTGTTCCATAGATCATGAATACGACATTTCGTAATGATGTGGAATGCGTTATTTTAATGAAAGATTTCTTTACATACCGGTATTCAATTTCTTTCAATAATTTATTACCCTCTACCACATTTTTTTTATTTTTATCTCTCTCTCTCTCTCTCTCTCTCTCTCTCTCTCTCACACACACACACACACACACACACACACACACATTCTTTTTTTATTTTTATTTGTTTGGTGTGCTCAACTATCGCCGAGGCACGAAAACGTCAGTGAATGAGTTTCTTAGTTTTGACTATAGTTACGAAAGAAATATAAAAACAGCTATAAGAGTAACTGATTTATGATGCTTAATTTGCAATCAGTTCTGAGTATTATTAGTAACTACGCTCCAGACCCTAAACCTACTTAAAGAAATGCGAATCAGACGCATTACGTACTGCAAGCTGTAACAGCCGCGCCTTTGAGACGACAGCTATGGTCACTTCCCAGCCCACTGTAGGATCACATCAGTTCGTCTTCTTCCTGCTGGTACTGTAACTGAGATTTGACAACAAGGCAAGGTCTGTTTGTCAACTCTGTGATCGCCGAGTTACTTCCTGGTGTGCACCGAATTAAGCCGCAAAGTTCACTTGATTTTTCCTGTCATTTCCATAGAATAATCTGAGTTATTATCTCTTGAAGGTGTAACAAAATATTGTAAATTTACGGTTTTCAGCCCAGGAAAGTCGTTGCACGTGGAAATCGCCACTAATCTCCTCCTTTAAATAGCGGTTTAAGAGTTGTAGCCCCTATTGGCCTCGTAAGAGGAACACACAACACATACCTCTTCGCTAGCTCTGTGGGGACGTGCTGACCTGTGAAAAAGCATCTGGTATGGTTTGCGGTTCCAATCTTGCAGACTGTAACGTTTTTATCCCTTCTGTGGAAGAGCTACAAACAGTCAGATCAAACGCCGATAAGGAAATCGCAAGAAAATACTTTCAGCTCATAGTGCAATGGTAAAAAACTTACACTGCTGCACAACAGGTAACGCCCATTCCGCTGCTGACAAGTAAATTTTGGGTTTCTAGGAATACATAACCTTATCAATGAAATGCCACATTTGCATACCTGTTGAGTATGACACAGCATACCAATTAAAGACAGACCCAATCGAAATCTAAGTGAATAGTGTTTTACTAATTTGTGCCGTTAGAGGCACGCTTGTGTACAGATACTACGTTTTATTAAAACAGACTCTTGTCATAAGGTTATCGTGGGTAGTTTTATTTCATTTCTTGTAATACAGAGCACAATTTTCGATTTTATCTATGATAGTCTGACAATGCACATGCAGTTTATTGATTACATGCATGTAGCAAACTTGTTCTGAGTTAAAGCTGTCAAACATGGTTTGAAGAAGAATAAAATTCCACTACCAGACGACAGCTAATGTAGGCAATACTTTTCAGACTATTTTGGCATGATGCGCTCTCCCCATACATAATACAACAGCTTCGAGGAGCATCTGCTGCCTGGCCATCTATTACACCTGAAAAGAACAAAATGTCACAGAACGTTAGCCCTTTTTCTACATGGTACTATTTGGGTTGAGAAGTGAAGGGAATTATGTTCAAAGTTCCATTAAATTGGTAACTACAGCAGACAGCAGTACTGCGTTTTAATAATTGTAGTAGCGAATGTAATACAACTCACGACGTCTTATCTACAGGGCGCGACACTTACCACTACATTACTAGCTGACATGTAGCTACAGCACCTCCAGAAGTCAACATAAGTTCCTCCAGAACTTCCGCATTCCAAAGATAATGCATATGGCCGCATCTAGACTTCTGAGAGGCACAGTTACAGCTTTTCTTTTGCACTGCACGACGTTTTCAACAAACAGATAACGCAATAGCGTAGCTCAAATGGAAAGGAACACTTCCTATTTAAATTTCTGCATCCCACACTGTTGGCAGTTCTCTGTAGGTTGCAGTTACGTGATTTTATTTCGGTGATTACAGAATAGAATCGAATCCATGCACTATGTAGCTGAGGCAGATAGTTCATGGCCATTTGGTCAACTAAGTAAATGAATGTACTGAACATGCTGCAAACCACTACAGGGAACCTGTGTGTCAGAATTCTCATCCAGTGTGCCGCAACGTTGTTATGACAGAAAAATGAGTCTCCGGGAAGAGGATTTGGTGGTCTGTTGGATTGATGACAGGATACTCTGACGATGAACTGGGTTCAATTCCAACTTCTGTCGATGATTCTACTCTCTTCTGGCTACGCCAAGTGAAGAAGGTATAATGGCATTGTGGTCTGAAATTCACATTAAACATGATATTCCTCCTCTGCGAAGTAGACATTAGGTTGAACAACAACAAAGTCAGGAGTGTCGACATGTAGAAATTCTATCGCCAGTAACCTTTCTTATACGAGTTATTTATTTCTAGTGACGAAACAAACGCTATGTAGGGTCACAGGACACTTATTCCATCTTTTATTTGAGCTTCTGTATGTCGATAAAATTGGTTCTGAACTGGGAATGCAACTCAGACCGCCCTTAACGCGTAATTTGATCCCTTTGTGACAATGCAGCTCGACTACAATTTGTTGTTTGTTCAAAACTGCAGATTCCTCAACATCTCGACATATTGCTCGTGAATGGGTAGTATGTCGATAAAATTGGTTCTGAACTGGGAATGCAACTCAGACCGCCCTTAACGCGTAATTTGATCCCTTTGTGACAATGCAGCTCGACTACAATTTGTTGTTTGTTCAAAACTGCAGATTCCTCAACATCTCGACATATTGCTCGTGAATGGGTTCGAATCCTGGTCAGGCACTTAAGTGTCCATTATGTATTATCAAGCTGTAGCATGAGAACACCTATCTGCTGGTGGATAATAATATTGATTTTTAATGCATTTTCATTCATTGTCAGCACTAACGATATCTGACGTTTTTTACTCCCAGCGAGACACTGAACTAATTGAGAGATCACTGTAAGTTCAAGGATGTTATTCCAAGCTGCTGGTGGAGAAAAATTCGGTAGCTGACGTCTCCTTTCGTGTAGTCAACAACGATATGTGTAGAGTTCGATTCCCAGTCAGCACTGAACTCTTCGTCATATTATTTCTAGTTCAAAACTGCTCACATGTCGCTGCTGGTGTAACAAACCCATATTTAACGTTCGGTTTCTCAAGAATATAACAGTGATAGGTGCCGGGTTGGAGTCCTGGGAAGGATAAAGTAATGTTTCATCTCGTCATTTCAGTTAAAACATCTAGCTACTGCCGAGAAAATCCGATATGTCACAGATGATTGCTCTTCGATAACAATCCGATTAGGTTCTGGGTTCGAATCCTTGTCCAACACAAAGCTTTACCTCACGGCATTGCAAGTAAGTTACTTGTGAAGAAGCAGTATTTAACATCTCTCGTAGTTCGTTAACAGGGACAATAGATGCTGGGTAGGAATTCGCGTCCGTTATAAATGTTTACGTTATGTAATTTAAAGTTGATATTTGCTTACTGATAATGTCTAACAGCGGGGTATATCACTGTCTGTGTGCCTAGTCAGGAATGACTGTTAGTTTCCGTCAGTCACGAAATCTTAGTCTTCATGACCTGGGTTTGAATCCATATGCAGAACGAGACGGTTCGTCGTGTCATTTGTAGTTCATACATATTCTCAACTAGCTGCTCGTGAATAACTTAAATTTTTAATGTCATTTTGTGTTCAATAACAGGTACGATATGTTACTTTGAAGAGGAAATGATGAATACGACGTAATAATGAGAGTGGTAACATTTCAGGTGTATCATTTATTGCAATAAATGTGAGCTTACAAGCCTTAAGGATAGTCTTATCTGTGATGAGGTGTTCCCTGATATTTGTAGTATCGTGGTATTACTTTACATCTTGAGTTATTGCGATACAGAACAGCGTTTTCTAGTGGTGACTTGTTGGAACCATTTTCAATAGTCAAACGACTGTACCAAGGAGCGATTAGAGGACCTGCTAGACAGCTGTTTTATGTTGGTTGCATGAGTGTCAGGCGAAATGCAATTCTGGTCGTTCGGATAGTTTTGAGCACGACTGTACACAACATCCACCACTTTCCGTCCCATTCAGATAATTCCTTCGTGGTGCGTTGCTGGTACATACAGAGCAAAATCATTGACTTGCTTAATATATGATTGCATGGGAGTATCCTGTCAGTCCAGAAAGTGTCGAAAATGGATTAATAAAAGACAGAGAAGACTTACGATGGTGATTTTAATGCTTCCGGTATTCTACATTGTCTCCTCCCCCTCCCACCCCCACTTTTGTACAACGCTCAGGACGTTCGTACAACTATGTGAAACTCACAAAAGTCCTTATTTGAGATGTTGTTCAACTTGTGCATCCCATTGGTGTGAATGTCGGTTACGTCGTCAAATCATTTACCGTTCAAGTGAATTCCTGCGATCTGTCATTTTGCAGTAGGTTCGTATTGATAACATCAAGTCTCGACACCCGTGATGATTGTTTGCGTTTTGTATATGAATCAGTCACAGAAGAGTCAGTGCATTGCTGTTTTGGTTCAGGAGCGAAGATGTGCGGGAAAAACTTAGCACACACTCTTCCCTTTTTCAAAAAATTCTGGAGAATGTTTTTAACACTTGATTTCGAGATGTTGCTCCATTGCGATTTGTGACACAACAACGTTGACACACTACGGCCGCACGTCCACAACTTAACACTGCCTGCTCACAACTCACTGGTCGAATGCACATCTGTTGTTCACATTTGTTAGTTCAAGATGTCACCGTATTTACTGCGCTGGCGTCGCTTGTAAGTCAGGAACAAAACCAGTGTCAGGCTTAGTACAGACAGCGCTATCCATCATAGGGCAGACAGATGGTACGAGTTATGTTTCGTCGTTGGCGCCTGTTTAAGTCTTGTTGCAGAGGATACTATTACTTGAGTTACATTTGCTCGTTTGTACTGTTTCTTACATAGTCAGTTGTTTTCCTGCCAGAGACAATGGTTGATGTGGTCCAAAACTCGGATTCTCACAGAGAATGATCACGATATGTTTATCAAGGACATTTAATAAATCAAATTTGTCACGAAAGACTTCATTGTTAACTGAAAGCAGTGTTGTTCAATAATACAGATTTCGGAGTGTTACTGTCTAACCAAAGTAACTGAATGCACATGTAAGATAGCAACTTACCTAAAATTTTAACATTCATAACATCACAATGATGCAAAATTACTACAAAATTGCTAAGAAAACAGGATTACATGTTAGTGAAGAAAAGACAAAATACCTGCCCATAAGTAAGAAAACCAGAAAAGATGCACCTCTGACTGTAGATGGATTCAGTTTCAAGACCGTTGACCACTTCAAGTACCTAGGAAGTCTGTTTAGTAATAACAACAGAACAGATATAGAAATAGATGCATGTTTATCAACAGCAAACAAGACACTTTTTAGTTTCATCAAAATTCTGAGAGAAAGATCACTTAGCAATAACTTCAAAATCCGCTTATATCAATCGATCATTATACCTGTGATGTTATATGGATGTGAAACATCAATATTTAGAATGAAAGATGAAGAAAAACTGTTAATATTCAAAAGAAAAGTACTAAGGAAAATTTTTGGACCTGTATACGACGAAAATAACGTGGAATGGAGAATAAGAAGAAATGAAGAATTACGAGGGCTGTACAAACACCTTATGAACGTCGAAGTGCTCAAGAGGAGAAGGTTGAATTGGGCTGGCCATATAGCAAGAATGACAGAGAATAGACTACCTAGAATGGCATTCAGCAGGACAATAGAAGGAACGAGAAGAAGAGGGAGACCCAGAATCAGATGGCGGGATAACATTCGGGAGGATACAACTAGGATGAACAGCAACAGCAAGTGGACAAACAGCGCATTGGACAGGCAGAAGTGCCAGAGGCTCATAGAGCAGGCGTATCGTCGATAAGGCCCTTGCCATATGTAAAGTAAAAGTAAGTAACATTTTATAACTTACCAACTCGTCTAGATGAGTTCCAGTCCCAAATAGTAAAACATAATTACATTTTATCTTGTTTTGGGCGTTCCGTTTGTAGCATGCTTTTTATTTATCATCATTTCGCAAATTTGTGTTTTGCTGCTTTTCAGAACATTAAACTAGTCCTCTAAAAGGATAAAGAAACGCTTCGTAGGTGTCCTATTCCACAAAATTCTACGAAATTACCGCTCAGAGAATTTTGGTTTTACTGACTGCATTACAGACGTAGAAGAAGATATCGATGAGTCAGCATTAGAAATGCTGTGACGTCACGTTAAACACGGTTCTGGTCGCCCCTGGTATTTATTTTTCACCTCTGATCAGAGATACGACATGAACGAACGATGATAAATGGAATGTGGTAGCAGCACCTAGAAGCAAGTCGATTTTCAAATGTCGCTTCCCACTATGCGACGGACGTTATTATAGTAAAGTGTGGCATAAACCCAGTGAAAAATTGTTTCATGTTGTCACAAGAGAGGGTGATTTATGATGGAATGTTGTAAATGCCTTAGTTAATAACACTTCCTTTTTCTCGGTAGTGTAGAACTGTTTATCTTTTATGAGCATCGTAGGACGAACCCAGTCTGAAATGCCCTTTCTTTTCGTTCGTTTCCTCAGCTGAGTAAAATTTGCAGGAAATGAGCAGGAGTGACAAAGCAGCTAACGTGACATATATTCCACCTGTGACCTTTACCTACCTCTTTTCACACGTTGGTGTCAACACACTTTCTTTATATAGAGTGATTCAGTTGCCCCTACCGCTGTCGTTTTATGCAACCAGCAATGATATAGTTGGCCTTAATAAACCACCCGTGAGACATCCATATTCTCCCGCTCACTGTGTGCAAACTGTTTTTCCCACAGAAAAAATGAGCAAGACCTTTTTTGTAGTAAATTTATTGTATTTATATTTCATACTGGGATACTTTTTCGCTGTAAGTCACAGTTTTCCAGTTATTCTAGAAAAACGTACAAAAGTTACCTTCAAACTCTCTTCCACCCCACACTTATCCCTCACCAGTCGGGATTTCTAGTATGTTGTTCGTGCCACTCTCTTCTACCATTATAAAAAATTTACGTCTACAAAACGAACTATTCCCAGTATTCTTTTTTGGTCTCTATTGATTGGGTTATTACACCACCAATATAGTCAGCTACTACATTAACATTATTAATTTAAACATTCCCATGAGGGTAATGAATGATTTGTGCTGTCGCAAGTATTTGCTCAATAGTAGGAGGGAGTGCCATGAACGACATGCTAGAAATCGTGACCAGTGAGGGCTGAGTGTGGGAGTGGGGGTGCGTTTGAAGATCGCCTTTGTACGGTTTTCTTGAATAACTACAGCCTCCAGCAAAAACGTATACCAGCATAAAACTTAACTACATTACATTGTTTACAACAAGGTGCACATCTTTCCTGTAGGACAAATGGTTTGCACGTAGGTAGCGAGAGAACATGAAAATCTCCCATGTGGTTTATGAAGGCCAGCTATAGTATTGTGGGCTGCATAAAACGACAACGGTAGGGGCAGGGAACTGCCCTGTGTAACAGTGGGATCTTCACATTAACAACTCCTCATTACATAAATATTGTATCACCTGCATACCTGCCAAATAAAGTGCGCTTAAATTCATTAGGAATAGGAAATAAAAGAATAAAACTAATGAAATTAAAACAGTAACTTTGCTTATTATTCTTCTGCCTTTCAGAGATCAGGCCTATCGATCTGTTCTGGCCCCATTCCAACTTTTAACTAGTCGTCCTCTTTATATCGGGTATACTGACTATCTTTGGAATCCCTGTTTCATCCATTCATTCCACATGTTTCAACAGTGTCTTCAATTTCTTCGTTTCTTGAAAAAATATTCAGTCCTTTTCTAAATGTTTTCATTAGGAATTCTGTCCAACTTAATGTAATCTTTTAATGTTCGTAAAGATTTCATTTCCGCCGCCTGAACATAAATAGAATCTTTTCTCTTCATGGCCCAAATTTCACTGCCTTAAAGTAGAACAGGTACAACCATCACCTTATAGAATTTCATATTTGCCTCTCTCCTTGTATACTTTATTGTTCTACTTATAATGCCATATAGCTTGATAGCTCTGAAATTTAATATCTACATTCTTATCTTCATTAAAAGTAATATAGCTCCCTAAGCAATTGAAATGCTGAGCTTGTTCCAAAATCAGATCTTCGGTTACAGTTTTGTCTCGTACCATTAGCTCATGGAATGGCATGGTTTCCGTTTTATTTACTGCCATCTTAAAATTAGAATCCCTTACAATTAAGTTGAAAAGATGGACTGATTTTTGTACTTGGTCTTCAAAATTTTCCATCAGTACAACGTCGTCAGCGCATAATACGAGGGACGTGCAATAAGTAAAGCAACACATTTTTTTTGAAAGCAGTTTCGTTTTATTCAGAATTCCAAAACATCATGTTATTACCCACTCCTTTCGCTACAGAACCCTATTTTTCAACATAATCTCCGTTCAGTGCGACGGCCTTACACCTTCTTACTGGAAGGACCTGTATGTCTGCTTGGTACCAGTCTACCGATCGAAGTTGAAGCCAACGTCTTGCTGCATCAATAAACTCCGCGTCATCCACATATCGCTTCTCACTGAATGCATCCTTCATTGGCCGAAACGGACGAAGTTGAAAGATGCGAGATTCGAGTTGTACGGTGGATGAGGAAGAACAGTCCGATGAAGTTTTGTGAGCTCCTGTCGATGCGCAGACTTTTGTGAGCCCTTGCGTTGTCATGGAGAAGCAGATGTTCGTTTGCATTTTCGTGGCGACGAACGCATTGCAGCCGTTTCTTCAATTGCCTGAGGGTAGCACTATCCACTTCAGAATTGATCGTTGCAGCATGAGGGAGGACATCAAGCAGAATAACCCACTCACAGTCCCAGAAGACCGTCGCCTGACTTTACCTGCTGAACTTCTTCTTTGGATGTGAGATTGTATGGCGCCACTCCATGGACTGTCGTTTTGTTTCCGGTTCGAAGTGATGAACCTATCATTCATGTTTGACAAAAAATTGTCACTATCAGCCTCGTAACGCAGAATAACTTCCTCACAGATAGTCCCTCGTTGCTCTTTGTGGTCTTGTGTTGGGGGGTTAGGAATCCAGTGGACACATACCTTTGAGTACCCCAGCTAGTGTTGGGTGTGGCACCACCTTCAACAGAGACGTCCACCTGTGGTGCGTGATGTTTGATTGTGATCTATCGATCACCTCGAATGAGAGTGTCCGCACGTTTCTACATTGTTGTGTGCGGCCGGCCGGCACGCGGGTGATCGGACAGGTTTGCGCGACGTATTGTGATGATGACAGACACCTCGCCCAATGACTCACCATGCTTTTGTTTACTGCCAGGTCTCCACACTTCGCAAGTGCCTATGAATATCTGCGACGCCCTGGTTTACCGCCAAAAGGAACTCAATGTGGTGAGGAATCCAGTGGACACATACCTTTGAGTACCCCAGCTGGTGTTGGGTGTGGCACCACCTTCAACAGAGACGTCCACCTGTGGTGCGTGATGGTTGATTGTGATCTATCGATCACCTCGAATGAGAGTGTCCGCACGTTTCTACATTGTTGTGTGCGGCCGGCCGGCACGCGGGTGATTGGACAGGTTTGCGCGACGTGTTGTGATGATGACATCTACATCTACATGACTACTCTGCAATTCACATTTAAGTGCTTGGCAGAGGGTTCACCGAGCCACAATCATACTATCTCTCTACCATTCCACTCCCGAACAGCTCCCGGGAAAAACGAACACCTAAACCTTTCTGTTCGAGCTCTGATTTGTCTTATTTTATTTTGATGATCATTCCTACCTATGTAGGTTGGGCTCAACAAAATATTTTCGCATTCGGAAGAGAAAGTTGGTGACTGAAATTTCGTAAATAGATCTCGCCGCGACGAAAAACGCGTTTGCTTTAATGACTTCCATCCCAATTCGCGTATCATTTCTGCCACACTCTCTCCCCTATTACGTGATAATAAAAAACGAGCTGCCCTTTTTTGCACCCTTTCGATGTCCTCCGTCAATCCCACCTGGTAAGAATCCCATACCGCGCAGCAATATTCTGACAGAGGACGAACGAGTGTAGTGTAAGCTGTCTCTTTAGTGGACTTGTTGCATCTTCTAAGTGTCCTGCCAATGAAACGCAACCTTTGGCTCGCCTTACCCACAATATTATCTATGTGGTCTTTCCAACTGAAGTTGTTCGTAATTTTAACACCCAGGTACTTAGTTGAATTGACAGCCTTGAGAATTGTACTATTTATCGAGTAATCGAATTCCAACGGATTTCTTTTGGAACTCATGTGGATCACCTCACAATTTTCGTTATTTAGCGTCAACTGCCACCTGCCACACCATACAACAATCTTTTCTAAATCGCTTTGCAACTGATACTGGTCTTCGGACGACCTTACTAGACGGTAAATTACAGCATCATCTGCGAACAACCTAAGAGAACTGCTCAGATTGTCACCCAGGTCATTTATGTAGATCAGGAACAGCAGGAGTCCCAGGACGCTTCCCTGGGGAACACCTGATATCACTTTAGTTTTACTCGATGATTTGCCGTCTATTACTACGAACTGCGACCTTCCTGACAGGAAATCACGAATCCAGTCGCACAACTGAGACGATACCCCATAGGCCCGCAGCTTGATTAGAAGTCGCTTGTGAGGAACGGTGTCAAAAGCTTTCCGGAAATCTAGAAATACGGAATCAACTTGAGATGCCCTGTCGATAGCGGCCATTACTTCGTGCGAATAAAGAGCTAGCTGCGTTGCACAAGAACGATGTTTTCTGAAACCATGCTGATTACGTATCAATAGATTGTTCCCTTCGAGGTGATTCATAATGTCTGAATATAGTATATGTTCCAGACACCTCGCCCAACGACTCACCATGCTTTTGTTTACTGCCAGGTCTCCACACTCCGCAAGTGCCTATGAATATCTGCGACGCTCTGGTTTACCGCCAAAAGGAACTTAATGTCAGCTCTCTGCTTGGAACGCACCTCTGTTACAGACCCACTATGAAGACCCACTTTGAAGGCCAAGTATAGCGCCGCCACCAATCGCAACTTCATGAAGCAAGAGGGCTGAATCGGTAATATTTCTTGAGCTCCCACAACAAATACCTCATTTTTTCAACCGAAATTGGCCGAGGAAAAAAACATTCTGCATTACTTACTGAACGCCCCTCGTATATCCAGATTAGAGATCGTATTAAACTTTCTTAGAGCTCATACAATGTTAATTTTGTTTCTGTTGATCATTCGTCGTCCAACGCAGCATATTGAGCGCCGTTAGTCAAATGTTTATGGCGGCAATCGCATGTCTTCGAAAACACTCTTTAGGGTCATATCTTGATTACTAGTTGCCCATGTGGAACATGTCCAAGCCATTTAGGAAAGCTTAGAAGTCGAAACCACCTGTTCAACTGCATCTGCTGTTTGCACTATATACAGCGTGACCCAATCAGAATGGTCAATATTTAGTGATATGAAAGGAACGATCATCTGAAGCAAAAAACTGCGCATGGACATATTCTCTGTTCCGAAAAGTTTCCAAGAGAGGACACATTTAATGTAACTTAAATTGTTATTTTTTTTATTACTCCCGGTTTACACATGTACACAATCCCAACAGTTAGTAAACATAATAACTTACGTTTTACAAAGTATCAACTGAGAAATCCGCATTTTTAACACATTCACCTCAAAGCATTAGAGTACAAGTCACATTACAGCTGTAGCACAATACACAATAAATGTTTTATTATTCCACCGTGAAGTTCAGTGCATTTGTCCACCCTTGCAAGAACATGTTCTGTTTCTTGTTTCAGAGCCTCTGCACGTTGCCTAACGAGGGTAGCACCATCCATGATGCGACCAAATAGTTCGTCTCGCTTACTCACCTTCAGTTTGAACACTTCAGACTTCATCCAAACACACAAACCAAAATCTAATAGGGCAAGGTCTAGCAATCTTGGTGGCCAGTTACTTGTACCACTCCTACCAATCCAGCTATTGGGGTAAGTGGGGTTGAGATGTTCCTTCACACATTTGGTGAAATGTGGAGGGCTCCCTCATGCAGCCCGTGTGGCTAAAGGGACATCCTCGAGGTATTCAACAAACTAATTTTCCAAAAAATGCAAATAATTCCGTCCCTTAATTCACCTTTCTAAAATGATTGGACCTATGAATATGTTACCGATTATGCAGCACCAAACATTGATCGAAAAAACAACTTGGAAGTTGATTTCCAGTGTAGCATGTGTATTTTGCTAAGACCATCGATGAGTACTAAGTGTGTTGTTGACTCCATTGCATGTAACTGTGATTTCATCAGTAAATAGTATCAATGGAAGCAAAAGACGATTGTCATTTAACCAGAGACAAAATTCAAGTCGTGTGGTACTGTCACCAGTATTAAGATTGTGGAGATCCAGTATGCTAATTGGATACGCGTTCGTGAACCACTGACAGGGCCGGCCGCTGTGGCCGAGCGGTTCTAGGCGCTTCACTCCGGTACCGCGCTGCTGCTACGGTCGCGGGTTCGAATCCTGCCTCGGGCATGGATGCGTGTGATGTCCTTAGGTTAGTTAGGGTTAAGTAGTTCTAAGTCTAGGGGACTGATGACCTCAGACGTTAAGTCCCATAGCGCTTAGAACCATTTGAAACATTTGAACCACTGACAGCTGCAGAAAGCCACCGTCTGCTGGTAGTCGAACTGCGCTGCGCCAATTCAATAACTACACGTTCAAAAGAAAAATGGGAATTTGAAAGAATACCTATTTCACGAAATGTGCCGAAAACACTGGTAAACACTCAACGATCAGCAATTCCATATGTCGGAAAGCGGGGGGTTCTTCGACAGCAGCAGGAGCACTACCATCTAAAAAGCCGTCAACATACGCCATCTCCGCATATTCTTCGTTAGTGTAAATGTGTGTCATTTTAGCCAGTGCGTGTACAAACACAGTTAACCGACGGTTCTCTTTCACAACACTCTCAATCCCTCGCAATACTTCACTCACAACACAGACAACCCGAGCAAAGAGAACGAAAGCTACGAGGTAAGTTGGGCTATAGTAAAATGTCAAAGAGGTTGATTGGGTAAGATACATACATGCACGCAACTAGCCCAAAACAAATGTTCATTAAATGTCTTCTATTTTGGAATTCATTCGGAATAGGGCATATGTCCTTATCAAGTTTTACGGTTCCTGTGACCGTTCCTTTCATATACCTGAGTGTTGACAATTCCTCCTGGGATACGGTATAGTGTCTGCTTGAAGCATCTTGTGTTTCACACGATGGATTTTTCCTGAACACATGCTTATTCGTTGAAAGGATCTTCCTCTCCTCCAGGAACGCGATAATATTTGAGCTCAGAATGTAATATCCTGCAGCAGACAATCCTCAGCGCAATTAGGCTATGAGTCTCTGCATCCATTCTTCTAACCTATACGTAAAAAAAAAAGCAAAAAAAAATGGCCAGGTGCGAGCAGACTCGCGCACTGAGGGTTCCGTACTCAATTATATATATAGACAGTTCATCCATCATACATTCATCCATTCTGGTTATCTACATTGATACTGGCAAGATATCAGTTCGAGGGATTCCAAAGTATTCGAAAATGTTTTAATGTCAATAATATAAATGTGACATAAAATCCCCCTAGAGGCAGGCGACCATTACTATAACAATCACCTCTGCATTCAGGCTGCCTGGGTCGCAATGGTGAAAGTCAAACATCTGGCAAGGAATGACGTTATTGCTCATATGATGCGCTTCGGAATTTATACATCATCATATATCCGGGATCGAATTCTGCATGTAGATACAGCGTTTCAAGCCCTATGTGAAACAGATGGTTCAAATGGCTCTGAACACTATGGGACTTAACATCTGAGGTCATCAGTCCCCTAGAACTTGGAACTACTTAAACTTAACTAACCCAAGGACATCACACACATCCATGCCCGAGGCAGGATTCGAACCTGCGATCGTAGCGATCGCGCAATTCCAGACTGAAGCGCCTAGAACCGCTCGGCCACACCGGCAGGCTATGTGAAACAGACATTCGCAGACTATCTCATTACACTACAGACTGTTTTAATTTTAAGTTTTACCCCGGATAACGAAGGACAAAGAAATTTTTTTGCATGATATAATTACAAATTAACAGTTTTAGGATTTTCCCTTTAATTTTACTAAGAAAAGTTGCTTCTTGCCAAATTTCATGATTCTAGGCCAACGCGGAATTACCCAATAGATTTTGACGAGTGAGTTTGCGAGTTTCACAATATGTGACTTAAATGGCCGTAGCTTTTTGTTGCATTGACTTAGAAGCTTGTGTTTCTTAGGGCGCCAAGAGCCTATAGACCTTAGTATGTGACATAAATTTCAAGTTGATACGTCAGCAGGTTCATGAGAAAAAGGGGTCTTAACATACGGACGAACAGTCAGAGAGTTAGATAACAAACGACAAAATGTTTTGCCATGTGACAGAATTACAGATTTACTACTTTCAAATCTTTTCCTTTGATTGTAGTGTTAAACCTTGCTTCTTGGAAAAATTCATGATTCTAGGGCCAGGGGAAGTACCCTAAGTGCCAAGGGACCTTACGCCTCAGTATTTGACATATATGTCAACTTGATACGTTTAGCTGTTGGTGAGAAAAAAGGTTTTTTATAGTCGGACAGACAGACATACGCACAACAAAGCGATTCCTATAATGCTTTAGTTCTTAATGACTGAGGCACGGTACCCTAAAATGAAGAAAAATGTACATTTCACACTAAGAAGATAATAGTATACGAATTTATATTTTTTAATTCATTTTTTTTACTTTTATTTATGCATTTGATTTTTAACTAGTGTATTAATTTAGCACAGTTTTGCAGAACTACTTGGAAATGGTAGCCTAGGCCGAAATCAATAGTGGAATAAATTATCATACCTCAGGGAGGAGCTTTGCCAAAGAGCTGTCGTTCCATAAATACTATGGATCTGTATCTGTAGAGAAGTAATCATCGGAAATTCATCGTTTTCGTATTTTACAAAATCTACTTGCTAACTGTTTAACGATTTACGGTGAGGTGGCGTTTTTCATCGGCCTCTTGATGTAATTCTCTATTGTGAGACGCAAGTGGTTGCAGGTTCATTGCGTATACCACAAAAATGAAGGCCGTTTGTAACGTCCTTAACGAAGAGAAACAACTATCATTCGAGACCTTGAAACTCAGTAAATTGTTATATTCTCGCCACAAGTATACATCTTAGCTTTGACCCGTAGAGGTCCTTGATCTGTTTGCACGCGAAGCTGGCCACGTGTTACAGGGCTACGTCATCAAGGAGAGAGGGCAGTGCGTGAGTCTCGTGGGAGGGCGCACAGACTTCCGGAGTTACTATTGTGGGTCACTGGGTCACGGAAAGTGAAAGCCCCTGAGTGGAGGCGCCGGCGGTTCGACAGCACAGTTTGACTCATTGTCCTCTCCGTATCGACCACCCTCCACCCTCGCCGGCAGACACGCAACCTACTGTCGCTCTACACTAAGCGCTCGCGGCAGAGACAACAGAAAATCCCCGCTGCACATACGAGGTCCGACAACTAAGCCCATGAAAACAGCGTCGCGTGGCGAGGGAACATCTCGTAAAAGGCAAATCTGCAACTTGAGGACTTCAAAGCTTCGCGGCATTACGCTGATTGCACCAAAGTGCGAGACACAAACAATTAACCGACAGCTCGTGATTCCTGCGTCATTGCTTTGCACTTGAGGGAATTTTAATCAATAATTTTATCCCTAGGTCACTAAACCCTCGTAATATTCGGAATTGCATTTGATGTCATTTCGCGGTTTCCACCACTCTGGATACTTGACCGACAAGTGCTCTTGAGTACTTTCATTGCAAACATTATTGGTAAGAATGGCTGAATTATTGTTTGTCTGACTCCAGCAGCTTGCTGACACTGGTTCTCGTGACGTAAATATTACGAATGTTTAGTAAAAAATGGCCCAAATGGCTCTGACCACTATGGGACTTAACCTCTGAGGTCATCAGTCCCCTAGAACTTAGAACTACTTAAACCTAAGTAACCTGAGGACATCACACACACCCATGCCCGAGGCAGGATTCGAACCTGCGACCGTAGCGGACGCGCGGTTCCAGACTGCAGCGCCTAGAACCGCTCGGCCACCCCGGCTGGCTGTTTAGTAAAGATGTGCCTGTTTTATAATAGGCGGCATATTTGTTTTTGTCACTTATAACAAGTGTGATCAAGAATTCGGCCCGCGGGCCGTGCCTTGCATCAGTGTCGTAGAGCCTGAGCCCGAGTGGCACGTTACCCCTACAGCTGGTGTGAGCGTGATTTTGGGGGGGGGGGGGGGGGGGGGGCGCAATGCGAACAGGCCGCGTCTAAGTGGCAATGCAGTTGCGCTGCCTAATACATGGTTTTATTTTCACATTTATCAGCAACAGAGATCAAAAAATAATAATTTTCAGTACTATTTAATTACTTTTGGCGCTCCGAAACATATAATTTTCACCTGGTACGAACTGTCGGCATACGGACAAATGCAAAGAGTTTCACAGATTTTTGCACTCAGGTTACGACTTAACCCTAACTTACTTAGTTTCGTAATCGAATAATCGTCGTTCACACACATATGTAGCTATGTTTCAACGTTATTATTGAGACGTGGAAACTCTGTCTGAGGAAAGTAATATAGACGCCCTAGACAGTGTTATCATTAAGGGGATTTGTCTTTACAACGGGAATTACCTTGCCGGTCAGTGAGTTACATCTGCACATGCACAGGGGTGTTTCAACTGAAACCGCAAATGGCTCGAAGACAGATGTAAGACTGGCAATATCCTCAAAACCTGTAGGAAAGTATCCTTGTAATTCTCTCAAAGCCACCAAGATTTCTTCAAACCTCGCGTTGTCTTTAAAGCCTGTGAGCTTAGGAAACTGCACTGTGTTTATCGGAACGTATTTCTTCTACAACGCGATTTTCTCTTTAAATGCATCCCCCAACAAATCAGAAATAACTTGTTTCTCTCCTTGCAGTGTCCTACTCGAGCTGTGTGCAGTCAATTCCACTCAAAATGCAAGGTCTGCAAGCCATTCTGAGTGTTATAACTTTCGTTCCTGCAGTCCTTTTTCCTTCATAAATTCAACAATATCGAGTTTGGAACCGAAAGATCGTTCCAGCTATGCTACTTGGCTTGACCAACGTGATTTGCAGGAATACCAACTAATCTACCACGTAATCCTCTTATCCGAAGCTTGGTTAAAAGCACACATATCCTCTGCATCTATTCATCTCCCAGGGTACACATTTCTTGGGGCAGACAGATAAAAAAAGCGAGGTGGCGGGTTCGGCGCGTATATACGAACAGATCTCAAAGCGAAAGTCTTATATCCGTCAAAGCCTGCTGAAGAAAAAGAGGCTGAATTCATGTTCACTGAAATAAATACACAAAGTCGGAAGTGCTTGACTGGTGTCGTGTACAAGCCGCAAAAAATAAGCTCAAAGAGTTCCTTTCAGTCGGAATTACATTCACTTCAGTGTCAATACGAACATATTATCGTAATGGGTGACATAAACATAGACCTGCTAAGAAACACTCCCTCCGCAATAAACCTAAGACGATTGTTTGGTTGCAATAGCATGAACATTCTTCCATTACAGCCTACGCACCATATGGCGCTCAGTCATATTCTTATAGACGTAATCGCAACGAAAAAGACTGGCAAAGTAAGAGATGTTGGTCAGACCTCTGTCCCAGGCCACTCAGCACATGATGTAATATTCCTGGCCTACTCTGTGCAGCCCCCAAAGATCAAATCACGTTACATAACTTGTAGGAACATGAAACGTATTGATCCTGACGCTCTAACAGCCGATTGCTCAGAAATCTCATGGCATCAAATAATCAGAGAACCTACAGTCGATGGCAAAATTAATGAACTTGGTGATAAACCCACTGCCCTCTATGACAAACATGCACCTGTACGCAAAATCCGTGTAAGAAAATCTCCTGCTCCATGGCTGACAGCTGAATTACGTCAAATGATGAATAATATGGATGGTGCCCACAGGTGTTTCAAGGCAGATCCGAAACCCGAGCGTTTAGAAGAATATAGAAAGCTACGGAGCCGGCCGGTGTGGCCGTGCGGTTCTAGGCGCTTCAGTCTGGAACCGTGTGACCGCTACGGTCACAGGTTCGAATCCTGCCTCGGGCATGGATGTGTGTGGTGTCCTTAGGTTAGTTAGGTTTAAGTAGCTCTAAGTTCTAGGGGACTGATGACCACAGATGTTAAGTCCCATAGTGCTCAGAGCCATTTGAATCATTTTGAACCAAAGCTACGGAACAGAGTGAAACAATGCATTAGCATTGCTAAAATCAGGCACGCTCGCTCCCTTGTATGCAGCGATCTGACGCCCACGACGCTATGGAAGAATCTGCGTAGCTTCGAGGTTGGAAAGGCAAAATCGGAAACTGCTTTTCATGATACCCACACGGCTGATAATTATCGTCCACAAGAAACCCCTAACTGGAAAAATAACAACGATACCTTTCATCTGAAACACGTAACAATAAATACGGCAAGAAAAGCAATAATGAAAATCTCTTCTGACGCGATAGGCAATGACAGTATCAGTATAACCATGATTATGAATGCTGCCGATATCTTAGTACCTGTCTTAACTGACATATTTTATTTTTCCCTCGTGAACGGAATACATCCCACTGCATGGAAAAGAAGCATAATTCGACCCATCCCTAAGATCGAAAACCCGCAACAACTTAGTGATTACCGACCAATTAGCATACTGCCTGCTGTTTCCAAAGCACTTGAATACATTGTTCCTGACCACTTTTGTTTTCTTTATATGTCAACGATATTTCGTCGGTTCTGTCCTGTAAATATCATTTCTATGCCGACGACCTCCATCTCTACCTAAGCGTCAGACCTGAAGATATAAACACTGCAATCGCTCAGATGAATGATGATCTGTCTTCAGTAGTGACATGGGCGAAAAACCTGGGGCATAAACTAAATGCACGAAAGACACAAGTAATCTTAATAGCCCATCAAAAATTAATAAGTTCAGATTTCCGCGAACGGGTGCCTCCTATTCTGCTCGACGGTATTCCAATACCATATCAGAAAACAGTTAAGAACTTGGGTGTAACTTTGGTCGAGCATCTCAACTGGGCGGAGAATACAGTCGCAGTGTGCCGGAAGACGTCCGCTTGTCTCTATGCTCTCAAAAAGTTTCGGAACGTATTTCCACAGGACGGGAAACGCCAGCTTGTGCAAGCGCTCGTTCTACCGAACCTCCACTATTGTGATGTAATTCAACAAGGCATGAGTAGTGAAAACAAAGACGGCTAGAACTAACCATGAATGCCTGTGTGCGTTAGACCTGCAACATTCGCCGATATGATCATGTTGGTACTTCATACTCCCGGCTAGGGTGGCTGCGGCCGGACAAATTCCGTGACTACCACACTCTATGTCTACTTCACCGACTCCACGTCGCGGAAGCACCCCAGTACCTTGCATCAGAGATTAAACACCTTTCATGCCATCAAAATCGAAACACGAGGTCACTGTTATTCGGTATCCTAACTGTGCCCGCTCACACAACAAGAACTTTTGCAAACTCCTTTTCAGTTGCCACTGTCCGCCTCTGGAACAAACTGCCCCTTACCTTGCGCAAAATTCAAACCCCTTCCGCTTTTAAGTAGAAGTTGAAGCATTTCCTACTATAATCCTCATAACGTTTTCCACAAAATTAACGTACAAGGCCAATCCTCCCCTCTCTCAAATAGCAAAGCTAGTGTCTCCTATCTTGCTCCTTTCTCTTCTTCCTCTTCATCTATCTCTAGTAGCCACGCAGTCTTCTTTTCCTTTATATTTCCTTAATTATCTTTCATCATGTCTCTATTCGTCTCCTCCACTCACCATCGATCTCCCTCATACTCCCTGCTGCTAGCACTCCTATCTAAAATCTGTCTCTTTCATAATGCCTAATTATAACAGTACTTTTCATCTACTAATATAAACTCTGTATGTATGTATTTTTCCAAGTGTACCTTTGGAATTGTTTATTTCACTTTTTGTACTAGATGTAGTTTAACATGCCTACTACAACATATGAATGTAAAATAAGTAGAATGCCAGGTTAGATGCAAGAGAGGGCCTGATGGCCCTAATCCTGTCAGGTTAAATAAATCAATAAATATAGTATTAAGTGTCCATACTTTTCGTTCAGTTCAATCGAAAACTCTTGCAACTGACAGTAGAATAATGCATGCAGCTTCAGAAATTTACTACACATATCAGCCATTTGTTCACGCACCCGATGTCTGCAAATTTAGCAAAAAGTGCTTCTGGATGTTGAGAACAATAAAGTCCATCTGTCGATTGCTGTAATTTTTGGCTATTTCATTGCCAACTAAAGCTTTGAATTCCTTCTGCATGGTGCTGTAATGTCGTTTCGTAGCAAATTTGCGGTACCCGTCACTTGCGGGCCAATGGCAACTCGTGAGTAGACATTCAGGGTATTCACAAATTTTTGGGATTCAGATAAAAATTAAAAAGTGAAATTAATAGCATCTGCTGTATAACTGTTACGCTTATAAACAAACTTATACAACCACATCCACTGACAATAATAATAATAATAACAGTAATGATAATAATAATAATAATAAACCCCGTGGAGGCCCGGGAAAAGAATAGGCCTCCGGTATGTTCTGCCTGTCGTAAAAGGCGACAAAAAGAACAAACCACTAACAGGGCTAACCCCCCTTTTAGTGTGATGTGTTGGGCATTGCCTCTATTATACCTGTCGATCGTCTCACGTCATTGTTTTTAGTCCTGAGCACATCGTGAACACCTAAAGATACTTAGAGCATCAATGTCTCCCACCAGGTATCCGTGCCTGCTGCGACGTTTCGCCTGATTTCATGCAACCCCACGAAACGTACGTGTCATGCATGTATTTCCCTCTTCATGATACTTCTCGACCATACACTGCAGGGGCAATGAAGACGCTCTTACAGCGTTTTCGATGGGAAGTGTTAGATCACACACCATACAGCTCTGACTTGGCTCCCTCTGACGTTCTTCTCTGCTCACATGAACTGCTGGCTGTGAAGACAACATTTTGGTACAGTCCAGCGTAGAGAAGTGATGAAAAGCAGAGTCGGCTGTCTTCCATGACGAGGGTATTGGAAAGTTGGTACAACGCTATGACAGATGTCTTAGTCGGAGCGGCGACTATGTAGAGAAGTAGCTGGAAGGTGTAACAAACTTTTGCAAATAAAACATTTTTGATTTTCCGTGTGACTGCCATTTCGCGATAGATCTGACCTTACTTTCCGAATACCACGCTTAGCGCTCTATGGTACACAGGGAGCGTCAGTCAGCTTCATCGATGTGTACATCTGCACTCGACCACGGTACAATGTTAGACGTAATGTAGTTAGTGTATCAGTATTTCCCTTCCCTTTCCTATTACATTTACGAACGGTACACACAGACCAAAGGCTCCCAGTACCCCTCCGGGTGGTACGAATTTGTGTAATTTTAGAGCTGCTTATAATTCAGTCTTACAAATTTCGAACGTCTCAGCCATCCAGGATTCAGAAAGTGTACAACCATCACGTACCTCTGTAAGCATTGGCATCAAACGTCGAACAGTGTTACCTATACTGATGAGTCGAAACAATATGACTACCTACTTAATAGTGTTTTGGTAGCCATTCTCGGTCGCATGGATTCGACAAGTCCTTGGTAGGTTTCCCTAGGCATGTGATACCAGTTGTCTAAGCACAGACCACTCAGTTCCCGTATGTCACGGGCTGCTGGTTTGTAGGTGTGGAGCTGGCACCTGATAGCGCCTCCTGTATGTTCCGTCAGATTCACATCAAGCGAATTTCGTGGTCAAGACATCAATGAGAGTTCTTATTCTCTTCGAACCACTGTAGTATGATTCTGGTCTTCTGACAAGGGTAGTTATTCTGCTGGAAGACGCCATCGACGTCGCAGGAAACGTCAACGTCTACATCTCCTTGACTATTCTGCAATTCGCAATTAAGTACCTGGCAGATGGTTCGCCAACCACTTTCAAGCTATTTCCTTACCGTTCCACTCACAAACAGTGCACGGGAAAAACGAACACTTAAATCTTCCCATACGTGCTCTGATTCGCCTTATTTTATTACGATGGTTGTTTCTCCGTATGTGAGTGGTTGTCAATCAAATATTTTCGAAATGATAATTACTCGAAATCCTCAACTGCCAACAGGTGTTGTTGATATACCTCAATGGGGTCAGCTGAAAGTGTGTGCCCTGACCGGGACTCGAACCCGAGGTGAGATACTCTATCCATCTGAGCCACCGATGGCACAGAGGATAGCGCGCCTGCAGGGACTTATTCCTTGCATGCAGTTGGGAATATGGGTCTCACAGAAAGCGTGCAAGGGATAAGTCGCTGCAGTCGCGCTATCCTCTCTGCCGTCGGTGGCTCAGATGGATAGAGCGTCTACCATGAAAGCAGGAGATCTCGGGTTCGAGTCACGGTCGGGGCACACATTTTCAGCTGTCCCCATTGACGTATATCAACACCTTTTGGCAGCTGAGGGTTTCATTAATTATCATCTCTTTCTAGAGAAGCTGCATGGTCATAGTGTCTTTTCTTTCGGAACAGTTACTATCTTCATAACAATATTTTCCCATTCGGAGGAGAACGTGAGAACGTCGGAGATTGAAAATTCGCCGCAACGAGAATCGCCTTTGTTTTAATGACTGCTACCCCAACTCGCGTATCATATCCGTGATATTCTGTCCCCTACTTCCAAATAACACAAAACGGGCTACCCTTCTTTCAACGTTTCCGATGTCCTCCTTTAATCCTATCTGGTAAGGATTCCATACTGCTCAGCAATACTCCGGAAGTGGACGTACAAGCGTAGTATAGGTAACTGGCTTCTGTCTCGGGTTCTTCGGCCGACGTTCATCTAATGATTTTTCTGACGTTTGGCCAGCACGAGTGACTGGCATTGTCAAAGCTTCACCCTCCATTGCCGGTGGTGAACTGGAGCCGAGCTCGCGGGCGCAGACTATATGTACCTGGCGCGCCAACGTCCGAGGGCTTCTCCGCGGTCATTTCCGGTGCGGTTCTCCTCTTGCTACCTGCGACGGTCGTTCGCTGCAGTACGGGAAGCCAGGATCCGTTTACCTTAAGGCTTTCCTATTTCTTGTTCAAACTGTTCGCGTGTTTTTGTATTTCCACAGCTTCTCTGAACAAGCGCGTGTGATAGTGCTTCTCTACAGCCAGAACTTCCGTGTCGGCGAATTTTATTATGTGGTCGGTCTCATTCAGTGCGTGCTCTGCCACGGCCGATTTCTCCACCTGCCCCAACCTGCAATGTCGCTTATGCTCTTTGATCCTGGTGTTAATGGATCGTCCAGTCATTCCGACATAAACTTTTCCGCATGTGCATGGTATACGGTATATTCCCGACATTGCAAGTGGGTCTCTTTTCTCCTTCGCCGATCTAAGACACTCTTTGATCTTCCTTGTCGGTTTGAAAATCGTCTTTACGCCATGTTTGCGCAATATACGGCCGATTCTGTCCGTCACTCTGGGAATGTAGGGCAGAAAGGCCGTACCCGACATTTCTTTTTCTGGTTCCTTACTTCGCCGAGTGTTTGGCTCTGTTACACTTCTAATATAATTTGTGGAGTACCCATTGCTCCTCAGGACAGTTTCCAGGTGTTGCATTTCTCGTTTGAGGTGTTGCGGCTCACATATTCGTCCTGCTCTCGTTACGAGCGAACTGATCGTGCCTCTTTTCTGGCTCGGGTGGTGGTTTGACAGTTTTTTGCGGGTATCGGTCCGTGTGTGTCCGTTTTCGATACACACTGTGTCCCAGGTTTTCGCCGTCCCTTGTGACCAACACATCTAGAAATGGCAGTTTCTTGCCCTTTTCTACTTCCATGGTAAATGCTGCGTTGGCATAGAGGCTGTTCAAGTGTCTTAGGAAGTCACCGAGCTGTTCTTCACCATGGCTCCACACCACGAAAGTATCATTGACGTACCTGTACCACACCTTAGGTTTGCAAGTCGCCGAGTCCAGTGCCTGTGCTTCGAATTGTTCCATGAAGAAGTTGGCCACCACGGGACTGAGAGGACTACCCATGGCGACGCCTTCCAGCTGTTCGTAGAAATCGTCATTCCACGTGAAATAGCTCGTGGTGAGACATGCGTGGAAGAACTTTCTCATGTCTGGCGGGAAAATGGAACCGATGTGCTCCAGAGCGTCACTGAGTGGCACTTTCGTAAATAACGAAACAACATCAAAGCTGACCAGATAGTCGTTTGGTGCAAGTTTCAGTTCCTTCAACTTCTCAATGAAATGTCCTGAGTCCTTAATGTATGTGTTGGCCTTCCCCACGTGTGGCTGGAGCAGAGAGGCCAAGTGTTTTGCCAGTTTATATGACGGTGATCCAGGAGCGCTAACGATCGGTCTCAGTGGAACGTTGTTCTTATGGATCTTGGGTAATCCATACAGCCGAGGTGGTAGGGCTTCTGTGTTGTGCAGGTTTCTCTGTATGTCCGCCGGCAGAGAAGACGCCTTGATTAATCGATTCGTATTCCGTGTGATACGCTGCGTCGGATCTGCGCTTAGTTTTCGGTACGTCGTCGGATCTAATAGGTCTCCGATCTTTTGCTCATAATCTTCGGTCTTCATTACGACGGTCGCATTCCCCTTATCGGCAGGCAGTACCAATATACTCTTGTCGGCGTTGAGATTCTTAATGGCTTGTACCTCTTCTCTCTTCCGGTTGCAAGCTGGTGGTTTTGCTCGGCGCAGTATCCTGGCTGCTTCAGTGCGTATTTCCTCCGCCCTTTCACAGGGAAGGGTCCGAATGGCTGCTTCGGTGTTGGCAATGATGTTCTCCATAGGTATAGTTCTCGGGATGATAGCGAAATTCCCTCCTCTTTGAAGAACAGACACTTCCTCTTCGGTCAGTTGTCGTTCAGTGAGGTTGACCACTGTGTGTGACACGTCGGGAATCGCCTTGTCGGTCTGCTTCCGGCATCTTTCAAACTTTTTCTTCTGTCGCTCGGTGCAGCGCTCGAGTTCGTTCTGCATGCTCCTGTGAGTGATGCTATCGATCTTGTCCCAGTCGTCTCGCTGCATTCTGATACTTAGTTGGTAGAAAGGAAGATCAAAGAGTGTCTTAGATCGGCGAAGGAGAAAAGAGACCCACTTGCAATGTCGGGAATATACCGTATACCATGCACATGCGGAAAAGTTTATGTCGGAATGGCTGGACGATCCATTAACACCAGGATCAAAGAGCATAAGCGACATTGCAGGTTGGGGCAGGTGGAGAAATTGGCCGTGGCAGAGCACGCACTGAGTGACACTGACCACGTAATAAAATTCGCCGACACGGAAGTTCTGGCTGTAGAGAAGCACTATCACACACGCTTGTTCAGAGAAGCTGTAGAAATACAAAAACACGCGAACAGTTTGAACAAGAAAGAGGAAAGCCTTAAGGTAAACGGATCCTGGCTTCCCGTACTGCAGCGAACGACCGTCGCAGGTAGCAAGAGGAGAACCGCACCGGAAATGACCGTGGAGAAGCCCTCGGACGTTGGCGCGCCAGGTACATATAGTCTGCGCCCGCGAGCTCGGCTCCAGTTCACCACCGGCAATGGAGGGTGAAGCTTTGACAATGCCAGCCACTCGTGCTGGCGAAACGTCAGAAAAATCATTAGATGAACGTCGGCCGAAGAACCCGAGACAGAAACCAGTAGGCAGTTTGTCAACAAGTGGCCACGAAAGCCTCAACAATTTTGTAGTATAGGTAGTCTCTTTAGCAGACCTGCTGCATGTTCTAAGTGTTCTACCAGTAATCGCAGCCTTTGGTTTGCCAGCCCCACAATATTATATGTGTTATAGTTACAGTTTAAGTTGTTCATAATTGCGATTCCCAAGTATCTAGTGGAATTGACTGCCTCTAGATTTGCGTGATTTATCGTGTAACTGAAATTTAATGGATTCGTATTAGCACTTATGTGGATGACCTTATTCTTTTCTTTAGTTAATATTAGTTGCCACTCTTCGCATCATAAAGATATGTCTAAATCATTTTGCAATTGGTTTACATCTTCTTATGACTTTATTAGGCGATAAATGACAGCATCATCTGCAGATATCGTAAGAGGACCGCTTAGATTGTCTCCTACATTGTTTGTATACGAGTAGATTAGGAACAGTTCTTCCTTGGGCAGCACCAGGTATTATCTCTCTTTTACTGGAGGTCTTTCTGTCAGTTACTACGAACTGTGAGCTTTCTGACAGGCAATAACGAATCCAGTCGCACAACTGAGACGACACTCCGTAGGCACACAATTTGATTAGAAGTCCCTTGTGAGGAACGATGTCAAAAGTCTTCTGGAAATCTAGAAATACGGAATCACTTTGAGATCTCATATCGATAGCACTCATTAATTCATGTGAATAAAGAGCTAGTTGTCTTTCACAAGAAAAATGTTTTCTGAATCCGTATTGACTATTTGCCAGTAAATAGTTTCCTTCGAAATAATTCATGACGTTCGAACACAGCGCATGTTGCAAAAACCCAACGCAAATAGACGTTAATGATATAGGTTTGTAACTCATCGCATTATTCCTGTTTCCTTTCTTCAGGTTGGTGTGACCTGCGCAAATTTGCAGTGTTTAGGTGTGAATCTTTCGTCGAGCGAGCGGTTGTATATGACTGCTAAGTATCAGCTTCCTCTGAAAGCATAAAGGGAGGCAGGTGGTCGCTAGTAAAGTTCATGTGGACCACAGCTGCCTTGGTGCCTTCAGCTCATAGAATCCCCGGTGAATGTCCCCATAATATAACACTATCCCTGACGGTTTGTGTTCACAGCGTGATGCGTGTTTAGAGCACCCGATCGCCTGGACGACTGCGAATGCGGACTCGACCATCGACATGGTGTAGCAAGAAACGTGATTCATATCACCAGGTGGCACGCTTTCATTGATACAAAGCCCTATATCAATGACGCTGTGCCCATTGCAGTCGTAGTTGACTAAATCGTTGGGTCAACATCGGAAAACGTGGGGATCATCGGGTGTGGAACCCGATGTTAAACAATGCTTCGAAATACTTGCGCCTGCACTAGGATTGTGGTAGTCATAAGTGCCACAGATCACTGCCTATCCTGCTTTAGAGAGCGAGCAGGCCTGCGAACTCCAAGTCCTGTGATGAAGCGTGGACGCCCAATGCCTTGTCACCTGTTCGTGATTTCACCGTCCTTCAGCCACTTACCACAGACGCTGACGACAGTAGCACGTGAACAGCCGACCAGCTTCGCAGTTTTCGAGATGCTCTTTCCCAGGCGCCGGGTCGTAACAATCTGTCCTTTGTCAAAGTAACTTATGTCTGTGGGTTCCCCTGTTTGGGGACGGCACCCTCTCTAGAATGATTTCCCAATCGTCTCAGCTCCCCTTATATACTTTCCTTATCGAATCAGGTGCACACAACGCCACCAAGTGCCACTCAATCTGGTGGTCAGCAGTGATCGTAATGTGTTGGCTCATCAGTGTTTAATGACCATGCAGTCACAGCCGTGTTTTGGACTAGTTAAGCAGCTTCCATTACTGTGTGGCTCGATTGACTGCTGAGTAGGACGAAAATTTTCCGTTTACTTTCTTGAATGAGACCAGTTGAAAGATGGCGAAACTGACGATTTCGTCGACTTTACATTGTTGATATTTGAGACGCAAATTACATAGAGTGATATGTAGATCTAATTAATTTGATTTCAAAATAGCGTACCCCTTTATTTTTATTAAAGGTAATCCGATAGCGACTGCCTGTACATGAAGTACATGTAGGCGTTTTATTTCTTGAGAATTACGTTTGGCTGAGCTGGCAGTTTCACAGTCAGACAGCAGATCAAAGCGGGCCGATGGGCGCCACTAACTTAACGCAAGTACTAAAGGTGACGACGACGACAGGTAGACTGTTGTGTCCACACCACAGCACGTAACGCCGCCACTGGAATTCTGCATGAGATGACCGCCGCATTCACGTTCGTCAAGCGTTTTTCTGCGGCGAGGGCGTTGTAAAGTACAGCAAATCTTCCGAAAGGTGGCCAAAATGAGCCTCGGGCGTAGAATGCTGAGAAGACGGCTCCACTCTACCTACAGGAGAGTAATATACCGGTAGACACTACGCAGGCTCTGTGAAAGCTACTAGTATTTATGGCTCTACGCTCTTGGCAGAACACAGAAGGAAAGCTGTGAGGATTCTATAGGCGTCAGACTGCAACGTTCTCGTCCCAAAAATATCTGTAGCTGGGCCCTCTTATATATAAAGCAGAGCCGGCCCGTGTGACCGAGCGGTTCTAGGCGCTTCAGCCTGGAACTGCGCGACCGCTACGGTCGCAGGTTCGAATCCTGCCTCGGGCATAGATGTGTGTGATGTCCTTAGGTTAGTTAGGTTTAAGTAGTTCTAAGTTCTAGGGAACTGATGACCTCAGATGCTAAGTCTCATAGTGCTCAGAGCCATTTGAACCATATAAAGCAGATAGGAGTCTCTGGAGGGTTGTAGGAAAAACATGTTAACGCGCTCCTTTGAGGCACAGACAGGGCAGAGCCAAAACACATTCCTTTCTTTAGCTGTAGGCCGCTGAACGCCGAAATTAGGGAATTTCATTGGTCAGCCTGGTCTGACGTACTGGTTTTGGAAATTTTAGTTAAAAGGTTGTCTTTATGTAAGTAATTTATTAATTCGTCTTTCATAATTGATTCTATTATTTTTGAAAATGGTGACAGTTGGGAAATGGCTGGTGATTTTCTATGTCTTCTGAATTGATTATCTCCAGCAGAGGTACAACTCTTGCACGTTTTAAATACTCTAGAAATCCCCTGATGTGAATTATTCGTTTATTATGGTTCTTAAAGGATCTCTATGCATTGTTTCAGTACACATGTTGGTTTCTTCATCTAAGCCTACTGAGATTTTATTTTTTAGATTTTGTCTAGGGTTACTGACTTCATGCTCTGAGGCATGTAGCAACATCACAATTATTTACATGTGATTTATTGGTGTTTGGGAATTTTGCTGTAATTTCTCTGCAATACTTGAAAAATGCTCGTTCACATAATTTTCTATGTGCTGTGGGACATTTTTTTTTTACTTTAGCCTCCCCTCCGTATCAGTATGTTATTATGCCTCTGTTTGTCTCTCTGTGTTTCCTTTTTAATGGCTTCATTAAATGACTACTTTGCAGCAGTCACCGGGTTCCTATAAATCTTTATACACCTGTGATAGAAATTTAAGAACTCTGACTCATTACGACACATTTCATGGAACTGAAATAGTCTTACTTAAGGATTTGGTAGAACTTACTAATACCTGCAGTTTCAATTTGTTTTTAGGAGACATTAATACTGATATGGATAGGTTGGCAAATGTCTTTTCGAAGTTCAATTTTTTAAATAATATTGAGCGTTTAGAGATCAGATGTATCAACCTTCTTTTCCAATTCGAGCTCATACACTACTGGCCATTAAAATTGCTACACCAAGAAGAAATGCAGATGATAAACAGGTAGTCATTGGACAAATATATTATACTAGAACTGACATGTGATTACATTTGCACGCAATTTGGGTGCATAGATTCTGAGAAATCAGTACTCAGAACAACCACCTCTGGCTGTAATAACGGCTTTGATACGCCTGGGCATTGCGTCAAACAGAGCTTGGATGGCGTGTACAGGTACAGTTGCCCATACAGCTTCAACACGATACCACAGTTCATCAAGAGTAGTGACTGGCGTATGGTGACGAGCCAGTTGCTTGGCACCCATTGACCAGACGTTTTCAATTGGTGAGCGATCTGGAGAACGTGCTGGCCAGGGCAGCAGTCGAACATTTTCTGTATCCAGAAAGGCTCGTACAGGACCTTCAACATGCGGTCGTGCATTATCCTGCTGAAATGTAGAGTTTCGCAGGGATCGAATGAAGGGTAGAGCCACGGGTCGTAACGCATCTTAAATGCAGCGTCCACTGTTCTAAGTGCAGTCAATGTGAACAAGATGTGACTGAGACGTGTAATCAATTGTTGTGTACACAGTTCCGCGTAGGCAGCGTGTACACAAATCTCCCACTAGAGCACACAACAGCGCAGGCGCAGCACTTGTCTATCTCCGCACTACAAGATGGCGCTGCCTTAGAGACGGACCAAATTCTACTTTCGCTGATCTGTGTATTAATATGTAATGCAGCCAATGACATTGCTGCCAACATAGAACCTTTTCTCCTCGCGGATCACACTCGCGCAGTGATACCTGAAAGCGCGAGGTATTATAACGAGTGTACAGACCTCCAATTAGTCAGTCTGCATTTGTCTGCAACAGTCTGTAACAGTCTGCATTATTCTGTACCAGTCTATAGTCAAGTTTCAGTCTGCACCTAAGAAGATTATCATATTCCTGTACATAGCCATAAAGATAAATTTATAGACACTTTGTCAAGTATCAGAGATATGTAAGAATAAGATTAACGTACCAAGACCAAAGGAACTTCAGATTGTCAATTGTAAATAGCATCCAGAATCAAGTTACATAATGTTTATGCTCGTTATTATTTTAATAAATGTGTGTGAAAATTAATCAAGTTCTGTTTAAAGTTGGTCACCGTCAATCTGCTACTCTAAGCGTGCAAGTGACATTACTATCGTCTGACCTAACGGCAGAAGGTAAACACGCCACGATAAGACCACGAGACATATTGCTGACACTCGCCTACTTCGTTAGAGCGTCAATAATCTGATTGTGTGTGTACCGAAGGTCTTACAGTAGCACTCCACATCAATGGCACTCCATACCATCACGGCGGATGATACGCCAGTATGGCGATAACGAATACACGCTTCCAATGTGCGTTCACTGCGATGTCGCCAAACACGGATGCGACCATCATGATGCTGTAAACGGACGTTTTGCCATTCGTGCACCCAGGTTCGTCGTTGAGTACAACATCGCAAGCGCTCCTGTCTGTGATGCAGCGTCACGGGCAACCGCAGCCATGGCCGCCGAGCTGATCGTCCATGCTGCTGCAAACGTCGTCCAACTGTTCGTGCAGATGTTTCTTGTCTTTCAAACGTCCCCATCTGTTGACTCAGGGATCGAGACATGGCTGCACGATCCGTTACAGCCGTGCGGCTAAGATGCCTGTCATCTTGACTACTAGTGATACGAGGCCGTTGGGATCCAGCACGGCGTTTCGTATTACCCCCCTGAACACACCGATTTCCAATTCTGCTAACACTCATTGGATCTATACCAACGCGAGCAGCAGTGTCGCGATACCATAAACCGCAATCGCGATAGGCTAAAATCCGACCTTTATCAAAGTCGGAAACGTGATGGTACGTATTTCTCCTCCTTACACGAGGCATTACAACAACGTTTCACCAGGCGACGCCGGTCAACTGCTGTTTGTGTATGAGAAATCGGTTGGGAACTTTCCTCATGTCAGCACGTTGAAGGTGTCGCCACCGGCGCCAACCTTGTGTGAATGCTCTGGAAAGCTAATCATTTGCATATCACAGCACCTTTTTCCTGTCGGTCAAATTTCGCGTCTGTAGCACGTCATCTTCGTGGTGTAGCAATTTTTATGGCCAGTAGTGTATGTAGCTCATGTCTAGTGAAACCTTGTCTATTGATACACCTGTCTGCTACGAGAGTAACATTCACGAAGTCAGCTGCCATCAGTGCCGTCTCTAGCCCCTCATTAATCTGTCTCACAGCTCAATTAAGACGTAACCGACCATGATGTCGGGAGAGCGCCATACAGTGATACAATTTCACAGTGACTTCATTGGTACTTGTGGATACTGCAAAATGTGTTGCGAATAGATTTTATAATAAAGAAATAATAAATTAAAACGTGGCATCCGATGCTGTAATTTTACTGTGTGGACAATAAAAATGTGATAGGCTATAAACTGTTACCTGCTAATATCGTGGGAGGTTTCATCAACAAGAAGTTTCTAGAAGTTTTGAAACTATGTGTAATTTTTGTCCTAAGTCGCTAAGTGCTCTCATTTTCAATTACTGAATGGTTATAGTCTGGGTAATTTGCGCCCCGGGGGTTACACTGCCTCAGGACGTATACATAGTTTCTAACTCTAAAGTTTGATGTAGTGTGTTAAACTTTTAACGTTAGATTATGCCTCTTAATTAGAACATTATAACAGCAATTTAATTTTTAAATTCGGTCAATAATCATACGAAATACTTAAAATTAAAATTTCGTTAGCTCTGGAAGACGTTAAACAGGCAACCTGCAACAGACCTGGGTGACCAGATGACCGTTTAGTGATACACATCTGATGATCAGAAAAAGAAAAGAAGTATTAATATGTTGTTTGCATTTGGCAAAAACCCACGCAGAAACGTTATTTAAATAATTATTACTTCAAAAAGGGCTTTTCGATAACACTCTGAACTCTAAATGCGAAATTGGCAAAATGAACAGACTGATACCGCATTATGTTGTTAAATGAAGATACCCTACCCAAAGGTAAGAAATCTCATACCCCTAAAAACAATGCGGTCCAACTAAGCTGGCTGTAGAAGTAAGTTCAAAGAATGCAAGAAGACGGCACTGAGACGCATAGACCAATCCTCAAGTTGATGAAAATTTTACCTTACCATGCAGTTTACAGGACGCCGACTTTATCTCACACCATCAAATATGAGACTATATCGCCGCGAACACAAGTGAAATAACTCTTCCAAACACCACAGACAACAAAAATCAAGTTCTGATTAATCACGAATCCCTCATAATCGTTTCAGCACCGCTTCGAACCCATTCTTTTGTTGACTTCTTCCTCATTATTGGCGATTACAGTTGTTTTTCGACACTGGAATATCAGACCGGATTCTCTAAGATCTGATCACCTTTCATTTGAGACTTCTATCAAAATTATCGCAACTGTGCTTGAATACTACACACTTCTTTTCCACCAAACAATGAGCAAGCGACTTTGTCACCATACACGTCGATGAATCAATCCAGTCTGTCGGTATCACATTATTTCAACGCATAGCGCGCAGGATTCTGCACGAAGGCGTTAATGCTTACCGTTTTCAGGAATCCTCCGTCTGCTTGATGCAATGTCAACTGTTCCAGGGCAGATACAGAATGACGTCATTTGTTAAGCGAATATCTCTTCCTGATTTACAAACGAGTACATGGAAGCCTCAAGCAACTCCGAAAGCGCGTAAAAAGGTGACTTGAATAAAATTCTCCTCTTTTTAGGGCTCCGTATCCCAATCGGTGGAAACGAAACCCTTATAGGATCATTTCGTTGTCTGTGATTCTATCAGACTGTTAAGACCCCGCGTTCTCAGGGACGGGTAGAAGTGTCAAGTTGAAATTTATGTCGCGTATCGAGGGATACAGCACGTTAGGGACGCGAAAAATTTACGCTTCAAAGTCAATGCAGTCACAAGATACGGCGACATCTGGCACATATTTTTCCACTCGCAAATAGGTTCTAGAATCAGAGTAGTGGCACACAAGTGATAAGAGGAGCAAGTGAACTGGCAACACTCTGACAGTGTAATTTCCGTGGCTGAAATAATATGCCTATCGGATCTTCAGCGCTTTTTCAGGAGATCACGCGCTATCCGAAGATTTCCTCGCAATCGACTCTTTACTTGGATAAGTCGACCTACTTTCTAAAGAAGGCATAAAACTGGTTCCGTGATATATCTCAGAGATCCACTTGTTTAACTATATCGTTCGGTCGCCAATCAAAGACTGAAATAGCACTGGAATATACCTATATTCTATATTACGCTTTGGAAGGATTGGTTTGTGGGAGTAGACTGAGAGGGAGAAGGAGATAAAAGATGATAGACGACATAAAGGGAAGAGGAAATTATGCAGACCTGAAGAGGATGGCAGAAGACCGGACAGTCTGGAGAACTACCATGTGAAAACCTGCCTTTTGGCAGAACACTGATGACGATGATTCATGCGGGGTGCAGAAGCCTACATTGAGCCCTTTATCCCACGCAGACCTTGATTTCATGCAGTTCCACAACCTATATGGTTGATATCGGCTACTTGCCGAAAGAGATTATACCACAGACGTTTCCTTGAACACCTCCAGAGTACAGAAATCAATTCAACACCAGACTTTGACTACATCAGCAGAGCAGAAGATAAAATCAACCGATTACTGTTCGCTTGCTCAAAGTGCATAAGGAATAGCGGTTTTTTTAAACTTGTGTTGCTTGAAAGTGTAGTTTTTTACAGTGATCAACTTACGTTTCCATATTACATCAATCAACGTGAGCTTGATCTGACAAAGAGACCCATATTTTTATACTTTTCATTTTCTGTCAGTCACTTTGTTTTCCACAATATGTCAACTAATCTATCTAAAGTTGTGTAAATGAAATTTCTTGTTAAACTTTTAATTTTAGAGTTACGTATCTCAATCGATAATAACAGAACCCTTATAGAATCACTTTTTTGTCTGTATGTCCAACTGTTGAAATCCCCGTTCCTCAGGAAAGGGGAGACGTATCAAGCTGAAATTCATTTCACGTACTAACATCTACACTCCCTCTGCTACGTAAAAAGTTGAAACTTCTAAGTCAATACACTCAGTAGATACCACCATTTATGTTACATATTTTGAGTCTCGAAAATTCACTCATCAAAACCTATAAGACACTTCCCGGTGACAAGTTTGGCAAAAAGCAAGGTTCCGCAATGTAACTATAGGAAAAATCCGAAAATTGTTAATTTATAATTATATCACACGAAAAAATATTATTGTCATTTGTTATCTGAATGTCTGTCCGTCTGTTAAGATCGGGTGTACCTATCAAGTTGAGCTTTATGTCACATACTGCGGTCTATAGTTCCTTGGCGGTGTAATATATGTAAGCTTCCATGTCAATGCAATCAAAAGACACGGCCAGTTATGTCGCATATTTTGATACTCGAAAAAGCACACATCAAAACCTGTAGGGTACTTCCCGTCGGCCTAGAATCAAGACATTTGGCAAGAAGAAAGGCTACATGGTGCAATTCAAGGGAAAAAAGGAAATTGTTAACTTTTAATAATATCATAGAAAAAACATTTTGTCATTTGTTATACGACTGTCTCTATCAGCCCATCCGTTAAGATGTCTTTTTCTCAGGAACGGGTGGACGTATCAAATTGAAATTTATATCACATACTAAGGTCTATGGTCGCTTGGTGGTGTAAAAACGTTAACCTTCTAAGTTAATGCAACCAAAAGATACATTTATGTCTCATATTTCGGTATTCACAAACTCACTCATTAAAACCTATAGGGAACTTTCTGTTGAGCTAGAGTCTTGTAATTTGGCAAAAAACAAGGTTTCAAAGTGGATTTAAAGGAAAAACATCAGATCATTCTTGATTTTTAAATGTATCACATGAAAAAAGTTTTCTTTTTTCGTTTGTTATCGACTTCAAACTCAAAACTGAAACATTCCTGGATTGATAGATTAATGTCGATAGCAGACAAAAATCATCGAGATTCTCGATTCCTGGTGTTTTGGCTGTGCCCTCTTGTAGCGTTTTGTTTTGTAGTTCCTGAATGGATGAGGAGGGGGTGGTATAACAGATGGGTGGCCAGTTTTCACTCACTACAACACAAAATGCATACGTGGTTAAGATAACTTTATTACAGGAACCAATTGAGTACTTATCTTCAATGACATCCAGTCTAAAGTTCCGTGGTTAACAGAAACCAAATAATATGTACTAATTCTGGAATCTTCTCCTTCTCCGTAACACAACTAAATACAATGAATAACATTCCCTCACAGCTAGCTGAGGTGCGAGGCGACGACTATCACTGTGGAAGACTAGAGCACAGTGCGAAGTATTGAGGTGCAATGCGAACTGAGTTCCGATGCGGCGTGCTGAGGTACTAAGGTTGAGACAGTTCGGTTTTTTTTTCTTTATTGGATTTCAATTTCCACCCCCACCCCCCCCCCACCCCCAGAGGGGGGAGGGGAGCGGGTTTGCAGTAGCGTAATATGCTGCTCTGTCCTACAAACAAGAAAACAGGCGATAAAACGGTGACATTGTAAAAAACTGTAAATTGGTGGTAAGTTGTGGAATTTAAAATATAAGAACACTGTGGTGACGATGCGGATGAAGAGACACAAGAAGTGACAGACACAATTAAAAAACATGGTGACAGTCTGGTTTCTGTTCGCACGAGATAGAAAATACAACTAGCGACAGTATGGCGGCTGTTCGCAACACTGACAGGGGACGCACTACAATGAACACTCACTTATAACAGCACTATACAGGTGACATGGCAGGAGATGGAGTAGGGGGAGGACCCGGACCTATGAGGGGGAAAAGGAGGGAGGAGAGGAAAAGATAAAAGGGGGAACCGATGGAGGGAGGGGACATAGAAAAGGGGGGGGCTAGGTGGTCACGAGAAGAAGTGGGAAAGGAACTGGAGGGGAGAGCAGAAAGGACTCAGGGGAGAGAAGGGGGGCCGAGAGAGCGTAGATGGGGAAAAAAAACAGGATGGAAGGGGGGGAAGAGGGAGCCCAGGGAAAGGACTGAGGAAAGGAGGAGGAAGTGAGGATCAGAGTTGATAGGAGGGATAAATGGAGGGAGAGAGGGCATTATCCAGGAGGGGAAGTTGACAGAAGCCACCTTGGGAAAGGAAATGAAGGGTGTAGAGATGGAGGGTAGGGGGGACACAACAGTGAAGGTGTGGAAGATAGCAGGGATTGGAGAGGAGAGAAGCAACCAGGGGTTGAGGGGGGTCAAGGCAGCAGGAGGTGTAGAGCATGTTTGAGGAATAGGAGCAGATAGGGGAAAGGAATCAGGTCGCAGAGGATCCGCTCGGGGGACGAGAGGTGTATACGGAAGGCGAGGCGGAGTGCATGGCGCTCGAGGATCTAGAGGGACTTATAGAATTTGTGTGTGTGTGGGGGGGGGGGGGGGGCAACAGCTCGGTCGGCGGCGGCGGCCTAAATGCACACTAACCAGGGGGTGTTATCGGCGCGTGGTCTGGGGGGGTGTCTTGGTCTTCTCTTGTCATAGGCGAGCCTAGTTCGGCGCCTGCTATACAATGTGTCCTAGTGCTGACCAGTGTGCTGGCGAAGGCTTACGACAGCACACCCACTATGGATGAGCTGTCTATATACGTAATTTAATTTGTACAGAACCTTCAGTGCGTGGGTCCTACTCGCACCTCGCCAAATTTTATATTCCCCATACTATTTCAATCATTTTATCCACCGTTTGACTGGCTTAATTGCTTATAGTCTCCAGAGGCTAAAAAAAGATAATTTTGCGAAAGTCACATCTTTATCTGCAGGAAATTCTTAGGGCTGCAGGATCCGTCCTACGCTCTGTGTCCACTCTGTCAGTTCAAAAAGTTTCGAGGCTGCGTTCTCAAAAAATAAAGAAAAGTTAAAATTGTGATTTTAATGCTTCAGTTGTTCTACATAGTCTCCCCTGCTTGAGTACAATGCATGGATCACACAATCGTGTGAAACCATCAGAAAAGTCCTTCTTTGGTACGTTATTCGAATCGCGTGTCACATTGGGTTCAATGTCAGTTTTGACCCTTAATGTGAATTTCTGCACTTGGTCGTCTTGTTGTAGATTCGTCACCCATGGAAAAGAACTGTCCGCGTTTTGGATTTCAATCAAGTCGTAGCAGGCATCCAAGTGTCGTTGTCTTGGTTCGGGAGTCAAGTTGTGCGCAACGAACTTTGCCATCACTTTGCTCTTCCTCCAAACATTCTGGAGAATGTCTTTAACGCTTGACTCAGAAATGTTGCTCCATTACGGTTTGTGACACAACAACACTGACGCACTGCTCCTCGGACATTTAATACTCTACGGCCACAACTGACGGGTTCAATGCACATCTGTTGTTTACAGTTATTAATTCAAGCTGTCAGCGTTGTTACGGCGCTTACGTCGCTTATACGCCAGGAATAAAATCAGTCTCGCAACTTTTTGCGAGGACACTGTATAAACATTGACACAGGCGCACTTCAGCTAAGAAAGGATTGCACTGGTAGCGTTACTGAATGTTAAGTGCAAACGTAAGTCATTTTGATATTCAACGACATTATACAGCATTTTTTTTATTCGTAATACCTATTCTTAAGTATTATTTTATTTTTAAGACAAGTGGAATTCCATTCACTGCTTACAACAGGTAAAGCAACTGAGATGCTGAGAGTCATCGGGCCCAAAGTACAGAAACATAGTATTGAGAAAAATAGATGGTCTGAAAATCAGATTTATAGACAAACAACCAGTCTCACAGGTCTCAACTGTTTTTTAACCAAGTCTCAACATTCTGTACTTCCTATGAAAAAAAAATCTATCGACTTTATGTTATGAAATGTTAATTAATATTCAATACTGCATTTGTTGTTAGGCGTTAATCCACAAAATTTCCATGTACAGGCTAGTGATAACAAGGTCTTCTTACAGTTGTTAAGTTTCTAACTAATGTGAAAATAAACCCGAACATAAAAAACAGGTACCAAAAGCACCACATACGCAGTTATGACCTATTCTAATATGGTCCTCGTTGTCATCAATTACGTGAATCACGTTCTGTGGCATGAGGTTCAGATAAAGCTTTCAAAAATTTTGGTAACATTTTCGAAGAACAGCGATCTTGTAAGCTACGTAAAATTAGTGAAAAACAGTCTAGATCGCAATGGTTTATAAAACAATTTTAATCTATAAACCATTGCGATCTAGACTGTTTTTGACTAATTTTATGAGATAAAAATTCCGATGTACCTCCGATTATGAAGTACTACTACGACGTACATGATGCAAACGCTAAATTATGTTCTGTACCCTAGATAACTAGCGAGCAGTGAAGAGCAACAAAATTATACCTTGTGCTTTGGGTCGTTACGGAAATGAGTATCCAAGAAATGAATGAGACAGCTTTCCGTGGGTGTTGTACAATGTGAGGCTACAGATATAGACAAAGCTGGTTCATCTTAAGATCAACAGATAGAAGGAGCATCCATACAGGCTAAAACCTCAAAATCGATGACATTGCGTTTTAAGCCCTTATGGTTCTCAACGCTTCAATTGACTGGCCTCAAAACAGTTTGGATGTGTTAAAGCAACAGAAACATAGAAATATCTCATATTATAAAGTATGCATTACCACTAAGGGTCACTGAAAAACTTGCAATAGCTATAGTGACAAATATCTAAATAAATGGACTTCTTGTCTGTTATGTCTGATTTTAATCTGACATTAAGGGTGAGTTCTTGTTTAATCAGATTAAATTTTAAAAAAATAGAAATATCTATAAAATCCTTACATGTCAAACGTAACAGTATCCCATAGAAATAAAAGCTGCTTACCAAATGCGCGTTGGTGAGCGATACGCAGTCTATTATCTTATCACACCGATGCAAATACACACAATAGCCTTGAGGTTAAAATAACGTGTATGGTTCCCGAACACAGACTACCAAAAATTTTTATAGCCCTGTAACACTGACTCACTTGATGTTCATGTCACTTTTCAAAAAATCTCTTAATGACGTAATTACGTGGATACAGCCGTGTGCTGAAATCGTCAGGAAATCTCGCATGTTATTGTCAGAATGCACAACTGATGTCACGCAAGGATATGCCATGTAGGGCCACTCCAGAAATACTAGTTTCGAATTTAGGAGTCACGCATATGTATCATGAAACAAGTGTGGAACGAAATTTAGAAACCGTATTATTACGGAACTGTAATATAAAAAAAACTCAAATGAGAATTAAAATAATGAGATAAATTAATGCAGAATTAAACTCATCTAAAGAAAAACATGAAGAACACCCGAAAATCAAAGGGAACGGTTTCATGAGATGGCCACAGAGGCCCCCCATCCCTGCAGGACACAGCAAGCGCTAAAGCTACAATGATGGTCATCATGGAAGGCACCTTTCAGATGATATGGTATAGTAGTAGTAATAGTAGTAGTTTTGTTCGTCCGTATATCTCTTTTACACGGATACTGGACATGTCTTGGTACTGCAAAGAACGAAACCATGCGGCTATGTAGTGCGTTAAGTAATAAGCTATGAACCTGGCTATATGTTGCAGTGAGCAATTTGTTGCACTCACACTGAGAATAAATTTTACGTCGTGTGCTTTATTACTCGCTCTTTGGACAAACCATGTATGTAGCTATCGGTTAAAATGCTATCTGGCTTCTATTCCCACATGAATTATCCATTTTGGGTCGTAACTAAATCAATGACAGTTACTCTTTACAAAAGCCAAGTTGACTTCCCTTCGTGTTGGGGAACCGAATACCTGGACGTCTTTCAAAGTTCATGTGACCTGATCTTATGAGTACTTATCTTCAGAAATTCGAAACATTTTCCAGTGATCAATGTAAAGTTTTCGATGTTTCCACGTAAAGTGCTGTTTTAGCGTCTGTACCCCACTTGTACAACAGCAAATGAAATGTTTTCGTTGAAAAGAAATTTATAATGCCCAATAATTTGTCTGTAAAATAAACATATTTCGTAGCTACATGGTGATTTTTTCTTATACTTCTTTATATTTTCTTTGTGCGATGACGATTTCATGTTCATTTAACTTTATGCTAATGCTCAAGGTTTTCACAGTGTATGGCTATGTGCAGTAGGTCAGTGTAAGAATAGATAAATTAAGACTAAAACTATTAGTACATAAATACACAAAATATTGTTTAAATAGATGGAAAAATAGGATGCTGTTTAAATGACACTCTCTTTGAAGAACGTAGCCATATTCTCCACGTTCATACTCTACCTCAGCCCTAAGACATTAGTTTTTGTTGTAATTTAAGCTACGGTCACTTGTGATTCTCTCTATCTTCGCCAATTACATTATAAAATATCTTCACATAGCCTCGCCTTTCATAATGAACATAAAAATGTTTCTCCGGTCTCGACAATGCTAATCAAAAGAAGTACGAAATCCTGGACTGGTGGCAAAAGCCGCTAACGGGTGGTAATTTTTCCCTCTACATATAGAGGTTCACATCCGTGATAGTTGTGCCCAAACGCCCATACAAATGCGGTAGTGCTGAATTCTTATTACTGACACCTTTACACGTTGCTCTTTCCACACCGCTATGTAGATCATGGCACACTGTAAGCATAAGTGTTTATTTCTTATTAAAGAACAGCCTCATACAGAAAAAAGTCTACATTCAAGATCCTTCTGAAGCATTTGTTGTCTTAATAGAACTGCATTTGAATGAAATCGTTGACATGTTACTTCGAAAACAAAGGTAATATATCTGATATACCACATCCGTTTATTTAAAATTTGTGACCGTTACTGAAGTACTTTTTCACACTGAACAGTTTTTTAACAATCAGTGTCACAAAGTTACAATTTCTAACAGTCAAATTAGTAATAAAGGATGGAACTTTGTTTTTACTTTGTGTGGAACTCATCAACACGCACGCCGCAAAGACGCGAATGCCACACCAATACCTTACCTAAATGTCAGTGCTTATATGCCCGCATTGCATATGAGCTGCAACAATACCTTGTACCTTATGCTATTTACAGTGGCAAGGGCGAAATAAGCTGTCAGTCTTGAAATTTACTTCCTCATTCATTCTGAGTAATAGTCTCGAATTGTCAAGTAGTCAGCAGTAGCAATGACAAGCGCTAATTCTCAGCACATTCAGTGCATAAATCAGCCTTGAATAAGCATGGCGACTCCATCACGTGTCAAATAACGTAGTTTTAACGAGAGAAGTAAAATTGGAAACCTAATGGTACCTCCCGTCTACAAAGATATTTGTCGACTTTCAAGCGAATTCATTATCATCTCACACACTCATTTTGTAGTGACAGCTCGACTGACAGAGATGGATAACACTACAACCCCATTATATTTATTAAGATCGCTCTAAACTTGGGAACAGGGAAATGAAAAAAAATAATCAAGCTATTTCGCTGTGATAACATCCATCCTGACAGTAAGCATCCGTAGCGTAATCTATTTTCTTCAGTTCACTTTTTAAAAACGCTTTTGTTCCAAACGGGTTTCTGTACACGAAGACATGCCATTTCGCTGAAACTGAATTCTTTTACTGTTTGCGTATTTTCGTTGATTCTGTGAGTAAAAAGTATTTTGCTGGCACAGAACACCAATCCGAATCGTTGCCTATAGTGGACAGTAAGCCAGCAGTTGTGCTATTCGACCACGCCTGACGGACCGACAAAAACTGTCGCAGTATTTCTTTGCCGAAATTCTCCTCACGCACTTCTCTCTTCATTTGCAGTTAACTGGATGCCAGTCTTATTGTTCTCATGTTTCGATTAGTATAATTTTTGCTTATACGGTTTTTCTGTGGTGCACACTCTTTTCCGCCAACAGAACGACTGCTCGCTCGAGTTCAGCCAATAGTGCAGCTGATCATAGACACGCCCATTATTTTGCAATTTGATTTTCAATTTGACAGCTGTATGAGGCTCTAAATGGACACCTGGATTTCATATACTTTGCCTGATGCCTTCTGCCCACTATCCAGACGAGAAGAATAACATTAGTTCTATGTGCTCCTCACATCTACATATACGTGATTACTCTGCTATTCACAATAAAGTGCCTGGCAGAGGGTTCAATGAACCACCTTCAAGCTGTGTCTCAACCGTTCCACTCTCAAACGGCATGCGGGAAAAACGAGCACTTAAATTTTTCCGTGCGAGCCCTGATTTCTCTAACTTTATCGTGATGGTCATTTCTCCCTATGTAGGTGGGTGCCAACAGAATGTTTTCGCAATCGCAGGAGAAAACTGGTGATTGAAATTTCATGAGAAGATCCCGTCGCAACGAAAAAGCCTTTATTTTAATGACTGCCACTCCAATTCACGTATCATGTCTGTGACACTATCTCTCCTATTGTGCGATAATGCAAAACGAGGTGCCCTTCTTCGTACTTTTTCGATGTCATCCGTCAGTCCCACCTGATGCGGATCCAACACCGCACAGCAATACTCCAGGATAGGGCGGACAAGCGTGGTGTAAGCAGTCTCTTTAGTAGACCTGTTGCACCTTCTAAGTGTTCTGCCAATGAATCGCAGTCTTTGGTTTGCTCTACCCACAATATAATCTATGTGATCGTTCCAATTTAGGTTATTTGTAACTGTAATCCCTCAGTATGTAATTGAATTTACAGTCTTCAGATTTGTGTGACTTATCGCGTAATCGAAATTTAGGTGATTTCTTTTAATACTCATACGAATACCTTCACACTTTTCCTTATTCAGGGTCAATTGCCACTTTTCGCAGCATGCAGATATGTTATCTAAATCATTCTGCAAGTCGTTTTGATCATCTGATGGCTTTACAAGACGGTAAATGAGAGCATCATCTGCAAACAATCTAAGACGACTACTGAGATTGTCTCTTATGTCGTTAATATAGATCAGGAACAATAGAGGGCCTATAAGACTTCCTTGGGGAACGCCGGATATTACTTCTGTTTTACTCGATGACTTTCCGTCTATTACTACGAACTGTGACCTTTCTGACAGGAAATCACGAATCCAGTCGCACAACTCAGGCGATGCTCCGTAGGCACGCAGTTTGATTAGAAGACGCTTGTGAGGAACGGTGTCTAAAGCCTTCTGGAAATTTAAAATATGGAATCAATTTTACATCCCCTGTCGATAGCAATTATTACTTCATGAGTATAAAGAGCTAGTTGTGTTTCACAAGAACGATATTTTCTGAAACTGTGCTGACTATGTGTCAATAAATCGTTTTCTTCGAGGTACTTCATAACGTTCGAATACAGTATATGTTCCAAACCCTACTGCAAATCGACGTTAGTGATATAGGCCTGTAATTCAGCGGATTACAACTACTTCCATTTTTGGGTATTGGTGTGACTTGAGCAGTTTTCCAGTCTTTAGGTACGGATCTTCCTGTGAGCGAGTGGTTGTACATAATTGCTAAATATGGAGCTATTTTATCAGCATTCTCTGAAAGGAACCTGACTGGTATACAATCTGGACCGGAGCCCTTGCCTTTATTAAGATATTTAAGCTGCTTTGCTACGCCGCAGGATATCTGCTTCTATAATTCTCATCTTGGCAGTTGTTATTGATTGGAATTCAGGAATATTTACTTCGTCTTCTTTGGTGAAGGAGTTTCGGAAAACCGTGTTTAATAGCTCTGCTTTAGTGGCACTGTCATCAGTGACTTCACCGTTGTTATTGCGCAGTGAAGGTATTGATTGCCCCTGGTGTGCTTTATGGATGACCAGAATCTCTTTGGGTTTTCTGCCAGATTTTGAGACAGAATTTCGTTGTGTAAATTATTAAAAGCATCTCGCATTGAAGTACGCACCATATTTAGAACTTCTGTAAAACTTCGCCAATCTTGGGGATTTTGCGTTCTTTTAAATTTGGCATGCTTTTTTCGTTGCTTCTGCAACAACGATCTGACCCGTTTTGTGTACCATGGGGGATCAGTACCATCACTTATTAATTTATGTGGTATATATCTCTCAAGTGCTGTCGATACTATTTCTTTGAAAACATTCGACAACTTTTCTACGCTTACGTGATCAGATCGGAAGGAGTGAAGAGCTTTTTTATCAGCTTTTTTAAATAGATATACTTTTCGCAACCATTTACGCTTCGAGTGGGCTCATGAACTAATTGTTCAAAATAATTTTCTGCGAAAGCATTCAGTACAATTATGGATGGCGTTTTATGTCTGTGGTCGGCTTTAAACGTATAAGTTTTCCAGCATATCGAGGGTAGATTAAAGTCGCCTATGACTATAATTGTGTTAAACATACTGAATTTATTGCTTTCCAATGAGAAAATAATGATCAGAAGTTATTTAAAGGCGAATTTTATTTTATCTTTCAAGAACACAGTACATGAAACACCAAATGATCTGTTAATGCGAAAAATACCGAATTTCATCTTGTTTTGGAGTCTACGTCAATCTATACGTTCACCTATAAAAACCAGAGTTGTGGTCAGTTACTGATCAGAGGAAGACAACGGCATACGACGACCAATTAAACCAAGTCTGGGAAAGCACTGATGTGTTCCAATCTACCTTCTGGCAGAGGACAGCTTCACGTTTTGTAAATTTAGTCGTTAATGCTATTTCACGTTGAATGATTATCTGTTAAACATCTTGTATACAATAGTTGTATGATGAGACGTGCCCAATGTCCTTATTGCACTCCTGAGCACCGTACTACTAGACATACTCCCTCCAAAGATTTCCAGTGAATGCATAACACTCGACAACTCGTTGTCCTGTTGCAGGCAGGACGTTCGGCGGGCCCAGCAAACGGAGAACTACTCACACCTGCAGAAGTTCTACATGCGCACCTTCGAAACTTTCGCCGAGATCTGTGCGCTTTTCAAGGTAAGCCAGTCAGCTGCACTACTGCCAGGAAACATTTGCTGTTTCACGTGTGCTACACTACTTGTGTAATGAATGTGAAACAAGGGGCTAACTAGTTCTGAAACACAGGACGCCATCACTGTTTCCACTTCATTGGTTAAATGTCTGAGCCGGTCGGAAACAAGACTCCCTAGAAACTACGCGATGGATTTTTGTCCCAATTTTTATAGCCAGTAGTGGAAAATAGGCAATGAGGTATCAAATCGACAAGCGTGAGATCTGGTTTTGCAAGAAAAGGTTTAATTGCTTGAAAGTAATCAGTGTAATTAAGAGACACTCAAATAGTAGTTTGATGAAATTTTTTGTAGGAATTTTCATAGCCAAACCATGAGTGCAAAATGGACAAATGAAGTATTAAAATGACCAGGGTCAGGTCTAATTTTGCAGAAACAGATTTGAGTAAGAAAGAAAGAAAGAAAGAAAATATATTAGAGAAACACTTGACACGCCGATGAATGATGCCTGAAACCATGTACAGTAATTCAGATGGCGACTGAGAATTTACAGTTTGAGTAAGAATTTTAAAATTTTAAAGAACAGTAGAGGATTTTTTTGGTGGAACTTTAAATTATCAGTAAGGACATCGTCTGATGTACATGATTCTAGCATCATTCCAAGGCACGTCAAATGCTTCTCTAACGAAATTTTTTCCTTATTTTTAGACAAATGACTTCAGACGACATTTCGCCTCTTTTCAATTATTTTTGTTTGTTTTATAATTAGTTTTGATTTTGGATTTGTCGCACTGTTTGTTTGGGACTCGGCTTTAAACTGGACAGCAAGTTCAATCGTGTTGTGTTATTAACTGTTGTGGGTTGAGTATCCTGAAGGGCTAAGAGGGAATTCCAGTTTCCCCTTCACCTAGCTGTCCGTAAGTCAATATTTTTTTTAAATAATTAGGCAAAATTAAAGTTGTTCCAGATAAACGTTGATACAGCACATCATTAAAATTCACAGAAGTGCAGTACACGATTATCATGGCGAAGCACTTCACCATTGAGAGAGACATGAACTTCCAGATCGTGTGTCATCCAGCCGACCGAAAGAACAGAAAATCTTAACATCTAAAAGCATTTCTGCTCTCATCTTCTTTCTTCATTATTCGTAGTTCCGATTACGTGAGAAATTATATTTAGTATCCGAGAACAGAGACAGAATAACAGAGATGATTTGGGAAACATTAGCCATCGATAAGTTATCTAAAAAGAAGCGAAATCTTCAAGTTTCTTTTTTTAGACGTACTTGTTATCTTGTATAATTATCGTTTCCCACCACCGTGTCCTCCAAGGTCATAGTTCACATATTGATTCTGTATCAACATAGCAAATATATCCCAGACTTTTCGTTTGTTTCAAACATACTTTTATACACCATGTAACATTTGTTGCTAAACTCCAATAACAGTTTTTATTATCAGTTGCAGCATTTACTCTTTTTTGTCTTTTTTTGAGAATTAATGTGTCGAATACAACATTACTTTGATTTCCTTTTATGTAACTTCCACAGTGTATAGCATGGTAGTAATTAGTTAGCAAATAATTATCAAGTAGTGCGCATTATTCTTTTTTTTTTTTATAAATTCGAGCATTTCTTACGTTACAATCCTGAATAAGTATTTTTCTTAGTACTTCACTTCTAAAAGTAGTAACACGATATCATGTGAGGTATTTTCAAATTGTGAATCGATAAGGGTCCTAATAAAGCGTGTGTGTGAACATGCCTTTAGTGGCAGTTTACCATCTGTCTGTTTCTCACCTTTGGCATAATCAGTGCATTGATCACTGAAAAAAGTGCAGCAGGCAACCTACTTCATGGAAGCACAGTGTTTCAGAATCACAAAAATGGTTTCGTATGTTCTCGATGTGTGAATATTCGACTTCGAGTCTGAAGTTTCGAGACGGATTCCGTAGTCGAGTTCCCACAATTCACCTGTCACACGACTGAAGGTCCGGCGACGTTGCTGCCCATCGGACATCATCAGCAGAACTTTTTTGTGCTACAGGAGGCCTTACTTCTTACACCCAACATCGATTCGGATTCTCCACCTAGCATGGACGTGGACATGTCAGAGGTACTGACAAGGGGGATCACGGATTTACTTCCGACTTTTTACACTTTTAGTAGGCAATTAAAACAACATAATGTGCAAATAATAAGGTGAACTTCCGAGGAAACCGCAAAAGAAGTTTTACGCTTCCATTGTGTGACTGATGTACCTGTGCGAAGATTCTGGTCGTAAGAAATCGTCGAACTGACGTGTCGTACAGCGCACTGGAACGTAGTATGGCGCACTGTCAACGCGGTAACGCTAGATTCAGGCGTACGTTCGATCTGGTACTTTACTGTGAACAGAAAAAAAATTACTTGAGAGAGACTCCACAGGATGCATATTGCGGATTCGCCTTTATGTGTGAACTGCAACGTCCCATATAGTACTAGGGACAGAAAGTTGGCTGAAACCAGACGTAAACAGTAATGAAATCCTAAACTCAGATTGGAATGTATACCGCAGAGACAGGCTGGACAGTGAAGGGGGAGGCATGTTTATAGCGATAAGAAGTGCAATAGTATCAAAGGAAATTGACGGAGAGCCTAAATGTGAAGTGATTTTGGTGAAGGTCACGGTTAAAGCAGGCTCAGACATGGTAACTGGATGTCTCTATAGGCCCCCTGGCTCAGCACCTGTTGTGGCTGAGCACCTGAAGGATAATTTGGAAAATGTTTCGAGTAGATTTCCCCACCATGTTATAGTTCTGGGCGAAGATTTTAATTTGCCGGATATAGACTGGGAGACTCAAACGTTCATAACGGGTGGCAGGGACAAAGAATCCAGCGAAATTTTTTTAAGTGCTTTATCTGAAAACTACCTTGAGCAGTTAATCAGAGAACCGACTCGTGACGATAACATATTAGACCTTCTAGTGACAAACAATCCCCAACTATTTGAAACAGTTAACGCAGAACAGGGAATCAGCGATCATAAAACGGTTACGGCATCGATGATTTCAGCCGTAAATAGAAATATTAAAAAGGGTAGGAAGATTTTTCTGTTTAGCAAAAGTGACAAAAAGCAGATTTCAGAGTACTTGAAGGCTCAACACAAAAGTTTTGTCTCAAGTACAGACAGTATTGAGGATCAGTGGACAAAGTTCAAAACCATCGTACATTATGCGTTAGATGAGTATGTGCCAAGCTAGATCGTAAAAGATGGAAAAGAGCCACCGTGGTACAACAACCGAGTTAGAAAACTGCTGCGAAAGCAAAGGGAACTTCACAGCAAACATAAACATAGCCAAAGCCTTGCAGACAAACAAAAATTACGCGAAGCGAAATGTAGTGTGAGGAGGGCTATGCGAGAGGCGTTCAATGAATTCGAAAGTAAAGTTCTATGTACTGACTTGGCAGAAAATCCTAAGAAATTTTGGTCTTATGTCTAAGCGGTAGGTGGATCAAAACAAAATGTCCAGACATTCTGTGACCAAAATGGTACTGAAACAGAGGATGACAGACTAAAGGCCGAAATACTAAATGTCTTTTTCCAAAGTTGTTTCACAGAGGAAGACTGCACTGTAGTTCCTTCTCTAGATTGTCGCACAGATGACAAAATGGTAGATATCGAAATAGACGAGAGAGGGATAGAGAAACAATTAAAATCGCTCAAAAGAGGAAAGGCCGCTGGACCTGATGGGATACCAGTTCGATTTTACACAGAGTACGCGAAGGAACTTGCCCCCCCTTCTTGCAGCGGTGTACCGTAGGTCTCTAGAAGAGCGTAGCGTTCCAAAGGATGGGAAAAGGGCACAGGTCATCCCCGTTTTCAAGAATGGACGTCGAACAGATGTGCAGAACTATAGACCTATATCTCTAAAGTCGATCAGTTGTAGAATTTTGGAACACGTATTATGTTCGAGTATAATGACTTTTCTGGAGGCTAGAAATCTACTCTGTAGGAATCAGAATGGGTTTCGAAAAAGACGGTCATGTGAAACCCAGCTCGCGCTATTCGTCCACGAGACTAAGAGGGCCATAGACACTGGTTCACAGGTAGATGCCGTGTTTCTTGACTTTCTCAAGGCGTTCGATACAGTTCCCCACAGTCGTTTAATGAACAAAGTGAGAGCGTATGGACTATCAGACCAACTGTGTGATTGGATTGAGGATTTCCTAGATAACAGGACGCAGCATGTCATTCTCAATGGAGAGAAGTCTTCCGAAGTAAGAGTGATTTCAGGTGTGCCACAGGGGAGTGTCGTAGGACCGTTGCTATTCACAATATACATAAATGATCTTGTGGATGACATCGGAAGTTCTCTGAGGCTTTTTGCTGATGATGCTGTGGTATATCGAGAGGTTGTAACAATGGAAAATTGTACTGAAATGCAGGAGGTTCTGCAGCGAATTGACGCATGGTGCAGGGAATGGCAATTGAATCTCAATGTAGACAAGTGTAATGTGCTGCGAATACATAGAAAGATAGATCCCTTATCATTTAGCTACAAAATAGCAGGTCAGCAACTGGAAGCAGTTAATTCCATAAATTATCTGGGAGTACGCATTAGGAGTGTTTTAAAATGGAATGATCATATTAAGTTGATCGTCGGTAAAGCAGATGCCAGACTGAGATTCATTGGAAAAATCCTAAGTAAATGCAATCCGAAAACAAAGGAAGTAGGTTACAGTAAGCTTTTTCACCCACTGCTTGAATACTGCTCAGCAGTGTGGGATCCGTACCAGATAGGGTTGATAGGAGAGATAGAGAAGATCCAATGGAGAGCAGCGCGCTTCGTTAGAGGATCATTTAGTAATCGCGAAAGCGTTACGGAGATGACAGATAAACTCCAGTGGAAGACTCTGCAGGAGAGACTCTCAGTAGCTCGGTACGGGCTTTTGTTGAAGTTTCGAGAACATACCTTCACCGAAGAGTCAAGCAGTATATTGCTCCCTCCTACGTATATCTCGCGAAGAGACCATGAGGACAAAATCAGAGAGATTAGAGCCACACAGAAGCATACCGAGAATCCTTCTTTCCACGAACAATACGAGACTGGAATAGAAGGGAGAACCGATAGAGGAACTCAGGGTACCCTCCGCCACACACCGTCAAGTGGCTTGCGGACTATGGATGTAGATGTAGATGTAGACGAACACCGGCTACATTGTGGGCCGGAGGAAGAGATCTGGTATTTTGTACGTCAAATTTTGGCTCTCTTTTTAAGGATGTCGCCCGCTTATGTCGATTCCCACACTCTCCTCCACCCGGACGCTGTTTATTACCTGATGAAGAAACGCAACGGTGTCATAGGACTCATGGATTTTTGGAACTATTTAAACGATCGTCATTGTTCTGTTGTGAAGACCCTAAGTACAGTCAATACTTCTCGGACTTCTTGCGGCGCATCTTTCACGATCCGCCCCGTAGCTGGATTATTCAACGCAGGAGATAAATTTGATACATTCACACAAGGAGATGAGCAGGTAACGGTACCTGCACGACATTACGTGAAGACATGCCATGAAAACCGATCGAGGTGGTGCTGTGCATAGCGCACTGAGTACGCCTTCTGGAGGACGAAGGTTCAAACCTGCGTCCGGCCGTCCTGATTTAGGCTTTCCGTGATTTCACTAAATTGCTTCAGGCAAATGCCGGGATGGTTCCTTGGGAAGGGTACAGCCGACATCCTTCCCTGTCTTCCCCAAATCCGTTGGGACCGATGACCTCGCTGATTGGTCCCCTTTCCCAAATCAACCAACTAACCACGCCATGGAAATGAGTATCGACCGAATGTGCTTGTTACAGAAGTGTGTCTTTGTATGTGTTTTTCTTTTTTTATTTCAGAGACAAAAAATGGAAAAGGCGTATTTATTTTTTGTCAGTAAATAAATGAATATTCTCCTGTGACCATTTACTCCTTGCATATGTTCGTGTTTGGCGACGGAGACATTGTGGCCAGGCCTCGTACAATGACCCCTGCAAACTTTTCCCCCGAGACCATTCCTTATATTCCTTTACCCTATGAAAACGAGATGGTTAGCGTTCGCGCTACGCAAGAAGGTCGTGTTCGAGGCGACGGTTCAAATCTCGCTAAGGCCTGTGCTTTAATCTATATTTTTTCGTTACTGGTCACATTATTTAATTTATATGATATTTGAGAGGTAATATAATGGAACTTCCTGTTAGATTAAAACTGTGTGCCGGACCGAGACTCGAACTCGGGACCTTTGCCGTGCTACCCAAGCACGACTCGCGTCCCGTCCTCAAAGCTTTACTTCTGCCAGTACCTCGTCTCCTACCCTTTCTTTCAGGAGTGCTAGTTCTGCAAGGTTCGCACGAGAGCTTCTGTGAAGTTTGGAAGGTAGGAGACGAGGTACTGGCAGAAGTAAACCTGTGAGGACGGGGCGTGAGTCTTGCTTGGGTAGCTCAGTTGGTAGAGCACTTGCCCGCGAAAGGCAAAGGCCCCGAGTTCGAGTCTCTGTCCGGCACACAGTTTTAATCTGCCAGGAAGTTTCATATCAGCGCACACTCCGCTGCAGAGTGAAAATCTCATTCAGGTAATATAATGAAATAACCTGCATGCATTTTCACGAATTTGTAGTAAATTTCATATGTTGTTTTACAATTTACTGCTTGTTACTAAATTTTCAAGGCGAGAGACAGGCTCGGAATGACCAAGTCAAACCTGTATAAATAACGATGCGAATGACGTTATTCACAATCAGTAGTATATTAAGTCACAGTGTGCCAGACCACAAGAGTAATGTACAATTATTCGTCATATGTACTCTCAACATCACACGTTGCACGATGGTTTTTGTCAAAGGGATATGGAAAATTTAAACTGCAACATCATGCAAGTACACACGTTTTTTTTCATTGTATTATCTCTCAAATTGTTCAAATGGCTCTGAGTACTATGGGACTCAATATCTGAGGACGTCAGTCTCCTAGAACTTGTTGTTGTTGTTGTTGTTGTCTTCAGTCCCGAGACTGGTTTGATGCAGCTCTCCATGCTACTTTATCCTGTGCAAGCTTCTTCATCTCCCAGTACTTACTGTAACCTACATCCTTCTGAAACTGCTTAGTGTATTCATCTCTTGGTCTCCCTCTACGATTTTTACCCTCCACGCTGCCCTCCAATGCTAAATTTGTGATCCCTTGATGCCTCAGAACATGTGCTACCAACCGGTCCCTTCTTCTTGTCAAGTTGTGCCACAAACTCCTCTTCTCCCCAATTCTATTCAATACCTCCTCATTAGTTATGTGATCTACCTATCTAATCTTCAGCATTCTTCTGTAGCACCACATTTCGAAAGCTTCTATTCTCTTCTTGTCCAAACTATTTATCGTCCATGTTTCACTTCCATATATCGCTACACTCCATACAAATACTTTCAGAAACGACTTCCTGACACTTAAATCATTAATCGATGTTAACAAATTTCTCTTCTTCAGGAATGCTTTCCTTGCCATTGCCAGTCTACATTTTATATCCTCTCTACTTCGACCATCATCAGTTATTTTGCTCCCCAAATAGCAAAACTCCTTTACTACTTTAAGTGTCTCATTTCCTAATCTAATTCCCTCAGCATCACCCGACTTAATTCGACTACATTCCATTATCCTCGTTTACTTTTGTTGATCTTCATCTTATATCCTCCTTTCAAGACACTGTCCATTCCGTTCAACTGCTCTTCCAAGTCCTTTGCTGTCTCTGACAGAATTACAATGACATCGGCGAACCTCAACGTTTTTATTTCTTCTCCATGGACTTTAATACCTACTCCGAATTTTTCTTTTGTTTCCTTTACTGCTTGCTCAATATACAGATTGAATAACATCGGGGACAGGCTACAACCCTGTCTCACTCCCTTCCCCACCGCTGCTTCCCTTTCATGCCCCTCGACTCTTATAACTGCCATCTGGTTTCTGTACAAATTGTAAATAGCCTTTCTCTCCCTGTATTTTACCCCTGCCACCTTTAGAATTTCAAAGAGAGTATTCCAGTCAACACTGTCAAAAGCTTTCTCTAAGTCTACAAATGCTAGAAACGTAGGTTTGCCTTTCCTTAATCTAGCTTCTAAGATAAGTCGTAAGGTCAGTATTGCCTCACGTGTTTCAGCATTTCTACGGAATCCAAACTGATCTTCCCCGAGGTCGGCTTCTACCATTCTTTCCATTCGTCTGTAAAAAAATCGTGTTAGTATTTTGCAGCCGTGGCTTATTACACTGATAGTTCGATAATTTTCACATCTGTCAACACCTGCTTTCTTTGGGATTCGATTTATTATATTCTTCTTGAAGTCTGAGGGTATTTCACCTGTCTCATACATCTTGCTCACCAGATGGTATAGTTTTGTCAGGACTGGCTCTCCCAAGGCCATCAGTAGTTCCAATGGAATGTTGTCTACTCCCGGAGCCTTATTTCGACTGAGGTCTTTCAGTGCTATGTCAAACTCTTCACGCAGTATCGTATCTCCCATTTCATCTTCATCTACATCCTCTTCCATTTCCATAATATTGTCCTCAAGTACATCGCCCTTGTATAGACCCTCTATATACTCCTTCCATCTTTCTGCTTTCCCTTCTTTGCTTAGAACTGGGTTACCATCTGAGCTCTTGATATTCATACAAGTGGCTCTCTTTTCTCCAAAGGTCTCTTTAATTTTCCTGTAGGCAGTATCTATCTTACCCCTAGTGAGATAAGCCTCTACATCCTTACATTTGTCCTCTAGCCATCCCTGCTTAGCCATTTTGCAGTTTATCCAGGTCCCATCTCCTTAAATTCCCACCTTTTTGCAGTTTCTTCAGTTTTAATCTACAGTTCATAGAACTTAGAACTACTTAAACCTAACTAACCTAAGGACATGTCACTCATCCATGCCCGAGGCAGGATTCGAGCCTGCGACCGTCGCGCTGTTCCAGACTGAAGTGGCTAGAACCGCTCGGCCACACCGGCCGGCTATCTCTCAAATGTCATATAAATTAAATAATATGAGCAGTGATGAAAAAAATAGATTAATAATTAAGTTTGAGCAAGAGTCGGACAGTCGCCTAACACAAGTTCGTCTTACGAAACTCGAACGCTAACCAGTCTTTTTTATCTCATAATGTTCGTTGCATTTGTTCAGGACGGACGTCCTATGGCATCCATTCAAGTTCATCGTTGATCCATTCACTCAATTTTTTTTTTTTTTTTATTACAGATGGCAGCTAACCCTCTTATCGAACACTCTGAGTTACCATTCCGGCGTCCACTTGACCACCATGTGCGGCCTCTACGTACAGATACGTAAGCCACATAATAGACGCTTGAAACTTCTGTTACCGAGCGAGGTGGCGCAGTGGTTAGACACTGGACGCGCATTCGGGAGGACGACGGTTCAATCCCGCGTCCGGCCATCCTGATTTAGGTTTTCCGTGATTTCCCTAAATCGCGCCAGGCAAATGCCGGGATGGCTCCTTTCAAAGGGCACGGCCGACTTCCTTCCCCGTCCTTCCCTAATGCGATGAGACTGATGACCTCGCTGTCTGGTCTCCTTCCCCAAAACAACCAACCAACCAACCAAACTTCTGTTGCGATTTTCTTGGAATTACCAGAGTAGTGCACCTTACTATTTGCACGCTATGTTGTTTTAATAACATACTAAAAGTGTACAAAAGCACTCCGTCTTCAGGTCACAAGTGGTCCATCTGGACCATCCGACCGCCGTGTCTTCCTCAGTTGCGTATGCTGATAGGAGGGGCGTGGGGTCAGCACACCGCTCTCCCGGTCGTTACGATGGTTTTATTTGACTGGAGCCTCTGGTATTCGGTCGAGCACCTCCTCAAATGGCATCACGAGGCTCAGTGCACCCCGAAAATGGCAACAGTGCATGGCGGCCTGGATGATCACCCATCCAAGTGCCGGCCACGCCCGACATCGCTTAACGTCAGTGATCTCACGGAAACCGGTGTCTCCACTACGACAAGGCCGTTGCCAAAGTTGTAAAAAGTCTGAAGTAAATCTGTGATCCCAACGTCTTGAGCTCCCCTTGTAAGACTACGAGCGGCGGCTGAGAGTCTCCGTCGTGGAAGGGGAGCCACCACCGAGAAATTCGCGGTTGGTGGCGCCATCCGGTGGCGACTTTTCGCCGTTGATCTTGTGGCCCGGGTTCACAGTACACTCAATCCTTGCTGTGCTTCGTTGCTGTTCGTATCGCGCCACTGCACAGCCAAGTTGACTTAGTCTGTTTTCGGTCTCGGTTGATCTCGAACTTTGTATTTCTACACCGGCTTTGCTACGTCCCGGACTCGTTAGTGCTTCGTTGACTTCGTGAACTCGGTCCGTTGCGGACTTACGGGAACGTATGTTAGTTTACCTGTGGTTCGGCGTTCCCACCGGACAAGTGACGATAGACAGTTTGTATGCGTCACGCAGGATAGAAAATTAGCAAATCTCAGATTTTGAGTGTGAGCACTTGCGGCTGCTCAGGTTCTTGCCCGCGAGCAGAGCAGTTGCGGCGTACTGGCAAGTGACGGAAATACACTGTGCAGTCACGAAGAAGCGCCAGCTATGAAATAGGAGAGGGTCAGTTACGGCAGGGATGCCATCTAATAGCAGCAATGGAGCTGCGTAGCGCCGACAGTGTCTTCTCAATTCGCGTTTCAGTCCGCTGTGGCCGTCTTATTTTTTTAAAAAAAAAAGAAAAAGAAAAAAAGATGGGTTCATACTGTGTTTACTATATTACCAAGTCGCTGCAGTCATAGACTGTGCGGCTGGTCCCGGCGGAGGTTCGACTCCTCCCTCGGCATGGGTGTGTGTGTGTGTGTGTGTGTGTTTGTCCTTAGGATAATTTAGGTTAAGTAGTGTGTAAGCTTAGGGACTGATGACGTTAGCAGTTAAGTCCCAAAAGATTTCACACACTTTTTTTACTGTATCGCCAGACAGTGAAGAGTTTTAAGAAGTTGTTTACAAAAATACATGTCAGCTGTGTTTTGTAAGTATTACTCGACCACGATATTACTGCACCTTGGAGTGTAGGCGCTTCGATCAGCTTATCGAGAGTTTTTATCGTGACGTTCCACCAGGACGCGATGAAGGACTTGATATTATATTCACAGCTGACCTGAAAGCATTCACAGTGCGATGTGTTTTCCTTCGTCACCGCTGTACTTGTTTACTGTGACGTCACCGCATGTTTGCGATAGCGGCCACGGGAGGCCAAGTGCAGTAATATCGTGGTCGCGTAGTACGAGTCCACAGTCAACACGAATTTCTTGAAAGAAGCCATTTTCCTTGTCAGCAGTTGTTTTATTCAATTAGCTAAATTCGTACAACAAGCTTCAGCAGAGTAAAAACTCTTATGTATATAGCATGATATATTTCACACTTCATTGTGGGGAAAACAACTTGCGTAGTGATAAGAATATCGCGCAAATATTTAAAGAAAGTCATTTTTATGAGTCACTAACGTATAAACTGCAATAACAATTTTATATTGCCAGATGATTATCGTTTTGATCGAAACTGATGTGAACTAAGAGTTTTATCAGCAGCTCTTGGTGTTACATAAAAATTACTTTCTTTAAATTTCACTTTAGTTTGTTTATGGTTCTAGTTAGAATGCTCATTAATGGCGGGTAAACATTTGTCATCATTTCTTACCCTCACCCTAAGAGATAACTTAGGAAGTTTCTTACTTTGCATTGCAATATGGAATACGTACTTAATGATACGAGCCTGCTCACTCGTGTATCCGTTCTCTCTGTCCCTGTTTCGTACTCTACTTTTATTTATTTTTTCTGCAGTTGTTACCACACACTGAGCAACCAACTTTTCTAACTTCATTATCTTTCGTTTTTTTCTATTCGTACCTCAATTCTTGTCCTTGCTTCTCTTGCTCCTTCTCCTCTTCCTTATTGCTGTTTTTGTTCTTCTTCTTCTTCTTATTCATCTTCTTCCTCTTCTTGTGCAGCACTCCAATATCTCAGAAACCTGTTTCGGGTATACACCCAGGAGTGAGTGTATAGCGGGCAGAATATATAAATGACGTGAACCCCCTTGACAATTCGATAGCATAAGTAGCACCTTAAGACAGAGGTGAGCTACATGTACAGAGTACATATTTCTGTTTCTCTCTATACAACGTTTCCACACGGCGGGCATGTTTATCAAGTGACTTGTCTGTGCCATTGATCGGAATGATGATGGGATAAATACATGTTAACAATCACAATAATAATAATAATAATAATAAATGTGCTTTGGTGAGATGAGCCAATTTGGATGAATAGCCCAGAAAATTGAAAGAACATGGGTTTTTCTTGTTTCCAGGATATCATGTGACATAATGTATCCGACTCAAGTACTCACTATGGTGGCAACGGATATTGTATGACGTGTCATTCCTGCAGTATAGCTGTAGTCACATCCTTAAGGTGTCCTGGTCTTGTGTTGTTGATTGTAAGGATCACATGTTAATTGTAGTGCGAGGGTTCTGTTATTTTGAAGAGGTATACCAATGAGAGAAAGGGAGACAGTGAAAGATGACTCTAGCGCATTGAAATGCGGCATGCGAATCGCTAACTTGAACTTCATACCTGACTAACAGGACGGAAAGCTTAGCTTGTCTGAATAATACAGTCTACATCACAATTTTATTGTATTATCTGTGACCAGTTTCAGCGAATATAGACCATATTCACACCTATCAATTCTTCGCAGCAACTGTCGTAGGAATGACACGCCATGTAGTATCCACTGTTCAGATGGTTCAAATGGCTCTGAGCACTATGGGACTTAACATTTGAGGTCATCAGTCCCCTAGAACTTAGAACTACTTAAACCTAACTAACCTAAGGACATCACACACATCCATGCCTGAGGCAGGATTCGAACCTGCGACGTGGCGGTCGCGCGGTTCCAGACTGAAGTGCCTAGAACCGCTCGGCCACTCAGGCCGGCAGTATCCACTGTCACCACAGTCAGTACTGACTACAGATACAATATGTTACATGATATCGAAGAAACAGAAAACCCTATGCTCTTTTGAAATTTCAGGGCTATTCATCCAAACTGGCTCATCTTGCACGAGCACTTTTATGGTTATTCTTAGTATTATTGGAACGTTAAGCAGCAACTGTTGTACGCTCTCAAATGACAAGTTACTCAGGCAGTGACAGTATACGGACCACTGTAATTTCTCCACAATATCATAATCATCTCTTTTTAAGGAAATTTGAACGATTTAACCCAGGGAGTTTGGTGAAGTTTTCAAATGTGTGTGAATTCCTAAGGGACCAAACAGCTGAGGTCGTCGGTCCCTAGACTTACACACTACTTACACTAACTTATGCTAAGAACAAAACACACACACACACACACACACACACATACACACACACACACACACACACACACACACACACACACACACACACACACACACACCCATGCCCGAGGGAGGACTCGAACTTCCGGTGGGAGGGGCCGCGCAATCCGTGACATGGCACCCTTAACCTCGCGGCCACTACGCGCGGCGGAGTTTGGTGATTGGTATTTGTAATGTGCGGGCTCTGTTGGCTTTGACGAATGAATTCTGATGGTTCACCTTTTCTCCACTACCGAAATTCTTGACTGAATATTCCTATCTTAGTGGAGAGGAAATCTCTGTCGAGTTCAAAGAAGGGTTGGTCAGAAACGTATTTAAAAAGAGAAGCAAGGATGACTGCGCGTATTATCGAGGTATTAAAGTTCTCAATTCTATATCGAGATGCTTAAAACTAGAATTGAGAGAGAAACTGAGGAAGTACGGGGTGTTCAAAAAGTCTCTCCGCAGTGCCATATGATCGTTAGCCGTGCGTGCCGTATGCCGCAGTGAAAATACCGAAATAAAAGTTATTAATTTATTGAATGTTCATTTTTACTTACATGTTTTCACATTAAATGTTGAAAGTGTCCCCCCTGTTGTTGAATACACAATTCAATTCGTCTAATCATGTTTCCAAACACAGGCTGTAACATTTCTTCTGTAACAGAAGCAATGAAAATGGATATTGCAGTTTTCAATTCATCGATGGATTGGACGGTTTCGCTGCACCCCAGAAGAAAAATTCAGGTGGTGTCAGGTCAGGTGATCGTGGAGGCCAAAGTCCCTGTGAACTTATGCGCTCACCAAAAACATCGGCAAGCAGTGACATTGAAACGCGAGCTGTAAGCGCGGTTGCACCATCTTGTTGAAAATAACCGTTCACAAGTTCTCTTATGAATGGGTACAGAATATCACTGCAGTATCGTTGTGCGTTTACTGTTTCGTAGAAAAATGTGGGACTCACAATCTGACGTCTATAAATAGCAATTCAAAGTCCTATTTTCACAGAATGAAGTAGTTCCTCATGAATACACAGTGGATTTGCATTACTCCACACACGCAAATTTTGCAAGTTCATGTACCCGGATAAATGAAGCCACGCCTCATCAATGAAAAACGTTTCATTAAGAATATCCCTTCCATTTTGTTGAACGAAATTTTTGAACCATTGACAATAATGCAGTCTCTTGCCATGATCAGTGTTTTTCGTTCTTGCACAACTGTCGCTTTGTATGGGGAAAGTTCTAATTTTTTCCTTGCAACTGTGTGGGCCGTTCCGATACTAACAAAGATTTCCTGGGCGAGTTTTATTACTGACTTGTTCGGACTCATGGACATTTTATCGGAAATATCAGACAAAACGCTAGGACGACCACTTCTCGGTGCATCTGTCACTAAACCCGTACTTCGAAATCTGTTAATCAAATCTCGCATAGTATCGCGATGTGGGAGTGTTGTCTGAATTAAATGTTTGACGAAGTGAAACTTTGTATTTACCGCCAGCTTTGAACACTTGTTCGACTAAAAACACACGTTCTTCAATGGTTAGCATTTTAACAGTGACAAAAACGAAACAAACGAACAAATGAACTAAGCTTGGGACTGGCAATTGAATCTCAATGTAGACAAGTGTAATGTGCTGCGAATACATAGAAAGAAAGATCCCTTATCATTTAGCTACAATATAGCAGGTCAGCAACTGGAAGCAGTTAATTCCATAAGTTATCTGGGAGTAGGCATTAGGAGAGATTTAAAATGGAATGATCATATAAAGTTGATCGTCGTTAAAGCAGATGCCAGACTGAGTTTCATTGGAAGAATCCTAGGGAAATGCAATCCGAAAACAAAGGAAGTAGGCTACAGTACACTTGTTCGCCCACTGCTTGAATACTGCTCAGCAGTGTGGGATCCGTACCAGATAGGGTTGATAGGAGAGATAGAGAAGATCCAACGGAGAGCAGCGCGCTTCGTTACAGGATCATTTAGTAATCGAGAAAGCGTTACGGAGATGATAGATATACTCTAGTGGAAGACTCTGCAGGAGAGACGCTCAGTAGCTCGGTACGGGCTTTTGTTGAAGTTTCGAGAACATACCTTCACCGAGGAGTCAAGCAGTATATTGCTCCCTCCTACGTATATCTCGCGAAGAGACCATGAGGATGAAATCAGAGAGATTAGAGCCCACACAGAGGCATACCGACAGTCCTTCTTTCCACGAACAATACGAGACTGGAATAGAAGGGAGTACCGACAGAGGTACTCAAGGTACCCTCCGCCACACACTGTCAGGTGGCTTGCGGAGTATGAGTGTAGATGTAGATGTAGAACTTAAACGTTCGCGTCAGCACGTAACGACACACACCAACGATACTACTGACGTTGGCTGAGATAAACGAAACTGGAATGTTGGGAGAGTCCACTTGAAGGGAAGTAACCCGGGCAGGCGAACAATCACACGGCACGCGCGGCTAACAATCAAATGTCACTGCGGAGAGACTTTTTGAACACCCCGTAGAAGAACAGAGTGGCTTTCGGGCAAGGAGGTCTTTTTGTATAGATAATATCTGCAGCATTAGACAGGTGACTGACAAGAGACTGGCACAAAACTTGGAGACGCACATGGTTTCTAGAGACTTGCAGAAGGCTTATGACAGTTCAAATGGTTCAAATGGCTCTGAGCACTATGGGACTTAACATCCATGGTCATCAGTCGCTTATGACAGTGTACCGCTTTCTTGAATGTGGGAAGTAATGAATAAGCAGAACATTCACAAATGTTATGTACAACGGGTTAGAAAGCTGTATTCAGATAACACTTGTTTATTAATGCTGGGAAGTTACTATCACAGAAATTTAAGGTTAAAAAAGGGCAGAAAAGGACGCTGTTTGGTGTCTTATTTAAAATATTTTTAACGATGCACTGAAGATTTGCAAAAGTGCAAAAATATGGGAATTAGCGTAGGTGATGACATCCTGTTCTCCCTGAATTTTGCCGACGATCAAGTCGCCTTCGCCGAGGAAGAGGAGGATGTGTCTTATATGTTTGGAAGCTTAAAGAAGAATATGAGAAGTGGGGCATGAAAATTAACTTTACGAATTCTGAATACTTGGTTAGCGGAAAATATGAAAAGGAGGGCATACAAAACTCTACTAGAGAGCATTGTCCTGTATGGTGCTAAACCGTGGGAAGTCTCCAGGGTCAACGAGAGGAAATTTAAGGCAATGGAAATGAAACGTTGGAGACCGAGTTTTGAAGTAATAGGAAGAGACAAAATAAGAAATGAAGTCCCACTAGAACAGATGGGAATTGCAAAGGATATTGTAGATGCAATTGAAAATAAATGGGATAAATGGGTACCACGGTATGGACACCTTAGAGGAATGCCAGAGAAAAGATGGCCTTCTAAAATGTGGTACTAGCGACCTCCACGTCACAGAAAAGGAGGAAGACCTCGGCCACATTGGAGCGGTGAAGTGAGGCATGCGATGCAGGACAGAGCCTTGCAAGAAGAGGACTGTCAAGATAGAAGGAGATGGAAGCCTGGATGCCGCATAGTGTAGAAAACTCGTAGAAAGAAGAGAAGAAGAATGTTCCTGGGTCGAGTTTTCCATAGTGATCAAAAGTATCTGCACACCTATTAGTGGACATTAATATTGGTCGTGTCCAACCTTCGCCTTTATGACGACTTGAGCTCTGCCGGGGAGAACTTTCAGTGAAGTCTCTGAATGTTAGTGGAGGAATGGCAGCCCATTTTTTTTCCTAAAGCCATAACCAAGGAACGTAGTCACGTTGAAGGCTAGGATCAGGAGAGAAGTCGACGTTGTAGCTCACCCCAAAGGTGTTCCATGAGGTTTAGGTCGAGACTCTGGGCAGGCTGGTACATTTCAGGAGTGCTGTCGTCCACAAACCATTGCATCACATGCTGATTTGTGACCGGGTGCATCTATCACTTACTTGATGGGTGGGGAGTTTGTTTTGTCTGTCACATCGTTCGGAGTGGTTGTTGCCAAACTATGTGACATTCCTCATTTTACATAGAAAACACAATAGCGTATGTGTCACATTGTTGTAGTGCCTTTATTGGAATCTACATATTCTGCTTGCTACAAAATAACAATTTTAATAAACAAAAATTTGAAAAAATGAACTTTCAGGTATAAATTTCAAAAACAAATCAAATGGTTAGTGTAAGAACAGGAAAACTCTCTCTCACACATACACAAACACACACACACACACACACACACACACACACACACAAGCGCGCGCCCGCGCATACGTGAAAGAAAGGGAAATGAACAAGAAAATTCGCCGGCCGAAGTGGCCGCGCGGTTCTGGCGCTGCAGTCTGGAACCGCGAGACCGCTACGGTCGCAGGTTCGAATCCTGCCTCGGGCATGGATGTGTGTGATGTCCTTAGGTTAGTTAGGTTTAACTAGTTCTAAGTTCTAGGGGACTAATGACCTCAGCAGTTGAGTCCCATAGTGCTCAGAGCCATTTGAACAAGAAAATTCACCGCTTAGGTCGGCTACAAGGACACTTGCAGTGATCTCTCGTGATGGGTCCATTCGGCGAACAATTTCGTACGCATTATATCAACATCAGGAGAGTAGAGCCCCTTGCAGAATTTTCCTACTTTGGTCATAGTTCACGCCGATGCTTCTCCTACCCCGTCGGCAGTACAAAGCATGAGCCCGGACTATAATTTCCAACAGTATTTCCTTTTTCATTTTCATCGTTTTGTGAATCTTATTTCGCTTTTCTCCATATCTTTTATCAGCATGACGAGCTATGATCCTTTTATTCTCCGTGTCATCCAATATCCTTTTCAGAAAATCCGCTAAATAATTTTGTGGCCGACTACTCACCTTTCTTCTACTAGCTACCACGTCAGAAAACTATTACGGGACAGTGAGCACTAAAATACGTCACCTAAATGCCGCAGAACTGGGAAGGCTAGTGTCACATTGTGGGATACCTAACTTCTAATTTTTCCTATAAATGGCCACAAAACCTGAATGAACAAACAATTAAAATGACTAAACGTCGCATTTTGTACCTGAAACTATTCAAAGGAACATACAGACTTACCAGATTTCTCAGGACACTGGATATAGCGAAGTCAGAGGAAGCTATATGTTAATAACACATGAACAACTCACACTGGGGTTTGTACGTGTAGAAACACGTAGTTTAGGCAGATACCACGTGGAATCTGTTCCACCTCTACCAGACGTGTGCCGCAGCCTCCCGAATTTTTTCCGATACTTTATGGTGATCATCACAGTCAGTAGAGAAGTCTGTATATCAAAATCCGTGAGTGTCTCATAGTACGTAGGGAGCATGTCACACAGTTGGGGAGTCTTACGGTATTTAACGTGGTACGACGCATTTGGGTTTCCTTCTGCTCCAGTCGCGTATGGAGCATGGGAAGAATGACTGCCTCTCTGCGTGCTGTGATTAGTCTAATTTTCACGACCCACAGAGGAGCGACAAGCAGGGAGATGAAGAATGTCTCCACGTTCTTTACAGGTTCTTGAAACTTTCTAAGAAGGCTTTTGCTGGATCAAGCGTCTGCCAATTGAGGTTTTTCAGCATTTCCGTGACGCAGACCGGTGGTCGTTCCTGCCACCCTTCATTGTCTCGCTCAGTTTCCTCTGTTAGTCCCATTTGGTATTTGTCCCACATACGTGAACAATGTCCTAAGAGGGGGCGCACAAGTTATTTGGTAGCGGACTCCTTTGTTCCCCCAGGGACTCACACCTAGTGAGTACGTGGCTGGTGACCACGGGGCCCCGAACTGAGTCTTGGCATTGCTTCCACTTACTTATGCCAGGCTCCTCACTTTTGTCTTTCCTATCTGGCCATCCTCGGCCACCTCTTGTTTCTTTCCGACCCTGGTGCTATTAGGTTTCGAGGGCTAGGGGTCTTTCATTTCCCAACCCTATACTTCTCATCTGGGATGGTCAACCTCCTGGAAGACGGGAGAAGGTGATTAGTGACACCTAACGGCAGAAAGGGTGGAGGAACCACCATCACTAAACACATGATGTGTGGGGTTTACTAGTCCCCCATCGGGCGCCTTCCCGGGTGGCGGATAGGGGAACATCTCTCAGATATGGAAGATACTGGTGAAATGAAATAGCCAGGGAGGACCAAAACTATTAAACTGTAGCGTCTGTCTCAGAATGAACAGCGTGTGACCCAGAATGGGCGGCTGAATTTCACACACTGTGAGCTCACTTCCTCATTAGATAAAACCCCGTTATCCTTCGGGATAACCCAAAATTTCCTTATTTTTATTTTTATTCTCTTTTCATGATGGAAACACAAACTCTTGCGTTACATATCCCAGGTGGTAACCAATCCACTCCCGTTCATGGGACAAGTAGACCTGCGGATTCTGGGGAGTCTGCAACATCATGTCATAAGAAACCTAAGACTTTCTTGACAACCATAAATATAAACTCTCTTCCTCAAGTTGGAAAATAAAAACAAACGTTAGACATACTAAGAGAAAAAATGTGCCGTTATCAGCTGCACAGGAGACCAGATTCACAGATGAATGTTGTTTTGAATAAGAAGACTTTAAAATATTCAAAGGAAAACTTGGCAACAGAGTCACAAAAAATATACCACATCTAGGCACTTGCGTTATTGTCAACAAGAAAGTGATCGATTCAGTCTTGGATTTCTCTTCAAGTTGTGGAAGAATGTCAACACTGTTTTTCAGATCTATGAATAAAGCTTATACGATAGTAAATTTCCATGCTCCCACAAATGAATCAAACAAAAAAGAATCAGAATCAGTCGACAAAATTTGGGAAAAACTTGAAGGAACAACTGACAAAGTTCCAAAACACCATTCTATAATTTTGATGGGTGATTTTAATGCACAAAATTGGCAGAGAAAAAAAGTATAAGCAAATTGTTGGCGACTACCCTGCACATAAAAGAACAAATAAAAATGGTGAGCGACTAATTGATAATTGTAAGAACTGTGATCTTCTTTTAAAATCCACAGCCTTCAAGCGTCTACCTCGAAAAGCCAAAACTTGGAAACACCCTAGCGCAATGTTTAGAGAATTCCAGCTGACCATCTAGCTATTTCTAAAAAATCCACCAGGTAAATTTTCAATGTTAAAGTTTTGAGGAATGCCAACATTAATTCTGATCATTACTTGTCTCTGGTAAAAATGAATATCATCCCAGATAGCCGAAAGAACCTTTCCAATATTTCAAGAAAAAGCAGACCTCCAAAATTTGATATAAGTAAACTGATAGATGTCAACAACAAGTTAACAGAAACTCTACACAGCAAACCAAATAAAACAGACTGGAACAGAATTAAAGAAGTCATTGTACAATCAACCACTGAAACTATACTGACGAATAAAAAATATGAACACCCGTGGTGGAACGAAGATTGTAATGAAACAATTGAAAAGCGAAGACAGGCTTGGATAAAATGGAATAGCAAGAAAACCACCGAAAATCACGAAAACTTCTTGAAGATCAGGAAAGATACATCAAAAGTATTGAGAACAAGTAAGAGCCTCTTCAACAAAAACCAAATCGATGAAATAGAAGCAAATTTTAGAAGACATCACAACTATCGAAGTTTAAACCTCTTAAGTCATATATAAGAGGGCTCCATGGAAAACTAAATGTGAATGGCATATCATGTGCTGCAGCTTTTGGAAATTACTTTTCATCCCTACTGAATGCTGAAAATCCAAATGAAAAGCTTGATTTTTCTCCTCATATTGAAATACAACAGGAGAAAATCAAGCAGTCGAAGAATTTTAAATATCTTGGAGAAGTAATTACACCTGACGGTTCAGAAGATGCAGCTGTAGAAAGTAGGTGTTCTAAACTAGGAGGTGCTTTTCATCTGTACAAAGATTTATACAAAAGCAAAAGCCTGTCTTTAAACCTAAAACTTTGTCATTATAACACCTTAATTGGACCGTCAGCTTTGTGTGGATCAGAACGTTTAAACATGACGAAGAAAGGACCACTACGAAAATTTGAAATAAAAGACCGAAAAATTTTGAGGAAAATCCCTGGCCCTATCAAAGAAAACGGAGATTTCCGCCGAAGACACAACTGTGAATTATACGAACATACAGAAGACATTGTTATAGCATGAGGAAGAGAAGAATGATGTCTTTTGGTCATCTGGAAAGAATGAACCCGCAAAGACTTACTCATCGTATACATTCATCAATTCCAAAAACAAAATCGTATTCAAAATGTGCAAGCCAAATTAAAAAGGATTTACAGGAAGCTGAAATTTCATTTGATGACATTCAGGATCGAGAAGTTTTCAGAGAAAAAGTCAGAATTACTAAAAACCGTATTTCGCTTACTACGCCAGTTCCACGTCCTGCCTGCAAATGGTCAAAACAGAGAAAAGAAGCACAGTCAGCGAAAATGAAAATCTACTTGCGAAAGAGGAAAACACAATCAGGGAAGAGATAAAAATCTTCTTGGTCCATAGCAGGCCGAAACGATAGCAAAAAAAGAAAAAAAAACGGACACCTTTGTAGGTGCATCGCACCTGTATCCTCCTAATACACCGAAGTCAGTCACTTGTATTAATTACTGCTGCTCCAACCTTATCTTTCTACACTGCCGGAAAAAAATTCAACATCCTCAAGAAGGTCATTTTATTGACAAGTGAGTTGACAGGCAATTCATCATTGTAGGAGTATATGATAAAAAATGCAAACCAAATGAAACACACGCGACGAAGACGCATCTATACACAGTATATCCCCCCTCCAGCGGAAACGCAGGTGTGGTGCCGAACGGCATCCTGCGATAGTGTCCCAAGCATCTTGTGCCTTTTGTTGCAGTTCGGCAATGGTTTTTGATGGCCTTAAGAAGGACGATTAAGTTCGCATCTCATCATGTGCCATATGTATACAACTGGCGAGAGACCTGCTGATTTTGCTGTCCAGCGCAGTTAGTGTACACCACGAAGAACACGTTGAGTCGCAGCAGCCGTATGTGGACACGCGCGCCCTTCCTGTCGAAGAAATGGCAGTAGCCCATGCAACGGAGCGGGCACTGGTTTCTTTACCCTGCTGCTCTAACTCATACTCCCCACACCATGAAGCCTAAGATGGTACCTGTGTGTTGCGGGCGAATTCACTTTAGAATAGGCAGTTCACCAGATGTATGCCTACAAGTGTACGTCCGTCATTCGCACGCTGACAGAACCAAGTCCCATCGCTGACGACAACAGAACGCTATTCCACTCTCCAGTCAACTCTTACACGACACCGCAGTAGCCATTATTGGCGGGTTCGTGGTTTCATTTGTAGCCTGGCCAGAGGCACGCATGATCATAATACTGCTGTAAGCTGACGGTTCCCCTTGGTCCCTGATGACATTGCAGGTGTAATGTGTCCCTGGATTTCGTCCCTGGATAACGTTCGGTCGGCCACCGCTGCTCGCAAAATGCGTCGATCTTGACGTGCCCCTGTTCTACGCAGACGTCCAGTGCTTGGTCTACAGGTGCGGGAATTTTCCACAGACCACTGTTGGAAGCGACGACACACCGCCAATACACTGCGCACGACGTGCGCAGCAATCTGTCGATACAGCCAACCAGCTTCCTGCAGGCCTACAGTGCGGTCTTATTCAAGTGGCTGAAGCTGTGCAACAGGAGTCGGTGGTACATGGTTGTACCATAGGGTGAATGTTGAAAACACTGTTCAACTCGGCACAGTTATTCCCTGGAAAGTCAAAACAGAGGTTGTTCAGCAGAGATGTGTCAAGTTCGGTCACAGAGGTGGGTGCTGCTGCCCAATAGGCAGATCCATCAAGATACATCGCTAACAGCGTACAGTAAAGGCCACGTGACATTTCACTGTTTCTCCTCTTCTTGTTGCTTCGCTGTTCCATAACGATTACGGAGACATGCGGACAGACTAAGGTTTGAAATTTCTGCACTTAGAAAGTACCATAATAACCACAGAGACAACCAAATGCAGGGCATGTAAACCAACTATTATGATCTGTAATATTGTTTTAGAATGTAAAGTCGAATTTTACTTTACCCATAAGTTTCAGATGCTAAGTATAATACTGCTCAAAAGTAGGAGATATTCTTGAATTTCAGTTATTGCTTTTAGACAGGGTACTCTGCCTATCTTTCTTTCGCAGTCACGTTGCACTTTTGAATATAACATTATTCCAAGTACAACATACACGATAGAAAAATATGTGTACAATCAGAGATGAAATCTGATTCGATACGTCTATCTAACCACAAACCATAGCTAATCAAACACAAGAATACTCGCAGACAAAGATGTGTCGTGCATTCTAACGCAAGTTTATATTTGACTGGGCCGACGTGACGTAATAAGTCCAAGTGCAACTGAAATCGGCAGACAAACGGAAACATCACCAGTTTTGACAATGGCAAAGGCAAAGTCTACTAAATCGACATTACTGTCACACTTTTTTTAATAATAACACCTAAAACATGAATGGTGATTGACAGTCTTAATATGAAGAAACACGCTACACTTCGCGTTCGAAACGTAATTGTAGGTGAAACAAAACATTGGTGTCACGCCAATCGATTCACGCGATTGCGCAACCGCAGTCTCCCTAATACTTATCAAGTTCCAACTTACTGTCCATTGTAAATGGTAGGTTGAATGCTCTGGTTCGTTATACCGTTTTCCCTTTCGGTTTTTATTTACGAACTTTTGAGATGCAAACAATTTTGTAATTCTAGCTTTTGATTCTTAACTTTTTGCTTCACATGTTCTTCATCAATATTTTGTAACGGATGCCTTTTTCCCAAAACTTATGTACAACTCCATCGCTTTTACTCAATAGTTATGCATCTAATATTAACATGTTCAAATAATTTAGAGCGAAGCCGACGGGGCACTTGCTTTAGAGACGGAGTTGATCGAATTCGTGTACCGAATAACAACCGTTGGTCTCATACAGTGGACGCTTAAGCGTGTTATCTGAGCAGTTCACTAACATTTTCCAGAGAAATTCTGGAAAAGCTGTTATCTGCGCTTCAGAAACACCAAGCATAAATTATTAAACCTCGAATACACATGAAACAAAAGGTTTAAGATTCACAGAGAGATGTTATACAAGACCATCTTTCTTAGCATACCAGTCGTTAAACTAAAAGTAATTGACGAATCACAGATTGACGAAACAAACACTAAAGGAAAAAAAATTAAAAATCTGTTTGGGGAATTTGTAAGTTTCCTGACTGTAGCAGTACGACTTGCTGCATTGGTATTTAGAAGGTTCTTAAATGGTGGTTCTTCTGGTGCCAGGTCACTTTGCGATACAATGGAGTCATCTGTCTAGTGTCTTACATGTCGAAGGAATGCATTACGCAAGTCCCACACTACTTCTGCTTCATGTGTGCCCGTGTGTACCAGTGGAAAAATTGTATAGCAGAATCATTACACCATAGACTAACGTAGACCATCTCAAGTAAGACTACGGTAGTTTTCCTTGTAAACGTTGTAACCACGTCACCTGTGCGTTAGGTGTGTTGCGTACGTATCGGGCGTTACCTAATTTCGATAGGCTTGTGTTACTAGATTCCCTTAGAAACCGGAAGCGGCGAACCGTTTAGAACTGAGTGACGATATAAGGTCGCGTAGCCTGCTCTACATTTTAGTTCTATATATTTATCCTCCTGTCAGTTCCTTAAAAATAAACAGTACTTACAGCAAAATTGAAAGCGTCAATATTTAATTCAGGTTTTACTTGAAAAATGTTGATTTGTAACACGAAACAGCACCCCACACTATAAGGATTTGAATTGGCCCTGTATGTCTTGTGCGAATGCAGTCACTGTGATGCCACTCGCTCCGACTGCGGCGAACCAAAATACCTCCATCATTTTCAAACAAACAGAACCTGGATTCGTTCGAAAACATATCTGATGCCATTCCTGTCCCCAGTGACGTCGTTCCATACACCATTGCCGTCTAGCTTGCTTCTGCACATTCGTCAAAGATAGGCGCCGGCCGGAGTGGACGAGCAGTTCTAGGCGCTACAGTCTGGAACCGCGCGACCGCAACGGTCGCAGGTTCGAATCCTGCCTCGGGCATGGATGTGTGTGATGTCCTTAGGTTAGTTAGGTTTAAGTACACTCCTGGAAATTGAAATAAGAACACCGTGAATTCATTGTCCCAGGAAGGGGAAACTTTATTGACACATTCCTGGGGTCAGATACATCACATGATCACACTGACAGAACCACAGGCACATAGACACAGGCAACAGAGCATGCACAATGTCGGCACTAGTACAGTGTATATCCACCTTTCGCAGCAATGCAGGCTGCTATTCTCCCATGGAGACGATCGTAGAGATGCTGGATGTAGTCCTGTGGAACGGCTTGCCATGCCATTTCCACCTGGCGCCTCAGTTGGACCAGCGTTCGTGCTGGACGTGCAGACCGCGTGAGACGACGCTTCATCCAGTCCCAAACATGCTCAATGGGGGACAGATCCGGAGATCTTGCTGGCCAGGGTAGTTGACTTACACCTTCTAGAGCACGTTGGGTGGCACGGGATACATGCGGACGTGCATTGTCCTGTTGGAACAGCAAGTTCCCTTGCCGGTCTAGGAATGGTAGAACGATGGGTTCGATGACGGTTTGGATGTACCGTGCACTATTCAGTGTCCCCTCGACGATCACCAGTGGTGTACGGCCAGTGTAGGAGATCGCTCCCCACACCATGATGCCGGGTGTTGGCCCTGTGTGCCTCGGTCGTATGCAGTCCTGATTGTGGCGCTCACCTGCACGGCGCCAAACACGCATACGACCCTCATTGGCACCAAGGCAGAAGCGACTCTCATCGCTGAAGACGACACGTCTCCATTCGTCCCTCCATTCACGCCTGTCGCGACACCACTGGAGGCGGGCTGCACGATGTTGGGGCGTGAGCGGAAGACGGCCTAACGGTGTGCGGGACCGTAGCCCAGCTTCATGGAGACGGTTGCGAATGGTCCTCGCCGATACCCCAGGAGCAACAGTGTCCCTAATTTGCTGGGAAGTGGCGATGCGGTCCCCTACGGCACTGCGTAGGATCCTACGGTCTTGGCGTGCATGCGTGCGTCGCTGCGGTCCGGTCCCAGGTCGACGGGCACGTGCACCTTCCGCCGACCACTGGCGACAACATCGATGTACTGTGGAGACCTCACGCCCCACGTGTTGAGCAATTCGGCGGTACGTCCACCCGGCCTCCCGCATGCCCACTACGCCCTCGCTCAAAGTCCGTCAACTGCGCATACGGTTCACGTCCACGCTGTCGCGGCATGCTACCAGTGTTAAAGACTGCGATGGAGCTCCGTATGCCACGGCAAACTGGCTGACACTGACGGCGGCGGTGCACAAATGCTGCGCAGCTAGCGCCATTCGACGGCCAACACCGCGGTTCCTGGTGTGTCCGCTGTGCCGTGCGTGTGATCATTGCTTGTACAGCCCTCTCGCAGTGTCCGGAGCAAGTATGGTGGGTCTGACACACCGGTGTCAATGTGTTCTTTTTTCCATTTCCAGGAGTGTAGTTCTAAGTTCTAGGGGACTGATGACCTCAAAAGTTAAGTCCCATAGTGCTCAGAGCCATTTGAACCATACGCGGAGAAGTGGACGACACGAACGTAACCCAAGCCGTAACAAAGGCGGACTGTCACCCCTGACGGTGTACTATCTGATATATTATTTCATTGTTTCGCCATAGCAGAGGAGGACGCAGATCTGTCCTGCATGCCATTCAGATGAGGCGTAGACCTTCTCTGGTGAGAGTGGGAGTGGGGGTGGTCTGGGTGGTACTACCTGACCCATCTGTTCGCGTTCTAAGGTCTTCCGTGAATCATTCTGCGCATACCCGTTACAATGCCGAAACACTTTGTCGCACACGAGCAGCAATTTCCCGGATGGATGTATCACACTCTCTCATACCAATAATGCGTCCTCTTCCAGACTCACTGATATGACGCTACGGTTCGCGCATGCGTCTGCTCAAGTCGCACTGATCCATTACCTTCGGTTTATAACGACAGCAAGAGCCACAGGTACACATTACCGGTAGGTGGTGTTGCGCCGCGATATCGATGTTAACCTTGAACATACAGACCGACATGGTTCAAATGCTAATAATTTTTGCAAAACATGCTAATGTACATGTCTTATGAATGTGAACGTCCTATCTATAGTCATTCACGGTGTTCGGTTTTTTTTCTGGTTGTGGATGTATATTGTAAAAAGTAACGGCTCTGTAGCACTCCCTTGAGATATGTTCGAAGTTACTTTTGTACCTGAAGATTTCTCTCCGTTGGGAGTGGCATGCTCTGTTCTGTCTGACAGAGACTTTTTGGTCCAGTCTCACAGCGGTTCCGATACTCCGTACGCTCGTATTATTTTCCTGACGCATTTCACTGACGCCGCACGTAGAAAATTCTTTCGGACAAGGGATGGTGTCATTCTGTAATACAACAGATGTCCTACGACGACAGTGAGAAACTACCGTATAGATCAGATGGGGCAAGCTTCGCACACCGCACGTAAAAGCGTGCCATCTAAGAGGCCACGCCACGTGGTAACAGGTACTTTACTGTCCCAGCAACGCTGAACTAATTCTTATGACATGTGTCTGTTGCTCGTTTCTGTCGGCATTTTTATTAAAAGAGCACTGATCCCTTTTCCCATTTTATACTACGAGGCAATATTTTCAAAGGAATGGGAATTTTACCAATAAAAGTTACTCTGAAACTTCCTGGCACATTAAAACTGAGTGCCGGACCGCGACTCGACCTCGGGACCTTTACCTTTCGCGGGCAAGTGCTCTACTATCTGAGCTACCCAAGCACGACTCACACGCTGTCCTCAGAGCTTTACTTCCGTCAGTACCTCGTCTCCTACTTTCCAAACTTCACAGAAGCTCTCCTGCGAAACTTGCAGAACTAGCACTACTGGAAGAAAGGATAAGCGTAGACATGGCTTAGCCACAGCCTGGGGGATGTTCCCAGAATGAAATTTTCACTCTGCAGCGGAGTGTGCGCTGATATGAAACTTCCTGGCAGATTAAAAATCTGTGCCGGACCGAAACTCGAACTCGGGACCTTTGGCTTTCGCGGTCAAGTCCTCTACCATCTGAGCTACCCAAGCACGACACACACTCCGGGGTGTGAGTCGTGCTTGGGTAGCTCAATGGTAGAGGACTTAACAGCGAAAGGCAAAGATCCCGAGTTCGAGTTTCGGTTCGGCACACAGTTTTAATCTGCCATGAAGTTTCATATCAGCGCACACTCCGCTGCAGAGTGAAAATCTCATTCTGAAAAGTTACTCTTTTTGTAAGGAAGGTTTATTTAAGAGCCAAAAATTTTAGCATGGTAGCTACGGGTAACTACTGTTTCGATTTTTTAACCAGTTATTAGTAAAAAATAAAGTGCACCTCTTCCAACATAGGACAAATAAATACCTAAAAAATCCCGTTTATCTGTAACTAAAATACCGGTATCGGTGGTAACTGGTCAGTTTTTCCCGCCCCTAGGTCGCGGCAGCCCACATCCGGTGCCTCCTGCAACGGCTCCTGCTCGCTGGTCAGCAGCTCGCTCCGTGTACCGTATGTGTGGCCTTCTGGAGCTTCCTCGCTCCAGTTAGCGTCCTCCGTAACGCACAAAGACCGTTGTTCTCGGGCCGCTATCCTAATGGCTTAATTTGTCAGTCTCGCCTGTCCTGCTGAAGCACTCGCTCTTTTTTAAACTCGTGAAAGCAGTTTAAATTGCTCGCCGCTGACCGTAAGTTTTAATGGACTGCGCGGCGTTCTTCCTATGAAAGCCGAAGCAACCTTAAGGTATTGTCGCTGTTAAACATTCCTGCTAGGAGCACTACAAGCTGACTTCTAATAACACGGAGAAAGCTACAGGTACTTTTTCGCTTCGTCACGATATTCCGTAATCAGGCAAAAAACTCCTTCATTCGTCATACTCAGAACGTGACTATATCGGTGGTTAATTCTGTTCGGGTCGGGCATTTCCTTTCTTTAACAGTAAAAGTGCGAAGGGTAGCAATAAAGTTTAAAATCGTCATTTCGAAAAAATTTAGAGTTCTTAACGACTCCTTGGTTTAGTTGCAATTAAAGGTCTCCAAACCTGGTACACGCCGGAAATGCGACACAGACGCTCGGTGTTACAGGACTCATAACAAAATGACACAGCCCATCGATAAAAGCGAGATGGGCAACGGCATTCTGTTTGCGCTCCTGCAACACCGTGCTATGGTGCTTCGGCGCGTGGTTTCATTGTGTACCAAGACTGCAGATATGTATTCGCAAATAAAGAAAAGAGCAATTAAGAATACTTGATATTTTCGAAATGATGATTAAAACGTTATGACTGCCCCTCATGAGGCAGAATCAAACTCATAAAAGAAACATTGGGCGTTTGCAGTAGGGTTTTGGAGCATATACTGTATTCAAACATTATGAATCACCTCGAAGGGAACGATCTATTGATACGTAATCAGCATGGTTTCAGAAAACATCGTTCTTGTGCAACGCAGCTAGCTCTTTATTCGTACGAAGTAATGGCCGCTATCGACAGGGGATCTCAAGTTGATTCCGTATTTCTAGATTTCCGGAAAGCTTTTGACACCGTTCCTCACAAGCGACTTCTAATCAAGCTGCGGGCCTATGGGGTTTCGTCTCAGTTGTGCGACTGGATTCGTGATTTCCTGTCAGAAAGGTCGCAGTTCGTAGTAATAGACGGCAAATCATCGAGTAGAACTGAAGTGATATCAGGTGTTCCACAGGGAAGCGTCCCGGGACCTCTGCTGGTCCTGATCTACATAAATGACTTGGGTGACAATCTGAGCAGTTCTCTTAGGTTGTTCACAGATGATGCTGTAATTTACCGTCTACTAAGGTCATCCGAAGACCAGTATCAGTTGCAAAGCGATTTAGAAAGGACTGCTGTATGGTGTGGCAGGTGGCAGTTGCTAAATAACGAAAAGTGTGAGGTGATCCACATAAGTTCCAAAAGAAATCCGTTGGAATTCGATTACTCGATAAATAGTACAATTCTCAACGCTGTCAATTCAATTAAGTACCTGGGTGTTAAAATTACGAACAACTTCAGTTGGAAAGACCACATAGATAATATTGTGGGGAAGGCGAGCCAACGGTAGCGTTTCATTGGCAGGACACTTAGAAGATGCAACAAGTCCACTAAAGAGATAGCTTACACTACACTCGTTCGTCCTCTGTTAGAATATTGCTGCGCGGTGTGGGATCCTTACCAGGTGGGATTGACGGAGGACATCGAAAGGGTGCAAAAAAGGGCATCTCGTTTTTTATTGTCACGTAATAGGGGAGAGAGTGTGGCAGATATGATACGCGAGTTGGGATGGAAGTCATTAAAGCAAAGACGAAATTTCAGTCACCAACTTTCCCTTCCGAATGTGAAAATATTTTGTTGAGCCCAACCTACATAGGTAGGAATGATCATCAAAATAAAATAAGAGAAATCAGAGCTCGAACAGAAAGGTTTAGGTGTTCGTTTTTCCCGCGCGCTGTTCGGGAGTGGAATGGTAGAGAGATAGTATGATTGTCGTTCGATGAACCCTCTGCCAAGCACTTAAATGTGAATCGCAGAGTAATCATGTAGATGTAGAAGGTTTTATATACTGCGCAAAAAAAGTTTGAAATTTGGCTCAAGGTTTTCCTACAGCCTATGTCTGTAACGGTCCAAAAGAATGTCAACCTCGGACTCGGTGATACTTCAGACAGCAAGGTATCTACACATACGAAAGAAAGGACACAGCTCAGATGTTCATGTGAGGTGTAAGTTGAGTGAATTATGTCATACTGGTACCAAATTCCACTACAATTCTACACATAGCCATCGTAGACGTGTCAAAAATGGGGTGATCGGCACACGCCCTCTTACCCACAGTTCACCTTCTTTTGACGTCTCTGCAGTCAAGGTCACAACTGAGACACCCAGCGTTGAAATCATGCGGATCCCTTTGCGTTGCAGAGAAAAACATAACGAGATTTTCACTCTGCAGCGGATTGTGCGCTGATATGAAACTTCCTGGCAGATTGAAACTGTGTGCCGGACCGAGACTTGAACTCGGGACCTTTGCCTTTAGCGGGCAAGTGCTCTACCAACTGAGCTACCCAAGCACGACTCACGGCCCATCATAACAGTTTTACTTCTGCCAGTACCTCATCTCCTACCTTCCAAACTTTGCAGAAGCTTTCCTGCTCGCAGGAAAGGCAAAGGTCCCGAGTTCCAGTCTCGGTCCGGCACATAATTTTAATCTGCCAGTAAGTTTCATATCAGCGCACACTCCGCTGCAGAGTGAAAATCTCATTCTGGAAACATCGCCCGGGCTGTGGCTAAGCCATGTCTCCGCAATATCCTTTCTTTCAAGAGTGTTAGTTCTGCAAGGCTCGCAGGAGAGCTTCTGCAAAGTTTGGAAGGTAGGAGACGAGGTACTGGCAGAAGTAAAGCTGTGAGGACGGGGAGTGAGTTGTTCTTGGGTAGCTCAGATGATAGAGCACTTGCCCGCGAAAGGCAAAGGTCCCGAGTTCGAGCCTCGGTCCGGCACACAGTTTTAATCTGCCAAAAAGTTTCAGAGAAAAACATTTCAGACACATCGCCACTCACAACCTACACGAAAAGCCATTATGAGGTGGCATAAGGTGCGTCAACGAAATCACCGCTTCCCTTGGGGCGGTAATTCCACACATTTCGCGGTCTAAAACGACACTTCTCAGTGCGATGAGCAACAGGACGAGGTTCTTGACAACATTCGACACTGCTCACACTACGCGGACACGATTCCACCCTACTCGAAGGATATCGTGGAGCTCCAGCCTACTGAACGTCATCTCACCACTTACGAGTGTTCTGACTAGTTTGATACGGACCGCCACGAATTCCTCTCCTGTGCTATCCTCTTCATCTCAGAGTAGCTCTTGCAACCTACGTCCTCCATTATTTGTTGGCTATATTCCGATATCTGTGTTCCTCTACAGATTTTACCCTCTACAGCTCCCTCTGGTATCAAGGAAGTTATTCCCTGGTGTCTTAACAAATGTCCTGTACCTCCTTGTCAGTGTTTTCTATGCATTCCTTTCCTCACCGATTCTGTGCAGAACCTCCTTATTTCTTACCTTACCAGTCTACCAAATTTTCAACGTTCTTCTGTAGACCACATCTTAAATGCTTCGATTCTCTTCTGTTCTGGTTTCCCCACAGTCCTTATGTCATACCATAGAACGCCGTGCTCCAAACGTACATTCTCAGAAAGTTCTTCCTCAAATTAAGACTTATTTTTATACTAGTAGGCTTCTCTTGGCCAAGAATGACCTTTCCGCCAGTGGTAGACTGATTTTTATGTCTTCCTTGCTCCGTCCGTCAAGAGTTATTTTGCTACCTTGATAAAAGATTTCCTTCACTTCTTCTATTTCGTGATCCCTATTTCTGATGTTAAGCTTCTCGCCGTTTTCATTTCTGGTATGTCTCATTACTTTCGTCTTCTTTCGATTGACTGTCAGTCCATTTCATTCAGCAGATTCTGTAATTGTTCTTCACTTTCACTGAGAACAACAGTGTCATCATCAAACCTTATCGTTGACATCCTTTCACCCTGAATTCTAACCTCATTCTTACATCTTTCTTTTATTTTCACAATTGCTTCTTCGACGTATAGATTGAAAGCAGGAGTGAAATACTGCATCCCTGTCTTACACCCTTTTTAATCCGCGCACTTCGTTCTTGGTCTTCCACTCTTACTTTTCCCTCTTGGTTCTTGTGTGTAATGTATATTACCCGTCTCTCTCTATAGCTGACCCCCATTTTTTTCAAGATATCGAACATCCTGCACCATTTTATATTGTCGAACGCTTTTTCCAGGGCGCCAAATACTATGAACGTGTCTTGATTTTTCTTCAGCCATGTTTCCATTATCAACAGCAAAGTCATAACTGCCTCTCTGGTGCCCTTTCCTTCCCTACACCCAAACTGGTCGTCATCTAACAGAGAACTTTCTTTTCCATTCTTCTGTATATTGTTCTTGTCAGCAGCTTGGATGCACGTGCTGTTAAGCTGATTGTGTCATTATTCTCGGTCTTGGCAGCTATTGCTATCTTCTTCAGAATTGTGTGCATGATGTTTATTCGAAAGTCTGATGGTATATCACCGGTCCCATACGTTCTACACACCGATGTGAATAGTCGTTTTGTTGCCACTTCCCCTAATGATTTTAGAAATTCTGATGGAATGTAGCTGAGTATACATTGGGAAGAAAGAAGATAATGAAGAAGAGGAATTGGTTCAACGAGATATGCCAGAAGGCTACAGAAAAGAGAAGGAAGATGAGGGAGAAGTGGCTAGTTGACAAGGAGAATGAGCAGAAAAGGGAACATTTTATCAGTGTCAGAAGGGAGACAAAGCGAATCCCAAGAGCAGAGAAGAGAATATATCCAACCAGTTTGCTAGAACAAGTTGAGACAAAGAACCAAAACAAGAATTCAAGGCAATTCTTCCAGTCCATAAAAAATTGGAAACGTGTATTTCAGAGACCAACTTTTTTCATTAGAGATAAGAACGGCAACTTGATAAATGACAAGGAAAGAATTGTAGAAAGATGGAAAGAATGCTTCTCAGAACTGTTGAATTGTCCAGACCCAGATGAGATGTTACCTGCAGGCACTACGGAGGAAAGGAAAGATGAAGAAGAATGGGAAGTTGGTGAAGACGTGAAGATCGCAATCAAAGGACTCATAAACAACAAAGCCCCAGGGGAGCACAGAATAACTTCAGAATTAATCAAGGTGGGAGGTGAGAGCTTACACTTAGAGATATGTAAACTGATCCATTTGATATGGGAGAAGGAGACACTGCCAGAAGAATAGAAATTGGCTATAATATGCCCAATACACAAGAAAAAAATGGAATGTGGTAACTACAGAGGAATCAGCTTGTTGAATGTAACGTATAAGGTACTGTCCATCATTATCCTCAGAAAATTACAACCATTCATAGAGAACAACATACAGTAGTATCAAGCTGGCTTTCGACCAAACCGATCGACAATAGATCACATTTTCACACTAAGACACTTGTTTGAGAAACGCTGGGAATATGATTAAGATATCTCCAGCCTGTTCGTCGATTTTCAACGTGCGTAAGACCGTATCCACAGGAATAGCCGATACAGTGCAACGCGTGATTTCAGAATCCCTGAGAAGCTAGTGAGAATGGTGCAAGCTTGTATGGAAGGGTCAAAGGCAGCAGTACCTTTCTGAGAAGCCACATCAGAAACATTCGAGATTGAAACAGGTCTCAGACAAGGGGATGCTCTCTCATTGGTTCTGTTCAATGTCATCTTAGAGAAAGTAATAACAGGGTGTAAGCAACAGGAGTGGGCTGGAATACAGGTGGACGGTAACTTAAATTGTCTCGCATATCCAGATGACATAGTGCTACTAAGTGAATCAAAGCATGAATTGAAAGGAATGGACAGTTATGCACAGAAGGCAGGGCTCAAAGTGAATCAAGACAAAGCAGAGTTCATACAATTAGGAAGAAGACAAGAGCAGGAAGTATTTCTTTAGATAGATGGCAAGAGGTTCTAGAGAGTACACCAGTTCAAATTCTTCGGATCTTAGTTTACCACGGGCAACAACATAAAAATGGTCATCAAAGAAAGAATAGCAGTGGGAATGATATGTATGCATTCCCTCACTGAGACACTCGGTTCTAAATCGATCTCAGTGAACACTAAGATGAAAATCTACAACACAGTGATATGCCCAGCAGTAATGTACGGTTCAGGAACATGGATAGGACTAAACGAGAAAAGGAAAATCTATTAATATTTGAAAGAAGAGTAATGAGGAGGATACGGGGACCAGTTTTAGATAACAGAGAATGGAGGAGGAGGAAAAACGAGGAAATCTACATTCTGATGGGACAACCAACTATCCTACAGAAAACACGAGGAAAAGAATGCAATGCGTGGGCCATGTAGCCCGTATACCAGATGGAAGACAGTCGAAGATAGCACTAGAGGGGAAACCAAACACCAAACACCACATTGGACGACCAAGGCAACGCTGGATGGACGACCTGGCGAAGGGCCTAGCAGCTTTGTGCTTTGTGGATTGAAGACACCTGGAGGAACCGGGCACAAAACAGGAAGGAATGGAGGCAGATCGTGGAAGCAGCGCGTGGTCTGCAGGACCTGTGATCGCTGGATATCTAACTCTATCTGATGGAATGTTATGTATCCCTTCTGCCTTATTTGATCTCAAGTCCTCCATATCTCTTTTAAATTTTGACACTAATACTGGATCCCCTATCTCTTCTTTATAGACTCCTGTTTCTTATCACGTCATCTGACAAGTCCTCCCTCTCATACTGGCGCTCCTTGCGGTCGCGTTCTCGCTTCCCGAGCGCGGGGTTCCGGGTTCGATTCCCGGCGGTGTCAGGGATTTCCACTTGCCTCGGCCGGCCGGAGTGGCCGTGCGGTTATAGGCGCTACAGTCTGGAACCGCGTGACCGGTACGGTTGCAGGTTCGAATCCTGCCTCGGGCATGGATGTGTGTGATGTTCTTAGGTTAGTTGGGTTTAAGTAGTTCTAATTTCTAGGGGACTGATGACCTCAGAAGTTAAGTCCCATAGTGCTCAGAGCCATTTGAACCATTTTTTCCACTTGCCTTGAGATAACTGAGTGTTTGTGTTGTCCTCATCATTCATGGAAGTGGCGAGATTGGGCTGAGCAAAGGTTGGGAATTTATACGGGCGCTGATAACCGCGCAGTTGAGTGCCCCACAAACCAAACATCATCATCACCATCATAGGCATTCAATGTTCTCTTTCCATCTATCCGCTCTCTCTTTGCATTTAACAGTAGCATTCTTTTCGCATTCTTAATGTTAAAGCCTTGCTTTTAATTTCACTGAAGGTTGTTTTGACTTTCCTATCTGCTGCGTCAGTTCTTCCAAGAATAATGCTTTTTCGATTTCTTCACATTTTTCATGTAGCCATTTTGGCTAAGGTTCCCTTCTCTTCCTATTTGTTTTTCTCCTAAATAACTTGTATTTCTATGTTCCTGAACTGCCCAGAACATTTTTGACTTCCTTCTTTCGCCTATCAGCTGAAGTATTTCTTGCATTACCCACGGTTTCTTCGCAGTTACCGTCCTCATACCTATGTTTTTCTTTCCAGTGTCTGTGATTGCCCTTTTTAGAGATATCCATTCCTCTCCAACTGAACTACCTGCTGAACTATAAATTAATGCAGTGTCTGTAGCGTCAGAGAACTTTTGTATCTCTTCATTCCTTAGTATTTGCCTGTTCCACTTCTTTGCACAATGTTACTTCCTGACCACTCTCGCTTCCCGCGCCCGGGTTCCCGGGTTCGATTCCCGGTGGGGTCAGGGATTTTCTCTGCCTCGTGATGACTGGGTGTTGTGTGATGTCCTTAGGTTAGTTAGGTTTAAGTAGTTCTAAGTTCTAGGAGACTGATGACCATAGATGTTAAGTCCCATAGTGCTCAGAGCCATTTGAACCATTTTGAACCTGACTACTCTCTTAAACTCCAGACAACTCAGCACCACTATCAAATTGTGACCTGAGTCCATATCTGCCTTACAATCGAATATCTGAATTCGTAATCTCTGCCTGACCATGATGTAATCTAACTGAAATATTTCGGTATCTATCGGACTTTTTCCTAGTATATGTCCTCTTCTTGAGGTTCTTGAACAGAGCATTCGCTATTAGTAGTTGAAATTTATTACAGACCTCAGTTAGTCTTTCTTCTGTCTCATTCCTATTAGCAGGTCCATATTCTCCCGTAACGCTTTCTTTTACTCCTTCCCCTACAAGTCCCCCATGACTACTAGATTTTTATCTCCGTTTACGTACTGAATTATCCGTTCAATGTCCTCATATACACCGAGCGAGGTGGCACAGTGGTTAGCTCACTGGACTCGCATTCGGGAGGACGACGGTTCAACCCCGCTTCCGGCCATCCTGACTTAGGTTTTCTGTGATTTCCCTAAATCGCTCCAGGCAAATGCTGGGATGGTTCCTTTGGAAGGGTACGGCCGACTTCCTTCCCCGTCCTTTCCTAATCCGATGAGACCGATGACCTCGCTGTTTGGTCTTTTCCCCCAAACAATCCAATCCAATCCTCATATACATTCTCTGTCTCTTCATCTTCACTTTGTGACGCCGGCATGCATACCTGAACCACCGCTGTCGGTTTTGGTTTGTTGTCGGTTCTGATGAGAATAACCCTGTCACTGAACTGTTCACAGTAAGCAAGTCACTCTTTGCCCCACCTTCCTATTCATAACGAGTCCTGCTCCCATTATACAATTTTCTTCTGCTGTTGATATTATCTTACAGTCATCTCATGATAAATCCCTGTCGTCTTTCCATTTCACTTTCCTGAACCCCTCTATATCTAGATGGAGACTTTGCATTTTCTTTTTCAGATTTTCTAGCTTCCCTACCACGTTCAACCTTCTGACGTCCCACGCCCTGACTCGTAGTCCCCTCAGGGAGATCCGAAAGGGTAACTAGTCCGGAATCTTTTGCCAGTGGGGAGATCACTACGTCACTAATTCATAAAACTAGTACTAAGCGTTGAATATTTAAAAGCTTTGTACATAAAAAATTATCACTTTTTCAAAATCCCGTAATTGTCCTACTCTGCGAGGTATAAATTTGAAATTTGCCGGAAAGATGCCTACAACCTTCCTATGTAACAGTGCAAATGGTGACGCCCTGTGACGTCCCCCGCGGGCTTGGTGACGCTTCAAATACCAAGGTGTCGACACACACGAAAAAAAGCTCACAAGTTCAAGTGAGCTGTAAGACAGGTTAATGGTGTCACATCGATACCAAAATTCACCATAATTCTATCGAACGCCACAACGTCATAGTGGTCGTGTCACACTATGGGAAGGTTGTCATACCCTCTCTTACCCCCCATTCAGCCCTTCTTTCGACGATTCTGCCATGGAGGTCAGAACTGCGACACACAGCATTGAAACGACACTGGGTGGCATCACCGCTCATAATCCGCACGAAAAGTCCTCAGGAGGTGGGATAAGAGGCGTCATTGAAACCACCCCTTCCCTTCTGGAGATAATTCCATACATTTCCATGTCGAAAATGATAGTTCGCATTGTGATGAGCAACAAGACGATGTTCTTGACAACGTTCTGCACTGTTCGCACCCCCTAAGACGATTCATCCCTACTCTAAGGACATTGCTGAGCTGCAACCCCATCGAACGTGATCCGACCATTTTGGACCGTAGCATCACCGTAATTTTTGCTCCGTTACACAGGATCGAACCACTAGGAACCATTCAAAATCATTGAACAAAACGGTAGAAGGCCCTCCTAAGCTCCTCCAGTTCGGCAACATCCTCGGTGCCACCCACGCACCTTCGCTGAGCACATTAAAAATGTGCCTGTCAGAGACTTCGACAGCGATTCGGCTGTGTGGTGCCTCGCTGCTGCTCTAACGCCTGAGAGCAGGCAACCTCTTTTACACCATGGGTTCAAAAAGTGGCTCTAAGCACTATGGGACTTAACATCTGAGGTCATCAGTCCCCTAGAACTTAGAACTACTTAAACCTAACTAACCTAAGGACATCACACACATCCATGCCCGAGGCAGGATTCGAACCTGCGACCGTAGCGGTCGCGCGTACCAGACTGTAGCGCCTAGAACCGTTCGTCCACCACGGCCGGAATATACGTGGGATCTGAAGAGTGTGCGGTACCGATAACTGATGCATCGTAGGGTGTCAGTGAAATGGCGATGCAATTGGGAACGTACTCCAAAGTTGAAGTTCAAAACAATATAATTCTTGTGGGTAAAACGTCTAAATTGCACACAAATTCCACTGTGAAATTTTGGTGAAAAATGGACAAAACGTAATGTTGTGGTTAACCGTAATTAAACTGTGCCAACAATTTGATCACGACAGCACAAAGGTGGGTGGTTCTGATCGGCAAATCCAGGTCTTCAATCACACGATTTAGATCTTTTCGGCAAGCTGAAAGACGAAATTTTAAACTCTCAACTCCAATAGAATTGATAACATATTTGTTTTGCTTCTTCGCTGTATCAGTTCGGTAGAATTCTTCTGGCTCCAAACTAGTGCTGCAAGAGCACTTCAAAGGAAAATAATTCTAATCATTCGAGACCAGCCAGTTTGACCAGAACTATTTCTGTTGCTTTTTGCCATTTGCATTTGTTGCTGACACTTTGTTACGAACTAACCTAAGCAGTGCAGTAGCATGATTTGCTTACCGGTGGACGTAGCTTACGTACAAAGCCATTTTCTAAGAAGCTGTATCTGGTCTGGTTCTAGATGGGGCTAATGTATGGGTTGGATAACACATGGAAGCACAACTCGCTGCATTTTACCAAAGGATAGTTGGTACCTTTGAAGACTGGAGAAGATGCGCGTTCTGTAGCCACTTGCTGTAATGTTGCTACCTCGATAAAAAAATACGAATTGCCTCGCCCTTGCCGGCCGCTGTGGCCGAGCAGTTCTAGGCGCTTCAGTCCAGAACCGCGCTGCTGCTACGGTCGCAGGTTCGAATCCTACCTTGGACATGAATATGTGTGATGTACTTAGCTTAGTTATGTTTAAGTAGTTCTAAGTCTAGGGAACTGATGACCCCAGATGTTAAGTCCCATATTGCTTAGAGCCATTTGAACCATTGTTTTGAGCCTCACGCTTGTCCGTGTTGTGAGGGCGACTCTACTAGATGAGTATCGCTTTCGCAAACTGAAAAATCGATCCGTGTCTGTTACGCCTGTTAGTCCTGCACGCCAGGGTGATTCATATCGCATCACGCAGGATGGAAACAATTGTAGAGAAACAAAGAGAAAAACGGTACATCAGAGATATGTATGAGGTCCACAATCGATTGGTTTTGCGGCATTGTTAAGCAGTTAAAGCAACAAACTTGCAGGAAAAATTGAAAAAGGACACGATCTATATGGGTTGAACAGAAATGTGAAACAACATGAGAAATGATTGCGTGACCATAAGTGCAGGTGCTAGCCAAGTCTACAGATTTCGACGTGGTATCTGACCACGAGCAGCGCCTGTGCGGTGTCGTCAATACGCTCCAAGTCTCAGTCGTGGTCCGGACAGTGTTCTTTGTTGTTGTGCGTCCATTATGTTGGAGTTTTGTGAATTCGAAAGCGGCCACATTGTTGGTGCTCATATGGTGGGTGCTTCCTCAGCAAAGATAGCAGAAGTGTTTGGCCATCTCGCTTAGGCGATGGTCAATAGCACGTATAAATTTGTTAAAAAACTTAACTCTTTGTTGTCTGTAATAATATTATTTTATTATGCTGCCGATTTCGGTTCTGAGCCTTCATCGACGGCAGCTGTACAACAAACAAAAGTGGACAATATCACAATGCCAAACGAAATAATAAAAAAAAAGAAACAGAAAAAGTTTAAAATCGATCAAAATGTTCTCGAAAAAACATGTTTTAAAATAAGTTTTCATGGGAAATCCAACTCCAGTGGCAGGCACTGTAAGAAATATGTTGTGCGTTATGGAGCGGTATATTATTAAACTTTCGAGAACGCCCGTTTTAAGAAGAGTAAAGCAATATTTTACTTCCTCCCAAATGTCTCGCGAAATGTCCAAGACACAAACCATATGTTCGAGTTCATTTGGAGATTTACCAAACGTCGTTATCTACATCTACATCGGCAAGCTCGTATATTTTTTCTCTAAACGGCAGTGTGGAACAGTGTAGAATGCCTTCCTAAACCCGAGCAACACGGCACCAACCTGAGTGCCGATCTGTACAGAGCTGTGATTCTCATGGAGGAACATAGTGAGCTGCGTTCCGCAAGATCTATGTTTGCGAAGACCATCTTTGGTTTTATGGAGGTGATTTTCGTTCTCCCAAAACGTCATAATACATGAGCATAACACGACTTCTGTAATTCTGCAGCAGAACAGAAGCGCACTATTCTCGAATGGATCAGGAAAGACGGTTCGAAGACTTGGATGTAAGTAAAAGCAGCTCCGCTATCAGGCCAATAGACGTGGGCGACGCCGACAAGCCGCGGTGTCACCTCCTGCTGTGTGGCGTCATTCGGATGTGATATGGAGGGGCATGACGTCAGTACACCGCTCTCCAGGTATTTGTAGGCGTTTTAGCACTTGGCGCTGCTATTACTCATTCAAGCATGACCTTCAATAGCCTTACGAGACAGAGAAGACCCGTCCAAACCTCCCAACCGAGCGAGGTGGCGCAGTGGTTATCACACTAGACTCGCATTCAGGAAGACAAAGCGACGATTCTAACCTGCGTCCAGCATTCTTGATTTAGGTTTTCGTTACTTCCCTAAATCGCTTCAGGCAAATGCATCGCCGATTTCCCTCCCCATCCTTCCCTAATCCGACCTTGTGCTCCGTCCCTAATCACTTCGCTGTCGACGGGATATTAAACACTAATCTTCTCCTCCACCCTCCTCCTCCTCCTCCTCCTCAAATCTCCACAAGAAAACAGCGGGAGATGAGTCCTCTGCATGGCAGTCACAAACGGTGAATGCTCACAGGCGGATGAAGTTCAATACGTATGCAAATATTAATTCGCCTTGTGCGAGGTGTGAGGGAAAAGTAATGAAACCGATTTTTCATCTACCTAATTTTTTATTATTTTTTTCAAACAAGAATATTGTTCCCTTCAAAGCAGTTACCTTCAGCATCTATACACCGGTATAGTCATTGCCCCCAGTCTCGGTAGCAGCGCTGAAAGGCTTCAACAGCTGAGCTCTTTAACATGCCGGTCACATTCTTTTGAATGCTCTCCAGAGTCCCAAAATGACGTCCTTTTAAGACATTTTTCAATTTCAAGAAAAGCAAAGAGTCGCAAGGACACTCATCGCATGAATAGAGCGACTTTGGAAAAACAGGTACACCTTTCGTGGTCAAAAAAGGTTCCTTAGTGGAAGTGGCCGCGTAAGATGGGGTGTTGTCGTGATGCGGTATCCACCAGCCTGCAGTGTCCAGTCTCACTCGATTCACCCTTTTCCTGAGCCTTTCAAGGACATCTTTGTAAAACGCCTGGTTCACAGTTTCTCCTGGAGGAACAAATTCCTTATGCAGGATACCCCTACTATCAAAAAAGCAATTCAGCATTATTTTGATCCTTGATTTGTTCATTCGAGCTTTTTTCGGTGGAGGAAATGACTCAGAGTACCACTCCTCACTTTGTCGCTTTGCCTCACGATCATAATCAAAAATCCAGAAATCCAGGATTCATCGCCTGCGATCAAGCGACTGAAGCATTCGTGGTCATTGGCAATCACCTCAAAGCGCACATTTCTTCGACTGTTCTTCTGCACAGTTGTGAGGATGTTCGGCACAATTTTGGAACAGACCTTTAGCATGCGTAAATCTTCGGTCAAAATTTGGTGTACAGTGAAAGTGTTTCACAGATTACCCATCACCCTTATTGTTAAACGTCGGTCTGATATCACAAGAGCAAACACACGATCGACAGTTTCGTCGATTTTGGAGCTGGAGGTCTCTCTGAGGGAGGTTAATCTTTAACATGTTCTCGCCCTTCCTAAACTGCTATGTGCCAGCGAAAAACTTGAGCTCTCGATAAGGAATGCCCCCATATAAGCCTGTTTCAACTTTTAAAATGTCACTCTTGTGATTTCCCCAAATTTAACACAAAATATTATGACATAACGTTCCTCCAAATTTCGCTGTTACATTTTCTCAATGTACAACAATAACACAACTTCAGTGATGGCGCTCTCAAAAGTCATGGACTGAGCATCTGAAAGGGAAAACATACCAGTGGAACTGAAGGCTATACACACAGCTGGTTTGAATCTTACTTAATAAACAGAAAGCAAAAATTTGTGCTGAATAGCACAGATAATGTTGGGAGGGTGTTAAATTCTAGTGAATGGGGAGTTATCACAAAGGGAGTCCCACAGGGTTCAATTTTGGGTCCTCTGATGTTCCTTATTCATGTGAATGACCTCCCACTTAATGTTCAGTAAGCAGAACTAGTACTTTTTGCAGATGACATGAGTGTTATAATAAATCCCAATCCAGAAAAAGCATCTGAAGATATTGTTAAGGATATCTTTCAAAGAATTATTAAGTGGTTCTCAGAAAATGGACTCTCCCTTAATTTTGAGAAAGCTCACTATATCCAGTTCTGTACACCGAATAGAGTCATACCGACAATTGATGTAGCATATGGACAGGGCTCAGTTAACAACGTAGATTTCTCCAAATTTTTGGGTGTTCACATTGATAACAACTTGAACTGGAAGAAGTATATTACTGAGCTTCTCAAACAACTAAGTTCAGCTTCTTTCGCTCTTCGTATAATCGCTAATCTTGGTAATAAACAGATCAACCTCCTAACGTACTCTGCATATTTCCATCCAATAATGTCTTATGGAATAGTTTTCTGGGGTAACTCACCACTTAGACATGAGGTATTGATTGCACAAAAGAGAGCAGTGACAATAATTAGTGGTGTTCACCCAAGGACGTCATGTAGGCAGCTTTTCAAGGAGTTAGGTATTTTAATTGCACCATCAGAGTACATATATTCGCTACAAATAATCCTTCTCAATTCGCAAAGAACGGTGATGTTTATACATACAACACTAGAGGGAAAAATGACCTTTCCTATCCGTTATTGAAGCTGTCAGTTGCTCAAAAAGGAGTGCATTATTCAGCAACAAAAATCTTTGATCATTTGCCCAACAACATAAAGTGTCTGGCAGGTAGCAGATCAAGTTTTAAATCTAGCTTAAAATCATTTCTTTTGGACGACTCCTTATACTCCATGGACGAGTTCCTGTTCCAGAAATGGTAAAAAAATGTACCTCTAAATGTAGTTGCGTGTGTAGAACTAAAATTTTCAGTAATACTAATATGTATATATATATATATATATATATATATATATATATACTCCTGGAAATTGAAATAAGAACACCGTGAATTCATTGTCCCAGGAAGGGGAAACTTTATTGACACATTCCTGGGGTCAGATACATCACATGATCACACTGACAGAACCACAGGCACATAGACACAGGCAACAGAGCATGCACAATGTCGGCACTAGTACAGTGTATATCCACCTTTCGCAGCAATGCAGGCTGCTATTCTCCCATGGAGACGATCGTAGAGATGCTGGATGTAGTCCTGTGGAACGGCTTGCCATGCCATTTCCACCTGGCGCCTCAGTTGGACCAGCGTTCGTGCTGGACGTGCAGACCGCGTGAGACGACGCTTCATCCAGTCCCAAACATGCTCAATGGGGGACAGATCCGGAGATCTTGCTGGCCAGGGTAGTTGACTTACACCTTCTAGAGCACGTTGGGTGGCACGGGATACATGCGGACGTGCATTGTCCTGTTGGAACAGCAAGTTCCCTTGCCGGTCTAGGAATGGTAGATCGATGGGTTCGATGACGGTTTGGATGTACCGTGCATTATTCAGTGTCCCCTCGACGATCACCAGTGGTGTACGGCCAGTGTAGGAGATCGCTCCCCACACCATGATGCCGGGTGTTGGCCCTGTGTGCCTCGGTCGTATGCAGTCCTGATTGTGGCGCTCACCTGCACGGCGCCAAACACGCATACGACCATCATTGGCACAAAGGCGGAAGCGACTCTCATCGCTGAAGACGACACGTCTCCATTCGTCCCTCCATTCACGCCTGTCGCGACACCACTGGAGGCGGGCTGCACGATGTTGGGGCGTGAGCGGAAGACGGCCTAACGGTGTGCGGGACCTTAGCCCAGCTTCATGGAGACGGTTGCGAAAGGTCCTCGCCGATACCCCAGGAGCAACAGTGTCCCTAATTTGCTGGGAAATGGCGGTACGGTCCCCTACGGCACTGCGTAGGATCCTACGGTCTTGGCGTGCATCCGTGCGTCGCGGCGGTCCGGTCCCAGGTCGACGGGCACGTGCACCTTCCGCCGACCACTGGCGACAACATCGATGTACTGTGGAGACCTCACGCCCCACGTGTTGAGCAATTCGGCGGTACGTCCACCCGGCCTCCCGCATGCCCACTATACGCCCTCGCTCAAAGTCCGTCAACTGCACATACGGTTCACGTCCACACTGTCGCGGCATGCTACCAGTGTTAAAGACTGCGATGGAGCTCCGTATGCCACGGCAAACTGGCTGACACTGACGGCGGTGGTGCACAAATGCTGCGCAGCTAGCCCCATTCGACGGCCAACACCGCGGTCCCTGGTGTGTCTGCTGTGCCGTGCGTGTGATCATTGCTTGTACAGCCCTCTCGCAGTGTCCGGAGCAAGTATGGTGGGTCTGACACACCGGTGTCAATGTGTTCTTTTTTCCATTTCCAGGAGTGTATATATATATATATATATATATATATATATATATATATATATATATATATATATATAGGGTGAGTCACCTAACATTACCGCTGGATATATTTCGTAAACCACATCAAATACCGACGAATCGATTCCACAGACCGAACGTGAGGAGAGGGGCTAGTGTAATTGGTTAATACAAACCATAAAAAAATGCACGGAAGTATGTTTTATAACACAACCCTACGTTTTTTTAAAAGGAACCACGTTAAGGGGATACGGAATCGGATTTTGGGTTAAAAAATCGAATTTTTTTTTATTGGCGTATTATATTCTGCCATGTTTCCTCTTTAAAATGACGTATCATACATAGCTCTACTACAATTATAACTATTTTATTTTTATATATTTGTGAGATCGGGTATTGCGCTTTAGTTATACACGTCTCTCGTGGCTGACCATGAACTTTTTGGCAGTACCTTTGAAGTGACATGAATTCAAATATCCCGGTTTCCAGCGACTATTTATACACTAGTTGCCCGAAAATGTTTCTCTCTGGTTTCCTCAAGTTACTCTTTGACTTTGTGGCGGGACTGTTTTGTAAACAGTGTGATATAAGAAAGTAGTTGTTGTTGAGTTATTTCGTATTTAGTGCTTCATTTTTCGCAGTGAAAATGCCTAGAGCTAAAGCAAAAGTATTTAAAAAGCGTGTGAACTGGCAAAAGAAAAGAAATAATGATTCATTAGCAAAGCAAAGCAGTTCATCATCATCACTGTTGGAAAATGTGAATCCACTTATTACTGATTTGCCGAACGAACTTACACCAAATGAAAACAGTGCTTCTCATAAAAAACTAAGAGATTTGGAAGAGAAATATAATTTACTTGATAGAGGGAATGAAGTTTTTGAACTCATTGATACGAATATATTGTGTGAAGCTCTTGAAAACAGTTTGTGCTGCAAAAAATGTCATGGAAACGTTTCTCTGAAAGTAGAATCCCATGTTGGCCTGGCTGCCCAGTTTAATTTAATATGCAGTGTTTGTAAATACAGCTGTAAGTTTCCAAGTTCGGTTTCAGTAACTGTAAATAATGGATACAAGAAAACTGAACTTTATAGTGTAAATATTAGGTTAGTTTATGGATTGCGAGCAATTGGTAAGGGCAAAGCAGCTGGTGATATGCTATGTGGTGTTCTAAATCTTCCAAGTGCACCTTCAAAGTTTGAAGCTTACAATTATGTACTAGGATCTGCAGTTGAAGATGTAGCACAGAAGTCAATGCAGGTTGCTGTGGAAGAAGCAGTGGAAGAAAATGACGGCAGTCGTGACCTCACAGTGGCGTTTGATGGCACGTGGCAGAAAAGGGGCCACACCTCCAACAATGGTGTTGTAACAGCAACTAGTGTTGATACTGGCAAGGTTATTGATGTTGCAATAATGTCTAAATACTGTAGGTGCACAGGCAGGCTGAAAAATGAACACAGTGATGACTGTATTGCTAATTATTATGGTAGTAGTGGTGGCATGGAGGTTGCTGGGGTGAAGAAAATTTTTCATCGCTCTTCACAGTGGTATAATGTTCTCTATGTCAAATATCTGGGAGATGGTGACTCTAAAGCATTCAAAGAAGTTTTGGAAAGCAAACCATATGGGAACAGTGTAAATATAAGCAAACTTGAATGTATAGGACATGTGCAGAAGAGAATGGGTGCCAGGCTGAGAAGGTTAAAATCAGTTATGAAAGGGAAAAAACTAGATGATGGGAAAACCTTGGATGGCAGAGGAAGATTGACTGATTCCATAATAGACCACATTCAGAACTGCTATGGCCTTGCAATCAGGCAAAATACAGGCAATCTTGAAGAAATGAGGAGAGCTATATGGGCTTTATATTTCCACACCGCATCCACGGATGAGCATCCACAACATGGTTTGTGCCCCAAAGGTGAAAACAGCTGGTGTAAATACAATAGGGGACTAACAACAGGAGAGAAATACATTCACCACCACAGTCTACCATCAGCCATCATGGCAGAAATAAAGCCCATTTTCAGAGATCTGGCTGACAGAAGTCTTCTGATGAAATGTCTTCACGGAAAAACGCAGAACCCCAACGAGTGCTTGAATAGTGTGATATGGCATCGTCTCCCAAAAACAGTGTTTGTCGGAATTAATACACTACATTTTGGTGTGTATGATGCTGTGGCAACCTTCAATCTTGGAAATATAACTAAATGCCAGGTCCTTCAAAAGTTGGGTATGTGTGTTGGTTCCCGTACGGTACGTGCTATGTTCTTTTTAGATCAGCACAGACTAAGGCATGCTGATAATATAATCAAGACATTAGTGAAAAAAGCAAGACAGGTGCAGAGGGGTGCCAAAAGAAGACTTGAAGATGATTATGAAGACTGTGAAGGGGGTATTAGCTACGGATCAGGAATGTTTTAATCTTCTTTCTCCGTTTCCCGTAAGTTTACTTTTTACTTCATCTAGGAACATTATCTCGGGTACTGGTCAACCTAGAAGTCTGAAATTTTTATGACGTAGTGACATAGGTCCCTATTACATACTGAAACAACGATTTTTTAATTACTTGATTTACAAAAGACTTAGGGGTGATAGTCTTGTAAAAAGCGATGGAAAAAATTTACTTAAAAATAAATGTACAATATCTCTGTAAGAAAATACTTTGACAATAAACTGTTGTTTCAGTATTGTTGTAACATATGAATGCACATACAGTAAAATTTTTACCTCTCTGTCTCCAGTAGTTTGTGAGAAAATGTTCCCTATAGTAGGCATATATTAACATTGCGGGGATAGGTGATTCCGTATCCCCTTAATTTTGTTAGCACATCTGAACATATAAACAAATACGTAATCAGTGTCGTTTGTTGCATTGTAAAATGTTAATTACATCCGGAGATATTGTAACCTAAAGTTGACGGTTGAGTACCACTCCTCAGCTGTTCGATCGTGTGTATCGGAGAGCACCACGTAGGGATCCAAAGGGAACGGTGATGGACCTTAGGTACAGAAGAGACTGGAACAGCACATTACGTCCACATGCTAACACCTTTTTATTGGTCTTTTTGACTGACGCACATGCACATTACCATGAGGGGTGAGGTACACGCACACACGTGGTTTCCGTTTTCAATTACGGAGTGGAATAGAATGTGTCCCCACATGTCAGGCCAATAGATGTCCAATGTGGTGGTCATCATATGGTACGGAATCATTGGCGACCACCTCATTGGTCCTCACTTCATTGCAGGGGCCCAAACAGCTGCAACATACATCGCGTTTCTACAGAATGATCTGCCAACGTTGCTCGAAAATGTCCCACTGGAAACGCGTCGACGTATGTGGTACCAGCATGATGGTGAACCTCCACATTCCGCAATTAACACTAGGCTGACCCTTGACAGGACGTGGAGGACGCATAAATTGGCCAGCCCGTTCTTTTGATCTTACACCTCTGGACTTCTTTCTGTGGGGTACGTTAAAGGAGAATGTGTACCTTGATGTGCCTACAACCCCAGAGGATACGGAACAACGTATTGTGGCAGCCTGCGGCGACATTACACCAGGTGTACTGCGGCGTGTACGACATTCATTACGCCAGAGATTGCAATTGTGTGCAGCAAATGATGGCCACCCACATTGAACATCTATTGGCCTGATATGTCGGGACACACTCTATTCCACTCCGTAATTGAAAACGGAAACCACGTGTGTACGTGTACCTCACCCCTCATGGTAATGTACATGTGCGTCAGTAAAAAAGACCAATAAAAAGGTGTTAGCATGTGAACGTAGTGTGCTGTTCCAGTCTCTTCTGTACCTAAGGTCCATCACCGTTCCCTGTGGATCCCTACGTAATTCGGTGCTCTCCGATACACACGATCGAACAGCGGAGGAGTGGTACTCAACCGTCAACTTTAGGTTACAATATCTCCGGATGTAATTAACATTTTACAGTGCAACAAACGGCACTGGTTACGTATTTGTTTATATGTTCAGATGTGCTAACAAAACTAACGGGGTTCCATTTAAAAAAACGTAGGTTTGTGTTAAAAAACATGCTTCCGTGCATTTTTTATGGTTTGTATTAACCAATTACACTAGCCCCTCTCCTCACGTTCGGTCTGTGGAATCGATTCGTCAGTATTTGATGTGGTTTACGAAATATATCCAGCGGTAACGTTAGGTGACTCACCCTGTATATATATATATATATATATATATATATATATATCTGACTTGTTCCTCATCATATCGATAAAATAATCGGGAAAATGATCTACGGAACATGACATACTAAAACTAAACTAAAACAACACAACTCGAACAATACAGCGTGGCCTGATAGCTCGCATTGTTGTCATTCTGATTATTTTTCTCACACACCTCGTACTCTCTTGACTCTTCTAATACTGAACAATGGCTAACTTCCAGAAGTTTCACAGAAGCTCAAAATTTAGCGTGCTCTTCAATGCGACATGGTTTTAATGGTTTCCGTAACGAAAATCTGTCTCAAAATCTGACAGAAAATCGAAGATTCTCGCTACAGATGACATAATCGTCCTGAGATATTCAGCGACTGTTTAGATAATTAAGATAATTCTCATTTATTGTTCCATCTCAGCTACACATTTTTAATTAAATTATATGTTTCGATCACTCTGGATCATCCTCAGATCTAAAACAAAGTAAAACCAAATATGTACCATCCAATATTTTATAATAAGTAGAAAAGACAATAAATGTACATAAACGCAACTACGTAGGTAAATTCTATGTTTATGAACAATTCTTCTCTTTTTTACTTACTATAAATATTAGATGGTACGTATTTAGTTTTACTTTGTTTTTGATCTGAAGATAATCCAGAGTGATTGAAACATGTAACCTAATTAAAAAATGTGCAATCGAGACGGAACAATAAATGAGAATTATGAAAGAGTTTCTGGTCGTATGTAAAGTAGACCAACGGCAAGACACAGTCAACCCTTCACGGTCCTATAGCGATGGTAATGTTACCAATGACGGCGCCACCAAAGAAGACGAAGTAAGTACTCCAGAATTAAAACCAAAAAGGAAGCAAACATGAGGAACTTAAAAGTAGTCATCCTGGGTTTAGCGACACAAATCAAACCACGGTGTAGACTGCTTACCAGCTAGGTTCCTTTCAGAGTATGCTGATGTAATAGCTTCGTATTTAGTAATCGTATACAACTGCTCGCTCGACGAAAAATCCGTACTGGTAGCTAAAGCCTGGAAAGTTGCCTAAGTCACATTAATACTCAAGAAAGGAAATAGAAGTAATCCGCTGAATTAGAGACCCATACCACTGACGTCGACTTGCAGTAGGATTCTGGAACACGTACTGTGCTTGAATATAATGAATTACCTGGAAGAAAACAATATATTGATACATAGTCAGCACGGATACGGAAAATATCGTCATTGTACAACTAACTCTTTATTTTCATGAAGTAATTAATGTTATCGACAGGGAATTTAAAGATGAGTCCATATTTCTAGATATCCAGACCGAATATAGTCTCAGAAATGCGATTGTATTCATGTGATCTTGTCAGATCGTCACAGTTCGTAGTAGCTGAAGGAGAGTCGTCGAAAAAAACGGGAAGTGCTATCTGGTATTCCGAAAAAAGTTTTATAGGCCCTCTGCTGCACCTGATTTAAATGTATTATTTAGTACATAGTCTGAGCAGCCCTCTTAGATTGTCATTTACTGTCCAATAAAGTATTAGAAAGTCATATCCAATTCCAAAATGATTTATATAAAATATCTGTTGGGTGCAGTCAGTGGCAATTGACCTTAAGTAATGAACAATGTAAGTTAATCCACTCGAGTGCTGAAACGATCAGTTAAATTTCGGTCACACAATAAATCACACAAATGTAAAAGTTGTCAATTCAACTAAATTCGTGCGAATAGATCGATACGATCCCATAGACAATGTTGTGGGGAGCTGCCTACACTACGTTTGTCCGTCCTCTGCTACAGTACTCTTGTGCGGTATGGGATACATAGCAGACAAAATTGATGCAAGACTTGTTAAAGCTCAAAGAAGGGCAGCTCGTTTTGTATTATCGTGAACTAGGGGAGAGACTGTCAAGAATATTGTAAGCGAGTTGGGCTGGCAATCATTAAACAAGAGTTATTCGTTGCGGCGAGGTCTTTTCGCGAAATTTCAATCCCCAAGTTTTTCCCCTGAATGCGAAATATATTTTGTTGACATCCACCTACATAGGGAGTAATTATCATCATAATAATATAAAAGAAGATTTAAGTGCCCGTTTTTCCCACGCACTGTCGAGAATGCAGCGGTAGAGAAACAGTGTGAAAGTGGTACGATGAACCCTTTGCCAGACACTAAAGTGTGCGAATGTGTGTGTCATGTAGGTGTAGCATTCGACGTGAACTGCTCCGTAGTAAATCTCAGACTTCTGTCGACGCATTCGCGGAAGGCGCCATTCACAAGAACCCAAGAGCATTTCGCTGAACAAACAACGCCATATTGCTCAGTAGAATAGCACTTCACTCTCTTTGGAAATTCCGAAGGGCCGTAACTACTTCCTGAAAACTTCGAAACTAGGTCACTTCGATCTGCCCCACCAAAGAAAAGCGACAGCTTTGTACGATGGAATGTTATTACGAACGAGATATGACCAACACCCCCTCCCCCCTCTCCCCCTACCACTGAGGAAGACAGCTAAGCCGTTCTTAACAAGTTTATTGACCCTAAAAATCTAAGGGTGTGTGCTGTGACTGTTTACTTCACAGATCGTTGGCTGCGACGCTTCCGTGTTTCCCCATAGGAACCAACAGTTTGTTCTGCGTAATGTTGACAATTTCTACCTCGAAACGAGTACAGACTTCTGTGGGGCTTGTCAAGAATGAGAGGTTGTTGTACCATCAGTAATGTCGGACATGTATTCGTTTCTGACCTTTTCCTTCGGGCCACAGCTATAATTATTTCACTTAAGTTCAGTCACGCACAAAATATTCTACATACAAGACTGAAATGGGAGATACGAATCGAGGGTTCAATCTTTTTGTATATTTGTTCTGTATTGAAAAATGAACCGCCTTCCTAAATTGAAATAAAGTTGTGGATTATACGTTTTATTGGGGAATTTAAGTAATTCACAAGCTACGCTGAGATAAAGGATGACGTTGAATGTTCTAGATAAAGAAGAGAAAGTAGTTTTTCGCAACATTCTAACGTTTTTCACATGTTACAAAATATAGCTATTCCCAGGCACCTTTTAAATGTACGCCTTTGTTGTGCCGTTAGTCATGTGCAATTCTTCTCGTAGAAATTACTGGAAACATGTATCAGGCACAGTTCATATAAGAATGGAAATAAACTTTCTTATAACTTACTGATAGCATATTAGTAATTGTTTTCAAAGTCTTCACGGCAGCCTCCACTTTCGTGAACGAAAATGCGGTGGTTGGGATAATTGTAGCAGTACCGGGCCACACGTGCCTTTTAGCATGCTAGGGATGGTACTGTTAATAACCAATGCATACTCTCGATCTGGATCATCAAATTAAACAAAAATTGTATGTTTGCGACTAATATCATCTGGCTTAATGACCAACAGACAAGAAATCTTGGTTAAGTGAAGCGAACCGTATTTGTTTATTATTTCTACAGGAGTGCAAACCAATGAATTAGTTGTAATATTCAAAGATCTAATCAGTTTAATAAAGAAGAAACAACAGTCTATAATAATCTTTATGACCCATCCATAATTAACAAATGAGATCCAAAAGTTAAAACTAATCAAAGGCCATCAACACTTCAGATTTCAGCAGCAGACGAAATCAAATACGTCTCCCTGTCATTTCTCAGTAACATCTGACATCAGCTCGCACAGCTGGCGAAACCGAAAAAGTCGAAATAGGTTTTCACACAAACAAAGGAATACAAAACAAAATATTCCATAACACTTAAACAACCAATTCAACTTATCAGAAATGTGGTATATTACCAAAAAGCTAACCGGGACACGGTTCCACTTGAAGATTGACTGTCAAACGACTTCCACGGGCAACAAAAATTCGATTTAGTGTTAACTGACCGAATTCAAAAATTTAAAATGCTGTCGTAATCTGCTCGTCAGTATAATATTATGTTAGAGGTCTAACACAGTAAGTCAAGTATTAAAGTCAGAAACTGTCTGTATTTTAGATAACTTAGCTCATCCGGAGGAAAATACCCAGACTTTATTCATCCAGTATTTGAGGATGATAGCACTTAGGGACATCCAACAAACTTAACATATACTTTCAAACCTTTATGGAACTTTCTCTCGATGACAACTCCCCTCTTCCTGCGACTGCTGTATTTGGATGCGGGCTGAGTTGGCATTCCTTCGCTCCCAGCTTCAGGCAGTGTTGGCTTCGGTCACACAGCTTGAGGCTGTTGCCAATGGGAATCACTGTGGGGGTCCAGACGGGGGTTTGTCAAGGACGGACAGCTCGTCCCACGCATCCCCCGATCGGACTACGGCTGTGGCTGCCCTGGATACTGCCCACATTGAGGCTGACGCCTCACCAGTGGTAGAGTGGGAGGTCGTCTCGAGGTGTGGCAGGGGACGAAAGACATTCTAGAGGGCTGAACGGAAGGCCAATCCCGTTTGTCTGACAAACCTGTTTCAGGCTCTGTCTCCGGCTGATACTTATCTTCGGCTGGACGTGGCTACTTGTCCTATTCCAGAGGTTGCCCCTCAGTCTGCAAGATCCGGGCAGTCGCAGAGGGTGGGCTTACTGGTAGTTGGGAGCTCCAATGTTAGGCACGTAATGGGGCCCCTTAGGGATATGGCTGCAAGGGAGGGGAAGAAAACCAATGTGCACTCCGTGTGCATACTGTGGGGAAGGGGGGGATTTCATTCAAGATGTGGAAAGGGTCCTTCCAGAGGCCATGAAGGGTACAGGGTGCACCCATCTGCAGGTGGTCGCTCATGTCGGCACCAATGATGTGTGTCGCTATGCATCAGAGGAAATCCTCTCTGGCTTCCGGCGGCTATCTGATTTGGTGAAGACTGCCAGTCTCGCTAGTGGGATGATAGCAGAGCTCACCATCTGCAGCATCGTCGACAGGACTGACTGCGGACCTTTGGAACAGAGCCGAGTGGAGGGTCTGAATCAGAGGCTGGGACGGTTCTGCGACCGTGTGGGCTGCAGATTCCTCGACTTGCGCCATAGGGTGGTGGGGTTTCGGGTTCCTCTGGATAGATCAGGAGTCCACTACACACAGCAGGCGGCTACACTGATAGCAGGGGTTGTGTGGCGTGGACTAGGCGGTTTTCTAGCTTCGATGGCTTTGGGCAAGTACAGAAAGGGCATCAGCCTCAAAGGTTGCGGAGCAAAGTCAGGACATGATTGGACCAAGCAGCAATCGGTATTGTAATTGTAAACTGTCGAAGCTCCGTTGGCAAAGTACCGGAACTTCAAGCGCTGATAGAAAGCACCGAAGCTGAAATCGTAATAGGTACGGAAAGCTGGCTGAAGCCAGAGATAAATTCTGCCGAAATTTTTACAAAGGCACAGACGGTGTTGAGAAAGGATAGATTGCATGCAACCGGTGGTGGCGTGTTTTGTCTCTATTAGTAGAAGTTTATCCTGTAGTGAAATAGAAGTGGATAATTCCTGTGAATTATTATGGGGTGGAGGTTATACTCAACAACCGCGCAAGGTTAATAGTTGGCTCCTTTTACCGACCTCCCGGCTAAGCACCATTAATGGCAGAACAATTGAGAGAAAATCTGGAATATGTTTCAGATAAATTTCCTCAGCATGTTATAGTTTCAGGTGGAGATTTCAATTTACCAGATATAGACTGGGACACTCAGATGTTTAGGACGGGGTGTAGGGACAGAGCATCGGGTGACATTATACTGAGTGCACTATCCTAAAATTACCTCGAGCAACTAAACAGAGGACCGACTCGTGGAGATAACATCTTGGACCTACTGATAACAATCAGAACCGAACTTCTCGACTCTGTAAGCGCAGAACAGGGAATCAGTGATCATAAGGCCATTGCAGCATCCCTAAATATGGAAGTAAATAGGACTATAAAAAAAGGGAGGAAGGTTTATCTGTTTAGTAAGAGTAATAGGAGGCAGATTGCAGACTACTTAACAGATCAAAACGAAAATTTCTGTTCCGACACCGACAATGTTGAGTGTCTATGGAAAAAGTTCAAGGCAATTGTAAAATGCGTTTTAGACAGGTATTTGCCGAGAATAACTATGAGAGACGGGGAAAAACCCACCGTGGTTCAACAATAAAGTTAGAAAACTACTGCGAAAGCAAAGAGAGCTTCACTGCAAATTTAAACGCAGCCAAAATCTCTCATACAAACAGAAGCTAAACGATGTCAAAGTTAGTGTAAGGAGGGCTATGCGTGAAGCGTTCAGTGAATTCGAAAGTAAAATTCTATGTACCGACTTGACAGAAAATCCTAGGAAGTTCTGGTCTTACGTTAAATCAGTAAGTAGATCGAAACAGCATAACCAGACACTCTGGGATGACAATGGCATTGAAACAGAGGATGACACGCATAAAGCTGAAACACTTAACACCTTTTTCCAAAGCTGTTTTTCCTCGCACGAACGAAAAAATGGCTGACATCGAAATAAGTGTCCAAGGAATAGAAAAAACAACAGACGTTACTCAACAGAGGAAAGTCCATTGGACCTGACAGGATACCAATTCGATTCTGCACAGAGTACGCGAAAGACTTGCCCACCTTCTAACAGCCATGTACCGCAAGTCTCTAGAGAAACGAAAGGCTCCAAATGATTGGAAAAGAGCACAGGTAATTCCAGTTTTCAAGAAGGGTCGTCGAGCAGATGCGCAAAACTATAGGCCTATATCTCTGACATCGATCTGTTGTAAAATTTTACAACATGTTTTTTGCTCGCGTATCATGTCATTTCTGGAAACCCAGGATCTACTCCGTAGGAATCAACATGGTTTCCGGAAACAGCGATCGTGTGAAACCCAACTCGCTTTATTTGTTCATGAGACCCAGAAAATATTAGATACAGACTCCCAGGTAGATGCCATTTTCCTTGACATCCGGAAGGCGTTCGATGCAGTTCCGCACTGTCACCTGATAAACAAAGTAAGAGCCTACGGAATATCAGTCCAGCTGTGTGGCTGGATTGAAGAGTTTTCAACACAGCATGTTGTTCTCAATGGAGAGACGTCTACAGATGTTAAAGTAACCTCTGGCGTACCACAGGGGAGTGCTATGGGACCATTGCTTTTCACAATGTATATAAAGGACCTAGTAAACAATGTCGGAAGTTACATGCGGCTTTTCGCGGATGATGCTGTAGTATACAGAGAAGTTGCAGCATTAGAAAATTGCAGCGAAATGCAGGAAGATCTGCAGCGGATAGGCACTTGGTGCAGGGAGTGGCAACTGACCCTTAACGTAGACAAATATAATGTATTGCGAATACGTAGAAAGAGGGATCCTTTATTGTATGATTATATGATAGCGGAACAAACACTGGCAGCAGTTACTTCTGTAAGATATCTGGGAGTATGTGTAAGTAGTCCATCAACATAGGAGGTGGCTTACAAAACACTCGTTCGACCTATACTTGAGTATTACTCATCATTGTGGGATCCGTACCAGGTCGGGTTGACAGAGGGGATAGAGAAAATCCAAAGAAGAGCGGCGCGTTTCGTCACAGGGTTATTTAGTAAGCATGATAGCGTTACGGAGATGTTTAGCAAACTCAGGTGGCAGACTCTGCAAGAAAGGCGCTCTGTATTGCGGTGTAGCTTTCTGTCCAGGTTTCGAGAGGGTGCGTTTCTGGATGAGGATCGAATATACTGCTTCCCCCTACATATACCTCCCGAGGAGGTCACGAATGTAAAATTAGAGCCGGCCGCGGTGGCCGTGCGGTTCTGGCGCTGGAGTCCGGAACCGCGAGGCTGCTACGGTCGCAGGTTCGAATCCTGCCTCGGGCATGGGTGTGTGTGATGTCATTAGGTTAGTTAGGTTTAAGTAGTTCTAAGTTCTAGGGGACTTATGACCTAAGATGTTGAGTCCCATAGTGCTCAGAGCCATTTTTTTTGTAAAATTAGGTTCGAGCGCGCATGGAGGCTTTCCGGCAGCCGTTCTTCCCGCGAACCATACACGACTGGAACAGGAAAGGGAGGTAATGACAGTGGCACGTAAAGTGCCCTCCGCCACACACCGTTGGGTGGCTTGCGGAGTATAAATGTAGATGTAGATGTAGATTTAAAGGAAGGAAGTTCATCGCATCAGACATGACATTTTAATTTATCACTTCTTTACTACTAACAGTTACATCCTTACTACTAACTTTATTCGAAACATTTTCCAGGCAATATCCACATATACCACTGAATGTTCCTGCAAAATTACATCACTCTATGGCACACAGTTCTGGAGATACGACGCTTTACACATGAAAGTTCGATTCTTCAAGGAATATTTATGTGAACTAACTTGTGACAACTGCTCTTGCTACTGCATAGAGCAAACAGGAAGATTGAAATCCGATACCAAGAGTACATCGACGCACTGCGTTTAAAAATCTAAAAAAAAAAAACAGTTTCGTTAATGACTTACTTAAAATAGTCATTCCGCTACACATATTAAAAAAATAGTCTTCATAACCGACTCATGGTACGGGATAAAGGTGACCGTCTGTAACAAACAGATTTTCACCCATAACCATAAATCATCCACCGCCATTATTAAATGAACCAACTGAGTGAGTAAACAACTCATTTTTTCAGAATTTTGAAGAGTCTTTAACGTTGCAAAAATAAGTTCTTGCTCTGATACTAAAAACCCCAGGCTAACACACACACACACACACACACACACACACACACACACACACACACACACCATCTCCTAGACACCCTCCTCCCTCACATACTCCCGCCCTTATAGTTGCACATCTACTTACTACTCATCATCTGTCTCACTAATCTTCCAACACCGTCGTCCCAAATGCCCGCATAACTTGGCATTTTCATCAAGCAAAGCTATCAACGTGCTAATCTCTGATGTTGAGTTTACAATCAACATGTAGTAATAAAGAATAAACGTGCTAATTGTATTTTCAACACTAAGAAATACTCGTATATGAGAAATGTCATTTTAAAATTTAATGTCATAAACTCTGTAAATATCACAGGTTAATTTTATAGCAGTGACTAATTTGGACTGTCTATACACACGCTAACATTCAGAATCAACGGGCAATTTCAAAAATTCGAGTGCTTGCTAAACAAAATCTCCGTTTCAACACAAAATTTTTGAACGCTAAGTTACATTCTTTGGTTTGTTTACATCCTGTAACGCTCATGGAAGCTGTTACCTGTGTCAACGTTACGTGGTGTTGTGTAATGAATCTAACTAGAAAACAATTACTATGCTTTCCAAAGAGTTTTGTGCACCACGATTAATCATAATGTGTTAATCAGTTAATTAGTTTCATATTAAATGGATGATTTGCACAGCAACTCGTAATAATGTGTAAAATGTTACACTCAGGTAACATATTTATTTGTGAATATGGCTACATGCTGAACGTTTATAAATTTTCCTTTTTGTTTTTGAATATGCTGATGTGACTTCGTAATTCCTATCCACCACATTACATTATAATAAGAGGAATTCTTGTACGGAATAGGAGGTTTCAGAGAACTGTAAGTATGCCATCAAGTTGACTTTGTGATGTAAATTATTCCATATACTTCATCCTAAGCCAGTTTTTTTCTATTTTGCCACAGCTACGCAACGAGCCACGCAGTGATATAAACAACAACTGAGACCTGTGTACCATGTAACGATGAGCCGCTAGGCGACTTGAAACTCGTAATGGTAAAATAAAAGTTCTATTATCACAAAAGGCCACTGTCCTTTCTGAAAACCTTATTTAGCACATTCATAGAGTTTAGTATCCACGACGCATAAAAGTTTTACTTTTCACTCTACTTCCACTCAGTCAATGGGGCGCTGTACATAGGCGTCTGGACTGGCACCCCGGGGGCAACTAGGTTCAAACACTCGTTCAGCCATCCAGGTTTAGGTTTTCCGTGAGTTTCCTAAATCGCTTAAGGGGAATGCCTGAGTGGTTCCTTTTCAAGGACATAGCCGATTTTCTTCCCCTTCCTTGACCAGTAGTAGATTGTGCTGCGCCTTTGATGGTTTCGTGGGCGGCGGGGCGTTAAACCATAGTACTCCTCCCGCCTTCTTCGTACTTTAACTTGCTCATTCAAACAATTACATTTTAAATGATAGTTTGAACTGTCTGAATGGGCTAGGCCGTAGAAATTATAGCTTCTTTTCATCAGAGTTTGTGTAGCCCTTAACGGAATCCATTCTTAATTAACAATCGTCCACATACAGTTCGGGAATTATTATTTTTTATTACGCCAATTAAAAGGCTGAGGGACTTTCCACCAATTTAAAATGCCTTTTACCCTATTAAAGTTGTGTTTACGTTCATCCTGTGAATTTTGTAAACTTTGTTCTGCGTTTTTATTTCAAACTCTCGGCTGTTCTTTTATCAGACAGATTCGAGAACCACCAAGATTTTGCCTACACAAGGGTCGAAGGCGATGTATAAATCCACACCCACGCTAACGGATATGTCAAACCAACGGTCCTTTATACGATGCCCGGATTCGATACGGTACTCGCTCACCATCTATTTTTGTTCTCAGCCAAATGATCAGGCACCATGCAACTATTTCTGTCCGAGGAACTTTGAAATTAGACAATAACACTACATTTTGGTGGAGCTTCGCACCTGTTTACACTTGTTTCATGTGATATACTTTCAAACATGCAGTCACACTTGAATACATACGACCAGGTGTTTCAAAAAGGTTAACCCGATCTCACAAGATTATACCTTCCACTTAATTGAAGATGAAGCTGGGGTAAATTTTAATTTTTTCATTGGACTACAAAATTTTTATTTTCTGAAACAACCATCCGACTTATACCGTTGTAAATTCGTATGATTTTACACGCAATCACGCAGGACCTTAGGGAATTGAAGTACTTTTCGGTTAAATGTTTGAGATGAGCAAAAATAAGACACCCTGGAATTCAGGAAATAGATTTTTTCCATATTTTCAGAGCCAAACGAAGAGTAATAAATCGATAAATGGGTTATTAATACGACCTGTGTAAGGTCTAGTTTCTTTTTAAATAAAAAAGGTTTAATTGATTGAAACTAATAGGCTGCTTGAGGAAAATTTAGTTAGTAATTTTAGGGCAAATTGAGATATTTCACAAGAAGCTGCTGCTAGCTAAGGAAATGAAGTGTCAACGCATAGCAAATCAGAGAATGATTTTATTTTTATCTGTAACTCATAATAATAAAATAGCGAGCGACATGCAAATACATTATTTTTTATGTTTTTAGTACAAAACTTGTAAATAAAAAACATTAAAAAAGCTATCTAATGTTTTGTGAAATGATACGTCTAAAAGTAAGAAATAAAACAGATCAGAGAACATTTGACGTGCCTTTGAATGATGTTCGGTATCAAGTACTGCAAATGAATTGCCGATTGAGAAACCGGAATCTTAGAATTTTAAAGAGTACTAAAAGATATATCTCCCGTGGAATTTCACTCAGTGGTCTCCTTCCATCACTAAAGTGTGAGCATCTTAGCTGCTGTACCTGATTTCGAGCATCACGGTGTGTCAGATGTTTCTCTAACCTATTTTATTTATTACTTTTAGAAGAATACTTCCTCAAAACATTTGCCCGTTTTTTTCTTTTCAATATTTTTATTACAATTATGTTTATAACTACAGCTTTCATTTAACTTTCATAAATGTTCAGTAACTGTCTTTCAAGGATGAAGCTACGAATTTCTCCATCCCATACGTACCGACATCCTGGAGCCGTAGTTAAAATTAAGTAAGTAACATCTCGCTCACAGGCGTATAAGCACCCTCAGGTTGGTCCGTGAAGGGAACTGTTACATACCGTGATAAATGATACAATAAAAGACCCTGACAATGCACGCGATAGAAATTCGTAGAAAGTAGATGTAGCTGGCTTGTGAAACCTCTGCAAAAATCATGCAAATGAGTAAGGATCTACAAAAAACTTTCCCATCCCGAACAGTTACATACGGCAAATTACTGAGCGGAAACATGAGGTAAGAAAAACAGCGCAACCACTGGTTATCTCATTAAAAACTACTTACACGGCAGGTTGCACACACTCGGCGATGCAACAAGACAACACGCAGAACTGCGGGAGAAGTGGGTCTCATCGTTCGTCTGGATGAGAACGCTAAACACGTAGAGAGAATGGGAGCGCTAAATGCCATTTCTTTTGGGCCCTCCGAGGAAATATATTGTTGAAACAATACGCGAATAAGCAGTTCTCGGATTACTAATTCTCATGGGAGTATTTGTTTGCAGATCCATCGACCTTCGTTCCTATCTTGAGGAAGTTTTATCTGCGCTTACCTTTTACCTCCAAAGACCTTCATTATTTCTCCTACAGATTATAATCTTTGTATCCCCTCACAATTGCTCCTCTACACTTCACCTTACAGCACCAAATTAAGTATTCCTGCATAGCTCACAATACACTGTAAGACAAAGACAAACAAGACGACGCCACCACGAACGTATTATCCGAATAGAACGGAAATTGGTAGACGTGATGTAGTGGTACAGACAGACAGTTCCAGAAAAACTGGATGATTTATTCAAGAAAAGATTTGCACAAACTGAGCAAGTCAATTAAGGCTCTTATGCAAGCAGTTATTCAACTTGGCATTGACTAGCTCAGTTGTTGGATGCCCTCCTGATGGAGCGCCAGACGTTCTCAATTAGGAAGAGTTCAGGTGACCTATCTAGCCAAGATAGGTTTTTGCAAGCATGAACCAAGCAGTAGAAACTCTCATCATGGGCAAATGGTCACTATCTTCCTGAAATGTAAGCCCAAGATGAAGGGCAACAAAACAGAGCATAGAATACCGTAGACGTACTGCTGTGCTGTAGGAGCGCCACGGATGATAACCAAAGAGGTCCTCCTATGAAATGAAATGGGGCTAGGGCTGGGGAGGGCGCCAGTAGGTCTATCAGTAGATTGGGTTTAACTGGGCATGGCCTGCATCTCAATAGGTATGGGAAGAGGAGGCTGGCAAAGCTTACAGGTGACAGTGTAGTGGGTGGTGGTGGGATCACTCATGGAACACTTCCTGTAGTGGTTGGTGTTAGAGCTGCACCTGTTTTGGACTGAAGTCAGCTGATAGGTATACCTGCTTAAAGGAAGTCCCTCTAGCCAAGGGCTCACCTTCAGAGGACGTCATGCTTCCAAGTAGAGAAGGAATTAGCATATTTCATCAAAATATAAGAGGTATTAGAGATAAATTAGTGAACTGCTTATGGATGTTGACTCTTGAAATAATTGGTATGTCGGAGCACAGTTCAGAGGCTTCCTTTACCAGGATACAGATTAGCTGGCTGTTTTTCAAGGAGTTCCTTGCGGGGTGGGGGAGTGGCTACGTACGCAAAAAACAGTATTCCATTTGAGTCCATAGACGTATCACAGCATTGCAGTAAACAGATATTTGAATTTTGTGTAGGGGCAGTTGGATTTAGTGAAACTAAACTTCTAATTGTTGTTGTTTATAGGTCCCATAACTCTGACTACAGAGCATTTCTGCTCAAGCTAGAGAGGGTTCTTGATTCACTTTGTAGGAAGTACCAGAAATTAATTGTATAATTGTATGCGGTGACTTCAGTGTAAATTTTGTACATGATTGTGCAAGAAAAATGATGTTGGTAGATCTCCTAAATTCATATGATCGCCGGCCGGTGTGGCCGTGCGGTTCTAGGCTCTTCAGTCTGGAACCGCGTGACCACTACGGCCGCAGGTTCGAATCCTGCCTCGGGCGTGGATGTGTGTGATGTCCTTAGGTTAGTTAGGTTTAAGTAGTTCTAAGTTCTAGGGGACTGATGACCACAGATGTTAAGTCCCATAGTGCTCAGAGCTATTTGAACCATTCATATGATCTGATGCAGACTGTGTTTTTTCCAACTAGGGTGCAGGGGAACAGTAGCACAGCCATAGACAATATTTTTATTCGCTCTTCGTTACTAGATGGGCATTCTGTTAGTGAAAGGGTGAATGGCCTTTCGGACCATGATACTCAAATTTTAACACTAAAAGGCTTTTGTCCTCAAACAAATGTCACATATAACTGCAACCTATGTAGTAAAACTAATCCAACAGCATTAGAGAGTTTTTTAAACCTTGTCAAGGAACAAGAGTGGCAGGATGTTTATAGTACCGATGACATAGATGATAAATACAATGCTTTTCTTAACACATTTCCCATGCTCTTTGAGAATTCCTATCCATTAGAACGTTCTAAAAAGGGTACTCACAGTAATAGGCATCCCGGGTGGCTGACTAGTGGGATAAGGATATCATGTAGAACGAAGTGGAAATTAGATCAAAATGTTAGAAGTAGCCACAATGAAGCTACAGTAGCCCATTACAAACTGTTCTGCAATACGCTTAATAAAATTATTAGGAAGGCAAAGAGTATGTGCTTTACAAGTAGAATAGCTAATTCACAGGATAAAATTAAAACCACATGGTCAGTTGCGAAGGAAGTGTCTGGTCAGCAGCACAAGGTCGACGATATAAAGTGAGTTCGTAGCGAAAATATTTCAAATGTATGTACAGTATTTAACAATCACTTTCTGAGCATCGCTGGCAAATTAAATAAAAACTTAGTTTCTACAGGGAATCACTTAACTTTCTTGCCTCTCCAAGATTGATGTCTGAAATACTCCTCTGTGATAAAGACAAGGGGGAGGTCGAGTCAAAAATTGAATAACTGAAGACTAAGGACTCTCATGGCTATGGTGGAGTGCCTTGCAGAATATTAAAGTGCTGTGCTGCACATGTTAGCCCTGTACTTAGCCATATTTGTAATTTTTCCTTTAGGAATGTTCAGTTTCCTGAACGATTAAAGTACTCAGTAGAAAAGCCGCTTTATAAAAAGGGAGAAAGGGATAATGTAGATAATTTTAGACCTATTTCTATGCCATCAGTATTTGCTGAAGTTATTGAAAAGACTGTGCATGTAAGAATAATTGATTATTTTATATCACACGATTTACTAACAAATGTACAGTTCTGATTTAGAAGTCGTTTAACATAACAACTGAAAACGCTATATTCTCTTTTCTCTGTGAGGTACTGGATGGGCTAAACAAAAGGTTTCGAACGCTAGGCATATTTTTTGATTTAACTAAGGTGTTTGATTGTGTTGATCACAGTATATTGCTCCAGAAGTTGGACCATTGCGGAATACGAGGAGTAGCTCACAATTCGTTCACCTCTTACTTTAGCAACAACAGCAAAAGGTCATTATTCACATTGTTGAGAATGACTGTGACGTGGGGTCTGAGTGGGTTACAGTCAAGCAGGGGGTGCCCCAGGGATCAGTGTTTGGCCACTCCTGTTTCTTATTTATATATATGATATTCCCTCTAGTATTAAGGGTAACTCTAAAATATTTCTGTTTGCTGGTGACACTAGCTTGGTAGTAAAGGATGTTGTGTGCGACATTGGCTCGGTTTCAAATAGTGCAGTTCATGACCTAAGCTCATGGCTTGTAGAAAATAAACTAACACACAATGATGGGAGCATGTACGTTGTTAATGCTTGCAGAACCTTTATAGTGGCTCTCCTTTGAATAGTATTTTATGGAGTTGAGAAAAAGCAGGCAGTTTGGTCATTTAACAGTAAATCCTTCAGTGAACGTTGAAAGCCACGTGCGTCTATTAAGAAAAGGAATATCTTCAAGCACTTACTGGGCATAGAATGCTGGGACCAAGAATTTCTTGCACCAGTGTGCAGACAATGAGTTCGGTCAAAGCGGCGAAAAACTGCCTACCTGGATCTATCTATTAGGTGGCTCTTACCACAGCAGGGGCAAGAGTGCAAGAGAAATCTAGATCGCCCAGCCAACACATTACGACAGGGTTGTAAACGGCCTTTGTGAATATGGATGGTAGCCATAAAAATCCGAGAGTTTCCATATTCACCATGGGCCGGACGCTATTGAGGGAACCATCAGGTGGTGTCGTCCCTGAGTGGGCAGAGGTTGTTGGGTAGCCTCAGGCCTTCAAAACAATTTTAGAAGGAATGTATCATTTATTGCAGCTCTGAAATGATTTACGTTGGGACACAAAAGTACTACTCTTGGGTGGTTAGACACTGGACTCGCTTCGGGAGGACGACGGTTCAATCCCGCGTCCAGCCATCCTGATTTAGGTCTTCCGTGATTTCCCTAAATCAGTCTAGGCAAATGCCGGGATGGTTCCTCTGAAAGGGCACGGCTGACTTCCTTCCCCATCCTTCCCTAATCCGATGAGACTGATGACCTCGCTGTCTGGTCTCCTTCCCCAAGAAAAACAAACAACTACTCTTGGTTTAGCCAGGACTCCTAGTCGGACACATTGTAACGTTCGGGCAATCCAGATAATGATCTCCAAGATAAATGTTTAGTTCGCTTTAAAGCTGTATGGAAACTCAAAACTCGCTGCCTAAAGTGGCCATAGGAAAAAACAAGTCGGGATCACAATGTCTCCTCCCCTCTGTGAGGGAATTTGCGAGTCAGGGGTTGGCTGCTTCTGCTGCAAACAGACGAATATCGTTAACTTTGATGAGGTAGAGCAGACGAGTTACAGGGAAGATATGGAGCTTGTGGAGTCTTGTGGTTGGCACAAAATGCTTGTGGGGGGGGGGGGGGGGGAGGGGTGGCAGTGGCAGAAGTGCCTTTGTGGAGTTTACCGAGGTTCGATGGAAAGTGAGGAGAGTAAAAACTAGGTCTTCCAATTCAGACTCCGGTCTAGAATGGGTCTTGCGATTCAGATTCTGGTCTGGAGTGGGTCTTCCGATTCAGATTCTGGTCTGGGATGGGTCTTCCGATTCAGACTCTGTCCTGAAGAGTACTCTGGTTTTGACTTTTGCTATGAGTAGGTTGCGCTTGGGACGCTTGTCCTGAACGTAACTTCACATTAGCACTGGTCTTGACTGGTGAGCCTGTGGTGAGGACTTGGCTGACCTCAGTCTCTCAGACAAGTCGCTGTGCTGAGTGCAACGTTATTCGTGACAGGTCGGTCGATGTTTGATATCCTTTTAAGCATTGCTTTATAAGTGAGTCAAATTGGTCCACGGCATGACCAGCGACCGGGAGCGTGACACGATGTGATCTCCCGAGATTTCAGGGCACCATTAGAGACTGATTCCGATCTGTCTAACGGATCAGTATCCACTAGTTTGCGTATTTCGTGCCCGCGATAGCGAATTACAGGCGCCACACATCGTCGCTCTGTAGACGCTTGAACAATGATTGTCACCTGAGACAGCGCTACACATCGAGAAAAGGGTGGAGTATGGCTGCTCCGGCTTGTTAGGGCCAATAGAACCACAGTCTCTCCACTTGTTCTCAGCTGAACCAACGTAGTTTAACTTCTGTGTAGGATAAATCCATCAAAGTCCATTCAGTGTTATTAATTTTAGAATTGTTATCTTCTAACGCAGGCTATCAACAGCAATCACAGTGAAAGGGCAAAATCAATTTAGCAGATGCATGGGACAGGTAGTCAAATGGAAGGTTTACTAGTTAAGGTGATTGCTGTCTGGGCGGTAACTCAGAGTCGCCTGTCGCCTTATGAAACATACCGTCAGTCCAGTGTAGTCTTGCAAAGACGTGTCTGGAAACACCACGGACGGTGCTGTCGCCTGTCATATAGCCCGATAACCGTGAATGATGGTCCGGCGTGTCTTTTCTTTTCGTAGTAGGCTCCCTTTGGTTTTCATCTCCAACACTTTTACAGCACAGACGTACGCCGACGATATCCTAAACCCCGTTGTGTTACCTTTGATGGCAAACCATCCTGGGCTTACAGTTCAGCAAGATAATGCCCGTCCGCATACGGCGAGGGATTCTACTGCTTGTCTTCGTGCTTGCCAAATCCTGCGTTCTCCAGAAAGGTCAGAGATTCCTTCCCCAGTTGAGAACGTTTGGAGCATTATTGGCAGGGACTTCCAGCCAGCTCTGGATTTTGACGATCTAACGCGGAAATTGGATAAACTTAGGCACGATATCCCTCAAAAGAACATTCAATAAATCTACCGGTCAAAGCCAAGCTGAGTAACTGCTTCCATAAAGGCCAGAGGTGGACCAGCGCGTTATCGGCTTGTTCAGTTTGCGAAGCTCTTTCTCTTGAATAAATCACACATTTTTTTCTGACACTGTAATCATTTGTTTGTCCATGTATGTACATCACCGATTTCCGCCACATTCGGATAATTCCTTCCTGGTGCAATAATTTTGTTTTGTTTTATAGAGTACATCGCGACAGCGTGTGCCTTCAGCTCGTAAATTCTACTTATAGTTTTTAGTATCTCTTCATTTATTATTTCATTTGTCAATTTTAATACAACGGGGTGGTCAAAATTATATAAACACTAAAACACAACAATTTACCATGCCTAATGCGGTGTATGAAAATCGTTGGCATTCGAAACAACTTCCAGTCGTCTCAGAGTGGATAAATACAGGTCCTGTGTGGGCTTCTTATGCAGTCCTTCATGCAAAATAGCGACAAGTTCAGGTAATGATTATCTGAATAATGGTCACGTACCCTTCTCTCCTCAATAGACCACAAAAGCTCAGTAAGACTGAGATATGAAGACTTTGGTGGTCAGGGTCTCTGCGACAATTCATCCTCTTGTTCACAAGCACCAGTGCTGGACGACGCGAAGTGTGTGGACAAGGACCCTTTCGTGTATGGAACACAGCATGAAAACTGGGAAACTAACGCTATAACACTGAATGCAGCAATACTAGGCACTTAATCCTTGGCAGAAGTGAGACCTTGCATAGTAAGCATGGGACCCATGAAATACCACGATATGACTGCCAAAATCATCGCCGAACCTCCACTACGTTTCACTTCTGGGATGTAAAGTAGGCCAGAAATCGGAAACCGTGTGTTGCAAGACTCATCCAACCAAATGTTTTTCTTCCATTGTTCCATATTCCGGGTTTTATTTTTTCGGCACCACGTTTTGCTGTTACGGACATTTCCTTCAATGGTGACTGCTTCTGGAATTCTAGCTCCCTGTAGCCGACCACTGTGGCCGAGCGGTTCTAGGCCCTTCAGTCTGGAACCGCGCTACTGCTACGGTCGCAGGTTCGAATCCCGCCTTGAGCATGGATGTGTTTGATGTCCTTAGGTCAGTTAGGTTTACATAGTTCTAAGTTCTAAGGGACTGATGACCTCAGATGTTAAGTTCCATAGTGCTCAGAGCCATTTGAACCATTTTTCTAGCTCCCTGTAGTTCTTTGTTTATGGAGCTTGATGCTGGCAGGGATAGCAAGTGCAACATTCAGTCCTGCAGACTTTTGCAGATACTGTTCTATTTTTCGTCGCAACCCTCTTCAATGACCATATGTCACTATCGCGCAACACAAAATTTCGTCAGTGTTGTGACGTTGTGGATGATTTTTTCTCGGCTCTCCTTGTATGTTGTACAAACCTCCGCTATAGTGCCTCTTGAAACATCAAACACTTCGACTACCTTAGTTGCGGAAGCACCCACAATATGAGCACCAACAACTTGGCCAAGTTGCACAGGTGTTGTTCGTGGTCAAATATAACAGCGCCATCTGCAGAGTTCACTTGCAACTGCATTTATGTTCATGCACGCATTTTTCGCGGTGGTTCCATACTTTTGTCCAACCCCTCGACAAGATTAAGATACATATATTTTGAAGAGCTATAAATGAAGCCAAAGCAATAGTAAGATTGTTTCAGCCCTAGCGTGTACTAGAAGCTGTTCTCTTATTTGTTTCAGTCTTTGAATTACGCCCCGTTCTTTGAGCTGTTCCCTAGTAGCTACAGAGTAGTACTGGCTCCAACAATACTTACTGGATTTGGATTTCTCCAGACATTGTTCAAGACATTAATCGCCATTGTCACAAACGTAGAAAATGAGCAGAGCTCGGTAGCGTTACAGTCGTTTATGGCCATTAAATTGGGAAATTGCCAAAATACCACACTTACACTCTACGCGACCACCTCATGTTCTTGCTCTTACTAGTACAAACCACTCCTTGCTAACGTAAGATAGGAACTAAAATTAAATTACAATGAAATGAACACCCTTAGCTGCTTACAGGCGTTGCCATATGTCAACGGGGACAGATGAAAGTGTGTGCCCCGACCGGACCCGAACCCGGGATCTCCTGCTTACATGGCAGACGCTCTGTCCATCTGAGCCACCGAGGACACAGAGGATAGCGCGACTGCAGGGATTCATCTCTGGCACGCCTCCCACGAAACCCACATTCTCAACGTATTGTCCCGCACTACATTCGTAGTGTCCCCGCCCATTATATTCATTACTCGCGGGCACTGTGCATTCGCACAGAAGAAGAAGATGGTGAAGTGGCCGGTGAGCCTTAACTATATATATATAGTAAGATGGTATCTGTTCTTTCGGACAAACAGTGCCGAACTCTTACGGGAATCGGCAACGCGCCGCGAGTAATGAGCATAATGGGCGGGGGCACTACCAATGAAGTGCGGGACAATACGTTGAGAATGTGGGTTTCGCGGGAGGCGTGCCAGAGATAAATCCCTGCAGTCGCGCTGTCCTCTGTGTCCTCGGTGGCTCAGCTGGATAGCCGGCACGGTGGCTCAGCGTGTTCGATCAGAGGGTTAGCTGCCCTCTGTAATAAAAAAAACAAACGGGTGTCTTGCGACTTCCGCCCCGAGCAGATACAACGAACATAAACAAACAAAATGAGATAAAAAAAAAAGATGGATAGAGCGTCTCCCATGTAAGCAGGAAATCCCGGGTTCGAGTCCCGGTCGGGGCACACATTTTCATCTGTCCCCGTTGACGTATGTCAACGCCTGTAAGCAGCTAAGAGTGTTCATTTCATTGTAATTTCATTCTAACGAGATGCATGGTCACCGATAGTATCTGTTCTTTTGGACACGTCCGAAAGAACAGATACCATCTTAGTATACAGGGTGTTACAAAAAGGTACGGCCAAACTTTCAGGAAACATTTCTCACACACAAATAAAGAAAAGATGTTATGTGGACATGTGTCCGGAAACGCTTAATTTCCATGTTAGAGCTCATTTTAGTTTCGTCAGTATGTACTGTACTTCCTCGATGCACCGCCAGTTGGCCCTATTGAAGGAAGGTATTGTTGACTTCGGTGCTTGTGTTAAAATGCGACTCATTGCTCTACAGTACTAGCATCAAGCACATCAGTACGTAGCATCAATAGGTTAGTGTTCATCACGAACGTGGTTTTGCAGTCAGTGCAATGTTTACAAATGCGGAGTTGGCAGATGCCCATTTGATGTATGGATTAGCACGGGGTAATAGCCGTGGCGCGGTACGTTTGTATCGAGACAGATTTCCAGAACGAAGGTGTCCCGACAGGAAGACGTTCGAAGCAATTGATCGCCGTCTTAGGGAGC